>NC_090647.1:64563021-65170302 GCF_040937935.1 Hyperolius riggenbachi
AGATCCCCCCTGTGTGAGAAGCGGCAGCAGCTTACCTCCTCCATCTTGCCCGCGGCGATTGAAGACATCTGGCTTCTATGGGCGGCTTCCTCTAGTGCCGGCTTGTGATGACGCGTCATTACACGCCGGAACTAGAGGAAGCCGCCCACAGAAGCCGGATGTCTTCAATCGCCGCGGGCAAGATGGAGGAGGTAAGCTGCTGCCGCTTCTCACACAGGGGGGACCCGAGGACACGAGAAGGGGGTAGAGACAAGCAGGGAGGAAGGAGACGGCCACAGTAGGATGCACAGGCAGGGAATCCCTGACGGCGGATCGCAGTTCGTATCGGTGGGCGTTCGTAAGTCGGGGATTCCCTGCCTTTGCCGTATAAGACGCAGGGACTTTTTCTCCCCATTTTTAGGGGAGAAAAAGTGCGTCTTATACGGCGAAAGATACGGTAAATGTTTCTGCTCATCAAAAACCGTTAACTATTAGTCAAAGATAACATAATTGAACACAAAATGCAGTTTTAAATGATGGTTTTTATTATTTAGTGAGAAAAAAAACTCAAAACCTACATGGCCCTGTGTGAAAAAGAAATTGCCCCCTGAACCTAATAACTGGTTGGGCCACCCTTAGCAGCAATAACTGCAATCAAGCATTTGCGATAACTTGCAACGAGTCTTTCACAGCGCTCTGGAGGAATTTTGGCCCACTCATCTTTGCAGAATTGTTGTAATTCAGCTTTATTTGAGGGTTTTCTAGCATGAACCGCCTTTTTAAGGTCATGCCACAACATCTCAATAGGATTCAGGTCAGGACTTTGACTAGGCCACTCCAAAGTCTTCATTTTGTTTTTCTTCAGCCATTCAGAGGTGGATTTGCTGGTGTGTTTTGGGTCATTGTCCTGCTGCAGCACCCAAGATCACTTCAGCTTGAGTTGACGAACAGATGGCCGGACATTCTCCTTCAGGATTTTTTGGTAGACAGTAGAATTAATGGTTTGTTCTATCACAGCAAGCCTTCCATGTCCTGAAGCAGCAAAACAACCCCAGACCATCACACTACCACCACCAAATTTTACTGTTGGCATGATGTTCTTTTGCTGAAATGCTGTGTTACTTCTACGCCAGATGTAACGGGACACGCACCTTCCAAAAAGTTCAACTTTTGTCTCGTCGGTCCACAAGGTATTTTCCCAAAAGTCTTGGCAATCATTGAGATGTTTTTTAGCAAAATTGAGACGAGCCTTAAAGGGACTCCGAGCTCAGAGTAAAAATAAAATTTGAACTTACCCGGGGCTTTCTCCATCCCAGCCCTGGTCGGGACATCCCACGCCGGCCTCCTGGCCCTTCTCCCGGCGGCTGTCCGCATAGCGCGGATAAAACCGCGCATGCGCCGTGCTGTCACGCCGGCCGCCATCATGACGCGCGGCGGCCGGCGTGTGACGTCATTCGTGACGTGTAGGGAAGGAGAAGGCCCGATACTCGCCAGTGTCGCCCGGGGCACCGGCCTGTCCGCACTATGCGGACAGCCGCCGGGAGAAGAGCCAGGAGGCCGGCGTAGGACGTCCCGACCAGGGCTGGGATGGAGAAAGCCCCGGGTAAGTTCAAATTTTATTTTTACTCTGAGCTCGGAGTCACTTTAATGTTCTTTTTGCTTAAAAGTGGTTTGTGCTTTGGATATCTGCCATGCAGGCTGTTTTTGCCCAGTCTCTTTCTTATGGTGGAGTCGTGAACACTGACCTTAACTGAGGCAAGTGAGGCCTGCAGTTCTTTAGATGTTGTCCTAGGGTCTTTTGTGGCCTCTCAGATGAGTTTTCTCTGCGCTCTTGGAGTAATTGTGGTCGGCCAGCCACTCCTGGGAAGGTTCATCAATGTTCCATGTTTTTGCCATTTGTGGATAATGGCTCTCACTGTGGTTCGCTGGAGTCCTAAAGCTTTAGAAATGGCTTTATAACCTTTACCAGACTGAAAGATCTCAATTACTTTTGTTCTCATTTGTTCCTGAATTTCTTTGCATCTTGGCATGATGTCTAGCTTTTGAGGTGCTTTTGGTCTACTTCTCTGTGTCAGATAGTTCCTATTTAAGTGATTTCTTGATTGAAACAGGTGTGGTAGTAATCAGGCCCGGGGGGGTGACTACAGAAATTGAACTCAGGTGTGATAATCCACAGTTAAGTTATTTTTTAACAAGTAGGGCAATCACTTTTTCACACAGGGCCATGTAGATTTGGAGTTTTTTTTTCTCACTAAATAATAAAAACCATCATTTAAAACTGCATTTTTTGTTCAATTATGTTATCTTTGACTAATAGTTAACGGTTTTTGATGAGCAGAAACATTTAAGTGTGACAAACGTGCAAAAGAATAAGAAATCAGGAAGGGGGCAAATAGTTTTTCACATCACTGTACATACTCTACCCGATACATACATAGACATATGACTATGGCAGGGATTAGACTGTGAGCCCCTCTGAGGGACAGTTTAGTAAAAATATACTCTGCGCACTACGGAAGATGTGGGCGCTATATTAATACAAAAATAATAATAATAATCCTTATTTTATACAAATTGTTTGGTGCATATAAACACCACGCTATTGGCTCTTGGTCTCTGTCTTTGAATTGGAAGATCATCTGGTCATCATCAGGGAGAATTGATGATTATGGGGAGGGGTTATGTTAGGCATTAGAAAAGGGTTAGTTTTGTTTGGTGGCTATATTATGGGGGTTTACTTAGGCTTAGGCAACAGGAAGGAGTTAACAATGTTGGCAGTTGAGGTTTTGTGGTTTCTGAAGAGTAATGAGTATGGCAACCTTCATATTCTTCTCACTTCAAGATTCCTTTATAATCCCTTCTAAGTCCACTTTATTTATTTTACTTCTGTATTACAAACAAGTTTGTATTATCTCTCACAAGAAATCTTAGTTATTTGCTAAGGACATTCATCACCAGAAATATTTATTCAGCTCCTAAATGTCTCCACGCGATAATCCAACATCTAAATTTAGTGTAGATGATGCTACAGAACTTTCAGCGCATTTTCCATTCCATCTCCTCCACTTTATTTCTTTCTAAATTCCAAGCAGAAACAAAACGTAGAATATGAAATGTTGTTCTGTTGTTAGTCTGTTGTTATCAACATTGTTACATCACCTTTCTGTCTTAAGGGGCCCATACACCTAACGATTTTCCCGCCGATATACGGCCGATTCGATCACAGTGATCGAATTGGCTGTGAAATCGCTGTGCACACCGCTGACAGAACGATCGTTTTCCGTCCGAAATCGATCGTTCCCGTCGATTCCCGACGATCCGTCCGTGCGGAAGATTTTTCTCGAACGCTGGCGGGTCGGGAGTGCGTCGATAGCGGCGTTCGAATTCCCGACGATCGACGCTTCACTTCCTCCTGCCCGGCAGGAAGTTTAAACAGTAGAGGGTGCTCTACTGTTTAAACTTCCTGCCGGGCAGGAAGAAGTGCAGCATGCCGGAGACCAGACCAGACCAGAGCGGAGACGAAGCAGCGGTGACCGGGGGCAGTCGCGCCGGCGGAGCAGGTAATGTATGCGGTGGGGGGGGGGGGGGGGGGGGGTTAGAGCGGCAGAAGCACCACCACAACAGATTGTGAACGGTTTCAGGCTGAAATCGGTTCACAATCTGTTTGCAGTAAAGGTGGCCATACGATCCCTCTCTGATCAGATTCAATCAGAGAGGGATCTATCTGTTGGTCGAATCTGATGGCAAATCGACCAGTGTATGGCCACCTTTACAAAAAAAAAAATCCTCAAGGTTTCCCCAATGTCTGTTATCTGGTCCACGGCATTAACAACAACAAAACGTGTAAAGTAGTGTTTTCTGTAAGACTCAAAGCACATACGCTTTTCTCAATGCATAGTTGTAATTTGTGGTGTGATATGGGGGAAAAGTTATGTGATCATAAATGCCAGACTAAACAGGTGGCATTTCAGTTTTGATTTAAATGTCTCCAGTGTTGGAGCTGTCTTGACTGACTGGGTGTGGCAAGGAAGGCAATCCATATGGCAGAAGGCTTTGGCTCCAAAAGTGTTCAGTTGGATTCTGGAGGTGTTCAAGTTATTAGATCCTGTTGGTCTGATGTTGTGGGAGGTCTGACGCAGGTGAAACATCTGGAGCCTGGGTCGTGTAGAGCAGCATTTCTCAACATTATTATGGCATGCCCCCCTTTATTAATGACTGAGTTGGCCAAATACCCCCTACTGTGTGTCCCATTATCTCACGTACCCCTCAATACATCCATGTATTTAGGAGGCCTACTCCATAATTGTAAATAAATGTGTTTCAAACATTATCCTTGATGCTTTTAATAAACTATTAATACTTCAGATTTTTTGTAAATATAATTTAAATTGTTTTTAGTATCAAAACTTGCTATATTAGATTATGCTATAATGACTTTGACAAGCTCAATTACCCCCTGATGCTACTGAAGTGCCTCCTGGGGTACATTTACCATGTGTTGTGAACCTAGGATTTGAATGTTAGTAGGTAGGTCAATTTTGAAGAAGAGCCTCCATTTTATGGGTAGCCAGTGAACAAAGGATTGGTGTTATGAAGCAATGGCGGGATTGGCTTGTTAACAGCCCTACGCAGACTAGTGTTGAGTGCTAAAGCGTACAAGACGTTAGTGAGGAATAATCTTGAGTAGAGCTCGCCAATGATATGGTAATAATGACAGCTTGTGCTGGGCCAATACAGCTCAGTGGGGGATACATGGGATTCGTGTAATTCCCAGCTTCCTTGATTACTGTGTATAAAAAAACTTTGCCAGTTATCATGCAATTTTTCATCAGCTCATTTTTACCATTCCAATGCATAACAATGCAACTTGTTTTCTTTGCTTCAGACTAAATATGGTAACTCAGTTTGTCTCTGGGGAATTATTTTCAGCACTTGAAAACCTGTTCCCTATTATAAATAAGCAAAACGTAATGGACGAGCAAGAGACCTTTTCAGTGCGGGTAAGAGAAGCTAGTAAGTTCTAATAAAATGTTTTAGATTAACTCAGTCACATAATGCAAATGGAAGAATTAGTCCACTTCTCCCAAAATAGATTTAAAAAATATGTCTTGACTTGGGCCTGCTATATATATATATATATATATATATATATATATATATATATATACACAAGATTCGCTTGCTGATCAAACTACTTTGGATGAATTGTCTTTAGCAACTCAGGAGTCATAAAGCTTAGCCCACTCCCATGTTTTATTTGCTAAATTTAGTTGACTGTGCCCATTTGATATGATCCTCTTGAAGGACATGAGTCTGAGGTCTGGGTCCCCTATATTCCCCCCTCTATCCCCTCTTTCTTTTCCCCTCTCTTTCCAACCTGTTTAATATAAATAACTCTATAAAATGAGTCCACCTGTTAACTGTTTGACAATCTATGCAATGTAACCATACACTGTGATTGTTAATGTTTTTTTTGGTTGACTCTATAAAAATGTGATTTAAAAAAAATGTTTTAGATTAGAAATCGACCACAATGCCACTTTAAAGTGTACCCGAGAAGGCACATGGCATGATGAGATAGACATGTGTATGTACAGTGCCAAGCGTGCAGATAACTATGCTATGCTCCTTTTTTTCTTTTTCTACCTGAAAGAGTTAAAAATCAGGTATGCAAGTGACATTTTCTCTCCAGCTGGGACCTAGTTGGATTCTAGAGCATAATCCTCACTGATAAGGTATTACAGACATAAAACTCTTGCCTGGCAGAGGACAGCAGACAATAAAACATTGAACCTCCTTTTTCAGCAATTAACACAAAATAAAATTGGGGGGGGGGGGGGGGGGGGGTTGGGGTGTAAAAAAAAATCTAGAAGTAGGTAGATACCATTTTCAGCTCCGGTTTGCTTTCACCCCTTTAAAGAGGAACTTTAACCAAGGCTTGAACTTCATTCCAATCAGATCATCATGGGGGTCTAAAAGTAAGAAAGAGGCGGCACACCACTAGCTGCAAAACGTTGTCTGTATTGTGTAACAGTGTCGCTGTTCCGCAATATAGGCTACGTTTTTCAGCCAGTGGTGTGCCGCCTCTTTCTTACTTTTGGTTCTACCAAGAACGTTGGAGCAATCCGATCGCGGCCCGGCACCGGCTTACTCCCAGGTTCTTACACCTGGCTGCTGTCTCCTTGGAAAATCATTTGTGCACATCATGGGGATCTGATATTGTGGTGTAACCCCTCCCACAGTGTGATGTCATGATCATGGTCCTGACAGTTTGCTGTCTTTGAACCTCGTTGCATTGTGGGAAATAATGTCTTTTTCCAACTGCCAAGCAAGCAGTATCTCCCTCTGTGTCTTGAACTCTCAGTAACGAACATTCAGTACAGATCACCTGGCAGGACTAAAGCTGTCACCACCAGTGATACATTTCATAATTTAAATCAGGAAAATATTTTACAATGGGCAAACACTGACTAAATAATCTATAATAGAATATTGTAAAAAATAAGCAATTTTATTCATTATATTATTTTTACTGCAGTTCCTCTTAAATGCGGCTAAAGCCTTAAAGTGTACCTGAAATGGGGCAGGAGGAAAAAAATTATACTTACCCGGGGTTTCCTCCAGCCCCCTCCAGGCAAATCACTCCCTCACCGTCCTCCAGAACCTCCTGGATCTTCCGCAATGGGCCCCGGTAAGTCATCAAATCAGGGCCGGTCGCTGCAGGCACAGGACACTACTGGCCACGGGAGCGTGACAAGGGTGCACATAGTCAGCTCATGCATGTGCAGTTGGCCTCTAACCAGAGGACTTTTTGTAGCCAATTGCAGATGCACCAGGGGAGGGAGATGGACGAACAGGGAGCGATCTGCCTGGAGGGGGCTGGAGGAAGACCCAGTTATGTATAATAACTGAACTGAATTGGTTTGGAGTGGTATGACGAGTTCAAGGATACTAATCTCTGTAAAGGTGGCCACCTTTTTTTTTTCTCCTAGGTGATATTTTTACACCTTGTCAATGAAATGCTTTATAAACCATCAGCAAGTAAGAAAATACTCAAAATAATGTTGACAGTACTTTTATAAATACTTTTTGGCACTTTTTCAATTTCAAAGTGCTAAGAAGTTACTGTATTTTAAAGAGAGGATGAACAATTATCTCCTAGGAGAAAACGTATGGACAAAAAAGTGAACTGCATGTAGGCCAGTGTCTGAGTCGTCTAGGATCTAACGACATGTTCCTGATAGTCTCTTGTTGCTATCTCTCTTTTTCTTTAACCAACGTTTTTCTCTCTCCTTCTATTACTCCCTTTTCTCTCTCCTTGGCACGCCATTTTGGCATGAACCTCTAATTGTGCCCTGTTGATTCATATCTGGTTTCTTCCTGGCAACTTTTCAATAAGTTGAGTTAATACATGTTTGGTCTGCCTTTTTTTTTATCTCATACCCCATCTAACATATTTAAGAATAGATATAAATGCCTCTCCTTCTATTTTCTTGTACTTGGCTACAGCTAGGTTGTAGATTTATTGATGTACGGCTGGCTCTTTTGCCAATCTTTCTCTTATGGAACTATTCTCTTTGTACATTTAATAAAACTTTATTGCAACTGATAATGTGTGTATTATGGGTTCCTTATATTTACAAGTGCCCTGGTTTGGATGGGTTCCCCTTAGTTGTGATATGGGGGTGCAATATGGGAAGTGGAGCCACTAGATCACCAGACAACCAGGGAATCGATATGGGGAGGAGGGTCCACCACTGGCTGCAGCAGGTAAGTATAGTGCTCCACTGCGCTAATCTGCAGAAGGGGAAAGATGAGCTGGCTGCAGCAGGTAAGTATAGTGCTCCACTGCACTACTCTGCCGAAGGGGGTAGATGTGCTGGCTGCAGCAGGTAAATATAGTGATCCACTGTGCTACTCTGCAGAAGGGGAAGAGGGGCTGGCTGCAGAAGGTAAGTATAGTGATCCACTGCGCTACTCTGCAGAAGGGGGAAGAGGGGCTGGCTGCAGCAGGTAGGTATAGTGATCCACTGTGCTACTCTGCAGAAGGGGGAAGAGGGGCTCGCTGCAGCAGGTAAGTATAGTGATCCACTGCGCTACTCTGCAGAAGGGGAAGAGGGGCTGGCTGCAGAAGGTAAGTATAGTGATCCACTGCGCTACTCTGCAGAAGGGGAAAGAGGGGCTGGTTGCAGCAGGTAAGTATAGTGATCCACTGCGCTACTCTGCAGAAGGGGGAAGAGGGGCTTGCTGCAGCAGGTAAGTATAGTGATCCACTGCGCTACTCTGCAGAAGGGGGAAGAGGGGCTGGCTGCAGCAGGTAAGTATAGCGATCCACTGCGCTACTCTGCAGAAGGGGAAAGAGGTGCTGGCTGAAGCAGGTAGGTATAGTGATCCACTGCACTACTCTGCAGAAGGTAGAAGAGGGGCTGGCTGCAGCAGGTAAGTATAGTGCTCCACTGCGCTACTCCACAGAAGGGGAAAGAGGGGCTCACTGCAGCAGTTAAGTATAGTGATCCACTGCACTACTCTGCAGAAGGTAGAAGAGGGGCTGGCTGCAGCAGGTAAGTATAGTGCTCCACTGCGCTATTCCACAGAAGGGGAAGAGGTGCTGGTTGCAGCAGTTAAGTATAGTGATCCACTGCGCTACTCTGCAGAAGGGGAAAGAGGTGCTGGCTGCAGCAGGTAGGTATAGCGATCCACTGCGCTACTCTGCAGAAGGGGAAAGAGGTGCTGGCTGCAGCAGGTAGGTATAGCGATCCACTGCGATACTCTGCAGAAGGGGGAAGAGGGGCTGGCTGCAGCAGATAAGTATAGCGATCCACTGCGCTACTCTGCAGAAGGGGGAAATGGGGCTGGCTGCAGCAGGTAAGTATAGTGATCCACTGTGCTACTCTGCAGAAGGGGGAAGAGGGGCTGGCTGCAGCAGGTAAGTATAGTGCTCCACTGCGCTACTCTGCAGAAGGGGAAAGAGGTGCTGGCTGCAGCAGGTAAGTATAGTGATCCACTGCGCTACTCTACAGAAGGGGGAAGAGGGGCTGGCTGCAGCAGGTAAGTATAGTGCTCCACTGCACTACTCTGCAGAAGAGGGAAAAGGGGCTGGCTGCAGCAGGTAAGTATAGTGATCCACTGTGCTACTCTGCAGAAGGGGGAAGAGGGGCTGGCTGCAGCAGGTAAGTATAGTGATCCACTGCGCTACGCTGCAGAAGGGGGAAGAGGGGCTGGCTGCGGCAGGTAAGTATAGTGCTCCACTGCGCTACCCTGCAGAAGGGGGGAGAGGGGCTGGCTGCGGCAGGTAAGTATAGCGATCCACTGCGCTACTCTGCAGAAGGGGGAAGAGGGGCTGGCTGCAGCAGGTAAGTATAGTGATCCACTGCGCTACTCTGCAGAAGAGGGGAGAGGGGCTGGCTGCGGCAGGTAAGTATAGTGCTCCACTGCGCTACTCTGCAGAAGGGGGGAGAGGGGTTGGCTTCAGCAGGTAAGTATAGCGATCCACTTCGCTACTCTGCAGAAGGGGGAAGAGGGGCTGGCTGCAGCAGGTAAGTATAGTGCTCCACTGCGCTACTCTGCAGAAGGGGGGAGAGGGGCTGGCTGCGGCAGGTAAGTATAGTGCTCCACTGCGCTACTCTGCAGAAGGGGGGAGAGGGGTTGGCTTCAGCAGGTAAGTATAGCGATCCACTTCGCTACTCTGCAGAAGGGGGAAGAGGGGCTGGCTGCAGCAGGTAAGTATAGTGCTCCACTGCGCTACTCTGCAGAAGGGGGGAGAGGGGTTGGCTTCAGCAGGTAAGTATAGCGATCCACTTCGCTACTCTGCAGAAGGGGGAAGAGGGGCTGGCTGCAGCAGGTAAGTATAGTGCTCCACTGCGCTACTCTGCAGAAGGGGGGAGAGGGGTTGGCTTCAGCAGGTAAGTATAGTGCTCCACTGCGCTACACCGCTGAAGGGGAAGAGGGTCTGGCTGCAGTCGCTCCATTTGACCGGAGCATGTTCACTTGCAATGACACAAGTGCATGTAGTGATGCTGCTACATGCAATTGTGTGGCCACCAGGATTTGGGGTGGCACATATACACCTGAAGAAACACCAGTCACAGGTCTGTCGGTTCTCAAATTCCTTTACCAATTGAGCCCTCGTGACTGAGATTTTGTGTCATGCCCAATCAATCCTTTTGACTACTTCTGGCCAGAAATCGTTTGAAAGATCGATTGGGTGACCATACTGCGGCACCGATTCTCCTCCAATTCGATAAAATGATCAGATCTGAAGGTCGATCGAACCGCAAAATCAAGTATGGGCACCCTAGAGCCTCATACACACGTTACAATTTTCCATCAGATCGACCAGTGATCTGATCACAAATTGCATCATGTGTAGACGTCCAAATAGTTTCCGATCGATTTTGCGTTGATAAGTACCCAAAATCAATCAAAATCCAATCGGACCAGTCGGAAATTATCTAAAAGATCCGTCGATCTGATGGAAAATTGCACAGTGTGTACCCAGTTTTAGCCTTTTCCGAAGGATGTTTCATACAGAGCTGCCTGTGGAGTCTGGGAGTCCCGCAGAGAGAGGATTACTGTCGCCAACTCCGTGTGGTTTCTTCTAACCGAGAACCGACTGCCTCGGAGGGAATCTACTCGGAAAGGTTTAGTTCCCGTTTAATGAATAGATTTCCATGTAAATGACATTGGCTTCCAGTGAGTCACTCACATGCCAAGAACAGAAAACATCCACTTGACCATCAAACTAAAAACAGGAACTGGCAGATCCAGCTAATGTGATTAAATAATGTGCGGCTTACAAGAGAGTTTGAGTGTTTGTAAAATAATACAGTCTTTGATTTCCTGGAAACTGATGCAAGTACAGCTTCCTCTTGACTGAATTAATTGTATGATTTCATCCCAGGATGAATCAGAACAGACTGCAGGTAATCCCCTCTGACTACAGACTGTCACCAAGGGGTCATTTATTTCAAGTGTTTACCTGTGATCTCTGTACTGAGCTTATGTAGTTCAGGCAGTGAAGTGCTTTATTCGCTTGTATAATATGCAGTTACTGTACATTGAATGAGATCTTTGAGCAGCCTGCAGAGAGGATGGACAACTGATACAGTACAGAATACAGGGTAAAATAGGCTGCTATGCTAAACTACTTCAGGACGAGAGCAATTTTTGCATATCAGCGCTGCTCCCATTCATTCGCCAATAACTGTATTACTACTTATCACACCTATCTATATTTTGTTTTTTTGTTTTTTTTACAAATTGGGCTTTTGGTGTGTGATAATTTTGTTCAGTGAGAACCTTATTTTCTATGCATTTTAAAAGGAAAATAAGGGAAGGAATAGAAGAAACACACTTTTTCTCCATTTACATTCATTATAGCTTTACAATAATGAATGCTAATTATAAGTAAATGTATTTGCTTATCCATCCTGTTTTTTACAACATTGTGTTCCTAGTGCAATGTATGGTGACAATATTGTATTTGGAAATAAAGGTGTATGTTTGTTTTTTGCTTTCTCATTGTACACTATTGATGATGATTACAAGACCTTATTTTAAAAAATAATAGTAACATACCTTTATGGCATATACTGTATAATTAAAAAGTCAAGTTCCTAAGGTAACAATATATGTTTTTTATTTTATATTCTGTCACTTTGTTTTCATTTTACAAGTCTTTTATTTTGATACAGCCACTACCTCCCTTTTTAAACTTTTTTTAAATATTTTATTCTATTCTGGCGCCTCTGTTCAAATACTAATTCAGCATTTCAAGTTCACAAAAATGTAATTGCTTTTGATTCAGTTTTTGACTAAAAAGAATACACAAGACATGGGCCTCAAGCCTAAAACTCTCTAAACTCTATTTTTACTCGGCGAATAGCACTATTCAGAGGTAGGGTACACGGGGGAGTTATCCTTTTGTGTGTCTTTCATTATCTCACTGCACTTTGGCTGTCACTTTCTATTGGCAATATTCTTATACTGAATCCTTGCATTGCACTTATACTTATTATACTTATTTCATCTCCTTGCGGAGTCTTGTTTTGGCACTAGCACTTTAGATTTCTACTGTTTTATTTTTTTTTACTTTTCTATCTTAAAGTGAATGTTTACCGTAAAAAAAAAAAAAAAAAAGTCAGATACTCACCTAAGGAGAGGGAAGGCTCGGACCTAATGAGCCTTCCCTCTCCTCTCCCGATGCCCGGTCCCGCGCAAGATCCCCCGTGGCAGTATTCGACCAGTTCGGTCAAATACTGCCACTTTTGCAGCCGAAGGGATGTTTCGGAAGCCTTCGGGAGCACTCGGGCTCCCGAAGACGGGCCGCTCCATACTACGCATGCACGAGCGCCCTCTATGGCACAATCGCGCGTGCGTAGTATGGAGCGGCCCGTCTTCGGAAGCCCGAGTGCTCCCGAAGACCTCCGAAGTCCCTGCGGCGGCGGACGCGAACGGGGGAGCCAGCGCAGCACCGAGGGCACCGGGAGAGGAGAGGGAAGGTTCATTAGGACCGAGCCTTCCCTCTCCTTAGGGGAGTATCTGACTTTTTGATTTTTAAAGTGGTACCCACTGGCTTTAAATCTTATGATATTTATATTTTTCACTGTTGTTATTGTTACCAATTACAGTTGCAATTAATCAGCTCATTTTGCACTCTATGTCACTAGCAGCACTTTATGTATCCCCCGAGGATCCCTTGTGATACATGATTATCGGCTTGTATTTATGAATAGGTATGCCCTACCTCTTGAATATTTTTGGTTTTGTTTTTAAACTTGATTGTTCAATAAAGATGATTATTATTGTGCCTATATCAGTTTGGTGCGGTGTTTTTGAGGTATTCTTTACCTTGTTGTTCTCCAATCTTTTAAGACCCACCAAAATGTATTCTACAATTCGTCATGAGTAAAATGATACCACATGTGCCTCATTTAGTAACAAACTGGTGGTGCACTCTCCACAATTACACCGGACAAACATATCTTTCCAGTTGTCTTTAAAGGGAAGGTTCAGGGACGCCTTGAAAAAAATAAAAATCCATATCCACTTACCTAGGGCTTCCTCCAGCCCGTGGCAGGCAGGAGGTGCCCTCGCCGCCGCTCCAGAGGCTCCCGGTCATCTTCGGTGGCCGACCCGACCTGGCCAGGCCGGCTGCCAGGTCGGGCTCTTCTGCGCTCCAAGGACGGGCTCTGCGCCTGCGCAGTATAGCCCGGCGGACGTCCGATGACGTCACCGCGCCCGCTTGGGACGCAGAAGAGCCCGTCCTTGGAGCGCAGAAGAGCCCGACCTGGCAGCCGGCCTGGCCAGGTCGGGTCGGCCACCGAAGATGACCGGGAGCCTCTGGAGCGGCGGCGAGGGCACCTCCTGCCTGCCACGGGCTGGAGGAAGCCCTAGGTAAGTGGATATGGATTTTTATTTTTTTCAAGGCGTCCCTGAACCTTCCCTTTAAGTGGTTGAAATAACAGAAAGTGGGCAATCTTGATTAGCAGTAAAAAATACAAACGAAGAAATAATTGAGAGCCCTTGATAGTGTAGTAAGTTAGCACCAGACGGTGTATCTTGTAAGTAATGAAAAAGAGGAACTCACAAAGGTGAGTTACCACTAAGGCAACCACTGTAACAGCAGTTGGGGAGTTTAGACCCGACCTCACTCAGGTTAAAAAGTCGCTCTTTGTAGACAGGAAAAGATAGTGGGGTAACACCCCTCCACTAAGGGTGGACTTGAAATGCTGAATTAGTATTTGATCAGAGGTGCCAAAATAGAATAAAATATATAAAAATAGTTTAAAAAGGAAAGTAGTGGCAGACTTACCTCCCCAAGCAAATCAAAACAGTTAGTTATCAGCAGAAAAAAATCACTTTATTCGTAATGCCAAAACTGCAACGCGTTTCACGGGTCTATGCCCGCTTCATCAGGCTATAACAGGAGCAACTGTTGTTGAAGTCTCAGCCAGTAAAGGTGCCTCTCGGCCAGCAAAGCTCCTGTTATTGAGTCATTTCAATAAAAATTACTCCTGTTCTATGAGGAAGCAGGCAAAGACCCGTGAAAAGTGTTGCAAATTTGGAGTTACAAATAAAGTAATTGTTTTTCTGCTGATAATTGTCTGTTTTGAGTCTGCTTGGCGAGGCAAGTCCACAACTACCTCCCTTTCTTAAAACTGTTTTTACATATTTTATTCTATACTGGTGCCTCTGTTCCTATACTTATTCAGCTTGATTAGCATGCCTTTGTATAGTGCTGATATTGTCAACAGTGCTTTACAGAGTGCATTGGGCAATTTATGTCACAAACTGTGCCCCAGAGGGGGCTAAAATCGAATTTTAAATATAACATAGGGTGCGTACACACATCCACTTTGGACTGGCCAATGATTGGTCAATTCTACCACCTCTGTGTATTATGGGAGCTTTGACTACACAATCTGTTCACAGTATTCCAAAGTTGTTGGCTCTCATACTGCATGGAAATGGTACAATTAGTCAATCGTTGCGCCCATAGGAATATATCTCCGTACACAGGCTAGTGTTCAAGGTTGCCGATAATGATTGCCTCTGCTGACAATTTAGCTTGTAAACATCGACCGAGTGCTGAGCGAAAGCATTGTTCTCCCTACATGGCTAGATCCATTTCAGAGTGGTGATTCAGGTTATTTCAAATATATACTTGTGTATGTTTATAAGGTGCTCCTGTGAGGATACTTCTACACAGGATTAGCATTACAATACAGGCAAAAGAGACAATTGCCCCAGGGCCCCAAAGTTCATAGGAGCCCCCCAAATGGCCACCGGGTACTCCGTTGTAGCATGTGGGGGATTCTGGCACAGCTGCCACACAGTCTTGCCTCCTGTTCTGATCCAGCTCGAGTTACCCGTTACCATGGTTCCCTTCTTTCCTGCACTGTCAGACGCTCTCCCCGACATGATGCAGGCATGTTATGCTATGTCAGAGATGCCATACCCGCTAGGAAGGAAGAGGTACTGTGCTGTCGCTGAAGGGAGGAAAGTGGTGAGTAAAGAAAAGTCCTAGGCTGGCTGGAGCATCTTTGGTAAATGATGCATCTTTTGCCTCACTCAGGGGAGACCTGGGGGAAAGGCAAGCACAAGTCGGGCGGGGGGATGGGTGTCGGGGCCCCTGGGATACTTTTGCCCCAGGCCCCACTGTAGCTAGAACCAGCCCTGCCTCTGCACACAACTATGACTTACTTGTATTGAGCAGCAGCAGAGCCTTCATGCACAAGAACTCCTCATGCGAGATCTGTAATTTCACAAACTCCTGTGGCAGCTGCCTCATGGAGACGCAGGGAGCGTAAAACGACGAGTCCTTCATCCTCTGCCTGAAAAAGCGCAAACAGTTTACACATGTCAATGTGCAATGTTTGATACATTATTATTGTTATCATTATTGCCATTGCTAATCATATATTTACATAGTGCTGACACATCTTTGGGATAATGCATGCGTCTTTTCCTGCATGTGGAATACAGTTCTGTGTGCGGATTTGTGTTTTCAACCGCCATCAATAATACTGAAATTCATGAAATACCATAGCATGCTGCACTTAACGCTTTCCGATCCTATCTTGTACTATGTCTGACATAAGCCATTTCCAGCATAGGCCCAATGTCAGACATGGGGCCATATCCTACTGCAAAACTCGCCAGCGCTAAGCACTGGCGAGTTCTTAACTTAGGGCAATTGGGGCATCACCTAATCTTATTAAACTTTACATCCCCCCCATGCAGAAAAAGAACTAGCTTGGGCGATATAATCACCCAGTGAGTTCTTTACACAATATCCAGTTCCCTTTGCATGCCTCCGGGAAGCGATACTTCCCGGCAGACATGAGCGATCCAGTTCCCTTTGCATGCCTCCGGGAAGCGATACCTCCCGGCAGACATGAGCGTTAGCTTAGACCTGCAAAAAGCAAGTCTAAACCAACTAATGCACATCGTCGCTGCAGAGAGAAATTGTATATATCACCCATTTCTACCCCAGCTCTATACCTTCTGTGAAGGCATTTGTTTCATGGCTATAATACTACTGTGTAGGAGCATACAGGTCTCTCTGTGATTGATGGCAGCCTCACACTTAGCCTCCATCACAGTTATGTTACCATACTCCTATTTTGCCATGTGCTTTTGCAATCACTTTTAACAGTACTTTGCCGTGGTGGGACTAGCTACACCCCAGTATCCTCTGACTGATTGCCAGCACTGGGGGGGATCAGCAAAGACCTCGCACCTCACAGCAACGTACTTTTCTTTCTTTCTTGCATATATATGTGTATCAGTACTTAAGTGAGACTGACAGTTATGACACTTGTGTCAAGTCTCTCCCCATACTTGTATATATGTTATTTGGAGACCTGTTGATCACTGGTTTACAAGACTACAATCCAGCTGATTGACTAGGTGGTACAGCTGCCAGAAAAAAAAAATGGGGCATATTGGCAGCTCCTTAAGATCAAAGTGCCAACAAAGTAGACTATGCTTAAAAATTTGATCACCGCCGGCCCCATCCCTGAGGCTTTGTACACATCTAAAATCGAAATTGCAGGTGGACGCATTTTGCGATTTTGTGATTTTTTTTACCCTCCCGGTGCTTACCTGTGCGCTATGATTTTGTGCACAGTGCTTTTCAAAGCGCTTTTGCAGAGCGATTCTATTTCTCTTTGACCCGGAAAAGAATAAATAAAAGCACGAACGCAATTGCCGCACAAATCGATTTTGTGAGCATTCTGTGCTTTTCCTATACCTTCCATTGTAGCAAAATCGCCCTAAAATGGTCCAGGCAGCGCTTTGCTGAGCGGAAAGCTGATGAAACGCTCGGATATGAACTATCCCATAAGGATTCATTGCACAAGCTCTTTTAGGGCGATTTTGATAGTGGGAACATGACAGTAAACACCTACCCTGCTTTTAGTTTCATTCTTATCTGCTTAATTAGTCTGTTATCAGCTGTGATGAGAATCCCCGACTGAGCCTTCAGTCTAGCTTTGACCTGGAATCATTACAGCTCAGTCAGTCTTCTGTGGAGTCTTTTCAAGCCAAAGCCCGCCCCCTCCTGGCTCAGCTTTGCTGCTTTGCATACTGAGAGCTCTGATGACATGGGAGGGCTGCTACTGCTGAGAGAGAAGCTCTGAAACAGACAAGTGTGGCTGCAATATGATCTGTGTGCACTCTGCATAGATAACGATGATGACTGCAGTTTCATTCCTATGAGAGAGACTTCCTACAGGCAGCTGCACATCATACCAAAATGAAAGCACACAGATGAAAGCCTAGACAGCACATCCAGAACAACTCATAACCCGGGAGCAGAAGGGATATGAGCTGGCGGCCATATTGGATTTTTCCTGGAGCAATAATGGATAAAAAACACTAAAAAAGGCACACAAGAGTGGCAAAATTATCAGGTAGAGCATTTATTCTTTATAAGCTATCGACTGATATGTTGTGTGAAACATTCATCTCTGGTTCCCTTTAAAAAAAGCGCAAAACCCCGTAGGTGTGAACGAGCCCTTCCTGCTGACCAGTGCCGGATCTAGAGGCGCTTTGCCAGATCCGCTAGAGTTGCGGTTGCTGGATCTAGTCCACAGACTCACCCTATGTGGATCAAAGTGTTGGTGGGATTTTAATTTTTTTCATTAATGCAAATTCTTTGCATTTATTGATCCCTCTTTGACATTGTGATTTAACCCTTCAGACACCACATACAGCAAAGTCCCCATTATCCAGAATTCACGCAACCAAAAGTCTCAACTAAATGGCATGCCTGAGGGATAACAGGGACCTCTTTTTTAAAAAAGCTCCCATTGAATTAACAAAAAATTGTGGTGAAATGTCAGCAAAATCGCTGCAATCACGATTTTGTAACTATTTTCATGCAAAGTCAATGGGAGCGTTTTCTTTATTGAATGCAAACGCAGCACTGGCGCATCAAAAATCGCTCAGTAGTGTGTGTCAGCTTAAGGGACAACTTTAGGTCTGAAACATGTAAGCCTTTCTGTCACCGATGATTTGTACTTTTGAACAGTAAAGAAAGAAATGTTGGCGTTGATGGTGTGCTGCGGACCCCACTCTGTTTGTGGACTATTTCCATTGTTTTGGTTGCACGTCAGCACCACCTGCACTAGGACCCTGGAGACAGGAGGTGTGTAAAGAGCGGACTTCCCACTGCAATCTCACAACTATAGCTCCATACAGATGTCTGACTTTTTCTTGTCTGAACAGGCATTCCATCCTTTCTGTGCTCAACAAAATCTGGGTGACAAAAAATCATGCAGGCTGATTGCTTTGTCCATGCGTTTCCTCCCCTCCCAGCTCGTGATAAGCTGTCACTATCTGGCAACAAACTGTCAGCCGAAACAATCATAACAAAACTCAAAACTCACCTTTTCACTCTGCCCCCCCCCCCCCCCCACTAGTGCTCTAAACCCACAGCTGAACTCTGGTCCCCTACCTTTCGTGTCCCTACCTCTCCCTCTAGATCAGGCATGGGCAAACTTGGTTAAGGAACTGCTGTTAAGGAACTACAAGTCCCACAATGCATTGCAAGAGTCTTACAGCCACAGTCATGACTCATACAGGCAAATGCATTGTGGGACTTGTAGTTCCTTAACAGCTGGAGGGCCAAGTTTGCCCATGCCTGCTCTAGATTGTAAGCCTTTGGGCAGGGTCCTCCTCCTTTTGTGTCCTACCTGATCATGCACCTGCATTACTGCGCACCCATGCTATGCATTTGAGTGAACTCAACTTGCCTAATCTCCATGCTCCCAAGCATTGCCTTGTACTCCTACTGTGCTGAGTGATCTGGTTTTTCTTGTATTCCTGCATTGTTTTATTGCTGTATGTCACCCCTAAATATGGTCTGTAACCTTAACTAATGTCCAGCCCTGCGTAATATGTTGGTGCTTTATAAATACAATAAATAAATAAATAAAATAACAAACAAATGGACAATGTACCAAGTTCTTGGGAAAGAGGCTCTGAACTATGCTTTTTAAAGAATACCCGAAGTGACATGTGACATGATGACATGTGTATGTACAGTGCCTAGCACACAAATAACTATGCTGTGTTCCTTTTTTTCCTTCTCTGCCTGAAAGAGTTAAATATCAGGTATGTAATTGGCTGACTCAGTCCTGACTTAGACAGGAAGTGACTACAGTGTGACCCTCACTGATAAGAAATTCCAACTATAAAACGCTTTCCTAGCAGAAAATGGCTTCTGAGAGCAAGAAAAAGGTAAAAAGGGGAATTTCGTATCAGTGAGGGTCACACTGTAGTCACTTCCTGTCTGAGTCAGGACTGAGTCAGCCACTTACATACCTGATATTTAAATCTTTCAGGCAGAGAAAGAAAAAAGGAACACAGCATAGTTATTTGTGTGCTAGGCGCTGTACATACCCAGGTCTATCTCATCATGTCACATGTCACTTCGGGTATCCTTCAAGCCTTGTAGTACCACTTGGAGTTTATCAACAACATCAATGACTGGTACCATTTGTACTATTACGTTTTTCAAGCAATATGATGCAATGCACAAAATACTTACTCATTCAGTATTAAGTCTGGTGCAAAGTACAGCATTTGGCCACTAACGTGCTTGTAGGACCTCCAACCCATAGCAAACACCATCAGGCTCATCCAGGAGTATTGCAGCAGAATGATCTGATCATCAATGTGCAAGTTCCTAAACCCTAAGGGGACAAACACAAGGCTACGTTAAAGAGACTCCGTAACAAAAATTGCATCCTGTTTTTTATCATCCTACAAGTTCCAAAAGCTATTCTAATGTGTTCTGGCTTACTGCAGCACCGTCTACTATAACAGTCTCTGTAATAAATCAATGTATCTTTCCCCTGTCAGACTTGTCGACCTGTGTCTGGAAGGCTGCCAAGTTCCTCAGTGTTGTGGTTCTGCTATGACCCCCCCCCCCTCCAGGCCCCTCTATGCACACTGCCTGTGTATTATTTAGATTAGGGCAGCGTCTCTCTTCTCTCTTATCTTTTACAAGCTGGATAAATCGTCCTCTGAGCTGGCTGGGCTTTCACATACTGAGGAATTACAGACAAGGGCAAAGCTGTTTGCAGGTAGAAACGAGCAGCCTGAAACTTCAGTGCATGAGAACAGGGGGAAAGAAACACACAAATGATCTATTGAGATTCAAAAGGAAGGGTGTATACAGCCTGCTTGTGTATGGATGTATTTTGTATGTGTGGACATGCTGTACATCAACCTACTTCCTGTTTTGGTGGCCATTTTGTTTGTTTACAAACAAACTTTTTAAAACTGTTTTTAACCACTTTTAATGCGGCGAGGAGCGGCGAAATTGTGACAGAGGGTAATAGGAGATGTCCCCTAACGCACTGGTATGTTTACTTTTGTGCGATTTTAACAATACAGATTCTCTTTAAAGGATAACTGTAGTGAGAAGAATACGGAGGCTGACATATTTATTTCCTTTTTAACAATACCAGTTGCCTGGCAGTCCTACTGATCTATTTGGCTCCAGTAGTGTCTGAATCCCACCAGAAACAAGCATGCAGCTAATCTTGTCATATCAGACAATAATGTCAGAAACACCTGATCTGCTGCAGGCTTGTTCAGGGTCTCTGGTTAAAAGCATTAGAGGCAGAGGAAAGAGGCAGCATAGTCCGGCAACTAGTATTGCTTAAAGAGAAACCGAGGTGGCATATGATAATCCTAATAGGACCCAGAGGCACGTCGTGTGCACAATGACACTCCTCTGGGTCACTGTACCGCTGCTGCCAGTCCCCGCGTTCTTTTTAAAAGGAAATTGATATAGCAGCCTCCATATCCCTCTCATTACAGACCACTATTGCAAGAAGTTGAAAAAGTGAAAATACACATGTATGTAAAAATCACCAAAAATTTATTTTCTCCTATGTTGCTGTCGCTTACAGTAAGCATTAAAAAAAAAATCAAAATTTGATAGATTTTGGACTAGTCCATCCAGGGCCGGGCCGAGGCAGAGGCGAGAGAGGCTCCAGCCTCAGGGCGCAGTGTAGGAGGGGGCGCACAACTCTCTCAGCTATCATTCCCCTATTGTGTTTGAAGTAGAGAGAAATAAGAAAAGGGGATACATGGCAGTGACTGCAAGCCAGATAACTAGAGATTAAGCTGTTGGGGGAGTTGGGGGCCCTGGGGCGCATCTTAGTCCAATAGCAATCAGTGTGTGATGTCTGGGGTGGGAGGGATGGAGGGGCGCACTTTGGTGTCTCAGCCTTGGGTGCTGGAGGACCTTGTCCCGGCTCTGAGTCCATCTCCTTGTGGGGGAATATCAGTAATTCTTTTATTCTTTACAAAAGCACTCTCTGTACATTTTAAACATATGCATACACATCATTGGCGTAGCAATCACCCCTGCGACCCCTGCTATCGGGGGAGGGGGGGGGCAGAGGCTGAGAGGGCCACTCCTTCTCCCTCTCCCCAACCACAAGTGCAGCCGATTAGCAAAAAAAAAATCCCAATTCACTCACAACAAAACCACCTCCTCCCACCATGCAGAGTAGCGAGTAATGGGAGTGTTTGTCATTTTTTCCCCACTTTTAGACACTGCTTCATAGCAGAAGACTCTCTGCTGCCATTTGCTGGCTCCTGGTCATGTGACCCTCACGGGGTTTGGGGACCAATGGGGCCCCATGCTATCATTTTTGCAGAGGGGCCCTATTAAGTCCAGCTACGCCTCTGATACACATGCATCTTATATTTCAACATTTTTCATGATAGTGTTCCTTAAAATTCACTGCAGTAAAAATAAAAAAACACACAAAAAACATATAACTGGTACATATAAATAGAGCGTAAACCCCCCCCCCCCCCCCCCCCCACACTAAGTATAGAACGGTGCTGTACATGTGTTTCTGCGATTTCATGTTATTAACAATCATCTTTTCAATTCAACCTGCAGCCAATTATGGATTTCCAAAACTGAAAGTCAGATTGCTGTTTTTTAGAGCCTTAGCAACAGTAAACTGCAAGGCGTGCAGTTGCTATGAGATCCAGTAATTTTCACCTTACTGCAGGAGTAACAGAACCAGAGTCACTGTGGCTCAGTTTTAGCAAATGGACTGCCATTGACTGGCAGCGAATTGTGGGCATGATTAACTTTTTTTAAAAACATTTATATGGCGCTTTTTCTCCTGTCGGACTCAAAGCAACAGAGCTGCAGCCACTAGGGCGCGCTCTATAGGCAGTAGCAGTGTTAGTGAGACTGGCCCAAGGTCTCCTACTGAATAGGTGCTGGCTTACTGAACAGGCAGAGCCGAGATTTGAACACAGGTCGCCTGTGTCAGAGGCGGAGCCCTTAACCATTACACTATGAGCTACTATTCTCAAAACTTGTACCCTGGATCTCCTCTCCTATTTTTCTTCTTTATAAAAAAGCTTTACAGCACTTTCCGAGCAAACATGGGTGGGGGTTGGAGCTATGAAGATGGTGGGTATGCAACGATGAACAGATGGGTCTCTAAGGCCTGCTTGATTGAGTGGAAGGTGGGGCGAGCCTGATGGGGGAGGGAGTTCCATGGAGTAGGGGCTGCTGTAGAGAAGTCTTAGAGACTAGCAAGTGAGGAAGTGATGTGAGGGGTGGAGATCTTCAGTGGTGTAACCACCTGACTCCAACTCATCACTTTATGAAAACCACAGACTCTGACTCCAGGTACCCCAAACATTGCTCTGACTCCTCAGCCCTGCACATAAGGATCCGCAGAAGCCTCTCAACAAGCCCGACATTCGTTTCATGAGTCAGCAGGCCCGGATTTACATCACAGGAGCCTATAGGCAAGTATGTCCTGGCGCCCCAGACTTAACCCTCCATGGACCTACAAAGCCCCACTGAACCGCGCCACAAGTGTACTGGCTGGCCCAGCTGTCACTTCTCCCTTACTTCCCTTGCCCGTCATAGCTAGCTACAGGTGTCCCATAGTATTAGGTAGCCAGCGGTACCCTCAGTATTAAAGAGACTCTGTAACGAAAAAAAAAAAAAACCTCTCTGAGGCATACTTACCTCAGGTGGGGGAAGCCTCAGGGTCCCAATGATACTTCCCCGTCCTCTGTAGCTTGGGGGAATCCAGAGCTAGCTCCCCTGAAACCTCCTCAACAAGCTTGACAAGCAGCGCAATATTTACCTACCGCGATCCAGCGCAGGCGCAGTAGCGAGCCTTCATTTGGGCTAAGGTGGAAATAGCAAAGCCAGATCGTATCTGCTCTACTGCGCAGGCTTGAGTCCTTTGCCTGAATGAACGAAGTGCTGCTACTGCGCCTGCAATGGATCACGATAGGTAAATATTTACCTCGCCGCTGTTCGGGGGGTCACAGCGATGGATTTCCGGGACGGAGGAGGACAGGGGAAGCCTCATTAGGATCCAGAGGCATCCCCCTCCCGAGGTAAGTATCCCCCAGAGAGTTTTTTGTTTTCGTTGCAGGTTTTCTTTAAGTAGTTGAGGTGCCTGACTAACCGGAGATCTAATCAGGAATGCCGAGACCCGGGTGAGTAACCCCTCATTTACACTCCTGTCGGGACTCTGCAAGGAAGGAGGCACTGGGGGAGGGAGGGGAGCAGCCTTTCCATCATCAGGCGCGCCTGTAGGCACGTGCCTACAGTGCTTTATGGTAAATTCGGCCCTGTGAGTCAGTTTGCCTCTTTAGAAGCAGTGAAGGTATATTAATAAAATATGCAGGAATTGTATAGCCTGTAATACAGAGATGTTGCAAGGGACCTGCCACCTAGCCTCTGCACCTTCCATTATACTATTGTTCTCTCAGGTGGTGAGTCCATGGTCACCGCATTCATTACTCTGGGATAACATTTGGATTGGGCATTTTCAGTCCGAGCTCCAAAATGCCAGATGCTAAACAAAACAGGAGCTGAAGTTGGCAAAAAATGCTGGGTAGTGCTGAACTGTTTAGCACTATCCTTGCTGTCTGTTTTGGGGGTCTGTGTCTAGCAGGGAGCTAAATTTAGCAAAAGAAAGTCAATTTCCCATTGCCATATGCTGAAGGTATTTGATATTGGGTTTTGCCCACATCATTGGCCAGGAATAGCCCAAAAATGTCCAATCAATAGATTGCCCCAAAACAGTGTTTGGGATAAACATCTATTCTCCTGACAGAACTTCTTATCAACTTTCCAGGTCTGACTAGTCGCCTTGGTGGCCATAGTTACTAAAGCTTCCAGAGTGGTAGCCAAGCTAGCAGAGCATTTATCAGATAGTTTTTAAAAGGGGGTTGTAACACCTAAAAATAAAACATTGCTAAAAAAAATAGTTAGTGCCCAGTGGCGTAGCTAAGGAGCTGTGGGCCCCGATGCAAGTTTTACATGGGGCCCCCCCAAGCACTCTATACATAACAATTGATACGGCGCACCAAAACTTGCCAAGGACAACCCCAGTGTCAGAGGTGCAGGAAGGGGATGGGGAGCAGCTTGTTACTGATTACCACTATTCAAAGTATCTACAGTATAGAAGTAATTATTATGAGCACAGGACCAACAGAGAGCTAATACTGTGATAGATGGTGGACCCTTCGGGGCCCCTCTGGCCCAAGGGCCCCGATGCGGTCGCTACCTCTGCACCCCCTATTGCTACGCCCCTGTTAGTGCCCCAAAAATATATGTAAACCCATTTTTTTGTTTCTAAAATAGTTCTCTATATGCCTCCCATTTTTTATTCTTCTTGGTGCCTTTGCCTAACAACAGACGTGGTGGTCATATGACATACTTCATGCAGTGCCTTGTGGGGAGCTTGTCAAGCTGCCTCACTATCGGTAAAGCCCTATAAAAGAGAGATTTGGCCTGCCCAGGCACCCTAAGTTTTCCAGACCTTTCCTGGCACAGTCTAGTGAAGGTTATGTGACCATGGGCTCGGCCTGCAGAGTGAGTTTTTTCCCAAACTTTTCTATTTAACATCTAAAATTTCACTACCATTGTTCTGTTCCAGGTGCCATTCTACAGGTAAACTCATAATTACTGGAACACCAGGATCATCTAAAAGAGATGAGGCGCTCATGCTAGCAAGCAATTCTTGGGTTATTCAAGGAGTGATGTCTCAGAAATTTTCTTTTAAAATGACTGGAAAAGTTAACTGAAGTTGTTAATGCCCTTAACAGGGCTGTGGAGCTGGTACAACTCCGACTCCTCCATTTATGAAACCTCTGACTCCAGTTACCAAAAATTGCTCTGACTCCTCAGTTTATGAAACCACCGACTCTGACTCCAGGTACGCAAAATTGCCCCGACTCCTTGACTCAGACTCCTTAATCTAATACTTATCAGGGCTGTGGAGATGGGACAAAAATCATTCAATTCCGACTCTAATGCTAGGTACACACCATACAATTTTCTGTTAGATTTTCTCTTAGATTTACCTGCCAGATAGCTTTTTCCATGTTGTAGGTAAATCTAACAGAAAATTGTATTGTGTGTACCTAGCATTAGTTTATGAAACCAGCGACTCCAACACCACTCCGACTCCAGGTACCCAAAAATAGTTTCGACTCCGACTCCTCAGCCCTGGTCCTTACCATGACCTGTGATATAGTAATAACGATGTGGTTACCTGGCAGTGACTTGGACCACTTCACAACACAGAGAAGCTGGCGTTCGCACAGTTGGTTGAGACTGCACAGCAGGGTGCTGGGCGTTTCTAGCTTGGTGTTGTCGTATCCAGCATACACCACCTCCGGCTCTATACTCTGCAGAATCTGCAGAAGTTCAGGAATATACTGGAGTTCTTGGACTGAGCTAGCAGACATTCTCCTGGTCAGAGCCTGTTGGCATTCCACCGACATGGGCGCAGGCGGCTGTATCATAGGCGTGTCCTGATCTCTTCCAGACTTTAGCCGGTTAAACTTCTTGAACTTTCTTCCTGTAGAATGCAAGTAAGAAAATAATTTCACTACAATTGTTCTGTTCCAGGTGCCATGCTACAGGTAAACTCATAATTACTGGAACACCAGGATCATCTAAAAGAGATGAGGCGCTCATGATAGCAAGCAAGAATGTTAAAGGGACCCTGAGCAGTCCCCTAAAATAAAACATTTAACTTACCTGGGGCTGTCTCCAGCCCACCGTAGGCCGCGAGGTCCCACGGCGTCATCCTGGCTGCTGTCCGTGTCCCTCCGGCGGCTCCCGGGTCTTCCTGGTTTTTGACGCTCCTCGTCATCACGCTGGCCGCTATGTTTCATCACGGCGGACGGCGTGACAGTCCTGCACATGCGCGGTTTAGATTTATAAAACTGCGCATGCGCAGGACTGTCATGCTGGCCGCCGTGATGACGCATAGCGGCCGACATGAGGACGAGGAGCGTCAGAAACCAGGAAGAGCCGGCCCAACACCCCGGGTATCGCTTGTAACAGGAGCCACCGGAGGGACACGGACAGGAGCCAGGTTGACGCCAGGGGACCTCGCGGTCTATGGTGGGCTGGAGGAAGCCCGAGGTAAATGACATTTTTTATTTCAGAGGACTGCTTAGGGTCCCTTTAAAGGAAACCTAAAACCAAGTAAAGCAAATAAGTTTCACTTACCTGGGCCTCCTACCAGCCCCCTGTAGCCGTCCTGTGCCCTCGCCAGTCCTCAACGATCCTCCGTTCCCCCGCCGCATTTGAGTTTTGGTTTCACGAACGCTAATGGGAACTGAACAAGGAAACACATGGCCAAGGCCACGCAGGTGCAGTGGCTTGGCCTTGGCGGGGAAACAGGGGGATCGTTGAGGACTGGCGAGGGCACAGGACGGCTACAGGGGGCTGGTAGAAGTCCCAGGTAAGTGAAACTTATTTTCTTTACTTGGCTTTAGATATACCCTAAGGCACTGTGGTCAGATTGGCCTGAAGAAGCAACCAAGATCCTGCGAAACATGTTGTATTTTAGTGCTTAAATAAAAACCTTTTCCAGTAATACTCACCTATTCTTCAGGAGAGGTAAGACCAACACTGCCTCTCCTTTTTAAGCTGTTTTTAAAGAGGAACACCAGTGAAAATAATGTAATTAAAAAAAGTGCTTCATTTTTACAATAATTATGTATAAATGATTTAACCATTGTAAAATTGTTTAAATCCCTGATTTACATTATGACATTTATTACATGGTGACATTTTTACTGTTGGCAGGTGATGTAGCTGCTGCATGCTGTTTTGGCAGTTGGAAACAGCTGTAAACAGCTATTTCCCACAATGTAACAGGGTTCACAGACAGGAAACTGCCAGAAGTACCTTGGTACTCAGAGCTTCTTGTGGGAGGGGTTTCACCACAATATCAGTCATACAGCATCCCCTGATGGTCTGTTTGTGAAAAGGAATAGATTTCTCATGTAAAAGGGGGTATCAGCTACTGATTGGGATAAAGTTAAATTCTTGGTCGGAGTTTCTCTTTAATAATTTTATATACACTTGGCGCCTCCACAACAGCGTTTTGTCACTCTGCAGGCAACAAATTTCCATTGCATTGCACTTTCTATATGATAAAACACTAGACGCACACAGAACATTTGATCTGATTCAAATGCCCTAAATATAGATGGGCCAATAGGTCCTGGTAAATAATATTATCCAGTAAAGTTGCATATATTTATGTCCCTTCTAGCCCTCATAAGATGCTAATCTAGACATGGACATATAGGGCTTTTGGGGACAACCAGTTTCTCAATGTATTCAGAGATATAGAGACGAGTTTTGAGTCAGATCATCTAATGATTAAAACACATACAGTATTTTATTAAAAACACATAAAACATATTTAATGAAGAAAATGTGCATATAGCTAGAACAGACACAAGCTGATATAGCCATCACAGTGATCAGTGTTACATACAATAACAATTCCTCATACAATTTTTCGATTGCTCCCTGTATGGGGGGCTTTTGAACGGAATTAGTTCCCAAGTAGTGACCCCCACTATATAAACTAAAGTGGGGTCACCGTGGGATCAGAGTGCCTGTATATACTCAAATAGCAATATATATATATATATATATATATATATATATATATACAATAGCCGAGATACACTCGATGTCTCAACGCGTTTCGTGAATAAGACAGTTGTATAATTCACTTCTTCAGGAGTAGTGTATTATTCTCGGCTTAAAGAGACTCTGTAACAAAATTTTCAGCCTTATTTCTTCTATCCTATAAGTTCCTATACCTGTTCTAATGTGGTCTGGAACTCTGGATTACTGCAGCCTTTTCTAGTTGCACTGTCTCTGTAATATACAGTGGTGTGAAAAACTATTTGCCCCCTTCCTGATTTGTTATTCTTTTGCATGTTTGTCACACTTAAATGTTTCTGCTCATCAAAAACTGTTAACTATTAGTCAAAGATAACATAATTGAACACAAAATGCAGTTTTAAATGATGGTTTTTATTATTTAGTGAGAAAAAAAACTCCAAATCTACATGGCCCTGTGTGAAAAAGTGATTGCCCCCCTTGTTAAAAAATAACTTAACCGTGGTTTATCACGCCTGAGTTCAATTTCTGTAGTCACCCCCAGGCCTGATTACTGCCACACCTGTTTCAATCAAGAAATCACTTAAAGAGGATCTGTAACCTCAAAAAATCCCCTGGGGGGTACTCACCTCAGGTGGGGGAAGCCTCAGGATCCTAATGAGGCTTCCCACGCCATCCTCTGTCCCACGGGGGTCTCGCTGCAGCCCTCCGTGCAGCGGTGACGTAATATTTACCTTCCTGGCTCCTGCGCAGGCGCTCTGACGGCTGTCGGCTCCGAACTACACAGAAATACCCGATCGCCGTCGGGTCTGCTCTACTGCGCAGGCGCAAGTTTCCGGCGCCTGCGCAGTAGAGCGGACCCGACTGAGATCGGGTATTTCCGTGTAGTTCGGAGCGGAAAGCAGCCACAGCGCCCCCGCTGGAGCCAGCAAAGGTAAATATTGAAATAACAGTCGGGCCTGTCGCCGGCTGTTCAGAGGGCTGCAGCGAGACCCCCGTGGGACAGAGGATGGCGTGGGAAGCCTCATTAGGATCCGGAGGCTTCCCCCACCCGAGGTGAGTACCCCCCAGGGGATCTTTTTGAGGTTACAGAGTCTCTTTAAATAGGAGCTATCTGACGCAGAGAAGTAGACCAAAAGCACCTCAAAAGCTAGACATCATGCCAAGATCCAAAGAAATTCAGGAACAAATGAGAGCAAAAGTAATTGAGATCTATCAGTCTGGTAAAGGTTATAAAGCCATTTCTAAAGCTTTGGGACTCCAGTGAACCACAGTGAGAGCCATTATCCACAAATGGCAAAACATGGAACAGTGATGAACCTTCCCAAGAGTGGCCGGCCGACCAAAATTACCCCAAGAGCGCAGAGAAAAATCATCCGAGAGGCCACAAAAGACCCCAGGACAACATCTAAAGAACTGCAGGCCTCACTTGCCTCAATTAAGGTCAGTGTTCACGACTCCACCATAAGAAAGAGACTGGGCAAAAATGGCCTGCATGGCAGATATCCAAGGCGCAAACCACTTTTAAGCAAAAAGAACATTAAGGCTCGTCTCAATTTTGCTAAAAAACATCTCAATGTTTGCCAAGACTTTTGGGAAAATACCTTGTGGACCGACGAGACAAAAGTTGAACTTTTTGGAAGGTGCGTGTCCCGTTACATCTGGCGTAGAAGTAACACAGTATTTCAGCAAAAGAACATCATACCAACAGTAAAATATGGTGGTGGTAGTGTGATGGTCTGGGGTTGTTTTGCTGCTTCAGGACCTGGAAGGCTTGCTGTGATAGATGAAACCATGAATTCTACTGTCTACCAAAAAATCCTGAAGGAGAATGTCCGGCCATCTGTTCGTCAACTCAAGCTGAAGCGATCTTGGGTGCTGCAGCAGGATAATGACCCAAAACACACCAGCAAATCCCCCTCTGAATGGCTGAAGAAAAACAAAATGAAGACTTTGGAGTGGCCTAGTCAAAGTCCTGACCTGAATCCTATTGAGATGTTGTGGCATGACCTTAAAAAGGCAGTTCATGCTAGAAAACCCTCAAATAAAGCTGAATTACAACAATTCTGCAAAGATGAGTGGGCCAAAATTCCTCCAGAGCGCAGTAAAAGACTCGTTGCAAGTTATCACAAACGCTTGATTGCAGTTATTGCTGCTAAGGGTGGCCCAACCAGTTATTAGGTTCAGGAGGCAATTTCTTTTTCACACAGGGCCATGTAGGTTTTGAGGTTTTTTTTCTCATTAAATAATAAAAACCATCATTTAAAACTGCATTTTGTGTTCAATTATGTAATCTTTGACTAATAGTTAACGGTTTTTGATGAGCAGAAACATTTAAGTGTGACAAACATGCAAAAGAATAAGAATTCAGGAAGGGGGCAAATAGTTTTTCACACCACTGTATCTAATCTTCTTTTCTTTGTCAAGCTTTGTCGACCCAGGGAGGAATGGGCTGCCTCTGCTGTGATAGGGAGAAGTTATGCAATTTCAGCTTGTCTGAGGGGGAGGGAGCTGCCCATGCTGAGAAACTGTGGGTACATACAGTGGTGTGAAAAACTATTTGCCCCCTTCCTGATTTCTTATTCTTTTGCATGTTTGTCACACTTAAATGTTTCTGCTCATTAAAAACCGTTAACTATTAGTCAAAGATAACATAATTGAACACAAAATGCAGTTTTAAATGATGGTTTTTATTATTTAGTGAGAAAAAAAACTCAAAACCTACATGGCCCTGTGTGAAAAAGAACTTGCTCCTGAACCTAATAACTGGTTGGGACACCCTTAGCAGCAATAACTGCAATCAAGCGTTTGCGATAACTTGCAACGAGTCTTTTACAGCGCTCTGGAGGAATTTTGGCCCACTCATCTTTGCAGAATTGTTGTAATTCAGCTTTATTTGAGGGTTTTCTAGCATGAACCGCCTTTTTAAGGTCATGCCACAACATCTCAATAGGATTCAGGTCAGGACTTTGACTAGGCCACTCCAAAGTCTTCATTTTGTTTTTCTTCAGCCATTCAGAGGTGGATTTGCTGGTGTGTTTTGGGTCATTGTCCTGCTGCAGCACCCAAGATCGCTTCAGCTTGAGGTGACAAACAGATGGCCGGACATTCTCCTTCAGGATTTTTTGGTAGACAGTAGAATTCATGGTTCCATCTATCACAGCAAGTCTTCCAGGTCCTGAAGCAGCAAAACAACCCCAGACCATCACACTACCACCACCATATTTTTCTGTTGGTATGATGTTCTTTTGCTGAAATACTGTGTTACTTCTACGCCAGATGTAACGGGACACGCACCTTCCAAAAAGTTCAACTTTTGTCTCGTCGGTTCACAAGGTATTTTCCCAAAAGTCTTGCCAATCATTGAGATTTTTTTTAGCAAAATTGAGACGAGCCTTAACCCATTCAGGTTCCGTCGAGAAATGTTCACCTCCCATTCATTAGCCTATAACTTTATCACTACTTATCACAATGCACTGATGTATATCTTGTTTTTTCCGCCACCAATTATGCTTTCTTTGGGGGGTACATTTTGCTAAGAGCCACTTTACTGTAAATGCATTTTAACAGGAAGAATAAGAAAAAAATGGAAAAATTCATTATTTCTCAGTTTTTAGCCACTATAGTTTTAAAATAATACATGCCTCCATAATTAAAACTCACGTATTGTATTTGCCCATATGTCCCGGTTATTACACCGTTAAAATTATGTCCCTACCACAATGTATGGCGACAATATTTTTTTGGGAAATAAAGGTGCATTTTTTCCATTTTGCATCTATCACTATTTACAAGTTTAAAATAAAAAAAATATAGAAATATTTCATCTTTACATTGATATTTAAAAAGTTTAGACCCTTAGGTAAATATTTACATGTTTTTTTTTTTATTGTAATGGTTTCTTTTTTTTATAGTAAACATTTTATTTGGGTAGTTTTGGGAGGGTGGGAGGTAAACAATAGATTTATAATGTAAATGTGTGTTAATTTTTTTTTTTTTTTTTTTTTTTTTTTTACAGGTGTAGTATTACTTTTTGGCCACAAGATGGCGGCCATGAGTTTGTTTACATGACGTCACTCTAAGCGTAACACACACTTAGAGTGAGTCATCGGAGAGGGAATGGCCAGAAAAGGCGCAGCTTCCGAGAGAAGCTGTCGCTTTTTCAGCGGGGGAGAGGAATCAATGATCGGGCACCATAGCCCGATACATTGATTCCGTGGCTACCGAATCCGCGGCCGGGAGTGCGCGTGCACTCGCGCGGTAGCGCGCATGGTTCCTGGATGTAGAAACTACGTCCAGGAACCAAAATAGGATATCTGCCATGCAGACCGTTTTTGCCCAGTCTCTTTCTTATGGTGGAGTCGTGAACACTGACCTTAATTGAGGCAAGTGAGGCCTGCAGTTCTTTAGATGTTGTCCTGGGGTCTTTTGTGGCCTCTCAGATGAGTTTTCTCTGCGCTCTTGGGGTAAATTTAGTCGGCCAGCCACTCCTGGGAAGGTTCATCACTGTTCCATGTTTTTGCCCGTTGTGGATAATGGCTCTCACTGTGGTTCGCTGGAGTCCCATAGCTTTAGAAATGGCTTTATAACCTTTACCAGACTTATAGATCTCAATTACAGTACTTTTGTTCTCATTTGTTCCTGAATTTCTTTGGATCTTGGCATGATGTCTAGCTTTTGAGGTGCTTTTGGTCTATTTCTCGGTGTCAGATAGCTCCTATTTAAGTGATTTCTTGATTGAAACAGGTGTGGCAGTAATCAGGCCTGGGGGTGACTACAGAAATTGAACTCAGGTGTGATAAACCACAGTTAAGTTATTTTTTAACAAGGGGGGCAATCACTTTTTCACACAGGGCCATGTAGATTTGGAGGTTTTTTTTTCTCACTAAATAATAAAAACCATAATTTAAAACTGCATTTTGTGTTCAATTAGGTTATCTTTGACTAATAGTTAACGGTTTTTGATGAGCAGAAACATTTACTGTAAGTGTGACAAACATGCAAAAGAATACGAAATCAGGAAGGGGGCAAATAGTTTTTCACACCACTGTATAGATATATATATACTGTATATATATATATACACACATACATCACTTCCTGGTTGGCCATGTTATTTGTTTGTAAAAGCCAGGATCACGGCGGTGAGCAGCGGAAATGGCAAAGAGGGATCCAGGAGATCACAGTGACTCGATTGGTATGTTTTTTTATTGTAAAAATCAGACAGTACAGATTCTCTTTAACAGCACAAATACACTGTAGGCTTGTATTTAAAATATAGACAAAGAACCGAATGAACAATAATAGTATTAAATAGTATGGAACGCTGCACACTCTGAACGACCAGACCATGCTAATAAAGAAAACCCGCTACCAGAGAACACATCACCTGCAAATAGCCAACATAAGGAAATGTCATGCAGCTGCTCTGAAACAGTAAAATGAGGATGTAGAATATAAAGACTATCCAGACTATATATTTAGAGGTATACACACAGAACATTTATATTGCACTTTTTTCTCCTCAGAGTCTTGCCCAAGGTCACCTCACTGAATAGGTGCTGGGTTCCGGAACAGGAAGAGCCAAGACTTGAACCCTGGTCTGCTGTGTCAGAGGGAGTGCCCTTAAAGAGGAACTGTCGTGAAAATCTTAACATTTAAAGGGAACCTGTACTGAGTAAAATTATTTAAAATAAACACATGAGGTAACTTCAAATGAACGTTACATAGTTACCTTGCCATCAGTTCCTTTCAGAAGCTCACCATTTTCTTCTGACAAAGATCCCTTCCAGTTCTGACAACATTTTGTCAGAACTGAACTATATCAGTTGCTGTCAGTTATTTATCAGTTGCTGTCAGTTATAGCTGAGTGGACAACTGATGTGCCCGGTAATGTCCATGTTTCCCTATGACTCAAGTGGACGATGTTACACTTTAACAGTGTGCTGACCAGAAAGCTGTTATGGGTAATGGTCATTTTCAAAATGGAGGACGGAAAATTCCCTTGATCACAGTGAACAAACAGGACGCGGGACAGGAGAAAGCCACTGAGGAGTAGACTTCATGGAAGGTAAGTATGACTTGTGTATGCTTATTTTGACTTTTAATTTTCAGCTCAGGTTTTCTTTAAAACACATACAAACATTTCTCCCAGAGTAAAATGAGCCATAAATTACTTCTCTCCTATGCTGCTGTCACTTACAGTAGGTAGTAGAAATCTGACATTACCGGCAGGTTTTGGGTTAGTCCATCACTCCATAGGGGATTCTCAGGATGGCCTGTATTCTTTAAAAAAAACATTCCCTGAAAAGGATTTCTACAAAGATGCTGGCCAGCCTGCCTGCTCGCTGCACTCTATTTTGGCAGTTGGACGGAGCAACTGCCATTCACTAAGTGCTTTTAAAAATAAAGAAAACTCTCCGAAAGAGAAGAGTTGCTGAGTAGGGATGGTCAATGACATGCAAATAATTACAAATTGATGCTGGATTATGCACATATTGTATACAAATGTATGCAGCTTGCAGAGCTGGTTCTAGTAACAATGGGGCCCTTCGGGAAAAATTAACCTGGGGGGTCCCCAAAAGAGCCACCCCTTCCTTAAAGCAGTATTAGGGGCTCTTTGTTGCTGTCCAATTCCCCCCCCCCCCCAGGACTCCGTGCTGCCAGGCCCCCCCCCCCCCTCCCCCAGGTCACGCCTCAACTCAATGGTTCTCCCCTCAACCCCCGTATAATCTTTGGCAAAGCAGTGACTCACTTGTCCTGGTGGGCATGCTCCTCCGTTGGTCTGTCACTCCGTCTTCATCCTTGCAGGGGCGCCTGTCCTCTGTGACCCGGTGCATGCCAGGTTCACGTAGAAGATGCAACCAGTGGTGGATGGAGATGGGGAGCATGGTTCCATGGACTGCCAGAGGAACTGCTCTGCCAAAAACTCTGCAGGAGCTCCGGGGAGCACAGTTAAGGTGGGAGTTGACCTGTGGAAATTGCCCAGGTTGCCCATATGGTAGTGCTGGCCCTGGCAACTTGAAAATGGATCAATCGAATCACACCTCGGCTTCATTCGATTGGTCCATTTGAAAGCAAAATAAATTTTGCATAAAATGTGCATGATCCTGCATCAAATCAAAATTATTTGCGTCTTCCTGACCTTCCCTATTGCTGTGCCCTGCAAAGGTCAGATATAGCAGGTTACAAGGAAAGGTATTTATAATGTTTTTTCACTCATATATGTTGTCATATCTCTTCTTCAAAAGGTCGATGGGGAAAGCAAGTGGCTTCCTTCTCTTGAAGCATTATCTCTTGGGTGGCGGAGTACCCGGCTGGGAACAATAAAAAGCACTTTTGCTTTTCCCTCTTCCGAGTTTTTCCCAGGAATACAACTTCACTGCTTTCTAAAATCATTTAACCCCAAGCCTACTAGGACCTCTACTGTTACCTATTTTCCCAGTTCCCAACCTATTAAACCTGTCAAACTGAAAGCTATGTGTCACTGGAAATCAGATTTTGGGTTGAACTTAACAACTTAAAGGGATACTGTAGGGGAGTCAGGGGAAAATGAGTTGAACTTACCCGGGGCTTCTAACGGTCCCCCGCAGACATCCTGTGTTGGCGCAGCCACTCACCGATGCTCCGGCCCCGCCTCCGGTTCACTTCTGGAATTTCAGACTTTAAAGTCTGAAAACCACTGCGCCTGCGTTGCCGTGTCCTCGCTCCCGCTGATGTCATCAAGAGCGCACAGCGCAGGCCCAGTATGGTCTGTGTCTGCGCAGTACACTCCTGGTGACATCAGCGGGAGCGAGGACACAGGCATGCAGGCGCAGTGGTTTTCAGACTTTGAAGTCAGAAATTCCAGAAGTGAACTGGAGGCGGGGCCGGAGCATCAGTGAGTGGTTGCGCCAACACAGGATGTCTGCGGGGGACCATTAGAAGCCCCGGGTAAGTTCAGCTCATTTTTCCCGACCCCCCTACAGTATCCCTTTAAGTGTCCCTTTAAAGAGAAAATGAAAATTATCTCCTAGGGGATAACTCTAACAATGAATTGCTTATGGGCCTTTGTGTGAAAACATGTCTTCTCTGAATCCTGTGTTCACCGTGTGTGGTTTTTGATATTCTTTTGTTCTATATGCTCTTTCCACGCAATAATGATGCCTCCCCCATTGGGGTGACTATACATTTACAATGTTAGTAAAACGTAACTTTTTGTCAATAAAACTTTTTTGAAACTAAAAGGACGAGGAGGAAAAACTTTAGGAAACCGATCATAAACTTAAAATAATGAAAGCGTTTTCCTTTGTATAATTTTTAGGAAAGAACACACGGTGAATTAGTTTTGTATAAATAACAAGGATGGCTGCAAACTGTTTTCACAAATTAATCTTGTTGAGCACTTTGGCGTTTGTGTCGGCAAGCAAATTATCTTATTATCGGAGGTGAGACGGGGTAAGCTGCAGTCAGAAAAGCACAGAGAATTCAGAGAGAATTAAACTGTAATTATCTTGGAGGTAACAATTAGTCTCAGCGGGGCTTAATGCCGTAATTACGACTGGGATTAAAAAAAAAAAAAAAGACAATAACGTTAGTGGATAATGTAGCTTCCAGTACATTATGGCACCATTTATTGTGTTCAGATTGGAATATTAGGGGTGATTTATCAAGACAGCTGCAAAGAAAAGGGCAGCAATCTGATGCTGTTGCCCTGAGCAACCAAACAGATTCCTTTTTTTATTTTCTTATTTAGCATCTGAAACACTGACACTTTAATCCACAGTTCAGCTGAAATATAATTTGTTGCTCTTAACAGTGTGATTTACGCGTATGTACAAAAAGGGCGCCTGGACAAAAAGGGCGCGGGGTGTAAACGCTAATTAACAATTAATTTTTAATAGCGTTTATAAAAATAGTGTGCTATATTTCGTTTACAAATAATGTTTAACAAATTTATAAATCATTAAATAATGTTTATGAAATCGGCAATTGTGAAAACTTTAATCTTCCCTGTTTCAAAAGAGAAACTTATAATTACGTTTATTAAAATAACGATAATATATGATTAATTGTTATAATTGTATATTATTGTGAATAACCTTCATTTATGGTTTGTTCTTATAATAAAATCTGAAAATATTCTTTATAACGATGATATAAATATAACTACGTTCGTAATAAGTGTTGTAAAACATTAGTAAGTATTACTAACATTTTACTAAAACTATACCTAAGCCTACTCTCACACAGAACCCTCCCTGTACCTATCCCTAACCCCTAGACCCCCCTGGTGGTGCCTAAACCTAAGACCCCCCTGGTGGTGCCTAAACCTAAGACCCCCCTGGTGGTGCCTAACCCTAACCACCCCCCTGGTGATTTATATTGTAATGTAACTATACCTAACCCTACTCTCACACAGAACCCTCCCTGTACCTATCCCTAACCCCTAGACCCCCCTGGTGGTCCCTAAATCTAAGACCCCCCTGGTGGTGCCTAAACCTAAGACCCCCCTGGTGGTGCCTAACCCTAACCACCCCCCTGGTGATTTATATTGTAATGTAACTATACCTAACCCTACTCTCACACAGAACCCTCCCTGTACCTATCCCTAACCCCTAGACCCCCCTGGTGGTGCCTAAACCTAAGACCCCCCTGGTGGTGCCTAAACCTAAGACCCCCCTGGTGGTGCCTAAACCTAAGACCCCCCTGGTGGTGCCTAAACCTAAGACCCCCCTGGTGGTGCCTAAACCTAAGACCCCCCTGGTGGTGCCTAAAACTAAGACCCCCCTGGTGGTGCCTAAACCTAAGACCCCCCCTGGGAGTGCCTAAACCTAATGCTGGGAATACACGGTTCGTTTTTGCCTTCGTTTAAACCTTCGTTTCGATTGTGCCTTTTGTCCTTTTCGATCCCGAAATAATCGATCATACGGTTAATATCACCACCCACGGTTTCGTTTTTTTTTTCGATTCTGATGGTTTCGTTTTTCCAATGATCGAAGGCTGCAAAGAAACGAAACGAAAATCCCTTTTTACAGGGACGGACTAGCATAAACGAATATATAATCGATCTGAACAGCCATCAAGCCTACCAATGGCTCGATTAGATGGATAAAGAGAGATAATATCAAACATGTTCGATCACTAGTCGTTCGTTTTTGGGGTCTATTAATCGAAACTATAATGAGATTATGACTATTTTCACATACGTTTTCAACACTCGATTCGTTTACCGAACGAATCGAAGGTTTAAACGAAGGCAAAAACGAACCGTGTATTCCCAGCATAAGACCCCCCTGGTGGTGCCTAAACCTAAGACTCCCCTGGTGGTGCCTAAACCTAAGACCCCCCTGGTGGTGTCTAAACCTAAGACCCCCCTGGTGGTGCCTAAACCTAAGACCCCCCCCTGGTGGTGCCTAAACCTAAGACCCCCCTAGTGATGCCTAACCCTAACCACCCTCCTTAGTCATCGCTTTATTATGTGGATAATAATGTTTTACAAATTGTGACTCCAAAAAATATATTCCAATTTACATTACGTACTGATCGCTTTATTTTGTGAATAATGTTTTAAAAACAGTAAGGGATAAAACTTTAAATAAAAAAATATATTGCAATTTACATTACGTACTGATCGCTTTATTTTGTGAATAATGTTTTAAAAACAGTAAGGGATAAAACTTTAAATAATGTTTTAATTATTTAAATAAGATAAATATGTTTAGTATTTCCATAAACGTTATTCGGCACGGGTGCATTTTATAAACGTAAATCCCCACAAGCTCAGTTATAAATCATTAAACATCTCCGGGCGCCGTTTGTAAACTTTATTTAGCTCCGGGCGCCGTTTGTAAACTTTATTTAGCTCCGGCGCCCTTTTTTCCTGCTCGGCGCCCATTAAACGTTATTTATTATGGGAGTGAATGGCGGCCTACTTTTTGTCCACTAGCTGCCTGCGCCCTTTTTTCCCAGCTCCGTGATTTACAGTTCTTGATAAACGAGGCCCACAAGACATGGCAAAACCTTTCTTTTAGGCGCTCCGGACTTACTGTCTACAGTATAAAGACCTTTTTTTGTTTTTGATCTGAGGAAGCGGACTGTATTCCGTGAAATGTGTTATCATTGATAGTGTCTGATGAATATTAAACCTTTTGTTTGAAATTGGCTTTGCCCCTTTCTTTGAGGTAAGCTATTTTTATTATCTATATTTTTTGCAATTTTAATCACATAATATAGATATACTGTTCCTCCGCCACCACCTATTTTTTAGGGCGCCTTCTCCCTGCCAGTTAGTTTGATGTACAGTTCTTGATAAACAAGGCCCACAGGACATGGCAAATCAGGGCCGGAACTTGCATAGAGGCAAACTAGGTCAGTGCCTAGGACCCCAGAGCCTGTTGAGTCCCCCAAGTTTACCCCGTTAATTGGCGTCATTATAGGGATGCTATATTGGCGTCATTATAGGGGACAAAGACTAAGCTGTCTTTTGACCAGTGCCCCATTTCACTTAACCTCTTTGGCGGTATGATTATTTCTGGATTTTCGAGTCTAAAAGTGTTGCAATCCTTTCATGAGCTTTTAGACCCTAAACTCACCCTCCCTGGGATCTAGCACTGCATTTGTTACTCCTGTCCTCCAGGTGGCGCCCTATGGTGAGACTGCCATCTGTAGTCATGTGACAAATGTCCGATCTCACCAGAGGGAACGAGGGCCTCTGAGGAACGGAAGATGAGTGGCAAGCATGCAGCTCCTGAGGGAGGTGAGTTACAAATGGCCTGTGCGCATGTAAATGTAATGCTGGTGTCAATCCCGTTTCAGAGCTGACTTAGGTTTGGCCAATCGCAGCAGACAGAACAGCTGTTTTACATATTAATGGGGCAGATGCTGCTTAGCAAATCATTATTATTTTTTTCCTACAGCAACGTGACTTTCCCGTGCTTTTGGCTCTCAGAAGCAGGATGATGTAACAGCATCATCATCCCAGCCAAGATATCCAGGTCACTGTGCCCTGTAACAGCGCCTGCTAAGTACAGTCATAAACACCTTTTCCTTCTCCGCAAAAGACATTTTGACTCCAGTGAGACGTTAACACACAGTCAGATTTCAAACAGCCATTGGCTTTCACTGTATGAATACAAATATTGACTTATCGTTGTTATGCGTATGATGGCCATGATTGAGAGCAGACCTATATCTAGGAATGAACTTACTAAGTATCTACATAATGTACATAACATACACTGCTCACAGCCAGCAGATCTAGGTGACCAATTCCTATTTAGTTATTTTCCAAACTACATTAAAACTAACTAAAATCTTCTAAAAACTTGTTAAAGCAAATCTGAAGTGAAGAAAAAAAATTATGAGATAATCAATTGTATGTGTAGTATGGATAACGAATTGAACATTAGTAACAAACAGGCCCGGATTTACATCACAGGAGCCTATAGGTACAGATATGTACAGAGGCGCCAGAAGGGTAAAAATCACTAAAACGTTTAAGATGTTAGGGTGGCGGTGGTGGACCTGCCCACCACAATAACTGCTGTTCAATCAACAGCAGTTGTGTCTGTATTGGGGCGGGCAGGTCCACCACCGCCACCCTAACATTTTAAACGGTTTAGTGATTTTTACTCTTCTGGCGCCTCTGTACATCTCTCTACATATCTGTACCTATACATCTCTCTACATATCAAGATATTCACCCGTTGTGGAAGGGTGGTACACCCTCCTTTTTCTTCTATCTACAGAGAGCGACGACTTAATCCTGAGTGGGGACAGGCTTGTTCTCCCCACCTGCTTCTACAGTGATTACCTTGGAGGTAACCCAGGTTTGTAAGTATAATACTTACGATTCATATTTTTCTCCCATTCTCCAATACATACTAAACTATAGTGGGCTCTCGGTTTTCTGCTTTTTATTCCTCTATAGGCACAGATGTCCTGGCACTTTAGACTCCACCCTCCATGAAACCACAAACTCCCACCAAAACGCATTGCAAGTGTGCTGACTGCCCCCTCTCCCTAACTTCCCTTGCCTGTCATAGGTAACTACAGGTGTTCCTTAGCAAGCATTAGGTAGCCAAAGGAACCCTCAGTATTTTTTTTTACAATTAAGTTTTATTAAAGAAAACACAATAGCATACATTCAAATGCGGAGCAGAATAGCATGTACATATCAAATGTAAGCATCGGAACCCTCAGTATTAAAGGGACTCTGAAGCGAATTTTTTTTGCTAAATTTACCTTTCCATTCGCTTCAGAAGTCTCACCAGCGCTAAACCGCCGCATCCCTGCCAAAAAAACGAGCTCTGCAGACCCCCCAAATGCCCGGGCAAACATCCATGACCAACTTGGTCGTGGATTGTGCTGCTTTGAGAGGCGGAGCTATGAGCTGTAGCCCTGCCTCTCCTGCTGTCAATCGCCGCGCGGAACGCCGCCTCTCCCCGCCCCTCTCTGTGAAGAAAGAGTGAGAGGGGCGGGGAGTCTGCACAGAGAGGGGCGGGGAGAGGCGGCGATGCGCGGCGATTGACGGCAAGAAAGGCAGAGCTACAGCAGAGAGCTCTGCCTCTCCCAGGAAGCGCCGTCCTTAGTCCCCCCTGGGGATTTGGGGGTCGGCAGCCCTCGTTTTTAACCGGGGATGCGGCGGTTTAGCACTGGAGAGAGTACTGAAGCAAATGGAAAGGTAAATTTAGCAATATATTTTCGCTTCAGACTCCCTTTAAGTAGCTAGAGGTGCCCTCCGTATTAAGTAGCTAGAGGAGCCCCTGACTGAAGGGAGATCTCGCCAGTGGAATGTCAAGAACAGGGTGCATAACCTCTTATTTACACTCTCATCAGGACTCTGCATAGGGAAGGATGGAGGGAGGCACTCAGGGAGGGGAATGAGCCGCCTTTCCATCATCAGGAGCCTGTAGGCACGAGCCTACAGTGCCTTATGGTAAATCCAGTCCAGCCCTGGTAACAAAGAATAGAGTCTCCTATTTCTATTTTCAGTTATATTGTCCTCATACTGTCACAGTTGCAGTTTTAAAACCACACTCTGGCCTATATGAATTTAACTTTTCTTCTGAGTTATCTCCTAGGAGATCATTTTCATATTCTCTTTAAAATAAATTATAAGCATTTTACAATGGAAAAAGTACCTAAAGGTTGGTGAAAAAGTACTATCAAAATTATTTTGAGTATTTTCTTGCGTGCTGGTGGTATAAAATGGCATTTTATTGACAAATTTCAAAATATCACCTAGGAGAAAAGTCAGCTGAAAAAGTGAATTGCATATGGGCCCCTTGTCTTTTAAGCTACAAATCAAAGCAGAACTAATGACCTTTTGACCTTCTTTGCAGTAATCTCAAGCTGTTTCTCACTATTCCTTGGCTGTTTAAAGTACAACTGTAATGAGAGGGATATGGAGGCTGCCATATTTATTTCCTTTTAGCCTTCCTGGCGGTAAGCCCGAGCTGAGCTCGGGCTATGCCGCGCAGGAGGATATCTCTGCCCCTGGTGGGGCGATTTGCCCCATTTAAAGTGCTGTGCGCGCAGCTAGCACTTTGCTAGCCGCGCGCACAGCTTGATCGCCGCCGCTCTGCGGCGATCGCCCGCACGCAGCGGCGGAAGAGGCCCTCGCCAGAGCCCTGGGCCATTCTAACACATGGATATGTTTTGTTTTAAACCATTCCATTGTTGCCCTGGCTTTATGTTTAGGGTCATTGTCCTGCTGGAAGGTGAACCTCCGCCCCAGTCTCAAGTCTTTTGCAGACTCCAAGAGGTTTTCTTCCAAGATTGCCCTGTATTTGGCTCCATCCATTTTCCCATCAACTCTGACCAGCTTCCCTGTCCCTGCTGAAGAGAAGCGCCCCAGAGCATGATGCTGCCACCACCATATTTGACATTGGGGATGGTGTGTTCAGAGTGATGTGCAGTGTAAGGCCCCGTTCACATTACAAATGCGGACAGCCATGCGTGCAGAACGAAACGCATGTGAACGTGTTTGTGTGCGTTGCGTGGCTGATCCTATCACTGAAAAGTGAATTTTTTGCAAAGTGTTTTTTTGCAAAAAATGAGTGCAGCATGCGTTCCCGGACCGCACAGGTCCGGAACGCATGCAGTGTGAACATCAGACAGTGCACTCTATGCACTGTCTGATGTTGTGTGTGTCGGCCTCCCGCACGTGTTTCCAAAACGAGGCTGGAATTTTTTGGTCTCATCTGACCAGAGCACCTTCTTCCACATGGTTGCTGTGTCCCCCACATGGCTTGTGGCAAACTGCAAACGGGACTTCTTATGCTTTTCTGTTAACAATGGCTTTCTTCTTGCCACTCCTCCATAAAGGCCAACTTTGTGCAGTGCACGACTAACAGTTGTCCTATGGACAGATTCCCCCACCTGAGCTGTAGATCTCTGCAGCTCGTCCAGAGTCACCATGGGCCTCTTGACTGCATTTCTGATCAGCGCTCTCCTTGTTCAGCCTGTGAGTTTAGGTACACGGCCTTGTCTTGGTAGGTTTACAGTTGTGCCATACTCCTTCCATTTCTGAATGATTGCTTGAACAGTGCTCCGTGGGATGTTCAAGGCTTGGGAAATCTTTTTGTAGCCTAAGCCTGCTTTAAATTTCTCAATAACTTTATCCCTGACCTGTCTGGTGTGTTCTTTGGACTTATTGGTGTTGTTGCTCCCAATATTCTCTTAGACAACTTCTGAGGCCGTCACAGAGCAGCTGTATTTGTACTGACATTAGATTACACACAGGTGCACTCTATTTAGTCATTAGCACTCATCAGGCAATGTCTATGGGCAACTGACTGCACTCAGACCAAAGGGGGCTAAATAATTATGCACACCCACTTTGCAGTTATTTCTTTAAATTTCTTTCTGCTTTAAATTTCTCAATAACTTTATCCCTGACCTGTCTGGTGTGTTCTTTGGACTTATTGGTGTTGTTGCTCCCAATATTCTCTTAGACAACTTCTGAGGCCGTCACAGAGCAGCTGTATTTGTACTGACATTAGATTACACACAGGTGCACTCTATTTAGTCATTAGCACTCATCAGGCAATGTCTATGGGCAACTGACTGCACTCAGACCAAAGGGGGCTGAATAATTACGCACACCCACTTTGCAGTTATTTCTTTGTAAAAAATGTTTGGAATCATGTATGATTTTCGTTCCACTTCTCATGTGTACAGCACTTTGTATTGGTCTTTCATGTGGAATTCCAATAAAATTGATTCATGATTGTGGCAGTAATTGGACAAAACGTGGAAAACTTCAAGGGGGCTGAATACTTTTGCAAACCACTGTATGTGGGTTGATTGCCTCACATTTTACATGTGAGGTGAATGCTGCACTTCATACGTGGGTTATTAGCTGCATTTAAAATTTGGGGTGTTTGCCACATTTTCTATGTGGGGTCATTCCCACTCTTCATATGTGGGGTGATTGCTGCACTTCAAATGTGGGGTGATTGCTGCACTTCACATGTTGAGTGATCGTGTGCAGTGCAGATACAGGGTTCGTATCACACTTTATAACACAAACACTAAAATCAAAAGGTCTTTGCTCTTTCCTGTGGGAGGGCATTGCGGAGGGGGGGGGGGGTTAGTTGGGCAGCACCTCACAATGTTTGCCTCAGGCAGCAAAAAATCTACAGCCTGCACTGAATGGACCAAGAAGCCGTTTAAATGCAGAGATCTTCACACTTCCTTCATTAGGTGAAAGTTCCATCTGTGATGCTGATATCAGTTTATCCAAACATAACAGCACAATGTGCAGAGTGTTCTACTAAAGCATATTTGCAGCAATGCGGGGGCATGCCGACCTTCACAGATAATGTTATTAATTGACCCTTTCACATTCTGAGCAACAAACTTCATCAGCACACGCCTTATTTATTGTCACTGCTACAAAAATGTGAAAACAAGTGAGAGGCTTGCTCTAGGCAAGACAGCGACAATGGCAGGAAAGGGAAATGAATACAGTCTGAACAATTAACTAAAATTAAATCAGTTTGAAAAAAAAAAATAACATTAAGAGAGCAGTTATGTGGAATTAAATCCAGAGCATTCAGTGATAACCACTTTCCAACAGCTGAAACCAGAGCAAAGAGTGTCATAGGGGCCTCATACATTTTCAATACTATTTAATGAAAAAATAACTGTTGTTCTACTACAGTAGTCTCATTTATCCGGCACAGGAGGGGATTGCCAGATATGTGTGCTTGCTGGTTGCTTGAGAAGTCCAGCAACTGGCGTTATAAGATGACACTAACCTCCCCCAATGGACTGCACAGCGGTGTGCAGTAGAAAAAGCTTACGAATCCTCCGGCAGCTCCCAGTTGCTTTAAAGGCTATCTCCTTGCAAGGCCCCGACATGTCACATGACCTGATGTGGGTCAGGTGACATGCCAGGGAGCCATACAAGGATGCCGCAAAGCATCTGGGAGCTGCAAGACGTAAAAAGGATGGCGCCAGGGGATTCGTAAGCATGCCCCGACCTGTTCGTACCGGTATTCCTCAAAATTGTTAACTGTTCCTTACAATCAGGGATATTTCCTGCTTTACTGAAGGAAGCAATCATCAGGCCTCTCCTCAAAAAACCCTCCCTGGACCCAGATGCAATGACCAGCTACAGACCTGTCTCTAACCTCCCCTTTCTGGGAAAGCTAATTGAAAAAGCTGTATACCTCCAGCTAGAAGCCAGAATCCTACAAAATAACAGTTATGACCCATTCCAGTCTGGCTTCAGGAAACACCACAGCACTGAAACTGCCCTCATCCAAATATGCAACCACCTGCTCATGGCAAGAGACAGAGGAGAGTGCTCGATCCTCATACTGCTAGACCTTTCTGCAGCCTTTGACACAGTTGACCATGACATCTTGATAAACAGGCTACAGGAATACTGCGGCATTGATGGCATAGTTCTTCAGTGGTTCTAATCCTTCTTGAGTGGCAGAACCCACAAAGTGTCTATGGGGCCCTTCCTGTCCACCCCTGTAACACTTAAGTATGGGGTGCCCCAGGGCTCAATCCTCTCTCCCCTGCTTTTCACGATTTACATGCTACCGTTGGGAAAACTAATCCAAAAACATGGCCTGACATACCACTGCTATGCAGACGACACCCAACTATATCTTTCCTTCAAGCCTGGTGTGACAGACCCAACTCTAACTATAAACGCCTGCTTACGTGAACTACAGCAATGGATGAATGACAGCTGGCTGAAACTAAATGCAGACAAAACTGAAGTCCTTCTGATTGGAGGGCAGAGCATGCTAACAAAACAACTTAACTTGCAGTCTTCACCACTGGGAATAGGAGGCACGGATCTACGCAGCTCTGATCATGTGCGTAGCCTGGGAGTTCTAATTGATGGGGATTTAAACTTCAGAACTCAAATCTCTGCTGTGGTGAAATCATCCTATTTTCACCTGAAGAACATTGCAAAAATCAAGCACCTCATACCCCCAGAAGATCTGCCAACCTTAGTCCACACCTTCATCACATCCCGACTGGACTACTGCAATGCTCTCTCTACACTGGCCTTCCAAAAAAGGTCTTGTATCGCCTACAGCTGATACAGAATACTGCTGCCAGACTGCTAACCAACTAACCCCGTCACTGCCACATAACGCCAGTCCTGCATTCCCTTCACTGGCTACCTATAGAATGGAGGGTCCTATTCAAGATCGGCCTACTGACATTTAAATCCCTGAATAATCTAGGCCCTGGATACATGAAAGATATGTTACAGCTGCGTAGCAATCCCCGCATTCTCAGATCCACAGGTTCTAATAATCTAGTCATACCCAGAGTCCACTTGGAAACTTTTGGTCCCAGAGCCTTCTGTCATGCTGCCCCTACGTTTTGGAACTCCTTACCTCAACAGATCAGGACAGCCCCATCCCTGGACGTGTTTAAATCCAGACTGAAAACCCACCTGTTCAGTCTGGCATTTGCAGAAATATAACTTTTGTTGTGTTAATAATACTTCATCCTACTACTAATTACTGAATCTGAGAGAGCCTAAGCGCTTTGAGTCCTATGGGAGAAAAGCGCTATAGAAATGTTATTGTATTATTTTCTGCTGCACACCGCTGAGCACTCTTAGTTAGGAGCGCCCTCATTGTGTCCAGCCAGGCATGCCGGTTACTTGAGACTGCCGGATGCCTGAGTTTCGGTTAACCGGGACTCTACTGTATATAGAAAATGTGCTTGAAAAGATACACCTAGCACCACAGGTACAGAGGCCACTCTGTCTTGTCCAGATTGTGATCTGCTACTAAAAGTAACCATTTCAACATACAAGAGACAGCCTCAATTCACTAAACTTAAAGGACCACTATCGCGAAAAATGTAGGCAGTTAAAATGTGACAGATGACAGGTTTTGGGCCAGTCCATCTTTTTAAGGGGGATTCTCAGGGCTTTCTTTGTTTTCAACAGCATTTCCTGAACAACAGTTGCAAAATCTAACTGACATAATAGTGTGCAAGTGATTAGGGAGGCCGGCTGGTATCTTGCTATTTTGGCAGTTAAACTGCTGTTCAGGAAATGCTGTTGAAAACAAAGCAAACCCTTGAGGCAGGGAACACACTTGACTGTTTTCATACGCGTTTTCTGCACATAAAAACTGATAACTCATGTTAACCAATGGGCTAGTACACACTTAATATTTTGTTCGCGCGCAGAAAAAAAACTGACATTCTGCATCATGACTCTGCACATTTTGTCAGTTTTTTGTATCAATTACATCAGCTGCTGTGAAAAAAACGCGCGCGTTTTCCTGCATAGAGACACACTTGGTGTGCAGAAAAAGTATGCAGGAAAACGCGCACGGAAAACTGAAAGACAAGTGTGTTCCCTGCCTGAAATACCCTATGAGGAGATGGATTGTCCCAAAACCTGTCGGTTCTGTCAGATTTTAAATGCCTCCTTTTTTTCGCCATAGTGGTCCTTTAACTTCAGTCTTTAATAACTCTTCTGAGCTGTTTTACAGTTATCACAATTATATCACCATGGTGATAACTGTAAAACAGCTCAGAAGAGTTATTAAAGACAGGAGTTAAGCTTAGTGAATCGAGGCCATTGAGTGATTGCTGCCATATTACAAGAGATGATGTAACCACTGCCATGTTGCATGAAGCTGAATCACTGTGGCCATGTTAGGCCCGGTTCACATTAGCGGTTGTTTGCCAAACGGACCGGATGACCTGACCGGATCCGGACCGGATCCGGATCGGAACCGTACGGTTCTGATCCGGATCCGATCCGGATCCGGTCAGGTTGCATCAGGTGGTAATCAGGATGCGATCCGGATCCGTTTGGCAAAGTTAACGTAAAAAAAAAAAAAAATGTTGGGGTCTGGGAGGTCAGCAGAAGGGGGACCTGTGGAATCAGGCCCTCTGCTGTTTAGCACTCACCTCCACCTCCGACATGCTGCCAACATCCTGCCAACACCTCCAGCTCGTGCTGCTCCACTCCAAAATGCTTGCCCATGTGTCCCCAGCCAATATCGCCGCAAAAATCCGCATAGGAAGTGGGGTAGAACATCCGGATTTCTCAGCCAGTGTGTTGTGCGGCCTCCGGTTCCCATTTGTTTGTATTGGCCGGATGGTGCAGTCCGGCTCCGCCCCGGATACGGCTGCCGGAGGGGCCGGATGAAAAAATAGCGCATGTTGGAACGGAGGCCGGAGTCCGGATCCGGCCCGGATCCGGTCCGGCTCCGGTTCTGCAGAACGGACCCATGTGAACGGACGCATAGGCTTTAATTGCTATGCCGTGCGTCCGTTCTGTCCATTCTGCAGGCGGTGCGGCTCCGGCACGGCGATTCCGGAGGGCCACCGCAAGTGTGAACCGGGCCTTACAGAAGCATGAGTTACCACTGCCATGTCAGAGTTACAGATTGCCAAGCAAGCTCATGGTGAACCAGAACTCCTAGCTGAAACTCTAGAACCTTGATTCACTAGAGGATGCTAAGTGTTAGCATGCTAGTGAAAGGGCACTTAGGATGCTAATATGCGTGCAAGCGTTTGCGCGCGCAAAGGTTAGCGCTGCGCGAAACGTTGCATCATTTCGTGTGCACCGGTGCGACGTTTCAGGTGCACAAACTTAACGCGGGGTCGGTAACGCACAACGCCCTCGATGCGCGCGCACCGGCTCGGCCCAACCGCCGCACGCACCCGCCCTGTGTCCTGTCCCAACGGCTGTCAGTGCTTGACATGCGTAAAAGCACTGACACAGGGACAGACAGACGCAGGGACACTTGTACTTTATATATGTAGATGACGTGACTACCGCCATGTTCAGGGCCGGCGTTACCTTAGGCTGGGGAGGAAGACCCCATGCACCGTAGTTACGCCCCTATACGAAAAAAAGTTAAAATTTGCAAGTTAAAAGAGGTTTGTTTTTTTTCTTTTGACCGTCACTACCTTATAGGTGTAAAATGCTTGTAGATTGATATTTTTAGGGTGTCACCTATATATTGGAACTACCGATCAATCATATTCCCTTGAAAATGTTACAAACATGAATAATTAGCGAATGCTCAAGTTAAAAATAGGTAATAAACAATTCTGGTTTTTTTTAACATGCCTAGACTGTGCTGCCTGACCCAGAGGCGATAATATTGTTTGTAGCTTATGGCAGCCTCTCCCAGTGCAGGCTGACATCCCAATTCTTTTAAATGACTAATGATGACCTGTCGCCAATGGAAACTGGCAAAGAGCCTACAACATGAGCACATTGGTAAATTGCTTTCCGCTTTGCACTACGAAGACAAGTGTGAAATGTAATCGCTTCATGAGAAAATCTACTTCACATAAATTACAGAGGGCAACTGTCTCCTGCAAAAGTGTCAAGTGCTTTAGAGAAGAAGAACTAAAATTGTTAAACAAAAATATATTAATATGAATCTTAGTGTTGAACTTGAATTTTCAAAATTCACAATTATGCTGCAGAATCGTAATATGAAATTTCCGGAACATTGGTAATTAAGTTTGCGCGTAACCGTAATTATGTTCTGTAATTTTCACTTACTCGTAATTATAATTAATCCATTAGCAGCTTCAAAGGAATTATCTTGTTTGAAATAAGTGCCCTGCTTTTGACTTCAGCCACAAGAAGTCATTGTGCTGTAAATTCTTGGAATGCTTTGATCTCTCTTTTCAAGCAGAAAATATAGAAACTGAAAGCAGAAGTCCTCTGTTATTGTCTCACACTGCCCCCTAGTGACAAGTGGCCATAAATACACATTACAGCATTACTAATTAGTAGCAGGGAGATGTAACAAATAAGAAATAAAAAAATAGCTAAAATAAATTGGCCTGGAGCACGCGCAAGCCTCTAAATAAATTGGCTGCTAAAAGGTTAAGTGCAAAATTTGCAAGGGGTTAAAGAGGCTTGGAAGCGGAGATCCCACACTGTTCATTTTCTTAATATGCATATAATTTGTATTGTATCGAACTAATTTGAACTCAGAACTCTGTATAATCTTAAAGTGTACAACAGCAAAATGTCCTTTTACCGAGTTTATAAAATATTTTTTCTCAAACCCTACAAGGTCTTTTTGAAAAAAATTAAAAACACTATGCTTCAAAGAGTTTACAGAAGTCACATATGCTATCTTCACACCTTCCCCTGGATAAACAATGGGCAGCTTAATCATTACAAAACTCAATTGTAATTTAATTGTGATAGTAAAAATTGTATTGATAGTTGTCACTGTTTCTCTCCAGTCAGAACGGAGTCAGCCTGACTATAGCGTAACCCTAATTGATAAGGAATTACAGCCATAAAACTCTTTCCTGGCCGAGAACAGCTTTTGAGTGCAGGGGGTAGATAAAAAAGATCAATAAGTTCACATATTTTAGCTCTCTGAGAAAAAATATTAAATCTACTTTTTTAAGTTTTTAAACATAACATAAAACATAAAACTGTGGATTAACAAAAAAGTCATTTTTAAGAAGTAGGATACAATTGCTTATCTCATCAGTTTTCCAGCTAAGATTCACTTTAAAGAAAAAAGAAAGACGTCTACGGCTAGCTGATCATCCACATTTAGAAGCAGGGCACAGCTGCACCCATTATGATCCAGTTGCTGATATCAGGTTCTGCCAAATGATTCTCAGTAAAACAGAATGAATAACTGAGAAGTCCTGCTGACAGACATCTACGCCTTCCTTGTATTGTGTAATGGGTGGAGACAAAAACTCCTGCGGGGAAATATCTTATTGCAAAACTAATAAGCTAATAGGCGACTCTGTCCAAGATAAAAATAATTTTTAGTGGCGAAGGCTTGGAACTACCACCTTGTAAGTTACAAAGATGATGTACGTGAACAGAAGAGCAGTTTTGAAATGTACGAGTAACAGACCTATTGAGTGGGTCCTTGTGATGACACTTGTTGGTCTAGCTTCTAGACAGGACTATTGGTTAGTTAAATAAAGAGAGACGTTTTAAATCAGGATGATACAATTTATTGGCTAACTAAAAATGAATAAAAATAAGCAAGCTTTCGGCCTTAATAAAGAGGAGTACATAGGACAGCTTGCACTCTTGCTGAGCTCATGGCATTGCCCCAATTCCAGACTCCTTTTGCAATCAGGGCCGGACCTCCCATGACGCAGCCTGAAGCACCTGCTTCAGGCAACATTTACATGGGGGTGACACAGGAACTGGGGTGTGATCTCGGGGACCAGGGTGCCCTGCAGAAGTGGGGCCCGACGTCATTCCTCCCTCCCTTTCCATGAGCCCCCTTCCTGTCCCCTTGCAAAGTGGCGCAGCGGTGGGTTTTGTAAATTACTCACCTATCCCTGCTTAATGCAACACGTCCATCTGCTCTAGCAGCCAGCTCCTCCCTACTTCCTGTTTCCTTGCATGATGCGTCATATACGCTTCATACAGAGATCAGGCGGGCAGAGAACATCTGGCTACTGGAGTGGATGGACATGTCTCATGAAGCAGAGACAGGTTACAAAACATTTACAAAACCCACCACTGTGCCACATTGCAGGGGGACAGGAGGAGGGCCCATGCAGAGGGAACAATGATGTCAGCCCCCCACCACGCAGTGTCACCTACCTCCTCCCACCCAGTGGCTACCTTTCCCGGGGGCACTTATGCCTGGCTATCTACCTGCTTATACTGAGGGTTTATTTTTCAGTTTTTCTCTCACCATAGCTATAACACACGGTGCAAATAGCCGGGAGCTGTGGGATCATTCCAAATCGGAGGGGATAGGGAGACTTGGGGCGCATCCTCACGTTTGTTTTAGGCAGCAAATAGTCTAGAACTGGCCTTGTTTACAATATTACTAGACACTGATTTTATACTTCCCACTATGAATGCTCCTCCTCCTTTTTAAAGCAAACCTCCGAGGTACCTTACCGAGGTCCTCTTCCAGACCACCACTGCATGCCTGGGAAACCCTGGAAGTTCATGGGCACACTCCCATCTACGTACAATCACCTCACGCTATCTGTAGCACGGAGCTTGGCTTGTGACGTTGAGCCTGAGTAGCTCCATGCTATTGCGCAGGCATCCTGCACAGTGCGGCCACGCTCGTTTACAGACAGGAGCGCGGCCACGCGTACTCTTTGACAAGGCCAGTAAACTGACGTTTTTAATGCCAGTAAGAACCAGCCCTAATCCCTCAGCAATGGAGCAACACGATATTAGACGCAGAAAAGTGCGCAGGCAATTCCTTGCGTATGATCAGGATATAAAATGCGAATATACAATCCTCCACGTGTAGTTGGTGTCTCTACACATGGATGCCAACTAAATGTGGAGGATTTTATATGCGCATTTTAGTACAGTCACTTTGTAAGTGCATTTCTCTTATAATTTTATTTGAATGAACGTTACTACTCTATGGCTTCTCCTTTCTGATTTTTTTAACGTGATTGCAAGGATCGTGGAGTAGCCCAGAAGGGTCAATGTGCATTGAGCTGGTTCTGAAGAGGGTCAGCCATACGATCTGGTGAGCGGCTCCTTGTCTCTCTTATGGTGGCCATACATGGTACAATTTTTTTCATCCAATCTTACCATTTCTATGTAGTATAAGGGTAAATTAAGTGAATATACTGAAAGGATAATTTAGGCAGTTCCCTTATACTACATAGAATTGGTAAGATTGGATGAAAAAATTGTACCATGTATGACCACCACTATGTAGGAGTGATACACTAAGGTGGTAGCGGTGCACCAGTTTGCTGGTAGCCGGTGATATGCAATAAGGAATGGCACTGTTGCACTTGGGGATGGTCTCCATTTTTTAAACAATACTATGTGAATATTTCTGGTTTCATGTGATATCTGCAAGGAAAGGAAACAGTGTCAAGGACAGAAAGAGCAAAAGGGGAATATTCCAGTAAGCTGTATCTGCTGGTCTGTGGTTTGGTCAGCTACCAAATTCGGTGAGCACAATCTGTAACTTATCTGCTGACACGAGGGTGGTTATCATAATCTAGCAGGACCACGGTGGAAGACTCTGTTCCCTCTTGAGTTACCGACCACATGTGGCCAGTGGGAGGGGACAGTATAATAACACTCTGATGGTCTACAGTGATCCGGTTGGAGCCCGGGGTAGATGCTCTTCCCCATAAGCTATATGGGAGATGCATTCGCCTTTCCCGGGATTATCACAGACTGCAGAGGTGGGTTGCTTACCATAGTGGATCCCGCGGATCCGATGCAGCGTTACAAGTGTGAACGGCTCCTATGTATAACATAATAGCCATTCACTGTTCGCTTAGCAATACATGGAGAATAGGCAAAAAAGTATGTGCTAATGCAGTGATCTGCAAACTTGGCTCTCTAGCTGTTAAGGAACTACAAGTCCCACAATACATTGCAGGAGTCTGACAGCCACAGTCATGATTCATAAAGGCAAATGCATTGAGGGACTTATAGTTCCTTAACAGCTGGAGAGCCAAGTTTTCAGATCACTGTTCTAGTGGGAACAGAGCCGAAGTATAAAAGAGACGTATATGCCCAGTGTTCTCCCCAGGCTCTTTTAGCTGGGTGCTCCACCCGGCTAATTTTGGTGAGCACCCGGCTGTCATCGGCTCATCTCCTCCACTGCTGTAAGCAGAGTTGTGCACAGAAGCGCCGTCCCTGCATTCTCTCATCTCGCCCCACCCGGCTACTTTTTCATGCCACCCAGCTGGAAAAAAAATTCTGGGGAGAACTCTGCCTACATGTACTAAGCAGGACTTCACTATTACAGTATAATCTCATTATAATGAACTCTGATATAGTAAACATTTGAGTATAGTAAACTATCTTTCTAGGTCCCAGCTACATTATAAGTCTATATTATGGGAGCAACGCCTGGTATAGTAAACTCTGATATAATGAAACTTCTGTTATAGTAAACATGTTTTTTGGCCTCTGTGTGACGCTGACCGTGGATATAGTAAACAGTGTGAAATCCATGGATAATGAAGAGTAACAGAGGCACCAATTTAGAGTAAAATGTTTTAAAAACAGCTTAAAAGGAGGGGGGTCGGTGGTTACCACCCTCAAGTATATAGTGACCAGCCAATGAGTCGTATGTATATATAGACAATATAATTTATTTTAAAATCTCCAGGCAAGCAACGCGTTTCATGGGTCTAGAGCCCGCTTCATCAGGCAATCAGTTTTGGAGATACACTAAAGAGACAGAGAAAGGAAACAAAAATAAAAGAAATACAATGTAGCGATGGACGCCAGATGTTTAGATAAATCGTATGAGGGTATGTTACGTTACGATTTAGTGAAAAATGGCCATGTGATTGGCATTTAACGGTGTATATCTCGCATTTTATTACGTACCGCTTTAATGTTGTTCACTATCTAAACATCTGGCGTCCATCGCTACATTGTATTTCTTTTATTTTTGTTTCCTTTCTCTGTCTCTTTAGTGTATCTCCTAAACTGATTGCCTGATGAAGCGGGCTCTAGACCTGTGAAACGCGTTGCTTGCCTGGAGATTTTAAAATAAATTATGTTGTCTATATATACATACGACTCATTGGCTGGTCACTATATACTTGAGGGTGGTAACCACCAACCCCCCTTTTAAGCTGTTTTTAAAACATTTTACTCTAAATTGGTGCCTCTGTTACTCTTCATTATTCATTGATCTAGTCCACCCTTGGTGGAGGGGTGTATCTCCATTTTTCCTGTCTACAGAGAGTGACTTCTTAGACCTGAGTGGGGTCAGGTTACAATTCTCCCCACCTGCACTTCCAGTGGTTGCCTTAGTGGTAACCCACACTTGTGAGTATATTACTCGTTGTTATTGTATCTTACTCCATTTATCAAGAAGTACTACAGTATATTGGGCTCTCGGTTTCATATCTTTACATTTTTCCAAGTGTGAAATCCATAGTTGGCTGCTCTCTTCAGGCTGGTTGCAAGTGAGTTGATGCCTGATAACATTTGTAAGACAAGAATGGCACCGGCGCTGGATATACAGTACTGTACAAATAAGCAGCCTGGGGAAAATGAGGAATGGTGTGAACCTAAACAAAAGAGAATGCAGTGTTACCACTTCCACTTTGCAATCTCTTCCCTTGTAAGCGATGACCCCTCTGGTAGTCCAGTACAGGCTACTTTCACTTGTAGTGCAGATCAGAGCGAGCCTACTCACTGCAAAACTAAGGAGAGTAAAGAGAATGCTAAGTCCCACCCGGGGAGGTATCGGAGCCACTCACATTACAGATGCAGGTGGCTTCTCACAATTGGCTGCATTTTGAAGAGAGGCTTCATGATTGGTTCAAGTGTGAGCAGAAAGTGTTGCAGGACACGTGCTGCCAGTCCCACCCACTGAGGTATCGGAGCCACTCACAGGAAGTGAGTGGCTGCCTCTATTCAGTGATGGCTGCAATTTTTAAAGAGCTCTGGATACTGTACCGGTGATTGCCCAGCCTGGCTGTGCAGCACTAAGGCATACTTAAAGAGGAGCTGTTAAGTATAGGGTCTCAGAGAAAAAAAACACATATCAGTAGCTAAATATTGGCTGTACTTACATTACATATGCATTTCACTGTCTACGTTTGGATTTCACAGAATTTTTATATAGTATTTGCAGAGATTGATGCTCCTGACAGCTCATGGCAGGTTCCATGTTTGACTGTCTTGTATGAAGCCAATCGTGATGTAATATCCCCCCTTACCCTGCTTCCTGATGATTCGACTCACAAAAAAGATCTGGATCAAAGATCCTAATGGTTCATGATCCAGACAACACTACTGTGCAGTGAATATTAATTAGCCATGTGGCTAGGAACGATAGCAGACTCATGCAGTATACTCTAATGGAACATGTGCCCTGTGAACAGCACATTGATTTTTCAGTGCTGTGAGCTGGGCTGCAAGATACAAGCTGCTGTAACATGAGCCTGTAACTTCTCACTGTGAAAGCAGCCTTAGGGCGGGATAGGGAAATGAAGGGGAGGACCAAGGGAGTGCAGTAGCGAGAAGAAGCAGCCCCAGCATGCTTTGCAGTATCTGTTATGCAGCCTGCCGGCCTCCTTAGGAGCTTGGGAATAAAGAGGCTTGCTATTCAGCAAAAATCAAAGTAAGAGAGATTTTTAACTTCAGTATTGCCTTTTTGGCTTCCTTGTAAACTGTTTAACACAGGAGAATAGAGGTTTAAATTAGCTTTTGCAGCCTGACAGTTACTCTTTAACCTTGTAGTCCACCAAATGTGCAAGTGCTTGTACTGCACCTCCAAAGGGAGGACAGAGTTGCTTCTTTTGCAGCAGAGAATGTACCAGGGAATGCTAGGCCATTTCTAGGTCAGTTTCTGATATAGTAAACCATTTTTCCTGGTCCCTTGGAGTGTATTATAATGAGATTATACTGTGTTTGAGAGGACTAGTACAAGAAGATGATGGTTCCATTGAGTCCCCTGATTGTGGTGGGGTGACAAGTGTGATTTTTAGCGGAATAATAGATGTAAGGCCTCTTGCACACTGCAAGAAATTCAGATTCAGATTCCGCTTTTTAATCAGTTTTTACCTCCGATTCAGATTCAGATTTGCAGTGTGCAGGGAGCAAACTGCAAATCAGAATCTGAATCGGATGTAAAAACTGATTAAAAAGCGGAATCTGAATCTGAATTGTTTGCAGTGTGCAAGAGGCCTTAGCTGGATAATCCTTAAATTGTAAAACCTACATATAGCTGTTGAGCGCTTGTCCAAGTTTATAAGATCATCTATGAATTAATCACTTTAGGGAATGTTACAGCCTCTGATAGAATGACTATTGCTGTCACCCTTCACATTATTAGTAATATTATTATTGTGTAGTTATATTGCACAATACACTTCAAAAATCTTCCACAGCACTTTACATAGTCATGCCACTAACTGCCCACCACAGGAGCTCACAATCTAATTTATATCATAGTCATTATTATTATTTATTGTATTTATAAAGTGCCAACATATTACGCAGCGCTGGAATAATGTTGTGTCAATTCAGTGGGGGGGGGGGGGGGGGGGGGTTGGGGGAATTAACTTATCGGCATGTTCTTGGGATATCAGAGGAAACTGGAGTGCTTGGAGAAAACCCACTCGGGGGGAGAACATACAAATGCCATGTAGATAGTGTATATCCTCCTCTTCCATGTCTAGCTGCCCCATTCCGTTTCCAGCTACCCTCTGCTGCAGCTGCCCAAGACCCGGGCCTTTGTGACCTTTTAAACACTTCTGTCTTATTGGTCTGCTCAAAAAGGTATATTAAAAGCGACTTTAACAACAAGAGGCGCCCAATGTATATAAAACACTCTAAAGGCAATAAAATAATAAACGATGAGGTGGCTTACCTCACAGACAACAACTCACTTTAGGTTGAGAATTTTAATTGAGAAATAAGCAAAGGCTATGTGCTTATTTCTCAATTAAAATTCTCAACCTAAAGTGAGTTGTTGTCAGTGCCTTACTCCCCCCGCTTTTCAGTGAGGGGAGTCAAGGTGCGCAGGTTTTTTTTGCTAAGAGAGTGACCGGATCCAGGATTACTGGTATACCTGAGTGGGGTCAGGTTTAAGACACTCCACCTGCCTGAAGTGGTCGGTAGGGATGGCCCAGCCTTGGAGAACTCATGGAGAAGCACATGATCAGTTTGATCAGCTGATAGCTGATTTGTAAGGCTCTGATTTGCTGGTGGTGATTATGTGTTAAAGGGAACCAGAGAGGAACATTAAGAAAAAATAGAACAAGCTTTTATACATACCTGGGGCTTCTTCCAGCCCCATAAGCCTGGATCGCTCCCACGCCGCCATCCTCCGCTTCCTGTATCGGCGGTACCGGGTCCCGTCACTTCCGGCAGACGCGGCCAATTGTCTGCATTACAGGGGCTCCTTCCATACCCGTACGCATGAGGCTGCGCAGTAGACAGTCTCATGCGTACGTATATGGAGGGAGCCCCGTGTGATGCAGACATTTGGCCGTGTCTGCTGGCCGACTGGCGGCAATGACGGGACTCGGTACCGGCGGATCCAGGCAGCAGAGGACGGCGGCATGGGAGTGATCCGTGCGTATGGGGCTGGAGGAAGCCCCAGGTATGTATAAAAGCTTCCCCCCAACGTCTCTGGTTCCCTTTAAACCAGGAAGTCATTACAGCAAATCAGAGGCTTACAAATCTATCAGCTGATCAAACTGATCATGTGCTTTTCCATGAGTTCTCCAAGGCTGGGCCATCTCTAGTGGTCGGTTGCCCCTTGAGCAACCCACCTTGGTGAGTATTATAATACAGACACCTTTTAGTACCCAATACCTGTGACATACTGCACCATTTGGGCTCCCATTGTCTTTGTGTTTTTCCTCCCAGTATCCTGGATTTATAACAGAGCTGGGGGCTATGAACTTGTATTTCTAAGAATGTGAAACCACATCGGAGTGAAGCTCACATTTTTTAATGCCGTAAAATGAACACCCGAGGTGCTATCCTGCTGAACTACAGCTATATACTCGGTGACATCTGTATCATCTCCCACTTACTGTAAGTTTATTGCCTGCATTGTTCTTGTTTGAACTGTTACTTTTCATTAAGTTCACAGTTTCTGAAACTCAAAGCCGGGGATTATTTGAAAGGACATCCCTGCATCCCGCTGTCCCTTGCACAACTGATAAGCAGTGCTGAACATTTACAATGATTTTTATATTTGTAACACCTTGCTAATTAAATCTAGCATTTAAGGACCCCAGAAGGACTTTACTTCAGTAGTGGGAACCTCTGGATGGTGTACATATTAATACGCTGATGGTGAGTTGGGCGCAGGGTGACCTGAATGACAGCGTTTAAAACTATTGCCCCTCTGAGTAGTAGCAACTAACAGGGAGAAGTAATTTGGGGTTCTGCCAGAACCCCCTATTACCCTTGCTTGGGGCGTGCACTACAGCATTAGTGCTATAGCAGCGCCTAGCTCAGGTGCTCGGCCCCTGGCGCCAAAACAACCTATTTCGTTTGGATAGACCAAAGGCTTTCCAGACCCTCCTATGGCCCACTGTTCCAGGGCAGGGAACAGTGTCCCTCTAAACCTATTCTAGTTGAGCCAGTCAAAAAGGTTTCTTCCGAACTGTGGATGAGCATATCCAGACTTGGGATGCACGAGAAAGGTCCACCTATGCCCAGTAGAACAAAACACTCATCCATGGAGGAATAAAATGCCAAGGTTTTGTTCCACAAGGCGAGGCTACATGTCGGAAGCCAGCAGACACGGGGCTTTTAGAAGAGGATCCATGGAGTGTGCAATTTAAACTAGACGTCCGCTTTAAAGGGAACCTAAGACATGGGATTTGAAAAAAGATGAAATATACCTGGGGCTTCCTCCAGGCTGATCGCTCCCTTGCCGTCTTCCTTCGCCGTCTGGATCCTATGCAGTTCGGTCACAAAGTCATCTGGTCTGGGCCGTACAGTGCATGCCCTGCCCTGCAGCATGCGCACCCCGTCACGAGAGCGTTCTGCGCTTGCGCAGTACTACTGCACAGGCACAAAATGCTCCGGGGAAGCGCGCAGCAGGACTGTGCTTGCACCGACTGGCCCTGACTGACAGACCTTTCAGGGATGAATTGTGGAGGAACCAGGCAGCGCAGGAAGATGGCGAGGAAGCAAACAGCCTGGAGGAAGCCCCAGGTATGTATATTTTTTTTTACTCTCCCCCATCTCATTTTAAGGTTTTCTCCATACGTAAGGCCAGATTTATACTTTTTGTGCTCCTAGGCCAAGTATGTTGTGGCTCCTCTTCCATGTGCAGCAGTGCCCCTCCCATTCCTTGTGCAGCCCCATTTCCTTAGCTTTTGTGACTCTCTTTCAGTTGGCAGAGTTCCAATAGTTTGGCGTACAGCCCACGTTTTCCCATTATTATTAAACTCTTTGAGGGGTTACTAAGAGATACTATACATGACTTCATAGTTGAAAATCTTATTTCTCAGCATCAACATGAGTTTACTAAAGACAGGTCCTGTTTGACTAACATGCTCAGCTTTTATGAGGTAGTGAATGCTAATATGGATATTGGGAATGCTGTAGATGTGATATACTTGGACTTTGCAAAGGCCTTCGACACTGTTCCCCACAGAAGTCTGGTGCAAAAGTTGAGGATGCAAGGACTGGGGAAGAGTTTGTGTGCATGGATAGGGAACTGGCTAATGGACAGAAAACAAAGAGTTGTGGTCAATGGATCATACTCAAAATGGGAGACTGTTAGCAGTGGGGTCCCACAGGGGTCTGTACTGGGTCCAGTGCTCTTCAATTTATTTATTAATGACCTAGTAGAAGCAGTAGTGAGCAATGTTGCTATTTTTGCAGATGATACAAAATTGTGTAGAATCATCAACTCTCAGGAAGATAGTGTCATATTGCAACAGGATCTGGATAGGATGGCTATATGGGCACATACATGGCAGATGAAATTCAATGTTGAAAAATGTAATGTCATGCATTTTGGTCGAACCAATGGTCTAGCACAGGCATGGGCAAACAGGCATGGGCCCTCCAGCTGTTACGGAACTACAAGTCCCACAATGCTTTTGCCTTGACTGTGGCTGTCAGACTCCTGCAATGCATTGTGGGACTTGTAGTTCCTTAACAGCTGGAGGGCCAAGTTTTCACACGCCTGGTCTAGCACCATACAAAATAAACGGGATACAGAGGGAGACATCAAACTTGGAGAAGGTCTTAGGAGTTCTCATTGACAACAAGTTAAATAATCATATTCAATGCCAAGCCGCTGGCCCGCTGCAGCTAAAGCTAATAAAATTTTGGGATGCATTAAAAGGAAGATAAAAACTCGAGATGCTAGCATAATATTGCTCTTGTTTAACTCTCTAGTAAGGCCACATCTGGAATATGGAATTCAGTTCTGGGCACCACATTACAAAAAAGATATTGCAGTTTTAGAGCAGGTGCAGAGACGGGCAACACAATTGATACATGGGATGGAAGGTCTCACTTATCGAGAAAGGTTAGATAAACTGGGTTTATTTAGTTTAGAGAAAAGACGCCTTAGATGGGATCTAATTAACATGTATAAATACATCAGAGGGCAATATAATAGCTTGGCGGGTGAGCTTTTTGTCCCTAGGCCTTCTCAAAGAACTAGAGGACATGATCTGCGCATGGAGGAAAAACGTTTCAGCCATTTATTTAGGAAAGGGTTCTTTACAGTAAGAGTGATTAAGATGTGGAATGCATTGCCACAGGAAGTAGTTATGGCAAATTCATTATCTGCATTTAAAGGGGGCTTAGATGCTTTCTTTGCATTGAAAGACATCCATGGCTACAATTACTAGGTAATGCCCAGTGATGTTGATCCAGGGATTTTATCTGATTGCCATCTGGAGACAGGAAGGAACTTTTTCTCTTTTGGGGCTAATTGGACCATGACTTGTAAGGGTTTATTGCCTTCCTCTGGATCAACAGGAATATGTGAGGGAGCAGGCTGGTGTTGTACTTTATTTTCTGGTTGAACTCGATGGACGTACTGTATGTCTTTTTTCAACCCAAATAACTATGTAACTATGTGTATCATCCATGTACTATAGCCCTTTCTTTCATGAACAGCTCCCTAAGGCATCAGTTTTCCTTTTTCATGTCTTCCTCCCCATTTTCAGCCTCCTCTTTCATCTGTAGCAACCCCTCTTTCATGTTCAGGTCCATTGGATTGCAGCCGCTCAAGGCTCGGGCCTTGTGACCTTTCCAGAAATCGTCCCAGTCTGTAAGCAACCTTGCCCATTTCTGTTTTGGGCTGACCAACAAAGACATCAAATAAGACAGTAAACCAAGCTTTAGCTTCAACTATTACACTAAGAAAGCAGGTCTTCTACTTCAAACATAAACTGCACATTAGCTTTTTCCCACCAAGGGTTTCTATTTTCAACACTTGTTTGTTGGGAAGCTTAAGCTCTACTTCAAAATGAATGATCCTAACATAATGTAACAGCAGTCATCCCTCTCCTGGGACTGAACATTTTCCACTGTTTTCTGTATTATGACTCGTCTGTTTCCACAACTTTAGAGATTGTTTTAGTTTCTGATTTGGCTGAGGATAAACACAAAACAACAGAGGTGCTCTGTTCAGCATGTGAGAGACTAAACAACTTTCACCACGAGCACAGGAGCAACAGAAGGCCTCATCACGCTGGAAGTGTGTCACTAAAGAGGCGTGGCCAGATGGATCTTTTGGACAGAAAGGGAAGTTGCAGATTCTGCAAACTACGCCACATGGAGCAGTTAGATTAGGCATACAGCGCACCTGTTATTTTGGGCGCCTTCATACAAGTTTGTTTGCCACAAATGACTACTATGCTGGCAGTGTTGGACTGGGAGCTGGAAACGCTGAGGAAATTTACTTGCTGGCCAAGCAGCAGTAATCAGGTGTTGCTGCTCACAGTGAAGACCTGCTACAGGTTTGTTTGGAGTGATCACAAAGGGTTACTGCTGCTTGGCCAGCAGGTTGATTTACTCAGCTTTACCAGCTCCCAGTCTGACACTGGGGGCGTAACTACCGTGGAGCAGCCCCTGCGACAGCTGTAAAGCCCCGTCTACACTATAAGATGTTGCAGCGATCCGGCGGCTCGATTAGCCGCCGGATCGCCTCTTCCGCGTGCCCGCCGCGTCCCCGCTCGCCGTGCGTGCGCCGCATTCGATTCCCTGCTCGTTCCCGCCGGCGCCGCTTACCTTCCGCTCCATTCCCTGCCATTGTCCCCTCGCGGGGAGCGAGCAGGGAATCGGCGGTGCGGAGATCCGTTCTGTCGGATCTTATCAATCGAGCCGCATCAGCGGCTCGATTGATAAGGAGCATCGCGGCTGCATCTACTCGTGTAGATGCGGCTTAAGGGGGCCCCAACTACTTCATCACTCTCTGTGATAAAGGGGTCCATCCTGAAGATCAGGTGTATTTGAGGCTACACTTGTTATGGGTGTGAAGATTATAATGGCCACACTTGTTTTATGACCCTTGCAAGATGGGCCCCCATGCTGTGAGGGTCACTAGGGGTTGGTAAGGGAAAGGGTGTGATCACTGGGGGCTCATCAAAGTTTTGCTGGTGGGCCTTAAAAATTGTAGTTAAAGGGAATCTTAACTCTAGAAAAAAAAATGAGTTTTACTTACCTGGGGCATCTACCAGCCCCCTGCAGCCATCCTGTGCCCTCGCTGCCAGCTGGTTTCGTTTTTGCCGACTGGGAGTCGGTCGGCCCCCATGCGTACGTTTTTACGCATTCCTGCTGGTGCACCCGTAATGCGTAAAAATGTACTTGTTGATGTCTGATGTTTTTAGAGTTAAGGTTCCCTTTAAGCCCCTGAGTGTTGTTATACTGTACATAGCAGTACATTTCCACCTCCCAGTCTGACACTGTATGCTGGGGTGGAATTTCCTTCACTGAACCATTAAAGGGCTTTCACATTGGGACTGTGCAGTGCGCTACCGCAGGGCAGTGAAAGTCTATGTGGACTTTGTTCTGTGGTTGAACTCGATGAACGTATGTCTTTTTCAACCGAAATAACTATGTAACTACAGTATGTGGACTTTCATACCGAACCATTGCGGCGCGATAGGACGGAAGTGACGTTTTCACTGCATCCCCGACATGAGGGCAAACCTACATTACCGCGCGGTTCTGCGGCGACGTGCGGCATGTTGGAAGTCATGTAGGTCTATAGCCACGCGTGAAAAACCTTTTCACATTGCACATGCGCGGAAGCGTATTTTAGAAATACGCTTCCACGCACGCGATCACTTTCGCCACAGGAAGTGAGCGCCACTTCCTGCTTGGCTGGCTGCCAGACAGGGATTACCGCGTACTGACTGAAATCCTGGAATTTAAATTGGAAATGGTCTTAGCGCAAGCGGAAATTGGATTTCGGAAATCAGATTTCTGGGGAAATATCACATTACTGCAACTGCGGAAGCATTGGACCAATCAGAGAATGCAAATGCAAAATTTATACACGTCAACCGGAATACAGCTGTAATATTTTAGACCAATCACAAGACTCGGATACTACTGAGCATTTTCGGATCTTCTGATTGGCCTACAATTTCAGCGTTTTTCTGTGCCTCTGGGGGTGGAGCTATGGGGACTGGAAAGGGGGATACCAGTAGATAACAACTAGCAGTGGCAGCACACTTCTACAAAGGTAATCTAGCCCACTATGGGCTTCATTTGATAGATTTTACCCAGATTCAGTAGTACTTTAAAGGACAACTATCAAAGTTAACTTAAATTCTAAGTTTAGCTTCTAAGGGCAACAATGGTTGATTTGCATATTTCAGCAGTGATGCATTGTGGGAGACATCTCAAGTTCACTCCAACCTGAATTATCGCAAATACTTTCTGTTTTAAGAAAGCAAACTTTTGTTTTCCATAAGATTTTAGAAAGGGGGCTTTTTGGACCATTGTAGCCCCTCACACACTCCAATGAGTTCTGGTTCACCAAAGCTTGCTGGTTAGTCTGTACCTCTAAAATTGTAAATGCTACATATATCTCCAGTAATTACTAGCAAATAGCAATAGGGTTTTTCAGCTTTTTATGTTTTATGTGAAGAAAATGACATTTACAGAGAACAGTTTTCCTCTGTGGGTATTACTATGGAAGACTGTGCCCAGCACATCCAGCATACATAAACAATCTTCACTGGCTCTAATACTGTGACTAGAATCTGTTCAGAATGATAGAAAGCAGAAATATAGCTTCAAATGTGTGTAAATGATCCCTCTCCCGATGCCAACACAAAATTGTTACAAACAGCTGATAAACACAGGGTGTGCTGAGAGACCTTTGAAAAGGTTTATAGTGTTGCTGGCTAAAAGCTCTATAGGTTTGTGGGGTTTACAGAAAACTGTTTATTTGATAGTTGTTCTTTTGTACACACGCTATATTAAGATCTGCCAAGGCGGCTGATAACAACCATCCCTGTCTAATATTTAGTGTGCCTAGAAACTGATCTCCGCCTCGGAACAGGGAGACCGTGCTCACTCGTGCACCGCTTGATGACTACCCCCATGCACAGCAATTGTATGCGTTGCTGGCCTAGAATCTAGCGGTGCCTCTGTGTAGCTTTGGCCCTACATTGTCATACGTGTGTACAAGGCTTTAAGGTGCATACACATGCACAATTACTGTCACCCACAGGAGTCTGGGCTCGATCCCTTGGGTGAAAGTCGAGGCTAGTAATATATTGTGTTGCAATGGAGCCTCAGTCTTTTCCTGTACAGGCAGAGCCTCGACGCTCGCATTCTCAGCTACTGACTAGACTAATTATATTCTGATGTAGCTAAACAAACACAAACCACTCAGTGCAGTGGAGTTTTACAGCATTTATATGTAAAATGAAAACTTTTCATTGTGTGCTGTGTAAGTGCTGTGCAAGAGTTTGTAACCACTTTAAAGAGGAACTGTAACGACAAAACGGCCCCTGGGGGGTACTCACCTCGGGTGGGGGAAGCCTCCGGATCCTAATGAGGCTTCCCACGCCGTCCTCCATCCGTCAGGGGTCTCGCTGCAGCCCTCCGTGCAGCGGTGACGTAATATTTACCTTCCTGGCTCCTGCGCAGGCGCTCTGACGGCTGTCGGCGCCGAAGTAGGCGGAAATACCCGATCACCGTCGGGTCTGCTCTACTGCGCAGGCGCAAGTTTCCGGCGCCTGCGCAGTAGAGCGGACCCGACGGAGATCGGGTATTTCCGTCTATTTCCGTGCCGAAAGTCGCCACAGCGCCCCCGCTGGAGCCAGCAAAGGTAAATATTGAACTGACAGTCGGCACAGTCGCCGGCTGTTCGGAGGGCTGCGGCGAGACCCCCGTGGGACAGAGGACGGCGTGGGAAGCCTCATTAGGATCCGGAGGCTTCCCCCACCCAAGGTGAGTACCCCCCCAGGGGATCTTTTTCATGTTACAGAGTCTCTTTAAGCCATTTTTAAGAGCTACCTTATCAGCTTCATGTTACCAGAAAGGAAAACAAAAACGTTGTGTTTTGAGAAAAGGACAAGACTACCGTGGACAGGAAGCAGCTATATCTTCGGAAATTGCAAAACGTTTAAAAAAAGCCCTTTGTATAGTGATTTCCCCAGTGCTTTTAAGAATAAATACATTGTATTTATTTTATTCTTTTCCGGGTCAAAGAGACAAAAAATGCTCTGCAAAAGCTCTTAGAAAAGCACTTTACAAAAAATCCTACCACGCAGGTAAGCACCGGGAGGTGCTAAAATAATCACTCACAAAATCGCAAAACCCTGGCCTCAGCGATCGCGATTTTAGTATCTGTAAATGTTACCGATATTCTACTAGCCGGAACTGAGCACCCAAATTTCCTGGTGCCCATTTTTCACGCCCGCATTTCTCCTCTGAATAAAGAAGGCACAGCTTACCTCCGAGAATCATGCCAGCCTGGCAGCACTTCCTGAGCCGACACGATGGGCAATTCTTCCTTCTGATCTTATCCACAATGCAGTCATTCCTCCCGGCACAGAGGTAATTGTGCTGCCCTGGATAAAGGGAACACACAGAGAATTACATTTTGTCACTTGAGTGTAGGGGGGGTCGGAGGAAAATGAGTTGAACTTACCTGGGGCTTCTAAGGGTCCCCCGCAGACATCCTGTCCCCGCGCAGCCACTCACCAATGTTCCGGCCCCGCTTCCAGTTCACTTCTGGAATTTCAGACTTTAAAGTCTGAAAACTACTGCGCCTACATTGCCGTGTCCTCGCTTCCCCTGATGTCACCAGGAGCGCACGGCGCAGGCACAGACCATACAGTATGCTCCTGGTGACATCAGCGGTAGCGAGGACATGGCAACGCAGGCGCAGTGGTTTTCAGACTTTAAAGAGAATCTGTACTCTAATATTCTTACAATAAAAAGCATACCATTCTATTCCTTATTTTCTCCTGTGCCCCTCTGTGCTGTTTCTGCCACTCCCTGCTGCAATCCTGGTTTGTAATTAACAGTTTTAGGCAGTGTTTACAAACAAAAGACTAGCTTCTAACCACAGTATCATAGGCTGAGAACTAGCTTACTGTGTGACTCATGCAGAGCTTGGAGGGGGTGTGTAAAGCTTCTGCCAATGACAAGCAGTGCTGCACATTCCACACATTCCAGCCTCAGCCCGACAGACACGACAGAGGAAAGGAGATAAGATTTATTACAGAGACAGTGCAAGTAGGAAAGGCTTCAGTAAGACAGACCACATTAGAACAGGTATAGGAACTTATAGGATAGAAGAAATAAGGCTGAACATTTCGTTACAGAGTCTCTTTAAAGTCGGAAATTCCAGAAGTGAACCGGAGGTGGGGCTGGAGCATCGGTGAGTGGCTGCGCGGGCACAGGACGTCTGCGGGGGACCATTAGAAGCCCCGGGTAAGTTCAACTCATTTTCCTCCGACCCCCCTACAGTATTGCTTTAAAGAAGCACCGTAATGGCATTAAGTGGAATGCAGTAAATTATTCAGGATGTCCACTTTTATGTTAAATATCCTGGTTTCAGCATCAGAAACACTTCTTATAGCTATATGTTGCTGTATGTTGTTCTGTAGCCCCACCCTACTACTGAGGCTAAAGGCTCATACACACATCAGACTATGGTCTTTGGAAAATGAAAGATCACAGACCAATCTTACCCCATTCCATGTAGTATGAGAGCCATACTCTACACAGTCTTTTCTGTGGAGCTGAACTCCACATCAGAAAAAAAAATCTTTGCAAGATGCTGCACACACAGATGCTGTACAGACGCAACAGATCAGTATCTGCAAAAGATTTGTTCCTGCAAAAAATCCATTCCTGCAAATTGCAATGATAGTCTATGAGATCTGCAGATCATCATACACACATGATTTAACTGACATTCATCTGCAGATCAGATCCACCAGGATGGATTTTCAGATCTGCAGATGATTGCTTGATCTGCAGATGAATGTCAGTTAAATCATGTGTGTATGATGATCTGCAGATCTCATAGACTATGAATGCAATTTGCAGGAACGGATCTTTGGCAGGAACAGATCTTTTGCAGATACTGACTTTTGTGTCTGTACAGCATCTGTGTGTGCAGCATCTTGCAAAGATTTCTGTCTGATGTGGAGTTCAGCTCCATGGAATAGACTGTGTAGGTATGGCTCTCATACTACATGGAATGGGGTAAGATTGGTCTGTGATCTTTCATTTTCAAAAGACTATGGTCTGATGTGTGTATGTAGCCTTAGCCTAGGCTGTTCATTATATGGATCTCCCCATGAGAGCATTTTGGGAGACCAGAGATCTTTTCTAGTGGTTTTAGGACTCTCAGTAAACTAACATTCCGCAGAGATCACCTGCCAGTCCTAAAGATGTTGGCGCCTGTGATAAATTTCAGCAAATAAATCAGGGAGAAGTAAGATTTCACAATGGGCAAACACAAAACCTGAGTAAATCAATCTGCTCTGCAAATACTTAAAGTGCACCTGTAGGGAGAAAAAAAAACAGCCCAATTTAGATACTTAACGTAGTATGGATACAGAGGCGCTAGAAGGATAAAAAGATATAAAATGTAGAGGTAGTGGTGGACTAACCTCCGGAGGCACAAGAAAATGCATCAATGAGAAAATTATGCAGGAGAACAGAGGCGCCAAAAGGATAAAAGGAAGCTAAATGAGCTTAAAAACCAAATTCTTGGTAAATAGAGGAGGTAGTAGTGGACTTACCGCCTCCAAATAGACACACAACGACTCCAAGTAGGCAATAACAACGGAGCAATAGCATATGTGGTCAGTAGAAGAGCCAGGCACCTCTGTCTGTCTGTGTGCCTGGCTCTTCTACTGACCACATATGCTATTGCTCCGTTGTTATTGCCTGATGAAGCAGGATCAAACCTGCGAAACGCGTTGCATATTTGGAGTTCATAAATAAACTATATTGACTGTCTTTGCTACAGTCGTTGTGTGTCTACTTGGAGGAGGTAAGTCCACTACTACCTCCTCTATTTACCAAGAATTTTTTTTTTTAAGCTCATTTAGCTTCCTTTTATTCTCTTGGCGCCTCTGTTCTCCTGCATAATATTGAGTCCACCCTGGGTGGAGGGTTGAACCCCCTTTTTTCTCATCTACAGAGAGCGACTTCTTATTCCTGAGTGGGGTCAGGAAAATCTCCCCACCTGCCTTTACAGTGGTTGACTAATGGTAACCCTGATTTGTGAGTATTAATATTTACTCTATCTATGTGAAGAAACGCGGAAAAGCCGCCGTCTCTCAAGGTGGGGCGGCTGTTTCCGCGTCCAGCATGGCGTCACAACGCGGAAAAACCGCCGCATGCCGCATAGGCAGAGCGGCGGAATCCGCATTGGGAGCGGCGGAATCCGCATTGGAACTGGATACATTGCAAGACAGTACAGGTGTGGCTGGGACTGATAGTCCACCTAGACTCAGAGTGACACGCGCGCGCGCACAGAGGCAGAACTTAAATAACAGCCAGAAGGGAGTCAGCTGACCAGGCGGGTCAGCTGACATTTTCCACCACTCTTATTGGTCCAGCAATTAGGGAGGTCCTGGAAAGGTCCTTGTGTATATATACCACTGGCTGTTCACTTGCTCTTTGTCTGGCGTGCGATCATATATGTGGGAGCACCCAGATCCGTAGTCAGATCCATAAGTGTGCCGGGACCAGCTGGAGCTGTAATCCTACACTTAGCTAGATTCTGTTGATAGCTAAAGTACTAGTTTGATTGTGATTATCTGTTATGACCTTTGCCTGCCTTGACTATCCTCCTGAACTCTGATCTTGTACCTCGAGATTTCTGATACTCTGTTGCCGAACCCCGGCTCGTTCCTAGACTCCGCCTCAGCCTCCTGATTCTGTACCTCGATATATCTGATACCCCGTTGCTGAACCCTGCCTGTACTTAGACTCCGCCTTTGTCTTCTGATCTTGTACTGTATCTGTCCGTGTGTGTACGACCTGACTTGTCTGACCTCGAGAACCGACCTTACCATTAGAGGCGGTTCTTCGCTCTGTTAGCGACCCTTCGTCCTGAGGGTTACTTTCAGACAATCCTTCCTACTGTCAGTCTGACTCCTCCTGTCTTGGAGAGCTCAGGTCTGCGGAAGGAATCTGTGCAGTACTCCTTGCTGCACTGAGGCCTAGTCCTTGAAGTGTTACTGTTACACCAAACACTACACTCTATTCAGGTGAACAGAGGTTAGCTAGTATATCGGATTATCGGTGATGCTGCAGATCACTTATAATCTGGTATATATCTGTATTCCCAGTGATACTGCAGATCACCGGTAATCAGATCCTCTCTGTGCTTCACCGATCGTTACAGAACGCCAGACCAAAATACAAAATGGACGCAAACATTGATTGTCTGGGTGTACTTGCCGCTTTGGTGGACAACATCAATCAAGTACTGGGCACCCACATAACACTTATTGAGGCCCTATCAGGGTCTGTACAAACCCTCCAGACATCAGTGGATTATGTGCGATCCCCTTTTAGCTCTGATATACGTATGCCTGTACCTGAAAGTTTTTCCGGTCACAGATCTTACTTCCGGAATTTTAGGAGTAGGGTGTTGTCCTATTTTGAGTTGAGACCCCAATCTTCGGGTACTGAGACCCAGAGGGTCACGTTTATTAAAACTTTGTTGTCCGGCGACTCCCAGTCTTGGGCGTATAGCCTGCCCGCCGGAGACAAAGCTCTTACCTCTGTAGAGGAATTCTTTAAAGCTATGGCAGTAATTTACGATGATTCGGACCTTGCCTCGACTTCTGAGCGGAAGCTCAAGCTTTTGCGTCAAGGCGAAGGTCCGGTCGAAGATTACGCAGCCGAGTTTAGGAGGTGGTCAGTTACGGCCAGGTGGGACACTTATGCCCTATTAGATTGTTTCTTGTCAGGGCTGTCCGATGAGGTCTCTGATTTGATGTTAAGCCAGCCGAGCCCAGAACAGTCGATGAGGCCATCTCAGCGGCCATCCGAATCGACCGCAGGCTGCGCTACCAAAAACAGACCAGGGGTAGTTCCTGTCTCAGAGGGGTATCCTACACCACGGTCCCAGTGACTCCACCTCCTACTATTTCACCTTCTCCCGTCTCGCCACCTTCCGAGCCGATACAGATTTCTCGGTCAAAATTAACCCAGGTAGAGCGAAGACGGAGAATGACCGAACAGCTGTGTCTGTACTGCGCTGAAGGGGGGCATATAGTACAAAACTGCCCCAATAAGCCGGGGAAACGCTACCGCTTAGGAGTGGTAGGGGGTAACACCCTCTGTGTCCGACTTTTACCCCTAGAAGAAAGACGATTGCTTCTTCCCTGTACCGTTACGTGGGAAGATAAGACTGAGGTCACGGAAGCCTTTATCGATTCAGGCTCCGCGGCAAATTTTATGGATTTTGAGTTTGCTAAGAGATTGTGTATTCCGCTCACACCAGTACAACCACCCATCCAGGTTACGGCAGTGGATGACTCTCCTCTGCAAGGGAATCGCCCACTGTCTCAGACACCAGAGGTGGGGGTCACCATAGGGGTACTGCACTGGGAGAAGTTACAGTTCTTTGTGTTGCACATGACCACCTCCACCATTATACTCGGCATGCCATGGTTGCACCTTCATTCTCCACACATTGATTGGGCCACCGGCCAACTAATTTCTTGGTCAGCAAACTGCTTTCAGCGATGTTTAGGGAAGTGACATTGGGCCAAACCAGGGTTCATGTACAGGGGGTACCTGAGCAATATGTGGAATTTTCTGATGTGTTCTGTCCCAAGGCTGCAGACAAATTACCCCCACATCGCTCTTTCGATTGCCCCATTGATATCCGTTCAGGTTGTATGCCCCCTCGGGGTCATTTGTACAATTTATCTGGGCCAGAAAAATTGGCTATGCAAGAATATATCCATGAGAATTTGGCCAAAGGCTTCATCCGGCCGTCCCGATCGCCTGCTGGAGCAGGTTTCTTTTTCGTTAAAAAGAAAGACGGGGGCCTGCGGCCCTGTATTGATTACCGGGGACTAAATAAGATCACGGTAAAGGATCGCTATCCGTTACCCCTGATAGACGATTTATTTACGCAGGTCACCGATGCTAAGATCTTCTCAAAGCTGGATTTGCGGGGCGCGTACAACCTGGTGCGCATAAGAGAGGGCGATGAGTGGAAAACGGCCTTTAACACGCCAGATGGGCATTACGAGTACCTGGTGATGCCCTTTGGGTTATGTAATGCCCCGGCCGTTTTCCAGGAACTCATTAACGAGGTCTTCAGAGAGGTGTTGGGGAGATTTGTTCTGGTCTATCTAGACAATATACTTGTTTTCTCCAACAACCTCTCTGAGCACAGAATGCATGTGAAATTTGTACTCAACAAATTAAGACAAAACTCACTTTACGCTAAAATTGAGAAGTGTATTTTTGAAGTCACATCTGTCGGCTTTCTGGGGTACATAATTTCCACCACGGGCCTGTCTATGGACCCCGCCAAAGTCTCCGCTGTTTTGGAATGGCCTCAGCCGGTTGGGTTGAAGTCTTTACAGCGGTTTTTAGGCTTTGCAAATTATTATAGAAGGTTCATAAAGGGGTATTCCACGGTTATCGCACCCCTCACCTGTCTTACGAAAAAAGGGGCAGATACCACCCACTGGTCTCCTGATGCATTAAGTGCTTTCTCCACTTTAAAAGATTTGTTTTGTTCCGCACCCATCCTGAGACATGTAGACACCTCTTATCCTTTTATTGTTGAGGTAGACGCCTCGGAGGTTGGGGTAGGGGCTGTGCTGTCTCAGCGGTCAGGGTTGCAGGGAAGGCTACACCCTTGTGCGTATTTCTCTCGTAGGTTCTCTCCGGCAGAGAGAAACTACGATATAGGCAACAGAGAGCTCTTAGCCATTAAACTTGCTTTTGAGGAGTGGCGTCACTGGCTGGAAGGAGCAGAACATACAATTACTGTATACACGGATCACAAGAATCTAGAATACATCGAGGGGGCTAAGAGATTAAGTCCCCGTCAGGCTCGATGGTCTTTGTTTTTTTCGAGGTTCAGGTTCGTAATTACGTATACCCCGGGTAGCAAGAACATTAAGGCAGATGCTCTGTCCAGATGCTTTGAGTTGGAGACAGCACAGCCTTCTGCCCCAGAAACCATTGTCCCACAAAATTTGGTGCTGGCCGTAACAGAGACTTGGGAAGACTGGACAGAGACCTTGAGTCCTTTTCAGCAGGATGTCCCTGAGGGGAAGCCTGAGGGAGTTTTATTTGTGCCTCTGCCATTCCGTCTTCGGGTGCTACAGATATTCCATTCACACAAGAATGCGGGACATCCTGGGGCATCTAGAACGCAGGATCTTGTGGCCAGGTGTGCTTGGTGGCCGTCTCTGGCAGCCGACTGCAAAGAATTTGTTAAGGATTGTGCGGTATGTGCTAAAAGCAAACCCTCCCGGCTGGCACCTGTAGGGACGTTGCAGCCTTTACCCACCCCGAGTGAACCATAGACCCACTTGTCCATGGATTTTGTGTGTGAGCTTCCCAGATCAGAGGGCATGTCGGTCATTTGGGTGGTAGTCGACCGCTTCAGCAAGATGGCCCATTTTGTGCCCTTGAAAGGACTCCCCTCGGCCCAGGAATTGGCCGACTTGTTTATCAAACACGTGTTCCGGCTGCACGGCATTCCGGAAAACATAGTGTCCGATCGGGGAGTCCAATTCGTATCTAAATTCTGGAGGGCATTCTGTCATCAAATGGGCATGAAGCTGTCGTTTTCATCAGGCTACCACCCACAGACCAACGGTCAGACATAGAGGGTCAACCAGTCATTAGAGCAGTTTTTGAGATGTTACGTTGCAGAGGCGCAGAATGACTGGGTCAAATTTCTGCCCTTTGCAGAATTTGCACAAAACAATTTGAGAAGTTCTTCCACTGGATTTTTTCCGTTCCAGGTTGTGTCTGGAAGATTGCCCAAATTTTCACCGTTACCAGTGGCCTCCACTCCGTTTCCAGCTCTGGAGGCGTGGCAAAGGTCTTTTAACCACCCTGGCGTTCTGATTAAATCGCCAGGGTGGCTGCGGGAGGGTTTTTTTTAAATAAAAAAAAAAACTATTTCATGCAGCCAACTGAAAGTTGGCTGCATGAAAGCCCACTAGAGGGCGCTCCGGAGGCGATCTTCCGATCGCCTCCGGCGCCCAGAATAAACAAGGAAGGCCGCAATGAGCGGCCTTCCTTGTTTTGCTTATATCGTCGCCATAGCGACGAGCGGAGTGACGTCATCGACGTCAGCCGACGTCCTGACGTCAGCCGCCTCCGATCCAGCCCTTAGCGCTGGCCGGAACTTTTTGTTCCGGCTACGCTGGGCTCAGGCGGCTGGGGGGACCCTCTTTCGCCGCTGCTCGCGGCGGATCGCCGCAGAGCGGCGGCGATCAGGCAGCACACGCGGCTGGCAAAGTGCCGGCTGCGTGTGCTGCTTTTTATTTGACTAAAATCGGCCCAGCAGGGCCTGAGCGGCAGCCTCTGGCGGTGTTGGACGAGCTGAGCTCGTCCAGACCGCTCAGCAGGTTAAAGACATTTGGCGGACGGTGAGAGACAGTTTGGAAAAGGCGTTTCTGAGTCAGAAGGGTCAAGCTGACAAGAAACGGTCTTTGGAGTGGAGATTCCAACCAGGAGACTTGGTTTGGGTATCCACACGTCACTTGGCCCTGAAACAGCCTTCAGACAAGTTGGGTCCCAGCTTTGTCGGGCCTTTCCCGATAGCCAGAAGGATCAACAACGTCACTTACGCCGTTGATCTTCCCGCCAGCATGCGTGGGGTAAGATCCTTCCACGTATCCCTGCTTAAGCCAGCAGTCCATGTGGGTCCCACTCCTCCTCCTCCTGTGTTGGTGGATGACCAGCCTGAGTACGAGGTAGAAAAAATTTTAGATTCACGCGTTGTACAAAACTCAGTACAATATCTCGTACATTGGAAAGGGTACGGCATTGAGGAGAGACAATGGGTACCGGGGAGTCGCATGCATGCGGACGAATTAAGGAGGGAATTTCACGCCTTACATCCCGAGAAACCTGGTAGGAGTTGTCCGGAGTCCACTCCTCGGGAGGGGGGTACTGTGAAGAAACGCGGAAAAGCCGCCGTCTCTCAAGGTGGGGCGGCTGTTTCCGCGTCCAGCATGGCGTCACAACGCGGAAAAACCGCCGCATGCCGCATAGGCAGAGCGGCGGAATCCGCATTGGGAGCGGCGGAATCCGCATTGGAACTGGATACATTGCAAGACAGTACAGGTGTGGCTGGGACTGATAGTCCACCTAGACTCAGAGTGACACGCGCGCGCGCGCGCACAGAGGCAGAACTTAAATAACAGCCAGAAGGGAGTCAGCTGACCAGGCGGGTCAGCTGACATTTTCCACCACTCTCATTGGTCCAGCAATTAGGGAGGTCCTGGAAAGGTCCTTGTGTATATATACCACTGGCTGTTCACTTGCTCTTTGTCTGGCATGCGATCACATATGTGGGAGCACCCAGATCAGTAGTCAGATCCATAAGTGTGCCGGGACCAGCTGGAGCTGTAATCCTACACTTAGCTAGATTCTGTTGATAGCTAAAGTACTAGTTTGATTGTGATTATCTGTTATGACCTTTGCCTGCCTTGACTATCCTCCTGAACTCTGATCTTGTACCTCGATATTTCTGATACTCTGTTGCCGAACCCCGGCTCGTTCCTAGACTCCGCCTCAGCCTCCTGATTCTGTACCTCGATATATCTGATACCCCGTTGCCGAACCCTGCCTGTACTTAGACTCCGCCTTTGTCTTCTGATCTTGTACTGTATCTGTCCGTGTGTGTACGACCTGGCTTGTCTGACCTCGAGAACCGACCTTACCATTAGAGGCGGTTCCTCGCTCTGTTAGCGACCCTTCGTCCTGAGGGTTACTTTCAGACAATCCTTCCTACTGTCAGTCTGACTCCTCCCGTCTTGGAGAGCTCAGGTCTGCGGAATGAAAAGGGCCGTTATGAATAATAATAGGCCCTACATGGAATTGTGGCAACCTGGGACATAAGTTTAGGGGGCTATGTGTTTTTTCCTCTGTGAGGTAGCAGGGAATCTGATTGGCTGATGGATTCTGCATAGAGGTGGTGTTCTGACCCGGGCACTGATTGGTCGCTACAGGTGTGTGGAGAAATCTGCCAGGTGTTGCTGGGGTTATACATTGTTGCAACAACCAATGGCAGCTAAGTTGAGTGTATTTAAGACAGGTCCGTAGGCAGGTTAGCTGCCTTTGTTCCTGAGCGGTCTGGGCGAGCTCTTGAGCTTGTAATACGGAGCTGGTAATACGGAGCTTGTATTACTGAGCCCCCAGCCGCAATGGATATATTAAGGCTCCTGGCGGCAAGAGCCGAAGAGCCGGGAGGACTGGAGACCCTGACACGCTGCCTCCAGCTAGCAGAAGAAGAGAGGAGAGCAGAGGAGGAAAGCGGAATTGCAGCGGAGATTCCGGCAAAAAGGCTCCGAAAGAAGAAGAGGGTGTACTCGCCTGAGCCCAGCGGGATCGTGAAGCCAGGACCTTCTGGGAATGCGGCGAAGTCAAAGAGAGGCTCCGGGGGTCAGCGGCAGAGCAGAGTTTCCAGCGGGATGTCAGCGGCATTGGCGGCGAAGCAGGGACCGTTTGAAGCCCGCCTTGCACAGCCTTCAGCAGCGCCGACCAATAGCGGAGCAGTGGGGGCGTTCCCGGCATCTGTCTTTGAAGAGGTGGCCAATCGGGCGGTGGCACAGCTTTCCGGGTGGAGTGGTCCCGCTGTGGGTGTTCAGGCTGGCCTTCCAGCGAGCAGCTCTTGCTCCGCCCACCAAGCGGCGACCAATCGGGTGCCCGCCGGCGCTGATCCTGGCCGAGCTCCGTCATCGGGTCCTGGCTCCTCCCACTTCCTAGCGACGAATCGGGTTGCTGCCGGCGCAGAGCATCCAGATGACGTCGCAAGCTCCTCCCACTTTGCGGCGACCAATCGGGTCTCCGCCGGCTCGGCCCCAGCTGATGACAGCTCATCCGCGGAAGAAGATGAAGAGGAGGCAGCCCAAGCAGCATCCAGCCTTCCATTCGCATCCCCTGGCGGTGGGAGCGGGCGCACGTATGCCGGCGCCGCTGACCAGCAGTTGCCTGTGCCTCACGGTTCTGCTGTGTTAGCGGCTGCTGGCGGTACAGCGCAGCTCCATGCCGGGGGAGGGCAGCCCAGTGGTCCGGGAACTCCTATCGAAGTCGTGAGTCTTCAGGCTTCGCCTCAAGCTGCTGGAAGCAGTAAGTATGATAATAACCAAGTTACTGCTTTGATGTCTGCCTTATTGTCAGCATTACAAACTGTTCCAGCTAATGCTGGAAGTGTATGGTTGGATAGGGCTGCTTCTGCCGATAATAATTCAGCTTTGTCACCTGCTCCTGCTCCCAGTGCCCCCTTCCCCCCTACTAATTTTCAAGCCCAGCAGCCAGATTCAGTTATCCCTATCAGAAAACCTGGCATTGCTGAGTCTGCATATAAAGAGCAATTATTATGTGAATTATCTCCACTTGGTTTTCATTTGCCATCAAGTGTAAAGGAAAAAATTTGGAAGGGAGATTATATTGACATTCTGTCTCTCTTACCTATCTGTAAGGAATTTTTAAAGCAGGATAAGAAAGATGACAAGGCTGATGATGAACGGCGCCGCCCAGTACCACGTTCTTTTCATAATTGGTTGCAGGCATTCTGCATATATGCAAGTGTAATGGGTGAACGTCACCCGGAGCAATGCCCAGCTATGTTCCGATATGTTGATACGATTCTTGAGGCTTACAAAGCTTATGGTGGGTTTGCTTGGTACACTTATGATGAGGCATTCCGTCAAAGGGTATCAATTTACCCAGGAACGAAGTGGGGTTCTAAAGATGTTGGGTTATGGCTGCAACTTATGATGCCTCAAAAGGTTTCCACATATAAAAACCCCACTCAGTCTCCCACAGGTACCAGTTATAAAAAAGGCGTTTGCTACGCGTTTAATGACGGCCAATGTAAATGGCCGGGTTCTTGTAAATACCGCCACGAATGTGGCTTTTGCGCAGGATCACATCCAATTGCAAGATGTTTTAAGAAAGCAGCTTCAGCATCCCAGTCTGGCTCTAAGGAGCTTTTTCTTAAGGGCACCCACACCGGTGAAGCTGCCAAACATGGTACCATGGCTCAAAATTTACCCCGACAGGGCGAGAGCAACATTACTAATTAACGGTTTTGATCTTGGTTTTTGTCTGCCAGTTTTTACAGGTGTGGGTTGCTCTGTGGTAAAAAACTTGAAATCAATTGATGCTCATAAAGATATAGCTGAAGAAAAAATTTACAAAGAGGTCAGTGAGGGCAGAGTTGCAGGCCCTTTCTCGTCACCTCCTTTTGCCAATTTCCGCCTCTCACCTTTGGGCATTGTCCCTAAAAAAGAACCAGGTGCATTTCGTTTAATTCATCATTTATCCTACCCAAATGGCAGTTCTTTAAATGATGAAATCCCAAGTGATTTATCCTCAGTTTCTTATGCCTCTTTTGACACAGCCTTAGAGCTTCTCCGCCCACTGGGGCGCTGTGCTCTATTAGCAAAAGCAGACATTAAATCTGCATTTCGTCTATTGCCCATAAATCCTTCATCTTTCAGCTCATTAGGTTTTCATTTTGATGGGAAATTCTTTTTTGACAAATGTTTGCCGATGGGATGTGCCTTATCTTGCAGCTATTTTGAAAGCTTTTCCACCTTTTTAGACTGGGTAGTGCAGTTCATTTCAGGTCACAATAGTTTAATTCACTACCTGGATGATTTTTTATTTATGGGCCCAGCATCATCAGACATTTGTTATAAATTACTAGTCACTTTTAAAGTAATATGCAATGACTTTGGCATCCCTTTAGCTTCTGAAAAAACAGTTTTACCAAGCACGTGTATTGAATTTTTAGGTATTACAATAGATACAGCTGAAAGGGAATTCCGTTTACCAGACGGAAAAATAGCCAAGCTAAAACAGTTAATTTTTGGCTTTTTGAGAAAAAAGAAGGTGTTACTTAAAGAAATGCAGTCATTACTGGGTTCTCTTACTTTTGCTACAAGGGTTATGCCCATGGGCCGGGTTTTCTCTAGGCGATTGGCCGCATCCATGAGGGGTTTAAAATCACCTTATTCGCATATTAGGCTTACTCATGAGCTAAAAGAGGATTTACTAGTGTGGGCTGAATTTTTGAATAGTTTCAATGGGCGTTCCCTTTGGCAGGAAGCATTTCATTCAAATTCTGAATTAAATTTTTTCACAGACGCTTCCGGCAGTGTCGGCTGCGGGGCTTTCTGTAATAATAGATGGTTCGCTGCTAGGTGGCCTGTTGAATGGCGTCAAAAGGAGGTGACGAGGAACATTGTATTATTAGAGTTATTCCCTGTTGTTGCAGCTTTATATATTTGGGGGGAACAATTCAAAGGCAAGCGAATAATGGTACAGACAGACAATAAAGGAGTAGTTTTCGCTATTAACTGTCTTTCTTCCAAGTCCCCTAGTGTGGTCAAATTATTAAGGATTTTGGTCCTTTACTCTCTTAAATTTAACGTTTGGATCAAAGCACAGTATGTAGCAGGGATAACGAATGATATTGCAGATGCTCTGTCCCGTTTGCAGATGGAGAGGTTCTGGTCGCTGGCCCCAACAGCTCAACCCAAGGGAGAAGAAGTACCGCTTTTCCTGTGGAGCTTGATATGGAGTTGATTAGCACAGGAATACGAAATTCTCTTTCCATAGCGACTTGGAGGGCCTACTCAATCGCATGGAAGGATTGGATTACTTTTGTTCAAATGCTAGGTTTACCTGAACACCATGTATCTGAAGGGGTGGTTTTGCATTTTGTAAGCTCTTGCATTAAAAAAGGGCTGTCACATTCTCATATTGTTAAAAAATTAGCCGGCATTTCCTTTTTTATGAAATTAAAAAATTTGCCGTCATGCAATTCTTATTTTTCCGTGAAACAGTTGTTAAAAGTGTTAAAATATTTTGTTAGGTAAGGGCTCCTTCATTGAATTGAATGCTTGGGCTGGTCACAACTTGTGCCCAGTGCATAATTTGGTTAATTACTTAAGAGTTAGAGGAAATACCCCAGGTTCTCTGTTACGTCACGAGAATGGTACTTCACTTTCAGTTTTCCAGTTCAACTCCGTGTTGAAGCTATGCTCCAGCATTGCAGGGGTGGATGAGTTCCAATTGTCCTCTCATTCCTTCCGTATCGGGGCAGCAACGGAGGCAGCCAGGTTGGGTCTTTCAGATAGTATAATAAAGAAAATGGGAAGATGGAGGTCTGGCGCGTTCAAACTTTATATTCGTCCTTAATTGTGCTTTTATTTTACAGGTTCAAAGACAATTGTATGGATAGTGGGCCACTCTTATGTGTTTTGGGCCCATAACAGAGCATTTCGGAGATGTTACTCGACAAATCTGAACATGGATCCAGATAAGTTCGCTGTTTATTGGCACGGTGTAAGAGGAATGGTTTGGGCTCAAATGAAGGATGCTTTCTTCAATTTGTGTAATGTTTGGCCTTCTCCGGATGTTTTAATTATCCATCTAGGGGGAAACGATATTGGGAAAATTAAATCCCTCGAGCTCTATTTCAATATCAGGGATGACATTGCTGTTTTTCACTCTTTTGTTCCACAAATGAGAGTGGTTTTTTCTGAAATTGTCCCTAGGTGGAGATGGCTGCAATCGCCTGACCTTTTCCCCTGCGAAAAGATCAGGCGGAGGCTCAACCACAGGCTCGAAAAATTTTTGCCCAGCGTCGGTGGTTTTTCGTTTCGCCATGTTGATTTGGAGGGAGGCCCCCAGGGTTTGTACAGACAAGATTTTGTGCATCTTAGTGATGTAGGATTAGATATTTTTAACCTTGATCTCCAGTGCTGTATTGAGAGGGCCGTTGGTGGTGTGCCAGGCTAGGTATGCCTGGCGGGTGGGGTCCTTCCGGAGTTATTTCGGTTTCAGTTGGTTCGAACCGTAATGGTGGACCATATAATGAGTGGTTTTTATGTTCATTTAATAAAGTTATCTTTTATTGAATTTATTTGGACCTCAACTAGTTAGCAAAAAGTATCCAATAAAGATGGCCACGGCCTTTAACCTCCAGCCTGGGGTGTCAAGGTGTGTTTATTTACATATTATGTTATTAAGTTATTTAGTTATATTTGTATATTCAATCAAGTGTTGCCTACAATTCCATGAAAAGGGCCGTTATGAATAATAATAGGCCCTACATGGAATTGTGGCAACCTGGGACATAAGTTTAGGGGGCTATGTGTTTTTTCCTCTGTGAGGTAGCAGGGAATCTGATTGGCTGATGGATTCTGCATAGAGGTGGTGTTCTGACCCGGGCACTGATTGGTCGCTACAGGTGTGTGGAGAAATCTGCCAGGTGTTGCTGGGGTTATACATTGTTGCAACAACCAATGGCAGCTAAGTTGAGTGTATTTAAGACAGGTCCGTAGGCAGGTTAGCTGCCTTTGTTCCTGAGCGGTCTGGGCGAGCTCCCCTCCCGCCACTCCCTGAAGATATAATAGACTTCGTCGTGGTCAAGTCTTTATTGGTGAAACATCACGTTGAAGGCGTGGATGAGGATCGCAGTTGGGGTCCTTCCGGAGTTATTTCGGTTTCAGTTGGTTCGAACCGTAATGGTGGACCATATAATGAGTGGTTTTTATGTTCATTTAATAAAGTTATCTTTTATTGAATTTATTTGGACCTCAACTAGTTAGCAAAAAGTATCCAATAAAGATGGCCACGGCCTTTAAAGAGACTCTGTAACAAATTGTTTATCTTTATTTCTTCTATGCTATAAGTTCCTATGCCTTTTCTAATGTGGTCTGGCTTACTGCAGCTTTTCCTAATTGCACAGTAGCTGTGTTATCTCTGTTATATGATCTAATCTTCTCTCTATAGTCGGCACAGTCAGGCTGAGGCAGTCAGACTGGAATGTGCAGGGCTGCTTGTGATTAGCTAGAAGCTGTACACACCCCCTGCAGGCTCTGTGTGACTAACACACTCTGCTTAGCTGAGCCTATTAGAAGCTGGTTAGTTTGTTTGTAAACACTGCCTAAAACTGGCAATTACAAGCCAGGTTTGCAGCAGAGAATGGCAGAAACAGCACAGAGGGGACCAGGAGCACATAATGAATAGAATGGTATGCTTTTTATTGTAAGAATTTCAGAGTACAGATTCTCTTTAACCTCCAGCCTGGGGTGTCAAGGTGTGTTTATTTACATATTATGTTATTAAGTTATTTAGTTATATTTGTATATTCAATCAAGTGTTGCCTACAATTCCAGGAATCTGTGCAGTACTCCTTGCTGCACTGAGGCCTAGTCCTTGAAGTGTTACTGTTACACCAAACACTACACTCTATTCAGGTGAACAGAGGTTAGCTAGTATATCGGATTATCGGTGATGCTGCAGATCACTTATAATCTGGTATATATCTGTATTCCCAGTGATACTGCAGATCACCGGTAATCAGATCCTCTCTGTGCTTCACCGATCGTTACAATCTAGTAACCATTTACCAGTACATATTACACTATTGGGGCTCTTGGTGTTCCTTGTTTTTATCAATCAGAAAATGAATCAATTTTCAGCAAAACAATTAATTTACATACTCCAGTAAAATACAACGCGTTTCACGGGAGTGACCCGCTTCCTCAGGCAATAAGATGGAGCATATACAAAAACAGGTCTGGTACTATGCCAAGCGCCTTTGTCTGTCAATTTAGATACTTACTTCAGTAGAGGTAAGCCTCTAGATAATCCATCTACCTCCATCTCACCATTCCAGCGCTAGGACCTCCCAAACTTAACCATCAAGTGCTTGTGGACGGGACAGGGCCACACTGCGCAGGCCGCTCAAACCTGTGCAGTAGTACGGAGCCAATCACCAATACCAAGCAGCTCCATGCTACTGTGCAGGCGTGGCCATCCTGCACCTTGCGCAGTGCGGTCATGCTCATTTACGTATGGGAGATTGGCTCCGAGCTTTCAGAGGGTTCCCGCGCGGCGGTGGTCTGCAGAAGGACATTGAAAGGCTCAGGAGGAGAACCCAGGGGCTTCCCTCTACTAAGGTTAGTATCTTTCCCTCAATTAAACTCACCGGTTAGCTTTCATTACAAGACAATCTGATAATTTGACAAGCAATCGGCAATGTTATCAATTAGCTTAAGTAGAGTGAAACTTGTTATGAAGTGACTTTATATTAGTTTTCTATTAGTTTTAAGCTGTGTTTAATGTTTTAGAGCAGGGGTCAGGAACCTTTTTGGCTGAGAGAGCCATAAATGCCACATATTTTAAAATGTATTTCCGTGAGAGCCATACAATATGTTTCAAACTGGGACAGTGCACATGCGCAGCAGAGGGCTCACGTCCCTATTGCCATAGTGATGTGTATACAGTTTATCCTCCAGGCAGCGGAAGCGTTTTAAGCTTCAGCTTGTACAATTAGCTAGCTGACTTGGGGGTTGATTCACTTTGTAGGAGGAGATATCCACACTTTGGCCTACTAGGCTGCCTGGCAAGTGGCAGGCAGCCTATTGGGCCAATCAAAGTGCAGGGATCTCATCCTACAAAGTCACTGGACCTAACAGGATAAAGGGTGGGACAATTGGAGTGGCCGTTAGTTTTGGAAGGAATGCGAGTAATTAGTGCATGCTACAGCAGTAGCGTGCCCACTTTGAAAATTTTACATGTGCTGCCACACTAAGCTTGAGCAGTGTAGCTTTGTGAATCCACCCCTATCTGCTGTGAGCCAGATGTAGCCATCAAAAGAGCTGCATCTGGCTCCCGAGCCATAGGTTCCCTACCCCTGTTTTAGAGCAAAAGATGAAATTATGAGTTTCATATCACTTTAAAATGTTTGTAGATCTATCTACCGTATCTATCTAGTAATGTTCCTATATAAAAGGGAGTGACCACTAAGTATGGTTTTTACACCTAGCTAAAGCATTTGTGCCTCCCCCACGCATCGCACCACAATGCCAAAAAATCGATTCATATGATACCGTGACAGAGTGTGCCGAGAGGGTCATATGCATTGCGCTGCCCCCCTCTGCTCACACGCCCTTCTCCGCCCCTCGCCCAGTGACGTACTCGTTGCTGAGAGGAAGTATGTCACTGGCATTCCCGGCTTCCCCCTTTTATTTGCGTTGTTCCGTGCATGTGCTCCGCAGCCCCCCCCCCCCCCCCCCCCCCTCGTGAACAAATGTAAAATTTCTCCATCGCTCATTGACTTCCACTCATTCCGCCGCCCTGCGTCCTCGCATTACATAACAACTCCAAAAAATCGATTCATATGGCCCTGTGGCTGAGTGTGCAGACACGGTCATATGCATGGCGCCCCCCCCCCGCAGGCCACTTACACCGCCCCCAGCAAACCCTTCACCGCCCCTCACCCAGTGATGTAGCCCCTTGTTGGACAGGAAGTACGTCACTAGGATCTCCAGCTTCCACCGTCATATTTGCGTTGTTACGCGAATGTGGTCCTCCACCAACAAATTTCTGCATCGCCGATTGATTTCCATTCTTTTCCGCTGCCGAAGTTGCATAATAACGCGTTGTTGACTTTGCAGCAGTGAATCAGAAGCTTTTGGCGCAACGTGACAAAACGTGGTTAGTGTACTGGGCCCCATACACTTTACCCTGTGTGCAGAAAGGGTAACGCAACACAAAAAAAAGCCCTAGTGTAATAGGGGCCTAAATCTTCAACTATTTCACATAATTACAGAAGGCACAATTAGAGACTTAATCCCCTTCTCATTTGCTCATCAGTATAGACGGCAGCCATGAGGCCAGCAGCTGATGAGTAAGGCGCTTCAATTCTCCACAGACGGGGACAGAAATCTTCACAGCTTAAATTGGATCGTATAAGAGTTCCGAGAAGCAGGAAGAATAAATCAGCACCCTTCATAATGAGTTTTCAGCTAGCTGGGAACTCGGATCATTGTAGAACGCTGGCTGAATATGGAATAAGGTGAAATTAGCACTTTCCTCTGTACAGATGGAGAACTGAGCCTCATCAACACTTTCAAAATTCTAGCCAAAGAGCTACATGCAGGAGACGAGAATCACATTTGGGTGTCATCAGCATAGAGGTGATACAGGAAACCAAAAGAGCTTGTTAATTGTCCAGGCCATGGGCGTGATTCACAAAGCCGTGCTAACTGTTAGCACACTGGTGAAAAGCCCATTATCACGCCTAAACTCAGTTTAGGCGTGATAAAAAAAACTCGCGCGCAAACTTTTGCGCGTAAAGTTTTACGCGCGCAACGACATTAAACCCTATGTGACGTTTTGTGCGCACCGGTGCTAACCTACTTAGTGCAATGCTTATCACGCCCAAAAGTCTTTAGGCGTGCTAACTAGGTTAGCACCACTTTGTGAATCAAGCCCCATGAGAATACATGGAGAAGATAAGAGGTCCAAGGTCAGAGCCTTGCGGTACACCAACAGAAAGCGATCAAGGAGAGGCGTTAGTGCTAGTTTTATTTGCTGTAAGTGTCCTACAGTAGCTCCTTGTGTTCATAATGAACATAGCATCCTGGTGAGTGTACTTATGAATTCGTTATCGATGTTCCAGGCCGCTATGGTTTGAGTACCAGGCATTGCTAAGCACAGCTATGACAAAAGTTGATTTAGTTTTATTACTTCAGCAACCCCACCACCTTACTCACCATTAATAACCTTTCAAACTATGTTCAAACAAAGCCTCCTACCTCAGTCATGCTTTACTTAGACCACAGGTGTCGAACTCCAGGCCTGTAGGACCAGATCCATGCCAGTGTTTAGGATGGACTGAGAAAGAGAGGAATGGGTTCAACCTGATGGACCACACCTTTCCTGATTCAGACCCATCAATTCATTTGAGCTGTGTCAAAAATGTGTGAGGACCTCGGCCCTCGAAGGACTGGTTTGAAATCCCTGACTTAGACCGAAATTCCTAAGTCCCCAAGTTTCTAACCTATAGCCTACCTTTTATCATCTCCCTAGTTTATCTGATGTCTACCCATTCCCAACCCGATGCTTAGTACAAACTTTTTAACACTTTTCACCTGAAATATCTCTTATGTATTGTTTTTACAGCACAAGTGTTGTACAGACAGACTGATCGGCCCTTGTGTGACCAGACTACTAAGAAGAGGGGAGGGGCACAGAAAAACAAGCTCCACCATCCTGTGAGAACCTTCTTTGAAATCTCATAGATGACAAAAAGTTTCAGGGGAGGCTGACCATCCTGTGGAATCTCTGAGGAGGAGGCCAGCGATGTCACGGAAAACTTTAGAAAACTACACAGCTTAACTCTAACATATTTCCATACCTCAACACTACCCAACAACACACACACGTACACACACACACAAACGTACACACACACACACGTACACACACACACACACCACACACGTACACACACACACACACACACACACACACACACACACACACGTACACATACACACACACACACACACACACACACACACCACACACACAGACACACACACACACACACACACACCACACACACACACACACACACACACACACGTACACACACACACACCCACACCCACACACACACACGTACACACACACACACACACACACACACACACATACACACACACACACACACGTACACACACACACACATGCACACACACATATACACACACACACACACCACACACACACATACACACTATATACACACACACACACACACACACCATACACACACACACACACTATACACACACACACTATATACACACACACACACCACACACACAGACACACACACCACACACACTATACACACACACACACACACACACAGACACACACACACACCACACACACACACACACATCACACACACACACACACACACTATATACACACACACACACACACACACACACACACACACTATATACACACACACACACACACACACACTATATACACACACACTATACACACACACACACACACACACACACACCTACACATCAAATGCTAAACTCAAATGACTATTATCTCTAAATTTTGGCTAGCCTCTGACCTCCATCACCTGTTGTTGTTGTTAATCATTATTAGTACTGATATACTTAAAAATAATGAATAAATACAGCATTACCATATAAAACAGCACTACAATATTTTAATAAGGGGTTGCATGCAGACTACATGAGACTTTTTATTGATAACCATAACAGTACTGCCAGCTTATGCTAGCTTATACTTTAGATTGTAAGCTCGCAAGGGCAGGGCTCTCCCACCCTTTTGTATCTTGCAATGTGTTATACATGTTATTCATCATGTTACGTTTGTAATTACCAATTCTGTATTTTGTACCAGTGTCCATATTTGATGTATATCATTGTTTCATTATGTACCCCATGTTTGATTCTTTACTTTGTACAGCGCCACAGAATATGCTGGCGCTTTATAAATCAATAACAATAATGCTAGGACAGTATGATCACACTGTACAGAGCAGACAGCAATGGAGGAGAAAGATACAATATTAGGAGTGTGTCCTCCTGTACACCCTACACATGCTTGTATCAACTCAGCTGCAGACTTAGCAAATCGTTATGGGAAGATGTTACAGAAGTTTATGCCTGATAACTGGATACATTACCCTGCTGCCTCATCTTCTTTGTTGGCTTATTTGCCAAGTATGCCTTTTCTGTTGTTACAGTAGACCTGAACTATTGCACAGGTCATAAGGGCTCGTTCACTTCTGCGCAGATTTTGAGCGTTTTGACGCAACGGCTAACGTTTGCGTTACCCAAGGTAAAATTAGAGTCCATAGACTTTCATTTTAGCTTTCACATATAACGCTGCGTTTTGGTGCGGTGCGGTACGACGCACCCAGGAGCTGTTTTTCATCCGACGCTAGCGTTACGCGTTACAATGTTAGTCAATGTAAAGCGCAAGCTATGCGCGTTTTAAAACGTTTTCAACGCAGGCATAAAATCCCAGAATACAACAGAGGAACGTAGTAGAAAGATGAAAACTAAAAAAAAAATAAAAAAAAAAAAATTTACCTGCGTTTTCCTATGTGGTGTAATGTATTGAAAACGCATTGAAAACGCACACTCACTGCAGTGCAACGCATATCAAAACGCATTAAAACGCATACAACAAAACGTATGCGTTGAGCATTCTCCAACGCCAGCTCTGATGTGAAAGAGCCCTAAGGAAAACATAGAGAAATCAACCCTATGTGTATTTAGAGAGAAGAGCCTGCCTAATTCCCCCTCATCTGTAAGTAATCACAAGTGTAATTTGAGCTCTCAGCTGTGTCAGCACAAAAATTTGTCTCGGCAGACACGGCTAATATGTAAACATAGGATGTTCACCCTATGTTGTCGTAATTTTATCTCTCAGCTGCATCAGCTGACTGCCACAGTTGAGCAGCTAATTTGTAAACAGATGATGTTCAAGAGAAACCGAAGCCAAAACAAAATGATGATATAATGATTTGCATGTGTAGTACAGCTAAGAAATAAAACATTAGGAGCAGATACATAAGTCTAATATTGTTTCCGGTACAGGAACAGTTAAGAAACTCCAGTTGTTATCTATGCAAAAGAGCCATTGAGCACCACCACTTTCAAAGTCGCAGAGAGCTCTGTCTTCTGAAGCTTATTATCTCAGCTGTCAGTCACTGTATTGTTTTCTTTCCTACAAAGGATAGTTCAATAGTTCATAAGCCTGCTCAATTTTTTTTTTAAAGTAGGCTACCTGATCCGCATGGCTGAGCGCAATGGCCCACCGCAATGGTCTTCTTTCCCTTTTCTGACCTATAGGTCACAACGCTGCACTGAGAGAATTTGTGTCTCTCATAGCGTGCAGGGTGGGAGGGGAGCATCAGGGGGCGTGGCTGGGGAGAGAGAGCTGCCCAGTGGCAGCTCGGGGAAACCCTGCAGGAACAGTGGGCGTTTTGTACAGGGAATTCCTCTCCCCGTGTTTACCTCCAAGATAGTGACAAATATTGTCACTAATCTCAGAGGGCTATAGCGTGGCGGTGGAGAAGGAGGGGGGGGGGGGGGGCTGGGAGCGACGGTTGGGGATAGAGAGCCATGTCATTAGGCAACGAACATGCCTCTATGTCCCATTTGGCCACCGAAGATCCACCTCTGGTTCTCTTTAACATGCTCTGTAACCATGTGGGACTGTACAGTGGCTTGCAACAGTATTCAGCCCCCTTGAAGTTTTCCACATTTTGTCATATTACTGCCACAAACATGAATCAATTTTATTGGAATTCCACATGAAAGACCAATACAAAGTGGTGTACACATAAGAAGTGGAACGAAAATCATACATGATTCCAAGCATTTTTTACAAATAAATAACTGCAAAGTGGTATGTGCATAATTATTCGGCCCCCCTTTGATCTGAGTGCAGTCAGTTGCCTATAGACATTGCCTAAGTGCTATTGACTAAATAGTGTGCACCTGTGTGTAATCTAATGTCAGTACAAATACAACTGCTCTGTGAGGGCCTCAGAGGTTGTCTAAGAGAATATTGGGAGCAACAACACCGTGAAGTCTAAAGAAAACACAAGACAGGTCCAAGGGATCAAGTTATTGAGAAATTTAAAGCAGGCTTAGGCTACAATAAGATTTCCAAAGCCTTGAACATCCCACGGAGCACTGTTCAAGCGATCATTCAGAAATGGAAGGAGTATGGCACAACTGTAAACCTACCATGACAAGGCCATCCACCTAAACTCACAGGCCGAACAAGGAGAGCGCTGATCAGAAATGCAGTCAAGAGGCCCATGGTGACTCTGGACAAGCTGCAGAGATCTACAGCTCAGGTGGGAGACTCTGTCCATAGGACAACTATTAGTCATGCACTGTACAAAGTTGGCCTTTATGGAAGAGAGGCAAGAAGAAAGGCATTGTTAACAGAAAGCATAAGAAGTCCCGTTTGCAGTTTGCCACAAGTCATGTGGGGGACACAGCAACCATGTGGAAGAAGGTGCTCTGGTCAGATGAGACCGAAATGGAACTTTTTGGCCAAAATGCAAAACGCTATGTGTGGCGGAAAACTAACACTGCACATCACTCTGAACACACCATCCCCACTGTCAATTATGGCGGTGTCAGCATCATGCTCGGGGGGGGCATCTCTTCAGCAGGGACAGGGAAGCTGGTCAGAGTTGATGGGAAGATGGATGGAGCCAAATACAGGGCAAACTTGGAAGAAAACCTCTTGGAGACTGCAGAAGACTTGAGACTGGGGCGGAGGTTCACCTTCCAGCAGGACAATGACCCTAAACATAAAGCCAGGGCAACAATGGAATGGTTTAAAACAAAACATTTCTATGTGTTAGAATGGCCCATTCAAAGTCCAGATCTAAATCCAATCGAGAATCTGTGGCAAGATCTGAAAACTGCTGTTCACAAATGCTGTCCATCTAATCTGACTGAGCTGGAGCTGTTTTGCAAGGAAGAATGGGCAAGGATTTCAGTCTCTAGATGTGCAAAGCTGGTAGAGACATCCCCAAAAAGACTGGCAGCTGTAACTGCAGCAAAAGGTGGTTCTACAAAGTATTGACTCAGGGGGCCGAATAATTACGCACACCCCACTTTGCAGTTATTTATTTGTAAAAAATGTTTGGAATGATGTATGATTTTCCATCAACTTCTCACATGTACACCACTTTGTATTGGTTTTTCATGTGGAATTCCAATAAAATTGATGCATGTTTGTGGCAGTAATGTGACAAAATGTGGAAAACTTCAAGGGGGCCGAATACTTTTGCAACCCACTGTATGTTGTATTATTTCTTTCTATTGATTCTGATTTGCACTTACTGATCACAGACTGTTAACGGAACTCTGTTGTGAAAAGCTTAAAATGTTAAATATATGTAAACATATACAATTAAGAAGTACGTTTCTTCCAGAGTTAAAGAGACTTTGAAGCGAACATTTTTTGCTACATTTACCTTTTAATTTGCTTCAGAACTAGTCTCATCAGCGGCGCCACATCCTTGCCGAAAAACGAGGGCTGTAGACCCCCCAAATCCCCGGCCAAACATCCACGACCAACTTGGTTGTGGATTGTGCTGCCCTGAGAGGCAGAGCTATGAGCTGTAGCTCTGCCTCTCCTGCCGTCAATCGCCGCGCTGATCGCCGCCTCTCCCCGCCCTTCTCTGTGAAGGAAGAGTAAGAGGAGCGGGGAGAGGCGTCGATCCGCCGCGATTGACATCATTGCGATGCGGTGGTTTACCTCTGATGAGATTACTGAAGCGAATTAAAAGGTAAATGTCGCAAATTTTTTTCGCTTCAGACTCTCTTAAACCACTTGCCGACCGCCTACTTCATATTGGCGGCGGCAAAGTGGCAGCCCCAGGACCACGTAACGCAGAATGGCGCCAGGTCCTGGGGCACTCTTTGGCCGGGGATCGCGCGCTAGGATGCGCGCGCATCCGCCGGCAATAGGCTCCGCCCACCCGCGACGTCAACCCGCCGGCCAATCGGAAGCGCCGGCGGGTTGTTAACCCGACGATCGCTGGATAGGAAGCGTATAATACGCTTTGTAATGTTTACAAATTGTATTATACAGGCTGCCTCCTGCCCTGGTGGTCCCAGTGTCCGAGGGACCACCAGGGCAGGCTGCAGCCACCCTAGTCTGCACCCAAACACACTGATCTGCCCCCCCCTGCCCCCTGATCGCCCACAGTACCCCTCAGACCCCCCCTGCCCACCCCCCAGACCACCGTTTGCACACAATCACCCCCCTAATCACCCATCAATCACTCCCTGTCACTATCTGTCAACGCTATTTTTTTTTTTAGTCCCTAAACTGCCCCCTGCTCCCTCCTGATCACCCCCCCACCCCTCAGATTCTCCCCAGACCCCCCCAGACCCTCCCCCCCCTGTGTACTGTATGCATCTACCCCCCCTGATTACCTGTCAATCGCCTGTTAATCACCTGTCAATCACCTGTCAATCACCCGTCAATCACCCCCTGTCACTGCCACCCATCAATCAGCCCCTAACCTGCCCCTTGCGGGCAATCTAATCACCCACCCACACCAATAGATTGCCCGCAGATCCGACATCAGATCACCTCCCAAATCCATCGTTTACATCTATTCTCTCCTCTAAACACCCACTAATTACCCATCAATCACCCATCAATCACCCCCTATCACCACCTGTCACTGTTACCCATCAGATTAGACCCTTGTGGGCACCCAATCACCCGCCCACACGCTCAGATTGCCCTCAAACCCCCCCTTATCGATTCGCCAGTGCATTATTTACATCCGTTCTTCCCTGTAATACCCACTGATCACCTGTCAATCACCCCCTGTCACTGCCACCCATCAATCACCCCCTGTCACTGCCACCCATCAATCAGCCCCTAACGTGCCCCTTGCGGGCAATCTGATCACCCACCCACACCAATAGATCGCCCGCAGATCCGACATCAGATCACCTCCCAAATCCATCGTTTACATCTATTCTCTCCTCTAAACACCCACTAATTACCCATCAATCACCCATCAATCACCCCCTATCACCACCTGTCACTGTTACCCATCAGATTAGACCCTTGCGGGCACCCAATCACCCGCCCACACGCTCAGATTGCCCTCAAACCCCCCCTTATCGATTCGCCAGTGCATTATTTACATCCGTTCTTCCCTGTAATAACCCACTGATCACCTGTCAATCACCCCCTGTCACTGCCACCCATCAATCACCCCCTGTCACTGGCATCCATCAATCAGCCCCTAACCTGCCCCTTGCGGGCAATCTGATCACCCACCCACACCAATAGATCGCCCGCAGATCCGACATCAGATCACCTCCCAAGCGCAGTGTTTACATCTATTCTCTCCTCTAAACACCCACTAATTACCCATCAATCACCCCCTATCACCACCTGTCACTGTTAACCATCAGATTAGACCCTAATCTGCCCCTTGCGGGCACCCAATCACCCGCCCACACGCTCAGATTGCCCTCAGACCCCCCCTTATCAATTCGCCAGTGCAATATTTACATCTGTTATTCCCTGTAATAACCCACTGATCACCTGTCAATCACCCATCAATCACCCCCTGTCACTGCCACCCATCAATCACCCCCTGTCACTGCCACCCATCAATCAGCCCCTAACCTGCCCCTTGCGGGCAATCTGATCACCCACCCACACCAATAGATCGCCCGCAGATCCGACATCAGATCACCTCCCAAGTGCAGTGTTTACATCTCTTCTCTCCTCTAAACACCCACTAATTACCCATCAATCACCCCCTATCACTGTTACCCATCAGATTAGACCCTAATCTGCCCCTTGCGGGCACCCAATCACCCGCCCACACCTCAGAACGCCCTCAGACCCCAGCCCTGATCACCTCGCTAGTGCATTGCTTGCATCTATTTCCCCCCTCTAATCACACCTTGAGACACCCATAAATCACCTCCTGTCACCCCCTAGCACACCTACCCATCAGATCAGGCCCTAATTTGCCCCGTGTGGGCTCCTGATCACTCGGCCAAACCCTTAGATCCCCCTCAGACCCCCTTCCGATCACCTCCCCAGTGCATTGATTGCATCTATTTTCCCCTCTAACCGCCCCCTGAGACACCCATCAATCACCTCCTGTCACCCCCCTAGCACTCCTATCCATCAGATCAGGCCCAATACATCCTGTCATCTAAGAGGCCACCCTGCTTATGACCGTTTCCACAAAATTTGCCCCCTCATAGACCACCTGTCATCAAAATTTGCAGATGCTTATACCCCTGAACAGTCATTTTGAGAAATTTGGTTTCCAGACTACTCACAGTTTTGGGCCCGTAAAATGCCAGGGCAGTATAGGAACCCCACAAGTGACCCCATTTTAGAAAGAAGACACCCCAAGGTATTCTGTTAGGTGTATGATGAGTTCATAGAAGATTTTATTTTTTGTCAAAAGTTAGCGGAAATTGGATTTTTATTGATTTTTTCACAAAGTGTCATTTTTCACTAACTTGTGACAAAAAATAAAATCTTCTATGAACTCACCATACCCCTAACGGAATACCTTGGGGTGTCTTCTTTCTAAAATGGGGTCACTTGTGGGGTTCCTATACTGCCCTGGCATTAGGCTCCGCCCACCCGCGACGTCAACCCGCCGGCCAATCGGAAGCGCCGGCGGGTTGTTAACCCGACGATCGCTGGATAGGAAGCGTATAATACGCTTTGTAATGTTTACAAATTGTATTATACAGGCTGCCTCCTGCCCTGGTGGTCCCAGTGTCCGAGGGACCACCAGGGCAGGCTGCAGCCACCCTAGTCTGCACCCAAACACACTGATCTGCCCCCCCCTGCCCCCTGATCGCCCACAGTACCCCTCAGACCCCCCCTGCCCACCCCCCAGACCACCGTTTGCACACAATCACCCCCCTAATCACCCATCAATCACTCCCTGTCACTATCTGTCAACGCTATTTTTTTTTTTTAGTCCCTAAACTGCCCCCTGCTCCCTCCTGATCACCCCCCCACCCCTCAGATTCTCCCCAGACCCCCCCAGACCCTCCCCCCCCTGTGTACTGTATGCATCTACCCCCCCTGATTACCTGTCAATCGCCTGTTAATCACCTGTCAATCACCTGTCAATCACCCGTCAATCACCCCCTGTCACTGCCACCCATCAATCAGCCCCTAACCTGCCCCTTGCGGGCAATCTAATCACCCACCCACACCAATAGATTGCCCGCAGATCCGACATCAGATCACCTCCCAAATCCATCGTTTACATCTATTCTCTCCTCTAAACACCCACTAATTACCCATCAATCACCCATCAATCACCCCCTATCACCACCTGTCACTGTTACCCATCAGATTAGACCCTTGTGGGCACCCAATCACCCGCCCACACGCTCAGATTGCCCTCAAACCCCCCCTTATCGATTCGCCAGTGCATTATTTACATCCGTTCTTCCCTGTAATACCCACTGATCACCTGTCAATCACCCCCTGTCACTGCCACCCATCAATCACCCCCTGTCACTGCCACCCATCAATCAGCCCCTAACGTGCCCCTTGCGGGCAATCTGATCACCCACCCACACCAATAGATCGCCCGCAGATCCGACATCAGATCACCTCCCAAATCCATCGTTTACATCTATTCTCTCCTCTAAACACCCACTAATTACCCATCAATCACCCATCAATCACCCCCTATCACCACCTGTCACTGTTACCCATCAGATTAGACCCTTGCGGGCACCCAATCACCCGCCCACACGCTCAGATTGCCCTCAAACCCCCCCTTATCGATTCGCCAGTGCATTATTTACATCCGTTCTTCCCTGTAATAACCCACTGATCACCTGTCAATCACCCCCTGTCACTGCCACCCATCAATCACCCCCTGTCACTGGCATCCATCAATCAGCCCCTAACCTGCCCCTTGCGGGCAATCTGATCACCCACCCACACCAATAGATCGCCCGCAGATCCGACATCAGATCACCTCCCAAGCGCAGTGTTTACATCTATTCTCTCCTCTAAACACCCACTAATTACCCATCAATCACCCCCTATCACCACCTGTCACTGTTAACCATCAGATTAGACCCTAATCTGCCCCTTGCGGGCACCCAATCACCCGCCCACACGCTCAGATTGCCCTCAGACCCCCCCCTTATCAATTCGCCAGTGCAATATTTACATCTGTTATTCCCTGTAATAACCCACTGATCACCTGTCAATCACCCATCAATCACCCCCTGTCACTGCCACCCATCAATCACCCCCTGTCACTGCCACCCATCAATCAGCCCCTAACCTGCCCCTTGCGGGCAATCTGATCACCCACCCACACCAATAGATCGCCCGCAGATCCGACATCAGATCACCTCCCAAGTGCAGTGTTTACATCTCTTCTCTCCTCTAAACACCCACTAATTACCCATCAATCACCCCCTATCACTGTTACCCATCAGATTAGACCCTAATCTGCCCCTTGCGGGCACCCAATCACCCGCCCACACCTCAGAACGCCCTCAGACCCCAGCCCTGATCACCTCGCTAGTGCATTGCTTGCATCTATTTCCCCCCTCTAATCACACCTTGAGACACCCATAAATCACCTCCTGTCACCCCCTAGCACACCTACCCATCAGATCAGGCCCTAATTTGCCCCGTGTGGGCTCCTGATCACTCGGCCAAACCCTTAGATCCCCCTCAGACCCCCTTCCGATCACCTCCCCAGTGCATTGATTGCATCTATTTTCCCCTCTAACCGCCCCCTGAGACACCCATCAATCACCTCCTGTCACCCCCCTAGCACTCCTATCCATCAGATCAGGCCCAATACATCCTGTCATCTAAGAGGCCACCCTGCTTATGACCGTTTCCACAAAATTTGCCCCCTCATAGACCACCTGTCATCAAAATTTGCAGATGCTTATACCCCTGAACAGTCATTTTGAGAAATTTGGTTTCCAGACTACTCACAGTTTTGGGCCCGTAAAATGCCAGGGCAGTATAGGAACCCCACAAGTGACCCCATTTTAGAAAGAAGACACCCCAAGGTATTCTGTTAGGTGTATGATGAGTTCATAGAAGATTTTATTTTTTGTCAAAAGTTAGCGGAAATTGGATTTTTATTGATTTTTTCACAAAGTGTCATTTTTCACTAACTTGTGACAAAAAATAAAATCTTCTATGAACTCACCATACCCCTAACGGAATACCTTGGGGTGTCTTCTTTCTAAAATGGGGTCACTTGTGGGGTTCCTATACTGCCCTGGCATTTTAGGGGCCCTAAACCGTGGGGAGTAGTCTAGAAAACAAATGCCTCAAAATGACCTGTGAATAGGACGTTGGGCCCCTTAGCGCACCTAGGCTGCAAAAAAGTGTCACACATGTAGTATCGCCATACTCAGGAGAAGTAGTATAATGTGTTTTGTGGTGTATTTTTACACATACCCATGCTGGGTGGGAGAAATCTCTCTGTAAATGGACAATTGTGTGTAAAAAAAATCAAAAATGTGTCATTTACAGAGATATTTCTCCCACCCAGCATGGTTATATGTAAAAATACACCACAAAACACATTATACTACTTCTTCTGAGTACGGCGATACCACATGTGTGACACTTTTTTGCAGCCTAACTGTGCTAAGGGGCCCAAAGTCCAATGAGTACCTTTAGGATTTCACAGGTCATTTTGAGACATTTGGGTTCAAGACTACTCCTCACGGTTTAGGGCCCCTAAAATGCCAGGGCAGTATTGGAACCCCACAAATGACCCCATTCTAGAAAGAAGACACCCCAAGGTATTCCGTTAGGGGTATGGTGAGTTCATAGAAGATTTTATTTTTTGTCACAAGTTAGCGGAAATTGATATGTATTGTTTTTTTTTTTCACAAAGTGTCATTTTCCGCTAACTTGTGACAAAAAAAAAAATCTTCTATGAACTCACCATACCCCTAACGGAATACCTTGGGGTGTCTTCTTTCTAAAATGGGGTCACTTGTGGGGTTCCTATACTGCCCTGGCATTTTAGGGGCCCTAAACCGTGAGGAGTAGTCTAGAATCCAAATGCCTCAAAATGACCTGTGAATAGGACGTTAGGCCCCTTAGCGCACCTAGGTTGCAAAAAAGTGTCACACATGTGGTATCGCCGTACTCAGAAGAAGTAGTATAATGTGTTTTGGGGTGTATTTTTATACATACCCATGCTGGGTGGGAGAAATCTCTCTGTAAATGGACAATTGTGTGTAAAAAAAATCAAATAATTGTCATTTACAGAGATATTTCTCCCACCTAGCATCTGTATGTGTGAAAATACACCCCAAAACACATTATACTACTTCTCCTGAGTACGGCGGTACCACATGTGTGGCACTTTTTTGCACCTTAAGTGCGCTAAGGGGCCCAAAGTCCAATGAGTACCTTTAGGATTTCACAGGTCATTTTGCGACATTTGGTTTCAAGACTACTCCTCACGGTTTAGGGCCCCTAAAATGCCAGGGCAGTATAGGAACCCCACAAATGACCCCATTTTAGAAAGAAGACACCCCAAGGTATTCCGTTAGGAGTATGGTGAGTTCATAGAAGATTTTATTTTTGTCACAAGTTAGCGGAAAATGACACTTTGTGAAAAAAAACTATTAAAATCAATTTCCGCTAACTTGTGACAAAAAAAAAAAATCTTCTATGAACTCACCATACTCCTAATGGAATACCTTGGGGTGTCTTCTTTCTAAAATGGGGTAATTTGTGGGATTCCTATACTGTCCTGGCATTTTAGGGGCCCTAAACCGTGAGGAGCAGTCTTGAAACGAAATTTCTCAAAATGACCTGTGAAATCCTAAAGGTACTCATTGGACTTTGGGCCCCTTAGCGCAGTTAGGGTGCAAAAAAGTGCCACACATGTGGTATCGCCGTACTCAGGAGAAGTAGTATAATGTGTTTTGGGGTGTATTTTTCCACATACCCATGCTGAGTGGGAGAAATATCTCTATAAATTGACAATTGTGTAAAAAAAATAAAAAAAATTGTCATTTACGGAGATATTTCTCCCACCCAGCATGGGTATGTGTAAAAATACACCCCAAAACACATTATACTACTTCTCCTGAGTACGGCAATACCACATGTGTGGCACTTTTTTGCAGCCTAACTGCGCTAAGGGGCCCAAAGTCCAATGAGCATCTTTAGGCTTTACAGGGGTGCTTACAATTAGGCACCCCCCAAAATGCCAGGACAGTGAACACACCCCACAAATGACCCCATTTTGGAAAGTAGACACTTCAAGGTATTCAGAGAGGAGCATAGTGAGTCCGTGGCAGATTTAATTTTTTTTTTGTCGCAAGTTAGAAGAAATGGAAACTTTTTTTTTTTGTTTTTTTTGTTACAAAGTGTCATTTTCCGCTAACTTGTGACACAAAATAAAATCTTCTATGAACTCACTATGCCTCTCACTGAATACTTTGGGATGTCTTCTTTCCAAAATGGGGTCATTTGGGGGGTATTTGTACTATCCTGGAATTTTAGCCCCTCATGAAACCTGACAGGTGCGCAGAAAAGTCAGAGATGCTTGAAAATGGGAAAATTCACTTTTGGCACCATAGTTTGTAAACGCTATAACTTTTACCCAATCCAATAAATATACACTGAATGGTTTTTTTTTTTATCAAAGACATGTAGCAGAATAACTTTCGCGCTCAAATGTATAGGAAATTTTACTTTATTTGAAAAATGTCAGCACAGAAAGTAAAAAAAGTCATTTTTTTGACAAAATTCATGTCTTTTTTGATGAATATAATAAAAAGTAAAACTCGCAGCAGCAATCAAATAGCACCGAAAGAAAGCTGTATTAGTGACAAGAAAAGGAGGTAAAATTCATTTAGGTGGTAGGTTGTATGACTGAGCAATAAACCGTGAAAGCTGCAGTGGTCCGAATGGAAAAAAAGGCTCTGGTCCTTAAGGGGTTTTATGACTGCAGTCCTTAAGTGGTTAAATGAGCCATAAATTACTTTTCTCCTAAGTTGCTGTCCCTCACAGTAGGTAGTAGAAATCTGACTGAACCGACAGGTTTTGGACTAGCCCATCTCCTCATGGGGGGTTCACAGGGATTTCTTTATTTTCAAAATGCACTTAGTGAATGTCAGTTGCTCTGTCCAACTGCCAAAAAAAAGTGTACTGGGAGCAGGGAGGCTGGCCAGCATATTGTATGAATCTTTTTCAGGGAGTGTCTTTATAAAGAATAAAGGCCATGCTGAGAATTCCCCTATGGAGAGATGGACTAGCCCAAAAACTGTCGGTAATGTCAGATTTCTACTACTTACTGTAAGTGACTGGAACATAAGAGAGAAGTAATTTATGGCTCATTTTACTCAGGGAGAAACATACTTCTTATTTGTATGCGTTTTAAATTTTAAGATTTTCGCAACAGCTCCTCTTTAAGGCATGCCAGGTGCACATATTCCTTTGTGTACTTAATTAATTGGGCTTCTTTATACAATGAAATCATTGTTTTTTTATTATCAAATTATTTATACTTTTATTACTTGATTCATTTTGGGGACATGTACCCTTAATAAAATCATTTTTGAGAAACCTCTAATGTTGTATAAGTCTTACTCCCTTTTTTTAATTATGCATTGTTAATTCACTTTTTTATGTAGTTAAAGGGGCACTACGACGAAAAATTTAAAAATTTAAAATATGTACAAACATAGACAAATAAGAAGTACGTTTTTTCCAGAGTAAAATGAGCCGTAAATTACTTTTCTCCTATGTTGCTGTCACTTACAATAGGAAGTAGAAATCTGACAGAAGTGACAGGTTTTGGACTAGTCCATAACTTCATAGGGGATTCTCAGGGATTTATTTATTTTCAAAAGTACTTAGTGAATGGCAGTTGCTCAGTCCAACTGCCAAAAAACTGTGTAGCGAGCAGGGAAGCTGGCCAGCATCATTGTTTAAATCCTTTTTAGGGAATATCTTTATAAAGAATAAAAGCCTTGCTGAGAATCCCCTATGAAGAGATGGACTTAGAATCCCCTATGAAGAGATGAACTAGCCCAAAACCAGTCACTTCTGTCAGATTTCTACTACCTACTGTAAGTGACAACAACATAGGAGAAAAGTAATTTACGGCTCATTTTACTCTGGAAAAAAACGTACTTCTTATTTGTCTATGTTTGTACATATTTTAAATTTTACAATTTTGTGCTGTAGTTCCCCTTTAATAGACACCTGATGCGAGAGGTATGTGAAGGCTACCATATTTCCTACCCTTTAAAGGAAACATCAGGCAATGTACGGTATGTAAAAGGAGATTTACTTACCGGGGATTCCTCCAGCCCCTGGCAGCCGATACTTCCCTCGCCGCAGCTCTGGTGGCCCGGGGTCCCTTCCGTTGGAGATGCCACCCTTGCCAGGTTGGCATCTACTGCACCTGTGTGAGAGCTGCTGGCGGTGGCGTTGACATCATCTGGAGTGTACGGCGCAGGTGCAGAACTACAGTGCCTGGGTCAGTACGACCCCAAGTGGTGCTCGCGCAGGTGCAGTAGATGCCAACCTGGCAAGGGTGGCATCTCCAACGGAAGGGACCGCGGGCCACCTGAACTGCGGCGAGGGACGTATCGGCTGCCAGGGGTTGGAGGTAAGTAAATCTCCTTTTACATAGATTGCCTGATGTTTCCTTTAAGCAATACCAGTTGCCTGGCTGCCCTGCTGATCTACTGCCTCTCATACTTCCAGTCATAGACCCTGAGAGCCCTTTTACACTTCCCTTGCAAGTGTGCATTGCATTACCTTGTTTAACCACTTGCCGACCGCGCACTCATAACGCGTGTCGGCAAAGTGGTAGCTGCAGGACCAGCGACGCACATCTGCGTCGCCAGCTGCAGGCTAATGAATCAGGAAACAGCCGCTTGCGCGAGCGGCTGCTTCCTGTCAATTCACGGCGGGGGGCTCCGTGAATAGCCTGCGGGGCGTCGATCGCAGCTCGCAGGCTAAATGTAAACACAAGCGGAAATAATCCACTTTGTTTACTTTTTTACTACGCTGCTAACAGTAGCAGCGTTGTACTAGATCAGCGATCCCCGGCCAATCAGCGGCCGGGGATCGCTGTCACATGACAGGCAGGTGCCTGTTAGAGGCTGCACAGGACAGATCCGTTCCTGTGCAGCCTCCGATCTCCGGGGCAGGGAGGGAGAAGAGGGAGAGGGGGAATCCTGCGGTGGAGGGGGCTTTGAGGTGCCCCCCCCCCGCCACCCACACGCATGCAGGAGCGATCAGACCCCCCCCCCAGCACATCATCCCCCTAGTGGGGAAAAAAGGGGGGCGATCTGGTCGCTCTGCCTGTTATTTGATCTGTTCTGGGGGCTGTAGAGCCCACCCAGCACAGATCTTAGAATTCAGCGCTGGTCCTTAAGGGGGGGGGGGGGGTAAAGGCTGAGTCCTGAAGTGGTTAAAGGGAACCTAAACTAAGAGGGGTATGGATGTTTCCTAAACAATACAAGACAAGACAAATATCATTTATACCGCGCTTTTCTCCTGGCGGACTCAAAGCGACAGAGCTGCAGCCACTAGGGCGTGCTCTATAGGCAGTAGCAGTGTTAGGGAAACTTGCCTAAGGTCTCCTACTGAATAGGTGCTGGTTTACTGAACAGGCAGAGCCGAGATTCGACTACCAGTTGCCTGGCAATCTTGCTGATCTCTGCCTGCAGCAGTGGCTGAATCACACACCGGAAACAAGCATGCAGCTAATCCAGTCTGACTCCAGTCAGAGCACCTGATCTGCATGCTCGTTCAGGGGCTGTGAATGAAAGTATTAGAAACACAGGATCAGCAGGGGAATCAGGCAATTGGCATTATTTTAAAAGGAAAATTCCATATCCTTCTCAGTTTAGATTCCCTTTAACCACAGGGTAACGTATGACAATGCAAGGCAATGGGGCCTAGCATACTTACCATGTTGCACTGGAAGTTACCGCTCGCCACCACAAAAACAAACAGCATATTACCACTGGACTTCCGACCGCAGCGCGGCAGAATACATGTAAGTCAATGGGCGGTGCAGAAATATTACATTTATTGGCAGCAGCGTGTGGTACGACAGGGAACCCATGAATCCCAGTGACACACTTCCTGTTCAGCAGGGAGTACGTTACTGGGTGAGGTGCGGAGGGGGAGGAGGGGGGGGTATGCACATGGCGCTGTCGGCGCACTCTGCCACATGGTCATAAGAATGACGGTATTTGACTTGCGGTGCGATGGGTGCGGAACATCACACCACAAGGCCAGATGTAAAATTGGCCTAAACAAGCATGCAGATCAGATTTTTCTGACTGATGTCTGATGGATTAGCTGCATGATTTTTTCAGGTGTGTGATTCAGACCCCGAGGGCTCGTTCCCCATACAAAAGCTTTTCTAAGCGCTTGTGATTTTAAAAACTCTTGCTAATGTTATCCTATGTGAGTGTTCACACTGGAGAGATGTGATTTTGTAAAAATCCCCCATAGAATTGCGTTTAAAAAGCTCTATTAGTGTGAGTCAGCCCTGAAGCAGCCAAAGAGACCAACAGGATGTCAGGAATTATTATTATTATCGGTTAATAGCAAATAAATATGGCAGCCTCCATATCTCTCAAGTTCAGGTGTCCTTAAAACCAGAGACGAAACACCCTCATGTATTTTACCATATATATGAGTGGGAACATTAGAGAAAACACCTACTCTGCTCTCTGTTTCATTCTTCACTGCTCAGTCTGCTTGTTATCAGCCCTGATAAAATCCCCGACTGAGCATTCAGTCTGGCTTTTCTCAGGAATCATTATAGCTGAGTCTGTCTTCTCTGATGTCTTTTCGAGCCCAAGCCAGCCTTCTTCTGGCTCTGCTATAATGACTCAGCTATAATGATTCCTAAGCAAAGCCAGACTGAATGCTCAGTCAGGGATTTTATCAGGGCTGATAAGAAGCAGGCTGAGCAGTAAAGGATGAAACAGAGAGCAGGGTAGGGGTTGTTCCCACTTATATACATGGTAAAATACAATACGTCTCTGGTTCACTTTAAAAAGCACACTCCCTTTTGTTGTACATATAACATTTCAGTTGTGTCACATCAAAATGAGAATATCGTCTTATAATAAATGCTTTGTTTATTCAGGATCCATCTAAGCATAAACAGAAAGTGGCCACAAAAACTGATTAGCTAACGAGCTGAACTGATGACATATTGATGATCTGTGTACTCAGTGTGCAGTCTAATGTGAAAACTATTTCTCTTCCGAAAATCACACTTTAAATTTGAGACCGCACAATTGAATAGTCAGATACGTCACTGCTTAGTAAAATACAGCTTAACTGCAGCCATCTTATCTGTGTTCTGAGGGGCCTGTTTCTGTTTTCCGAGGAATGTGTTTTTCGCTCTGTTTACCCTTGAAAACATCTTATCTTCCCAAAGTACTCAAAGTGCAGATTCTGATTAATACACATTTAACCCCGGCTTGCCAATTTACAGAAATATGAACATCAAGCAGGAGAAAAAAGTCAAGGACATGAATTTTGGCAGTTAGACTGGAACTATGACTAAAAGTATTTGATTTTTTTTTTTTTTCATGGAGATGCGGAGCGCTCGAAGTTATTCCTGTTTCATGTCTGTTTGTGCTCCCGCTCAAGTATTTCTGTCTGTGTCCTCCTATAGCCTGGTACACATCGTCAATTTTGTTCGGCCAATTTTACCACCCCCTGTAGTGGGAGGGTCGACAGATTTTTGAATACTATAACATAATATTCCATAGACAGATGGTTCGGCACTGTAGTACTCACTTTTGCTTAAAGAGAACCCAGGGTGGGCAGATGGGACACATAGGCATGTCCTCTGCCTCATGACGTGCCTCTCTGCCCCCCCACCGCCCTGCTATAGCCCCCCAAGATTGGCGACATTATTTGTTGCTATCTCGGAGGTAAACATTTGGTAGAGGGATTCCCTGTTCCAAACTCCCGCCAGGGGCGTTCCTGCAGGGTTTCCAGAGCTGCCATTGGGCTTCCCTGGCCGCACCCCCTTCCGCTCCCCCGCCTCCCTGTGAGAGACACACAGTCTCTCCTTGCAGCGTCGTGACCTATAGGTCAGAAAAGTGAAAATGGGCTAGTGCGACCCACAGGAGCAGCGGGGAGCGGCATTTTTTCGGTGACCTGAAGCGCTTAGCCCCCCGGATCAAGTAGCCTACTTTTTTTTAACCCACGCTCTCTTTAAAAACGCTTTATTCAAACTTGCTGCTCCAACTGACACTTCAGTAAACGAAGCTGTTTCAAACATGCATGTGATACCATTAGCTGTGGTGAGGCTGTGGGGAAGCATGGCAGCACTTGCCTGCCTAACAAATGTTTGTGTGTCCCGTGTCTTTAGAGGCTTTGTAGGGAGGGACGCTATACCTGCTGGGCTTCCTCCACTTGAGTTCCATAACCCCATTCGGCCCCCCACACTGGCCAGAAAGGTACTTCCTGTCGGCGTACGCATCATCGCTAATCTGGCCTAAAGCGGAAGCATCTTAGCAACTGGCAATGCTCCTCCCAGGGCGCATGTCCACAAAAAATTTGAATACTATGAGCAGATTACGCTGGTATACTCTCATACTTTATGGTGGTCAGTGTTGCTTGCAAATTTTCACCTAAGTCATTTTCGATTTTGAGAATATATGATCAAAGGAAAATAATTTTTCTGATGTGAAAATTTGCAAAAATATGTGAAAAAATCCCTACTTTTTTACATTTCAAAAAGCTTTATTCAACAACAAAAAAAATCCAGACAGGTTGGCCTATATCACAGGAATTACAGCGTAAATCTATTAAAGAGAATGACATAAGTAGAAAGGTTGCAATACTAAACATTATTTAGAATCAGGGCTGCTCAAATCCGGTTCCAGGAGACATCCGGATAGTTCTATCCGGATATCTCCCAGTTACCTGTGCGGGGTGGTCAATCTTACATGTATGATGTCTTCTTCGGTCCGTCCCTCGGCGCCTCCCACGATGCGGTCCAAGCAGCGGTCACGTGATTACAAACACTTCCTCCTTCCGGGTTGAAGGAAAAAGTGTTTGTAATCACATGACGTGTGTGGAGCGCTTCGTGGGAGGCGCCGAGTGAAGGACGAAGAAGACATCAAACAGGTAAGATTGACCGGCGGGGGGCCCACTCCGCACAGGTTTACTGGGAGTTATCCGGATAGCAACTATCCGGGTATCTCCCGAATCCGGATTTGAGCAACCCTATTTAGAATATCAGGTGTGACAGACCAGGGTAAGTACATTGAGGCTAGGTGCACACACAGCAGAAACGCAAGCGTTGTGGAAAGCTCTGCGTTTCTGACGCTAATGGAAGTCTATGGGCCGCAGGAAAAAACTCATATGCGTTTTATATGCGTGTTTTGAAAAACGCTAGTTTTGTTGCATGTTATGCAAAAACGCATCAAAAACGCACATAATGAAAGTGAATGGGAACGCAATGGTATGCATTTTTCATGCGTTTTACATGCGTTTTTATATGCATTTTTCCCCCAAAAATTGTTTTGTGATGTATTTCCGCTTCCTGTTGTCTTTCTACTGAGTTGAATAAATGGAAATACAAAAACGCATGAAAAACGCATAGAAAACGCATATGCGTTTTGTATATGCAAACTGCAAACGCATTAAAACGCACGCAAAACACTTGAAAAACGCATCTGCATTAAAAAAATGCGAACACAGCAAAAACGCAGCAAAAACGCACACAACATAAGATGAAAACATGACATAAAATGCAGCCTTTCATGTTATGTTATGTGTGCACACAGCCTAAATTAGAAAAATTATTTCAACATCAGATAGAAGCAGGAGTTCCCCGTGCTACCATTCCAGTGGACAACTGGTCACAATACGAGGACCAAGCTTCCCAAATAGAATAACATTTGTTATCAATAGAGGCATAATGGAGTCAGACAGTCTAATAAAATCCCTACTTTTAATGCAAGAACAACCAAGGTGTACGAACACAGCGAATCCAGCGCTGGAGACTTGGGCGCAGCAGCGCAGGAGGTTTGAGCGCAGTCGGCGCCACCATAGGCCGTAATAGGAACCACGGCTATAGCAGGCACAGGGAGTAACTTCAGTGCCCTCAGAAGACAGAGCTGAAGTTGCTTTTAAAACAATAATTCGGCTTCCAGCAATAGCTGGAAGCCGAATTATTTCATTCCCCCCACTATCCATGGCAGCCTGGAGGGGGAATAGTAATTAATACGGCCCGGACTTGTGCGGCAGCAGGATCAGCCATATACCGGCTGTGTCCTGCGCCCAAGTCTCCGGCGCCGTTCTCTCTCGTACGCAAGGTGTAGGCTGCACACACCAAAGAAGATGACATGCTGAAGATCAGACCTCCATGCCCAAGTGCTGGATCGTCTTTGGAGCTACTTTTAATGCAAAAAATCCCAAACATATTATAAAATGATTTTCGAGGGCATTTTTGCTCACATTATTTTTGGGAAAAAAAATGAAAGCTAAAAGAATATCAGCATTTTTGCTCATCACTGATGGAGGTAGTAAGATTGGTCAGTGATTGGCCATTCATAATTGAAAGTGTGTGCCAGAGACAAAGATGAAGAAAATCTCCCAGCATGCTCACTGACATGCGGGAAACCATGAGTTTTCTGTCACGTGCGTTTCTGCAGGTTTTTTATGCTTTTATGTTTTTTTCATTCGTTTTAATGTTTTGTATTTTTAATACTTAGTCATATTCATGAAGTGAAAAAAAAGACATTATAAGATCTTTTTTTCTCCTTTTTTTGAAAATAAAAACACATCAAAGCATAAACAAAGCATTGCATGAAAATAGCATGTGATTTGCATACAGAACGCGGGAAGAAGGAAATTGTTGTTCTGTTACTAACCGGGTGAAGGAAGGGCGTGTCGGGGGGAAAACGGAGTGATGCGGCATAACAGCAGTTGGGCAAGGGATGGCACAAAATGCACATAAAATCGCACTGGTAAACGCATCCCAATGATATTTCTGAGCAGCCCATAGGCTAACAGTATATGAGATTTTACATGCATTTTCTGCCAGCCAGTTTTATCCTCTGAGCACAGAGCTAACTCTGCGCAGAGGAGGTAGTCTGGGAGAAAGTGGGAAGAGGCTCCAGCCAGTCATATCCTCTGAGCACAGAGTTGACTCTAACCTGCCCACAGGAAGTAGTCTAAGAGGAAGTTGGAGGGGGCACCAGCCAGTCATATCCTCTGAGCACAGAGCTGACTCTGCCCACAGGAGGTAGTCAGGGAGGAAGTGGGAGGAGGCACCAGCCAGTCTTATCCTCTGAGCACAGAGTTGACTCTAACCTGCCCACAGGAAGTAGTCTGGGAGGAAGTAGGAGGAGGCACCAGCCAGTCTTATCCTCTGAGCACAAAGGAGGTAGTCTGGGAGGAAGTAGGAGGAGGCACCAGCCAGTCTTATCCTCTGAGCATGGAGCTAACTCTGCCCACAGGAGGTAATAGAAGGAGGAGGTGGACGTGGTTTGGTGATACCTCATTGCAGAGGAAGAAACTCTGACTCCGCTGTGGCAGCTCCACATTTTCTACACAGATCTGTGGGTCTTTGTAGACAATTGTTGGCTCCCACTGGTCATCTGCCCCATTTTTAAGTCATTTGATGCAGGTAACAGGATTAGCAACACTTGGTAAATAGAAGCAGCTTAGTGAAGAAGGAAGGGGGGGAGGGGCATGATGTACAACTCAGGCTGAGTCTCACCCCTCTGGATCTTAAAGAGGAGCTGTCAGCCATACTATCTCAGAAAAACAAAAAAACACATACATAAGTAGATAAATACTTGCTCTTCTTACATAACATATGTATTGCACTGTCCACGTTTTGATTTCAGTGATTTTTCTATAGGAAAAAATAAAAGGAAAATCCTTAGGATTCTCCATTTTCATTGTTTCTATCTTGAAGCCAATCCTGATGTAATTTCCTCCCTTACTCTCCCCTGCCTGATTGTGTATGCATTGCCCGTCCTCCTCTCAGTCTTCAGGCACTCCCACCCAGCTCTGCAATAGAAAGTGCAGTATGAGAAATACTGGCCAATCAGAGAAACAGGTGTGGGAGGGGAAAACAGGAACGGAAGTGGCTTCAGCCAATCAGGCTGCATTAGTTAAGTCTGAGGGGAAAGTAAAGAAGCAAAAAAAGAAAACCCAGCATGCCCTGCAACTTCCTTTGTGCAGCCGATGTACCAAATAAGAGCCAGGAAACTGGGGAATGTTGTTTTATGGATAAGAAAAGTAATATTGATTTTTAACTTTTGAATTGCCTGGTTAGCATCCTTATTACTTGTTTACCAGCTAAAAATAAAGAATTGATTTTTGATGTTATGCCCAACAGTTACATTTTAACTACCTGCCGGCCCCTCCACGCCAATTGGCGTAAACGCGGCAGCAGCCCCAGGACCACTCCATTGGCGTGAATGGCTCCCTATGGGGCTTGCAGGAGAGCATCTCCGCTCTGATGATGGAGCTCTGCTCCGCCTTCAGTCTCCCAGCGGCGATCGCCACTTGGAGACTGTTAGATGGCAAAACCGCCATCTAGTAACTATGTACAGTGCTGCCATCTATGGCTGCGCTGTACTGGGGACAGCTGTGTGACACGGCTGTCCCCCTGGGGGACACAGGAGCGATCAGCTGTGATAGGCTGATGGTGGGAGGGAAAATAGATTAAAAAGTAAGAAAATGTATTTTAAAAAAAAAGAAAAATATTTATAAAAAAAAATAAACATTGGGGGAGCGATCAGACCCCACCAACAGAGAGCTCTGTTGGTGGGGAGAAAAGGTGTGGGGGGGAATCACTTGTGTGGCCCTGCAGCGAGGCCTTAAAGCTGCAGTGGCCTATTTAGTAAAAAATAGCCTGGTCTCTAGGGGGGTTTAACACCGCGGTCCTCAAGCAGTTAAAGAGGCTTCCACCGACCTCCTAAGCAACTCCTATACAGCACTGGCACTCCCCGAAAATCCACTGAGAAAGCTTGTTGGCGGTGCATGCAGGCGCAGTAGTCATCAGGCTCCAGAACAGTGACCCCGATGGGTACTGCTCTACTGAGCAGGCGCAAGCACAAGGGGAAAGTCACTGCTGCGCCTGCATGCAGCAGTGGCTGTATCATTTTTGTTTTCCTGTGTCCGGGGCTCCCAGCAGTAAAAGGAGTCTGTGAGTTAACCCTCTTTAGGATCTATAGGCTTCTCTTCCCAAGGTGAGTACCCCCCAGGGGAGGTTTTCCTCCTCACAGATTCACTTTAAAGAGGAACTCCAGTGAAAATAATGTAGTAAAAAAAGTGCTTCATTTTTTACCATAATTATGTATAAATGATTTAGTCAGTGTTTGCTCATTGTAAAATCTTTCCTCTCCCAGATTCACATTCTGACATTTATTACATGGAGACATTGTTACTGTGGGCAGGTTATTTAGCTGTTTCTAGCTGCTCTGGCTGTTAGACAGCTAATAACAGCTGTTTCCTGTCTCTGAACATTGTTACATTGTGGCTGTTTGCCAGGAGTACCGCGGTCTTCAGAGGTTCTTGTGGGAGGGATTTCAGCACAAAATCAGTCACACAGCGCCCCCTGATGGTCTGTTTGTGAAAATCATTGTCTTTCTCATGTAAAATGGGGTATCAGCTACTGATTGGGAAAAAGTTCAATTCTTGGTTGGAGTTTCTCTTTAAGCACAGCAGAGCCCCAAAACAGCCTGAATTTAGCTGTCACCACTGTGAGTAGAGCTGGTGATTTCAGTTGGTTGATTGAGACTGCTGGTTAGTTGAGTTCTGGATAATCTGGACTCTACTGTATATTGTGTGTAAGCTTACCCTACTCTTCCTATGGCCTGCTGCTATGACTACATGTCTGTCTTGCTTCCTGCACCTCCCCTCCCTATCCTGTGTGTGTGTGCTAGCTACTCCCACCTCTGTGCTCTACAGATCAGGTCTGATCATTGCTCTCCACACATCCATTCCTGATACAGATGCTGCAGTACTCGAGCTACTCCCACCTCTGTACTCTACAGATCAGGTCTGATCATTGCTCTCCACACATCCATTCCTGATACAGATGCTGCAGTACTCGAGCTACTCCCACCTCTGTGCTCTACAGATCAGGTCTGATCATTGCTCTCCACACATCCATTCCTGATACAGATGCTGCTGTACTCAAGCTACTCCCACCTCTGTGCTCTACAGATCAGGTCTGATCATTGCTCTCCACACATCCATTCCTGATACAGATGCTGCAGTACTCTCACCTTCTACGGCTCGCTTAAAGAAGACTTTACAGCTTCCACAGGTGAGGACTCCATAATGGCACCCCGATGCTTCATCACCACAGATTAAACAGATCTTCTGGGGCACAGAGTCAAATCCATACAGAGAACTTTGGTCTGGGTCATCAGATCTTCAAAAAGAATACAAAGTACAATGAATTGTTTCAAAAGTACAGTTAAAGTCACAAAACCAACAGCACCATTTGACCCTTAACTGGACATACAGTATATACTTCAAGAGAAACCGTAACCAAAGATTGAACTTCATCCCAATCAGTAGCTGATACCCCCTTTCCCATGAAAAATCTTTTCCTTTTCCAAAACGGATCATCAGGGGGCTCTGTGTGGCTGATATTGTGGTGAAACCCCTCCCACAGTGTGATGTCAGGACCGTGGTTCTGACATCACACTGTGGGAGCCTTGTTGCATTGTGGTAAATAACAGCTGTTTCCAACTGCCAAAAATGCATCATCTCTTTCCACAGACTTCACCTGCCAGCAGTAAAAATGTCACCATGCCGCCATGCTAGAGGGGGAAGCAGCCAGGATGGGGGTGGCAGCGGGCAGCGGGGTCGTCGCCTCCCTTCCTCACCTGGGTCCCCCGTCCCCGCTCCCCCTCCAGCTATTAGTGCAAAAACGTGTTAAAATGTAATGTCCGCAGCGAGCGGGGAAGTGCTTACCTTCTCTCTACTTCCTCCGCTCGCAGCGTCACTTCCTGCAATGCCGCCCTCCATAGTATAGAGGGCGTCATTGCAGTCAGTCTAATGGCGAGCTGTGGAACGCAAAGAGAGAAGGTAAGCGCCCCCGGCTCGCTGCGGATATTACATTTTAACAAGTTTTTGCGCAGTAGCTGGAAGGGAGCGGGGACGGGGGACCCAGGTGATGGAGGGTGGGGGGCCACCCCGCTGCCCGCTGCCACCCCCGTTCTGGCTGCTTCTACCTCCAGTTGCTCCCCCCCCAGACATATGTTTCCACGGACCTGAAATGTATGCTCCAAACATATGTAAAACTTAAAAACCGAGGGGAAAAAACAAACCGGATCCGTTTCAAACGGATCCAATCTGTAGACGGACCGGTGTGGACCTAGCCTCGCTGTTAAAGGAGAGCTAATGTATGAGATAAACAAATAAGGAGAGATAATTCACGAGATAAACAGATAAGGAGAGGTAAATCATGAGTTCAATCAAACAAGGAACGATAATCCATGAGGTACGGTAAGTCAGTTTAAAGTAAAACTGTAGCAAAAAAACATCTCATGGGGGCACTTACCTCGGGAGGGGGAAGCCTCTGGGACATAATGAGCCTTCCCCGTCCTCCTAAACCTCAGGGATCCAGCGCTGGCAGCCCCCGAAAATACTGCAGTAGCACCTGCAACATTTACCTTCCCGGCTCCAGCACAGGCGCAGTAGCAGCTTTCCGATGGGCTCAGGCAGTAAAGTGCCCCAGATCGGGCTCGGCTATCTTTGCCAGAGCCTATCGGAAAGCTGCTTCTGCACCTGCTCCCAAGCGCAGAAGGTCAATATTTACCTTGCCGGTGTTAGGAGGTTGCCAGTGCTGGATCCCGGAGGGTGAAGAGGCTGGGGTTAGCCTCACTAGGATCCAGAGGCTTCCCCCTCTCAAGGTAAAGAGAGGGTCTGAAGCGAAAATAAATCCTGCTTTTTACCTGCAGTATGAGGAGAGGTGAAACGCTGCATTCCAGTGGCAAAACGAGGGCTTTATACCCCCCAAATCCCCGGGGCAATATGCAGGGAGCGCTTCCTGGTAGAGGCAGAGCTTTGTGCTGTAGCTCTTCCTCTACTGGAGTCAATTTCCACTGATCTCCGCCTCTCCCCGCCCCTCTCAGTCTTTTTTTACAGAGAGGGGCGGGGAGAGACGGAGATCCGCACGGAGATTGACTCCAGCAGAGCCAGAGCTACAGCGCAAAGCTCTGCCTCCCCGGGCAGCAAAATCCACAACTTTTAAAATAGTCCCGGGATTTGAGGGGTATAAAGCCCTCGTTTTGCCGCAGGAATGCAGCGTTTCACCTCTCCGCATACTGCTTAAGCTAAATAGCAGTTAAAAAGCAGGATTTATATTCCCTTCAGACTCTCTTTAAATACCCCCAAATCCAAAAATGGATTAACATGAACCTGAACTCTTGCACAGGACAGAAGGAAAACATAGAGAAATGCACCCTGTATGTATTTAGAGAGTTAAGCCTGTCTAATTCCCCCTCATCTGTGACTTATCACAGCTGTAATCTGCCTTGGCAGCGCAGCTAATTTGTAAACAGAGGATGTTAACTCTATGTCTGCTTCCATGAAAGCAGGAAGTAGACACACTGCATATTTATTGTATGATTTGTATCAGCTGTAACAAAGAAATGTTTTTTCTTTAAAGGCTATTATGCTGGTGCTTATCTTTCAGAGCAGAGAGAAAGTTCTGAGTTCAGGTCCGCTTTAACCATTTCTGCCGCTGGGACGTGAGCCTCACCTCCGCAGCGGCAGCTGCTACAGCCGCATGGACACGCTAGTCACATCCCTGTAGTTTGGGGTCTGTGTGCGAGGATCGTGCGGTCAGAAGCCCACGATCGCAATGTTGCCGGCAGCAAACTGGGAAATAATGACTTTTTTTTACCTTTTTTTCTTATTATTCCCATTAAAATGTATTTAGAATAAAATAATTCTTAGCATAATGTACCACCCAAAGAAAGCCTAATTGGTGGCGGAAAAAACAAGGTATAGATCATTTTGTTGTGATAAGTAGTGATAAAGTTATTGGGGAATGAATGGGAGGAGCGCTGAAATGTGAACATTCCTCTCGTCCATAAGGTGAAAAAAATCCGCCGGATGAAATGGTTAACCCATTCATCACTCCATTATTCATCATGTCATGTGACCAGAATTGTACTGCCAGAGCAGAGAATGTCAGACATGAAAAGGGTTACAGCATAAATCAGAGAGGTTCAGCGAGTGCCGCTATGCTGGTTCCTTGTGTTCCGCACACTGATCATTATCTCAGGCTAGTAACCCAGAACAATACTTGGAATCACGCTATCACGTTACAGAATGACCTGGCTTCAGTTCTGTACATAACACTGTAACAAAGGTAGACTGCCTTCAAGACCGCAGCGAGCTACAATTCCCATGATCGCCAATTTCACGCCACGCACACACGGGCACACCAGAGCCAAAGTGTTCCCATTTTATTGTATTGTTTTCTCTCAGGCTTCCAAGCCTTGTTCTCCCTGGCATTCATTTCACAAGCCTTGAAAACAAATCCAGCATCCACTTGGAATGTATTACTATTTTTACAGTGCCAACATCTTACGCAGCGTTTTTCCAGGGTATATAGTCTTGTCACTAAACTGTCCCTCGCAGGGGCTCACAGTCTAATCTCTAATATAGTCATATGGCCATCGTAATCTAGGGCCAATTTTAGAGGGAAGCTAAGTAAACTATCTGTATGTTTTTGGAACAAGGGAGGAAACTGGAGTGCCTGGAGGACACCCACACAGGGACAGGGAAACCATACAAACTTCATGCAGATAGTGTAGCAGACTGCTAAAATCCTTGCAGAAATCCCTGTGGCAGACTGCTGATATCCCTGTGGCAGACTGCAGAAATCCCTGTGGCAGACTGCTGAAATCCCTGTGGAAGACTGTTGAAATCCCTGTGGAAGACTGCAGAAATCCCTGTGGAAGACTGCTGAATTGTTGAAATCCCTGTGGTAGTCTGCTGAATTGCTGAAATCCCTGTGGCAGACTTCTGATATCCCTGTGGCAGACTGCAGAAATCCCTGTGGCAGACTGCTGAAATCCCTGTGGCAGACTGCTGAAATCCCTGTGGCAGACTGCAGAAATCCCTGTGGCAGACTGCAGAAATCCCTGTGGCAGACTGCTGATATCCCTGTGGCAGACTGCAGAAATCCCTGTGGAAGACTGCAGAAATCCCTGTGGCAGACTGCTGAAATCCCTGTGGAAGACTGCAGAAATCCCTGTGGAAGACTGCTGAATTGCTGAAATCCCTGTGGCAGACTGCTGATATCCCTGTGGCAGACTGCAGAAATCCCTGTGGCAGACTGCAGAAATCCCTGTGGCAGACTGCTGAAATCCCTGTGGCAGACTGCTGAAATCCCTGTGGCAGACTACTGAAATCCCTGTGGCAGACTGCTGAAATCCCTGTGGAAAACTGCTGAATTGTTGAAATCCCTGTGGTAGTCTGCTGAAATCCCTTTGGCAGACTGCTGAATTCCCTGGGGCAAACTGCTGAAATCCGATGTGGCAGACTGCTGAAATCCCTGTGACAGAAAGGTAAAATCCCTGTGGCAGACTGCTGAAATACCTATGGCAGACTGCAGAAATCCCTGTGGCAGACTGCTGAAATCCCTGTGGCAGGCTACTGAAATCCCTGTGGCAGACTGCAGAAATCCCTGTGGCAGGCTGCTGAAATCCCTGTGGCAGGCTACTGAAATCCCTGTGGCAGACTGCTGAAATACCTATGGCAGGCTGCTGAAATCCCTGTGGCAGGCTACTGAAATCCCTGTGGCAGGCTGCTGAAATACCTATGGCAGGCTACTGAAATCCCTGTGGCAGACTGCTGAAATATCTGTGGCAGGCTACTGAAATCCCTGTGGCAGACTGCTGAAATACCTATGGCAGGCTACTGAAATCCCTGTGGCAGGCTACTGAAATCCCTGTGGCAGGCTACTGAAATCCCTGTGGCAGGCTACTGAAATCCCTGTGGCAGACTACTGAAATCCCTGTGGCAGGCTACTGAAATCCCTGTGGCAGACTACTGAAATCCCTGTGGCAGACTACTGAAATCCCTGTGGCAGACTGCTGAAATCCCTGTGGCAGACTGCTGAAATACCTATGGCAGACTGCTGAAATCCCTGTGGCAGGCTACTGAAATCCCTGTCGCAGGCTACTGAAATCCCTGTGGCAGGCTACTGAAATCCCTGTGGCAGACTGCTGAAATACCTATGGCAGGCTACTGAAATCCCTGTGGCAGACTGCTGAAATATCTGTGGCAGGCTACTGAAATCCCTGTGGCAGACTGCTGAAAACCCTATGGCAGGCTACTGAAATCCCTGTGGCAGGCTACTGAAATCCCTGTGGCAGGCTACTGAAATCCCTGTGGCAGACTGCTGAAATCCCTGTGGCAGGCTACTGAAATCCCTGTGGCAGACTACTGAAATCCCTGTGGCAGACTACTGAAATCCCTGTGGCAGACTACTGAAATCCCTGTGGCAGGCTACTGAAATCCCTGTGGCAGACTACTGAAATCCCTGTGGCAGGCTACTGAAATCCCTGTGGCAGACTGCTGAAATCCCTGTGGCAGGCTACTGAAATCCCTGTGGCAGACTACTGAAATCCCTGTGGCAGGCTACTGAAATCCCTGTGGCAGACTGCTGAAATACCTATGGCAGACTGCAGAAATCCCTGTGGCAGACTGCTGAAATCCCTGTGACAGACTGCTGAAATCCCTGTGGCAGACTGCAGAAATCCCTGTGGCAGACTGCTGAAATCCCTGTGGCAGGCTGCTGAAATCCCTGTGGCAGACTGGTGAAATTCCTGTGGCAGACTGCTGAAATCCCTGTGGCAGGCTGCTGAAATCCCTGTGGCAGACTGCTGAAATCCCTGTGGCAGACTCCTGTGGCAGACTGCTGAAATCCCTGTGGCAGGCTGCTGAAATCCCTGTGGCAGACTGCAGAAATCCCTGTGGCAGGCTGCTGAAATCCCTGTGGCAGACTGCTGAAATACCTATGGCAGACTGCTGAAATCCCTGTGGCAGGCTACTGAAATCCCTGTGGCAGACTGCTGAAATCCCTATGGCAGGCTGCTGAAATCCCTGTGGCAGGCTACTGAAATCCCTGTGGCAGACTGCTGAAATCCCTGTGGCAGACTGCTGATATCCCTGTGGCAGACTGCAGAAATCCCTGTGGCAGGCTGCTGAAATCCCTGTGGCAGACTGCTGAAATCCCTGTGGCAGACTCCTGTGGCAGACTGCTGAAATCCCTGTGGCAGGCTGCTGAAATCCCTGTGGCAGACTGCAGAAATCCCTGTGGCAGGCTGCTGAAATCCCTGTGGCAGACTGCTGAAATACCTATGGCAGACTGCTGAAATCCCTGTGGCAGGCTACTGAAATCCCTGTGGCAGACTGCTGAAATCCCTATGGCAGGCTGCTGAAATCCCTGTGGCAGGCTACTGAAATCCCTGTGGCAGACTGCAGAAATCCCTGTGGCAGACTGCTGAAATCCCTGTGGCAGACTGCTGAAATCCCTGTGGCAGGCTACTGAAATCCCTGTGGCAGGCTGCTGAAATCCTTGTAGCAGACTGCAGAAATCCCTGTGGCAGACTGCTGAAATCCTTGTAGCAGACTGCAGAAATCCCTGTGGCAGACTGCTGAAATCCCTGTGGCAGACTGCTGAAATCCCTGTATCAGACTAGCACAACCATATAGTGTCTACTCTAGTAAGACAGAGGCATAGTTTCTGCTGGTATGTGTACAAAAGAAAAAGAACCTAGAAAATGCTAAAGTGGACCTGAACTCTTGCACAGGACAGAAGGAAAACAGAGAGAAATGCACCCTGTGTGTATTTAGTGAGTGAAGCCTGTCTAATTCCCCCTCCTTTGTGTCTAATCACAAGTTGTAATTTGATCTCTCCCTGTGTCATATGACTGCCCATGGAGATGTATTGGATCTAATGGTCCAATAATGCATTTAGATTGATTCAATCGATCCAATAGATTTCCAATAGATTTCATTCTGAAATCTATTGGAAATCTGTTCCTAGTGTGTGGCACACATCAGATAGATTCTTGTCAGATTTGGCCTGACAGGCATCTGACAGAAATCTATCTGATGGTCGAATCTGCTGCAAATCTATAAGTGTATGGCCACCTTAATTTTCCACAGTTTTTCCTTAGAAAGACCTGTACATATGAGTTTACTGTGCCTCAGAGTGTCCTGTTCTCAAAATGTATGTACATCCTGCTGTGCTAACACAATAAGCAAGTTCTCCCAGACAGTGTCTATTGTTCCTCTAGATGACTCATCTTTGGATTTCTCACTCAAGACATCTCTCCAGGCCATACATTGATAGATTTGCAGCAGATTCGACCATCAGATAGATTTCTGTCAGACGCCTGTTGAGTCGAATCTGACAGGAATCTATCTGATGTGTGCCACACACTAGGAACAGATTTCCAATGGATTTCAGAATGAAAATCACATCATTCAGAAAAACATCCTTCAGATCGATCACAGAAGGAGAATCGCATAGGATCTCGCTTGCAGTGTGTGGGCCACTATTCGATCGATTTTCGATCAACCACACTGAAGTTGATCGCCCAATAGGGTTGATTACTCGATGGAAAACTGAGTAATGTAAGGCTACCTTAAAGAGAAACCATAACCAAGAATTAAACTTTATCCCAATCAGTAGCTGATACCCCCTTTTACATGAGAAATATATTGCTTTTCACAAACAGATCATCAGGGGGCGCTGAATGACTGATATTGTGGTGAAACCCCTCCCACAAGAAACAGGAAAAGTACCTACTCTTGGCAGTTTCCTGTCTGTGAACCCTGTTGCATTGTGGGAAATAGCTGTTTCCAACAGCCAAAAACAGCAAGTAGCAGCTACATCACCTGCCAGCAGTAAAATGTCACCATGTAATAAATGTCAGAAGGTAAATCAGGGATTTAAAGAGGAACTCCAGTGAACATTTTACTGTTGGTAGGTGATGTAGCTGCTGCATGGTTTTTGGCAGTTGGAAACAGCTGTAAACAGCTATTTCCCACAAAAGTTTGAACTTTTCTTGTGGGAGGGGTTACTTGTGGGAGGGGTTTCACCACAATATCAGTCATACAGCGCCCCCTGATGGTCTGTTTGTGAAAAGGAATAGATTTCTCATGTAAAAGGGGGTATCAGCTGCTGATTGGGATAAAGTTCAATTTTTGGTCGGAGTTTCTCTTTAACCACTTAAGGACCAGGGGTTTTTCTAATGATCGGTGCTGCGTGGGCTCTACAGCCCGCAGCACCGATCAGGATTGTGGCCGGGCGACCAGACTTCCCCCCCCCCCTTTTTTCCCCACTAGGGGGATGTCCTGCTGGGGGGGTCTGATCGCCGCCGGCTATTACGGAGTAGCGGGGGGGGAGGGGGGGGGCTCCTCAAAGCCCCCCTCCGCAGCCATTTCCACCCTCCCTCCGCTTACCTCCCTCTCCCTCTTCAGCAGTAATGCGCAGGACGGAAGTACGTCCTGCGCCTGATAGGATAGGCTTCTGCCTATCAGATGCCGGCGATCCCCAGCCAATCAGAGGCCGGGGATCGCCGATCTACGTCACGATGCTGCTGCGCAGCAGCGCCGTGAAATGTAAACAGCGGGGATTTTTATCCCCGCATGTTTACATTATGCGTGCGAGCTGCGATCGGCGGCTCGCACACTGTTCACGGAGACAGTCTCCGTGAACTAGCATGGAAAGGCCGCTCAACTAACGACCCGCCGACGCCTATCGGCGTTAGGCGGTCGTTAAGTGGTTAAAAGATTTTACAATGGGCAAACACTGACAATCATTTATACATAATTATTGCAAAAATGAAGCACTTTTTTATTACATTATTTTCACTGGTGTTCCTCTTTAAGTAAGGCTTTACAGTCATAAATTGCAAATATAAAAGCTTTATTTGCACCCATTTGCCATCCTCAGTTACTTGAATGGTAAAAAATGTTAATGAATGGTAATGAGTGGTAAAATAGTATCTAGTCAAACTTTGCTTTTAAAGCGGACCTGAACTCAGAACTTCCTTTCTGCTCTATAAGATAAACAGCAGCATAATAAACTTTAAAGAAAAACATTTCTTTGTTAACAAAAATAATAAATCTGCAATAAATCCGCAATGTGTCTACTTCCTGCTTTCATGGAAGCAGACAAAGCGTTAACCTCTTATGTTTACAAATTAGCTGCTCTGTCGAGGCAGCCAGCTGACACAGCTGAGAGAACAAATTACAGTTGTGATTAGTCACAGATGAGGGGAAATTAGACAGGCTAAAACCCTCTAAATACAGTGGGATGCGAAAGTTTGGGCAACCTTGTTAATCGTCATGATTTTCCTGTATAAATCGTTGGTTGTTATGATAAAAAAATGTCAGTTATATATATCATATAGGAGACACACACAGTGATATTTGAGAAATGAAATACATTTTATTGGATTTACAGAAAGTGCGCTATAATTGTTTAAATAAAATTAGGCAGGTGCATAAATTTGGGCACTGTTGTCATTTTATTCATTCCAAAACCTTTAGAACTAATTATTGGAACTCAAATTGCCTTGGTAAGCTCAGTGACCCCTGACCTACATACACAGATGAATCCAATTATGAGAAAGAGTATTTAAGGGGGTCAATTGTAAGTTTCCCTCCTCTTTAAATTTTCTCTGAAAAGTAGCAACATGGGGGTCTTAAAACAACTCTCAAATGACCTGAAGATAAAGATTGTTCACCATCATGGTTTAGGGGTAGGATACAGAAAGCTGTCTCAGAGATTTCAGCTGTCTGTTTCCACAGTTAGGAACATATTGAGGAAATGGAAGTCCATAGGCTCAGTTCAAGTTAAGGCTCAAAGTGGCAGACCAAGAAAAATGTCGGATACACAGAAACTACGAAGGGTGTGAACAGTCAGAGTCAACCCACAGGCCAGCACCAAAGACCTACAACATCATCCTGCTGCAGGTGGAGTCACTGTGCATCGTTCAACCATTCGGCGCACTTTACACAAGGAGATGCTGTATGCGAGAGTGATGCAGAGGAAGCCTTTTCTCTGCTCACAGCACAAACAGAGCCACTTGAGGTATGCTAAACCACATATGGACAAGCCAGCTTCATTTTGGAATCAGGTGCTGTGGACTGATGGAACTAAAAGTTAGTTATTTGGGCATAACAAGGGGTGTTATGCATGGAGGAAAAACAACACAGCATTCCAAGAAAGACACCTGCTACCTACAGTAAAATATGGTGGTGGTTCCATCATGCTGTGGGGCTGTGTGGCCAGTGCAGGGACTGGGAATCTTGTCAAAGTTAAAGAGAATCTGTATTGTTAAAATCACACAAAAGTAAACATACCAGTGCGTTAGGGGACATCTCCTATTACCCTCTGTCACAATTTCGCCGCTCCCCGCCGCATTAAAAGTGGTTAAAAACAGTTTTAAAAAGTTTGTTTATAAACAAACAAAATGGCCACCAAAACAGGAAGTAGGTTGATGTACAGTATGTCCACACATATAAAATACATCCATACACAAGCAGGCTGTATACACCCTTCCTTTTGAATCTCAAGAGATCATTTGTGTGTTTATTTCCCCCTGTTCTCATGCACTGAAGTTTCAGGCTGCTCTTTTCTTCCTGCAAACAGCTTTGCCCTTGTCTGTAATTCCTCACTATGTGAAAGCCCAGGCAGCTCAGAGGACGATTTATCCAGCTTGTAAAAGATAAGAGAGAAGAGAGAAGCTGCTCTAATCTAAATAACACACAGGCAGTGTGCATAGAATGGCCTGGAAGGGGGAGTTCATAGCAGAACCACAACACTGAAGAACTTGGCAGCCTTCCAGACACAGGCTGACAAGTCTGACAAGAGAGAGATAAGTTGATTTATTACAGAGATAGTGATAGTAGAAAGTGCTACAGTAAGCCAGAGCACATTAGAATAGCTTTTGGAACTTGTAGGATGATAAAAAACAGGATGCAATTTTTGTTACGGAGTCTCTTTAAAGGATACCACAACTGACATGTGGCATAATTAGATAGACATGGGTATGTACAGTGCCTAGCACACAAATAACTATGCTGTGTTCCTTTTTTTCTTTCTCTGCCTGAAAGAGGTAAATATCAGGTATGTAAGTGGCTGACTCAGTCCTGACTCAGACAGGAAGTGACTACAGTGTAATCCTCACTGATAAGAATTTCCCCCTTTTTTATCTCTTTCTTGCTCTCAGAAGCCATTTTCTTCTAGGAAAGTGTTTTATAGTTGGAATTTCTTATCAGTGAAGGTCACACTCTAGTCACTTCCTGTCTGAGTCAGGACTGAGTCAGCCACTTACATACCTGATATTTACCTCTTTCAGGCAGAGAAAGAAAAAAAAGGAACACAGCATAGTTATTTGTGTGCTAGGCACTGTACATACCCATGTCTATCTCATTATGCCAAATGTCAGTTGTGGTATCCTTTAAGGGACACATGGATTCCACTCAGTATCAGCAGATTCTGGAGACCAATGTCCAGGAATCAGTGACAAAGCTGAAGCTGCGCTGGGGCTGGATCTTTCAACAAGACAACAACCGTAGGCACTGCTCAAAATCCACTAAGGCATTCATGCAGAGGAACAAGTACAACTTTCTGGAATGGCCATCTCAGTCCCCAGACCTGAATATAATTGAAAATCTGTGGTGTGAGTTAAAGAGAGCTGTCCATGCTCGGAAGCCATCAAACCTGAATGAACTAGAGATGTTTTGTAAAGAGGAAAGGTCCAAAATACCTTCAACCAGAATCCAGACTCTCATTGGAACCTACAGGAAGCGTTTAGAGGCTGTAATTTCTGCAAAGGGAGGATCTACTAAATATTGATTTCATTTCTTTATGCACCTGCCTAATTTTGTTTAAACAATTATTGCACATTTTCTGTAAATCCAATAAACTTCATTTCACTTCTTAAATATCACTGTGTGTGTCTCCTATATGATATATTTAACTGACATTTTTTATTGTAACGATTTATACAGGAAAATCATGACGATTAACAAGGTTGCCCAAACTTTTGCATCCCTTTGTACCTACAGGGTGTATTTCTCTGGGTTTTCCTTCTGTCCTGTGCAAGAGTTCAGGTCCACTTTAATAGTGCAGGATACCACTGGCAGATCATTATTGATGTCTGTGTATCAGTTGCAGAGTTTTTCCACTCGCCCCCTGTCCATGTGGGACAAAATGAGGTGATGTAAGCATCTTCACAATGATCAATGGATCAGTAATTGAAGATTTCCTCTACCTTATTTACTAAAGAAAAAGAGGAGAGGGGACTAAGCTATAGAAGGGACAAAAAGAACCCTAAAGGTAGCCATACACTGGTCGATTTGCCATCAGATCGACCAACAGATAGATCCCTCTCTGATCGAATCTGATCAGAGAGGGATCGTATGGCTGCCTTTACTGCAAACAGATTGTGAATCGATTTCAGCATGAAACCAATCACTATCTGTGGTGGTGCTGCCGCTGCCCCCCTCCCTCCCCCGCCAGCTATTCATTACCTGCTCCGGCCGGCGCGAGTCCTCCGCTCTCCGCTGTCTTCTTCTCCGCTCTGGGCTCCGGGTTTCGGATCGGCTGGCTTCACTTCCTGTTCGGGGAAGTTTAAACAGTAGAGGGCACTCTACTGTTTAAACTTCCTGCTGGGACAGGAAGTAGCCAGCCGGAACCCAGCAGAGAAGAGACAGCGGAGACCAGGGGACTTGCGCCGGCCGGATCAGGTAATGTATTGTCGCTAGCGTCGGACGTTGGGCATTCGAACGCCGCTATCGACGCACTCCCGACCCCCTGCAATCGAGGGAAATCTTCCGCACAGACGGAACGACAGGAATCGTTGGGAACGATCAAATTTGGACGGAAATCGATCATTCGGTCAGCATTTGCACGACGATTTCACAGCCGATTCGATCACAGTGATCGAATCGGCTGTACATCGGCGGGAAAATCGGTAAGTGTATGGGCCCCTTAAAGAGATTTTACTCCTTTCTTGCTTGTGTTCTATTTCTATGTTACTGTTATTATTCTGGTGTATATGTAAAAAAGGCGACCGGTAAAAAGGGGGCCGGAGATATTGATAAAATTACTGATATTCTACTACGTAAAGGGAACCTGAAGCGAGTAAAATTATTTAAAGTAAACACATGACGTAGCTGTAAATGAATATTACATACTTACCTCACCATCAGTTCCTCTCAGATGCTCACCATTTTCTTCTTAGGCTCCCTGCACACTGCATGCGATTTCGATTTTTAATCGGTTTTTACATCTGATTCCGATATTTAATCGTTTTTTACATCCGATTCCGATTTTTCATCTTTACTGCATGCTGCGTTTTTTCCTCTGTTTTTCTGTTGATTACATGCAGGGAAAATTGGAATTGCAAATCGGAAACGGAATTGGAATCGCAAAACGGATTTGCAGTGTGCAGGGAGTCTAAAGGTGGCCACACACCATACAATTTTTTAAATATCTGTTCAATTTAGGAATTGCAATAAATTTTTCTGACTGATTGCAACATTTCAAAAATATGACCAATGTACCACACACCTACAGTATGTAAAATTTTCCCCAATTATGATAAAAATGATTGGAAACTCTGACAACATTGCTAGGGTGTGTATATTAATAAATTGGCAATCTAACACACACCATACAATCTTTAGAAACATTAAAGAAAAATTTCCAGCATTCCGGATCGATAAAAATCGAAAAAAAAAACGGGAAATCCGAATTTTTCAGTCGAATGAAAAAAAAAAGCTTTCGTTTTTTTGGGGAGAATCCGATCATATTTATCGAATTGCTGTTAAATCGGATCATTTTATTGTATCGTGTGTGGCCACCTTTGCAGTGATCCCTTCCAGTTCTGACAATATTTTGTCAGAACTGAAATATACCAGTTTCTGGCAGTTATATATCAGCAGTTACAACTGAATGTGCAAAGTAATGTCCATGTTCCCCTATGGCTCAAGTTGGTGATATTACAGTTTAATGCTGGGTACACACAATGCGATTTCACAGGACGTAAGTATGACCTGTGTATGGTTATTTTTACTTTTATTTTCAGTTCAGGTTCTCTTTAAAGTGAATCTGAAATAAGTTTAAAAAACAAACAAACAGATACTCACCTAAGGAGAGGGAAGGCTCTGGGTCCTACAGAGCCTTTCCGTTCTCCTGACGGTCTCCTTGTTCCCCCGCAAGCTCCTCTGTTTTAATCCGGGTTGGGGAGACTTCACCAGTTTTCGGCAGTGCTCAGGCTTCTGAAGACCGGAGGCTCTGTACTGCACACGCGTTAGTGGGTGAGAGAGGGCTCCCGCACGTGCGCAGTGGCCTTTCTTCCGAAGCCCAGTGCTTCTGAACACTGCCGAAGTCTCTGCAACCCGGTAGAGAGTAGTCCACGAGCAATTGGTCATGGACTGCTAACAGGGGAGCCTGCGGGGGATCGCTGAGACTGGGAGGAGAACGGGCAGGCTCTATAGGGCCCAGAGCCTTCCCTCTCCTTAGGTAAGTATCTGTTTTTTATTTTTAAAGAAAATCTGTAATGATAAAAACTCCCCTGGGGGGTACTCACCTCGGGTGGGGGAAGCCTCCGGATCCTATTGAGGCTTCCCCCGTCCTCCTCGTTCCCACGGCGGTGGAAGAGAAAATCCTCCCGGAGCAGCGGTGATGTAAATATTTACCTTTTGGCTCCAGCGCAGGCGCAGTATCCGCTCTTCCCACGGAGATGGGCGGAAATAGCCGATCTCCGTAGGGCCGCTCTACTACGCAGGCGCAGAAGACTTACTCCTGCGCAGTAGAGCGGACCCGACGGAGAACGGCTATTTTCGCCTATCTCCGTTAGAAGAGCCGCAACAGCGCCCCCGCTGGAGCCCGAAGAGGTAAATATTGCACAGGCTGTTGGATTTGTCGCCAGTGCGTTCCGGGGGCTGCAGCGAGACCGCCGTGGGACACAGGAGGGCGGGGCAAGCCTCGATAGGGTCCACAGACTTCCCCCTACTGAGGTGAGTACCCCCAGGGGAACTTTTTTTCAGTACAGGTTTTCTTTAAACTCACTTCAGTCTACCTTTAAAGTGGACCTGAACTCTTGCGCAGGACAGAAGGAAAACTGAGAGAAATGCACCCTGTATGTATTTAGAGAGTTTAGCCTGTCTGATTCCCCCTCATTTGTGTCTAATCGCAAGTTGTAATTTAATCTCTCCCATGTCATTTGACTGCCACGGCAGATAAGCTCATTTGAAAGCACAGGACGTTAACAATATGTCTGCTTTCATGAAAGCAGGAAGTAGAAACACTGCAGATTTATTACAGGATTTGTATCAGCTGTAAAAAAGAAATGTTCTTCTATAAAGATTATTATGCTGTTGTGTATCTGTTAGAGCAGAGAGGATGTTCTGAGTTGAGGTCCGCTTTAATAACTATAGTAAAATATCAGTAAATACTTTCACACAGAACCCTCCCGAGTCCCTCTAAACCTAAGACCCCCCCTGGTAGTACCTAACCTTAACACCCGCTGTGGTGCCTAACATTAACCTCCAACTAGAAGACCCCCTCACCGCACACACAGTCCTAACAATAAAGATCCCAGCCTCCTAACCTTAACACCCCAATATTTTTCCCGGCATAGGTGACAATGTTAAAAGCCGCAGTTAGCAGCTATAGAAGTTAGACAGTGGCTATAAAAGGGGAAATAGGGACTATAAGGGATAAAAATGGTAAACAGTAGCACCTCCGAGAGCCCAAATGACTATTTATAGCCACTAGTTGCAGCCTCCAGCGCCCTTTTTACCTGCTGCACTTGTTTGGAATATTGAACTTTTTTTTGTAAGTATTGTTAAGAAGCTACAGGGTCACTTGTTCACTAAACACTGAGAGTACTTAAAGAAAATCTGTAAACTCAAAAAGTTCCCCTGGGGGGTACTCACCTCGGGAGGGGGAAGCCTCAGGATCCTAATGAGGCTTCCCACGCCGTCCTCCGTCCCTCGGGGGTCTCTCTGCAGCCCTCCGTACAGCGGCGATGTAAATATTTACCTTCCCGTCTCCTGCGCAGGCGATCTGGCGGCTGTCGGCTCCGAAGTAGGCGGAAATACCCGATCGCCGTTGGGTCTGCTCTACTGCGCAGGCGCAAGTCTCCGGCGCCTGCGCAGTAGAGCGGACCCGACTGAGATCGGGCATTTCCGTCTACTTCGGAGCCGAAAGCCGCCAGAGCCCCCGCTGGAGCCGGAAAGGTAAATATTGAACTAACAGTCGGGTCTGTTAGGCGGCTGTTCGGAGGGCTGCAGCGAGACCCCCGTGGGACAGAGGACGGCGTGGGAAGCCTCATTAGGATCCTGAGGCTTCCCCCTCCCGAGGTGAGTACCCCCCAGGGAAACTTTTTGAGTTCACAGTGTCTCTTTAAAGAGAACCTGAAATGAAATAAGAAAAATAATTCATACTTACCTGTGGCTTCCTCCAGCCCCAAGTACACCGATGCCTCCCTCGCCGTCCTTATTAGGGCTTCAGTCACACCTGTCGGGGTCCACTGCATGCACGTCTCCATCGCGCTCCTTTTGCCGAGAGCATTCTGCGCCTGCACAGTTAGTACTGTGCAGGCACAGAATTCTCCCGTTGCCGGGAGCACAATGTGGGCGTGCATACGGCCGGGCTGGAGCCCTAATACCTAATACCGAGATTGCAGACTAACGCAGGGTGAGGGAGGCAACGGTGTACAAGGGGCTGTAGGAAGCCCCAGATAAGTATCAATTATTTTTCTTATTTTGTCTCAGGTTTCTTTTAAAGAGAACCTGAGCCGATGCTTGAATCAAAAAGGAAATTACCCAAGAGGGAAGCCGGTGGAACCTACAGAGGCTTCCCAGGTCCTCCTTGTTCCTGTTGCCACTCGCGGGAACCCTTCAGAAGATCCGTTTGAAGATCACATTTGAAGAGCATAGCCATTCATGCTCCCGCTTACTGTGCAGGTGTGTACATCTGCGCTCGTGCTTGAAGCAGAGTGCGGCCCCGATCAGATTTCAGACATGCCCTTGTCAGAAATCTTTCGGGGGGTCCGCAAGCAGCAACGGGGGACCGAAGGACGGCAAGGGAAGTCAGTGTTCCCCAACCCTGTCCTCAAGGCCCACCAACAGTGCATGTTTTGTGAAAATCCACACAGGTAGTTAATCAGCTCTGCTGAGACACTAATTACCTCACCTGTGCATGTTTGTGGTTTTCTGCAAAACATGTACTGTTGGTGGGCCTTGAGGACAGGGTTGGAGAACTGTACTCTACAGGATCCAGAGGTGTTCCTCTTCTTAGGTATTACCTTTTGACCTGAGCTTTGCCTTGGGTACACTTTAGTAATAATTTTCTGAATTTTGTTGTATATTCAATGATATTAACCCGGTTTGTTTCATAAATGGACACCAATAAAAATGTTTCGAAAACAAAACTTAAAAACTTTAAGCATCAAAATAAAGCATAAAACTTTCCATAATGTTGCATTGAAAATAAAAGTTTACCACCTACCTGCTGAACTGGACATAAGGAAGAGAAATTTGATGTAAGAAGTTTTCTTTTGCATTGCCTGGCAAGTATGGGACCTGCTGGTGGCCATTGAGGCTCATAGTTTGATATAGATTGTGGGGGGTGGTAGAAGAAGAAGTAGGTAAACCATGGATGGAATTATCATCTGATTTGCCTATGGAGGATCCGTAGCTTTCAAACATCGAAGTAGATTCAGTCTTGCAAATATAATCCAAAGAAAGGTCAGACTCTGACGTTGTGGGGTCGGATGGCGGTAATCCATAATTTTGGTACACAAAACTTTGTTTTGAGGATTTTGGCAAGGTGATCCCAGGCTCTTCCTGTTTAACTTTGCCTTCGGGATGGGAACAGGAACTCTGACCTTGGTGTTGGTATAAATGCTGGGATGAGCTTGATGGGGAAGATATCTGGTCTTTCTTTTCATCGTCCCCAATTTGTGTGGCTTGAGTGGACAAGAATAACCCGCTTCCAGGCAACATGGGCATATTGCTTAGATTTGTTTCAGATGCCATACATGGATGCCTGTTGGTCAATGAGTCATGGCTCCCACTCTTCTCCGGCAACTGATCTTCAGTGGTGTCCTCCAGCGTGGCACTGTCCTGACCTTTAGGCAACAATGGATAAACAGTGTTAATCTCAGCTGCTGTGGCTTCAATCCAAACCCCGTCCTCTTCCTTGTCAGCTGTGTGGTTGCTGGGTGTCTTGGTCGAGGTTATGGAGATTCCATGCAGCTCAGGAATAATGAAATCAGCCCATGGGTGGCGATAACCCGATGCTGAGTTGTCCAGGATGGTATCCAGAACATTTCCCAGCTCATTGTTTTCAGAGGACGTTGGTTCTCCTCCCCTCTTCTGATAGGAGACTTCGTCCTCTGGTCTTTGGTAGAGAAGGCTGTCCAATGAGATGTCCCCAGGGTCTGCCATCTCCTGCAAAAAATCCACATGGTCTCCAGAAGTCCTGCCCAGGTAGCTGATACAGTCTTCAGCTTCTGGGCAGCTGGTGGCTCCTGGACACGTTGTGCTCTTGCCTTCCATCATGTCACCCAGTAACCCCTCAGTCTACCATCAATCAGAAAGCTCCTACACTCCTCACGTTTGGAAGCAACAATACTTTGATACAGGCAGGATACAGTGTATTAATAAAGTGCCAGTAGACTGGCAGTGCCCTTACTTGTGCTCCTGATGTTCCTGGGACTGAGCTGTGACTTTCCCAATGCTGGCACAGCTGATCTCTGTACAGGCTGAAGATCTGACACTGGGCACTGAAGATCTGGCACTGGGCACTGAAGATCTGTCACTGGTCACTCAGCTGAGCCTGATGCAGCTCTAGTGTAGAATGTGCCAAGTGTAGCTCTCTGTGTCTATCTCCGGGAGTCTGGCGTCTCCTCAGTCTCCCAGCGGCTGTGTAATAACACCATGCTGCACAGATCAGCCGCTCCACGTCTCAGAGAGGCTCGGTGATTCACTTATTCTGTCTTCTATTGTCTCTGCAGGGGTTTTACACTCCCTGATCTCCATTGCAGCCCCCGCAATGGCTGGCGAACACCATTCTCATAACTTCAGCCACTACTGACCAGTGACCACTACAGTCCCCCCTTCCCGGAGGAACAGGTGGAGAGGGGTGCTGCGGGGCTGCCTCTCTGCTGCCCCCTGGGGATGGGCGAGACTAGTGCTGCTGTCTGCTCATTTCAAGCATCAGCGTACATCCTGTCTGATCCACGAACTGCCTCTGCCTCACTCACTATTCTATCCGATATACAGATCTACAAAAATAAAAATGATTTTAAAGAGGAACTCCAGTGAAAATAATGTAATAAAAAAGTCCTTCATTTTTACAATAAATATGAATAAATGATTTAGTCAGTGTTTGCCCATTGTAAAATCTTTCCTCTTCCTGATTTACATTCTGACATTTATCACATGGTGACATTTTTACTCCTGGCAGGTGATGTCACTGGAAGTAGCTGCTGCTTGCTTTTTTTGGCAGTTTTAAACAGCTGTAAACAGCTATTTCCCACAATGCAACAAGGTTCACAGACAGGAAACTGCCAGGACCATGGTCCTCACAGTTTCCTGTGAGAGGGGTTTCACCACAATATCAGCCATACAGAGCCCCCTGATAATCCGTTTGTGAAAAGGAATAGATTTCTCATCGGAAAGGGGGTATCAGCTACTGATTAGGATGAAGTTCAATTCTTGGTCACAGTTTCTCTTTAACTTACCTGGAGCTTCCTCCAGCCCCCTGGACTGATCCTGTGCCCACAACATCTTCCTGGTCCCCTCCGGCCAGCAGCAACGACCCCCGTGGCAGCTACTGTGCATGCGCGGCCCTAAGCCTCGTGCACCCTAATCGTGCTTCCATAGCTGGGAGCATTCAACGCATGCACAGTACATGGAAATTGCTATTGCACATGTGCAGAACGCTTCCAGCCGTGGATGCGCAATCAGGGTGCGCAGTAGCTGTCGGAAACCGCCCAGCTTTGCAGGGGTCACTGCTGCAGGCTGTAGGGGACAAGGAGGACATCATGGGCACAGGACAAGTCCAAGGGGCTGGAAGAAACCCCAGGTAAGTTAAAATAAGTTAAAATAATTTTTATTTTTCGCTTAAGTATTCCTTTAAGGACAACTTAGAGAGAAATGGAGAGAAGCAGGAGAGAAAGGGAGGCTGCCATATTTATTTCCTTTTAAGCAATGCCAGTTGCCTGTCTGTCGTGCTGATCCTCTGCCTAATACTTTTAGCCATAGACCCTGAACAAGCCTGCAGATCAGGGGTGGCTCTAGGCTTGTGGTGGACCTGGGCAGAGAAAAATGTGGTGGCCCCTAAGCCCGCCAATGTCAGTATGGTATCTTATGCACGGTAAATGGCCATGTCTGTTGCGGACACTGCATAGTCATCTTGTGCTCACAACACAAATGTTTAACTTTTGCTGAAAAATTTTGTTGCGTTTTGCTGTCTTAGTGTGTGGCGTGCTGTCTACATGTGGGCGGGGCTGATGGGGAGAACCTCCCAGCACCTAGGCTGTAGATAGTGCCTTTGCTAGTCACTAATCACGCAGGTGTTGGCACAGCACACGGACGCGGTGTCATATGCGGTGGCCCCCTGGTAATGGTGGCCCTGTGCACATGCACAGATGGCACATGCGCTGGTTTCTGGTGTTAATCAGACACTGCTGCAGCCAAACAGATCATCAGGACTGTCAGGCAACTAGTATTGTTTAAAAAGGAAATAACATGTCAGCCTCCATATACTCCTCAGTTCATATGTCCTTTAAAATCTGAGGATTAGCATCGTGTGCTATAATTTAATTTAAATTCTACAGGCGACAAAAATACTTTTCTATCAAAAAGTCACCTAATTTCATCATCTTAGCTTACATGCTGCTTCCAAACCTTATTTTCTTTTATTTCCGACAGCATAAGTTTACATTTATCCACATCAAACATAAATATTTACAATGTCTAGGTCACCTTGCAAAGTAGAGATGAATACACACTCCATGAATTGTAATACGCTAAAACGTTTCATGACATCCGCTTGCTGTGCTAACATTTGAAATGTCTGACTAGATTAGCATGCGGCTAATCTAGTCAGACTTCAGTCAGAAACACCTGATCTGCATGCTTTTTCAGAGTCTATGGCTAAAAGTATTAGGGCCCGTTTCCACTATTGCGGTGCGGAATCGTCTGGATTCCACCGCTGACGAAATCGCATGCGGATGAGATTCCGCATGCGTTTAGGTGAGGTTATATGCGATTTTAACCATGTCACTGCCTGTGTGAATTTACATTGGTACCTATGCGAATTCGCATGCGAATTTGCGGCAAAAAACGCATGGGGAAAACACATGCGATTTCCCTATTAAATACATTGTGTGCGATTCGCCTGCATTCCACACGCAGGCGAATTCTGAGGGCTTTGCCGTGCAGAAAAATCCTGCACAGAAAAACGCACAGCAAAACTGACAAGAGGAAACAGGCCCATCCATTTGTATTGGCTGTGCGAATCCGCATGCGGACAACGCATGCGGATTCGCGATTAGTGGAAACGGGCCCTCATAGGCAGAGGATCAGCAGGAGAGCCAGGCAATGTGCATTGTGTAAAAGGAAATGTGTGGAAGCCCTCATACAGTGAAGACACTCCCTGAAAAAGATTTATACTAAGATGCTGACCAGCCTCCCTGCTCGCTGCACACTTTTTTGGTAGTTGGACGGGGCAACTGCCATTCACTAAGTGCTTTTAAAAATCAAGAAAATCCAGAGAACCCCCCCCCCCCCCCCATGAGAAGATGGGCTAGTCCAAAATCTGTCGGTAATGTCAGACATCTACTACTTACTATAAGTGACAGCAACATAGGAGAAAAGTAATGTATGGCTCATTTTACTCTGGAAGAAACATGCTTCTTATTTGTATGCGTTTACATGCATTTAAATTTTAAGATTTTCGCGACAGAGGTGCTTTAAGTTCTTTCTCACTTTTTCTCCTCTTAATATACTAATAAAAAAAAAAAAAGAACATACCCCTTTTTTGATTCCAAATTTCATGAGCTGCTTGCCTGTCTTACAAGCCGATATTCCCCAGAGAATACAGAGTCCAGTACCCCAGTCCGCATTTTTGGTCAAGAGTTTTTGCTAAAAAAAAAGAGGGCTCCCTCCACCCCCCCCCCCTTCCCCTTTGATAATACCTCCTAAGGCCCGGTTCACACTTGCGTTTTTTTCCGGACCGGTCCGGAACGTATACTGTACAAACGGAACGGACGAGATTGGATCCATTATTAACCTATGGGTCCGTACACATCCATCCTCCGCACCGGATCCGTTTCCTTCCGGATTTTACGTTCCGGCAGCCGGTCCGGAAAAATGCTGCAGACCCTATTTTTCCAGAAGGTTGTGCCCTGCGGAAATGATCCGGAAGGTTTTGCAGCTCAATAGGAACAAATGGAAAATGGAAGTTGACGACACACTGCCTATAAAAAGGGGGTTGGGGTGGGGTGTTTAGGTATGGATAAAGGGGTTGTGGGGGTGGGGTGTTTAGGTATGGATGAAGGAGTTGTGAGGGTGGGGTGTTTAGGTATGGATGAAGGAGTTGTGAGGGTAGGTTGTTTAGGTATGGATAAAGGGGTTGTGGGGGTGGGGTGTTTAGGTATGGATAAAGGGGTTGGGGTCGGGTGTTTAGGTATGGATACTTACAGAGATATGGACATCCGGCAGTAACTGTAGAACTTTTCTGGGTGTCGTCTCAGGTCCCGGAACAGCGTCTGGAACTGTCCCTTCCTCTGTCTTTTCATTAGTAGAGGGTGCACCCACCATCTCCTGCGAGTAGCACGCTTACGTCCCACATAGTAGTAGGTAAATATTAGGAACGATGCTATTCCAAGCCAGAAGCGGTATAAATACACTGGATCCATGGTCCACACAGCAGTCTCTGTCTCCAACGATGACGTCCACACAGCAGGCTCTCTCCAACAATGACCACAGTGCATTTCCAGACCCCAGGTATTTATCTCTTTTAAAAATGGAAACTGATCTAAAACGTATGCAGAACGTATGAAAAACTGGATACAAACGGAACAGAAACTGAACGGAACCGGAAGGGAGTCGGACCGGAACGGACTTCAACGGATCCATTTCAGCGGACAGTTTGGGCTGCAAACGCAAGTGTGAACCAGACCTCATGCTATGTACCATGCACGTGGGTGCTGTATTGCTCAGAGGTCAGAACTGATGAGCACTAATTCTTTGGAGAATATAAGCCTGCATGGTGGACAAGGTGTGTACTCTTAAAAAAAAATAAAAATATATATATATATATATATATATATATATATATATATATATATATATATTCTCATAAGAAAAACATTTCCACTTTTTGACGAAATGTGCGTAAGCAACTGAGCGCACGTGTGAAGTTTTGAAAAGAAGCGACATTACCAGCCATTGCATGGCCCAGAGTTGTTACACCAGATACATGAGCAGCAATGTGGCATTTGCGATTTGTTGAAAACTGTTGGACGCATACAGTGGCGTAACATAGGGGATTGGGGCCGTAGTGCAAGTTTTACCTGGGGCCCCAAACACTTTATTGATGTGGAGCCCCAAAACCTACTAAGGACAGCTACAGTGTCAGAGAGGAGTATTTAGAGTAAAGAAACAGTTTAAGTATTACCACTATGCAATGCACATACAGTATAGCGGTGAATGCAAAGCTAATAAGATGGATGAAGCAGGGCCCCAAGTTGCCCCTCTGGTCCAAGACCTCCGATGCGGTCGCAACCTCTGCATTCCCTATTGCTACGCCACTGGACACATACGCTGTTTCCTTGCTCATTTCGATGGAGTCAAGAAGCTTGCTGATCGCCTGGTATTCAGCCTTTAAGCTAAGTACAAACTTTCAATTTCTTTCTCTCATCGGGTCGGGACTTGATCTCTCAAGCAACAGTTTGAGGCCGAGCTCTGTACAGAAGCGTTGTAAACCTAAGTTGGGGTGGGGGAGGGGCTACATGACCAAGTGGGAGGGGGAAAGGGGGAAATGACTCATCGGTCTGGATCTCTCATCAACTCAAGGGTCGGAGGTCACTGTACACATGCTAGATTCTTGGCATAGGCCACCCTCAATGGCTGTCTAGGCAGATGACAATCTAAGGTAAGACCGAGGGTTAGGACATTTAGGCCATTATTTGCCTACTATATAACACGTTTGAATGTGCAGCTCAGTTTTGGTTACCAAGTAACAAACAGTAGATCCTGTAACTGGAAAGGGTACAGAGAATGGTCACTAAATGAATAATAATTGCCAGCAAGTGGTGGAGCAGAGTGGTCTGTACACACAGATAGGCACCCAAGTTAGAACTCTTTACTGAAGAAAAACATGCAGAGATCTACCACACACCACCATCAGGTAATGCAGCTTACTTAGAACAGAGAGAAACACAAAGAGAATACAGGAAATCACAATACCATAGAGATCATTGCATCCTTTTACAGACACACAGTGACATCTTATGGTTGCTTTACTATACTGCAGTTAAGGTGATGTTGTTAAACAGCAAGGGCCTCAGTTACAAGGCAGGGCCAGTGGAAATAAACGTATTCACTTTTGAGAAGAGGTTTAAGAGGGTGAGATGTAATATACCCCATAGCTCCCAACTGTCCCTATTTCGGAGGGACAGTCCCTCTTTGGGATCCCTGTCCCTCTTTCCTCCTCATTTGTCCCTCTTTCAGGACTTTGTACCTCTTTCTATGTAAATATATATATTTATCTACTAAAAAATGTGTGTGATTCCCATCCTTTAAATTGATATATTACTAATTTTAAAATGTTAATATGAAGGAAAATGAACCAGGATAGAAAGGACCAGGGTGGTTTGAATTATAAAACAACATGTTTTTCTTATGAAATCTTTATGGTATGTGTGACTAGGGGTGTGATGGGGCGTGATCAGGGGTGTGGTGGGGGTGTGGCTTAAGGGTCCCTATTTCTCATCTCAAAAGTTGGGAAGTATGATACCGGTATTTATAAATGGTCCATACAGACAATGTAGTAAAATTATATTTAGTTTACAGCAAACCCTTACATAATGGCGCACACTGTACTCCTCACAGGAATATGACACTATCTGAATCTTGAAGTAACAGATGTGCTTACCACAGGGCTTTTTTCCACAGCTGCTAATTTTCCTCATGACTGATTCTCGCTGTCTAATATTAGAGATGTCCCGAACTTTTCGCCGAAGAACGGTTCCCGGCGAACTTCCATGGTTCGCGTTCACGGAGAACCGCAAACCTTTGCGGAAGTTCGATTCGCCCCCATACTGCATCATTAGGGTCAACTTTGACCCTCCACATCACAGTCAGCAGGCACATTGTAGCCAATCAGGCTAAACTCCCACCTGGAGCCCCCCCCCCCCCCCCCCCCCCCTTATAAAAGGCAGGCAGCATCAGGCATTGGACTCACTCGTGTGGCTGCAGTAATTAGTGAAGGGAGAGCTGCTGCAGATAGAGTTGTAGGGAAAGCTTAGTTAGGCTCTTGTAGGCTTGCTAGCTTGCTCCTTGCTGATTCTTATTGCTAAAAAAAAAGCACCCCACAACAGCTCTTTTGAGAGCTAATGTTGTTTCTGTGATCTATTTTTTTTTTGTGTGTGTGTGGCCCACTTGCATTATATACAGCCCTGTCAGTCAGTCGCAGCTGGCCTTTGGCACCTTAATTCCTACTGTGCCACTGCCAGGCACAGTGACTACCTGTGTGTGTTACAGGCAGCTGCACATTTGTAATCCCAATCACTGCACCTGTTCACTGTTCAGTGCACCTACCTACCTATACCTACGTGAGCGCACTCATTGTTAATACCACCAGTCATTGCACCTGTCATTGCAATCCGTGAGTGTGTGTGACAGGCAGCTGCACATTTGTAATCCCAATCACTACACCTGTTCACTGTTCAGTGCACCTACCTACCTATACCTACGTGAGCGCACTCATTGTTAATACCACCAGTCATTGCACCTGTTCAGGGTGCCTGTGTGTGTGTGTGACAGGCAGCTGCACATTTGTAATACCAGTCGCTGCAACCTGTTCACTGCACCTGTGTAACCGCACATTGTTGTACCAGCAGTCACTGCATACCTGTTCACTGCACCTGTGTAATCGTACATTGTATTAGTCAAGTCAGTGCATACCTTTCACTTCATCACCCCCAATATGGACAAAACAAAAGGCAGAACCAGAGGCAGGCCACCTGGAAGGTCTGTTCGAGGTCGAGCTGTCGTGATTTCATGCAGCCCTCGACCAAAGTACAGTGTTCAGAAGAAGGCACGTGCCATCAGCCCCCAATATTGTCAGGACGTAGTTGACTATTTAACACAGAACACCTCATCTTTCTCAGCTTCCGTACGGAAGCGTGACATATCTTCCTCCTGCTCTGATTCTGGCACCCCACTTAACACTCAGTCTGCCACCACCACCAAAGTGCCATCACCCCAGGGCTCAGCGGTGTGGAAATTTTTTGTGTGTCTGCCTCAGATGAGAGCAATGTCATCTGTACTCTCTGCCACCCAAAATTGAGCCATGGAAAGACCAAGAGCCGCATAGTGACAACTACCTTACGAAGGCACATGATTACAAAGCACAAACTGCAATGGGATGACCACCTGAGGAAAAGCAGCACACAAAAGCAAAGCCACACACCGCAGTGGAAGATACCATAGGATAGGGTTTGGTACCTCATTTTTAATTGGTTTTAACTATATTGTAGTGATGAATTAAATAAATTGTTTTTGTATTTTTGCATATGAAATGTGTAGTGCTATCTATTGAGGGCTGACCTCTCTTTTTTAGTATAGTGGAAGATACCATGCCGCAATTTTTTCTCAAAAAAGGCGATACCTAAAGTGTACCGTGATGTTGAAAGGCAAGTGGTGACATCTCTGGCACACAGCGTTGGGTCAAGGATCCATATGACCACGGATGCCTGGTCTGCAAAGCACGCTCAGGCCTGCCCGAAGACTAAGTCAGTCCTCACACACAGCATCTCTGCCTGCACGCCGTGTGACTGCCTGCCCCCAGACTAAGTCGGTCCCACACAGCATCTCTGCCTGCAGGCCGCTTGACTGCCATCTCCACCACCAACAGGATCCAGGACTCCAGGTGGATTCCTGAATTTTTAACGCCGCTGCCACAGCCCGGCGACCATATGGGCTTGAAAACCGCCATGGCCTGCACGCTCGCCATGGTGCGCACCAGTCCAGCACGGCCGTCACTACACAAACAGCTGTCTGCGGTACGTTACACACAGGGACGGATCTGGGGGGGGGGGGGGGGGCAGGCGGGTCTCTTGCCCCAGGCTAAGTTTGTTGAATTCTTAAAAACGCTGCGAAATTTGGATGGGGAATAGCAGTTTAGGCGCCAAAACCTAACCTTTAGGCGCCAAAACCTGACCTTTAGGCGCCAAAACCTGACCTTGCCCCAGGCGCAACTTGGTCTAGATCCGTCCCTGGTTACACAGTGAGTTTGTTGTGTCAGTGTGAAGCAGTACTCTAATTACACTCCCTGATTGATGTATACACATGCAAGATGTTTTAAAGCACTTTAGGCCTGCAATTTAGCATTCAATGTGATTTCTGCCCTTAAAACACTGCTTTGCGTCAAATCCAGATTTTTACCCGGGATTTTTGGCGTCTATCCAACTCATCGATGCAAAAACTCAGATGTTAGACCCCTTGAAACATCTTTTCCATCACTTTTCTGGCCAGCATAAATGTTTCTAGTTTTCAAAGTCCGCCTCCCCATTGAAGTCTATTGTGGTTCGCGGAAGTTTGCACGAACCGAACTTTTGCAGAAGTTCACGTTCGCGGTTCGCGAACCGAAAATCGTAGGTTCGAGCCATCTCTGTTTACTTTACAGCAAACCCTTACATAATGCACACTGTACTTCACAGGAATATGACACTATCTGAATCTTGAAGTAACAGATGTGCTTACCACAGGGATTTTTTTCCACAGCTGCCAATTTTCCCCATGACTGATTCTCGCTGTCTAATATTTCTTGCTGCCAGGGGCATAGCAATAGGGGGTGCAGAGGTAGCCACCGCTTCCGGGTCGTTGGGCCAGAGGGGCCCCACGGGGCCCTTCGTAAACCAAAGTATAAGCTCTCTTTTGGTTCTGTGCTGGTAATAAATAATCACGTCTATAGATACTTTGAATAGTAGTGATCACTAACACACTGTTCCCCATCCCCTTCTTGCACCTCTGACCCTGTGGTTGTCCTTGGCAGGTTTTGGTGCGCCGTATCAATTGTTATGTATAGAGTGCTTGGGGGGGGCCCCATTGTAAAACTTGCATCGGGGCCCACAGCTCCTTAGCTATGCCACTGCTTGCTGTCTGCATGGGAGCTGGGGGCTAGCTGGTGGTCAGCAGTATGTACATAAAAGCATCTTTAGCCTGGAGTACAGTGAGTCACCTTATCATGCCAGCAGAAAGGGTAAAAGCATCAGAGAGAAGGTAAATCTAATCACTGATATGCAGTCTCGGGACAAGGTCCTCCAGCACCCAAGGCTGAGACAGCGAAGTGCGCCCCTCCATCCCTCCCACACCAGCTGTCACACACTGATTGTTATTAGACTAAGAGCTGCCCCAGGGTTCCCAACCCCCCAACACCTTAATCTCTAGTTATCTGGCGTGCAGTCACTGCCATGTTTGCCCTTTTCTTATATCAATCTGCTTCAAACAATAGGGGAATGAGAGCCGAGTGAGTTGTGCGCCCTTCCTACACTGCGCCCTGAGGCTGGAGCCTAAATAAAACGTGTTCCATGCAAGTGTCCAAGTCTTTGCTTGGAGTAGTTGTGAGTGGTTTTCCCATGTGGTATGAGCGCTTGGGACCCACCTGTATTGCTCACCGCCCTTTTAGAAGCCTGGAGCACTCTAAAGGTAATTTAGCTCCCAAGTCACACACGAAGCAGTGGTGAGGAGGGGGCATAAGACATGCTCAGGGGCAGTTCTTGCATGAAGCAACATGAATCACATGCTTCAGGGTGGCAAAAATCACAGGGCAGTAAGAGCAGCTCCCCTTCCCAAATGTCCCTCTCCTAGCACACCCAGTCTCCCCCTCCCTAGATGCGCGATGCCGCTTCACTCACCTGCTTTCAGCATTCCAGTGATGGGACCTCCATTCATCCATCCAGTGTCCTGTATCCATGGCTACAGCGGTGTCTCATGGCCTGTTACATGCTGCTGGGTCACATGAGCTACCGCTGTAATCAGAGAGGAAGCAGGACTTGTGCTACTCTGCAGGAGGAGGTGGAGGAGCGGGCTGCTAGAGTTACAGTTTGAGACTGTTCAATAAATGTTAAATCTTAATAGACAATTTGGTTGACTATTAGATAATGTTTTGAATTTTGGCCCCTTATGTGATTGAGTTTGACATGTATTTGTCACACAACAACTTTAAAGAGAACCTGAAGTTGGTTTGACAAATTCTATTAGGACACAGAGGCACATTCTGTATACAATGACCAGCCTCTGCGTCCTTCCAGCGTTCCTCTAGCCCCTCCCCCCAGGCTCTGCTGTCCCCCATTAAAAAAAGCGCTGGACTAGCAACACGCAGATTGTCGCTAGCCTGTTATTTACCTCTGCCCTGTCATTCAGCGCTGCTCCCCGGCCTCCTGTATAGCGCGGCTCCCCGCCTGTGCCCCTTCCCTCCCGGGGAGTCTGGAAGAACGTTGAAAGGACACAGATGTCGGGCATTGTATACAGAATGTGCCTCTGTGTCCCAATAGGATTTAACAAACCCACCTCGGGTTCTCTTTAACAATAAAAAAATGCAAATTGACATGAGAAAACTCAGATAAATCATGGCTTTATAAATAACAAACTGCAAAAATGTGTTGAATTGGGAGTGACTAGGACCATATTCTGTATATCACAATCATATTGCTAGTCTGTAAATTGAGGCCTTTGCCATTAGGGAGATGATGAGTCCCTGAGAAGCACAGTTAAGCCACAGAGGCCAGTACAGTCACATGACTCAGTATGCAATGTTAGGGTCCATAACTGTCACTTGCAGGGATAGCATCTTGAGGTAAGCAGTCTTGATTTCATGGATGAAGCCATTTTTGCTGTTCGTAGCCCCCAATCAGGTTAGTCCACAAGGCAACCTGGTCAGATGTCTGGGGCCTAGTGGGTTTCAGGGGGCCCAACTGCCACTGTCTATGTTCCATCTCTCACCTCAGATTGCCAAAAGGACCATCAGGATGAGCCAAAGCGACTACCTTGACCAGGGCCCCATTTTATCCTAATCCATCATTGTCACCTTCACCATCGCATTTTTAACCCTGGGATACAGACAACATGGAGATAGTCTAGTTGAGGTGACCCACGGCCACTTCCTACTCTAGGCAATTTGGCTGTGACCACTACTTTGTAAGAAATAGGGGCCCCATTGGGAAACACTATCCATTAAAGAGACACTGTAATAACAAAAAAAACAGCCTCTATGGGGTACTTACTTCAGGAGGGGGAAGCCGCAGGATACCGATGAGGCTAACCCCATCCTCTTTAGCCTAGGGAATCCAGCCCTGGCTCCCCCAGAAATTCCCCCGACAAGCACTGCGTAGGATTGGCAATATTAACCTTCCCTTCCCTTTTTCAGGCGCAGTAGCGGCTTTCTGATGGGCTCAGGCGCAAGTCGCCTGCGCAGTAGAGCCGACCCGAACGAGCTTGGCTGTATCCGCACCTGAACCAGAACATAAAGTTGCTACTGCACCTGTGCTGAAGTCGGGGAAGGTAAATTTTGCCATGCCTGCACAGTGCCGGAACCCCTCGAACAGCAGCGAGATAAACATTTACCTACCTACTGAAAATTCTGCTTGTCAGGGGAATTTTCAGTAGGTAGGTAAATGTTTATCTCCCTGCTGTTCGAGGGGTTCCGGCGCTGGAGGGGAGGGACAGAGGAGGACGGGAAAAGCCGCATTATGAACCCTATACAATTTCTGTACTTTCTACCAAAGAACTCATGTGGGAACCTGCACCCTGTGACGCGGTGGCACATATGGGACACATATACAGGGCCGGGCCGAGGCATAGGCTGGAGAGGCTCCAGCCTCAGGGCGCAGTGTAGGAGGGGGCGCAGAATTCATTCAGCTGTCATTCCTAATTGTGTTTGAAGCAGAAAGAAATAAGAAAACTGGATACATGGCAGTGACTGCAAGCCAGATAACTAGATATTAAGGTGTTGGGGAGGTTGTGGGCCCATGGGGGCCTCTTAGTCTAATAGCAATCAGTGTGTGACGGCTGGGGTGGGAGGGATGGAGGGGAGCACTTTGGTGTCTCAGCCTTGGGTGCTGGAGAACCTTGTCCCAGCTCTGCACATATATGCTGCCCAGGTCATCATGGGGTACAGGTGCCTCGACAGCGATGGAGAGAAGACACAGGAGAAGGTGCGCCGGCGGGTACGGGATTGTGAGCTCCACTGCCACACTCCGCACAGTCAGTGGGGGAGCACATTTTAGTTGAAAGGAGACTGGCCATGGTCACACACCAATAGGGATGGCATGCACTGTTTGCACTCGAACAGTCCATGGGAAGTTTCCCTCCAGACTACTTCCAAGTTGGCGAGGTTGCTCAGTAGTACGCAGGAGCTGTCCCGATGGAGCTCATCTTCAATCACGTGCCCACGGCCGGGCACGCCCTTCACATGCACACAATGCAAGGTAGGCTACCCATGGACATGGAGTGAGAACAGTTTGTGCCATCCATGCGCACCAAACTGCCCTTTTTCAAACAATATATTTCCATTCTGTCTGATCTATAATTTCAATTGATTTTGGCCAGAAATCTATTAAAATTATGACTAGGCCATGTTGCTGCATCGATCTCTGGCAGATTTGGTCATAATAATCAAATCTACCAGGAAAATGGAGTATTGTATGGGCAGTTGGGCACCTTCACTGAGTGCGGAGTTTATCTCCTAGTGATAAAAAATATCACTCAGCTTAGGATGATTCCTTTTTAGCACCAAAGTGAGTTGAACAATTTTCCGAAACTACTTTTTATACACCTTATTAAAATATAGAAAAAACAAACAACCTTTAAAGCGCATAAGCATAGCTCAGAACAGTAATTGGCTGAATGGTAAATTGAGGTACAGAGGAAAAATTCTACAAGTCCACAAATGCCAGGCTAAACAGGTGGCTTTTCAGTATGCATTTGAATACCTCCAGGGATGGAGCTATCTTTACTGGGTGTGGTAAGGAGTTCCAAAGGGTAGGGGCAGCATGACAGATAGCTCTGGCTCCAAAAGTTTTGAGGGGCACTCTGGGAGTGACCAAGTTTATGGATCCTGCTGATCTGAGGTACAACCTAACCCCCTCTTTTACTTTTTAAAATCCAGTATACCCCATTCAGCATAGTATTGCCTGGACGACCACCACTTAAAATATCAGTTTGCATTGTTCTTCACAAGGGTGTGTGTTCTGTAGGAGAGTATCTGACTTTTTTTCCCCTCAGCCACTTCAGTATTACTTTAAAGGAAACCTGTAATGAAAAAAGCGGGTATTTATCTTAGGAGGGGGAACCCTTTGGATCCCCCTGAAGATCTCCTAGTTGTTTTGCGCGCATGCGTGGTAGCGGCTCTCCGCTCAGGCTATGGCGGAAATACCTGAGCTTAAATAGAGCTGCTTTATTGCGCAGGGCGCAGAAACCTCACACCTGCACAGTAGAGCAGACCCGATCGGGCTCAGTTATTTCCGCCAGAGCCAAAGCAGGAAGCCGCCCGCTACTACGCCTGTGCGCAGCGGCAATGGAGATTGTTTTTGTTTCGGTTTTTTTTTGTCTAGGGGTGCAAGCATAGGATCGGGCTGGCTGAGAAGGTTGGGGGAAGCCTCATTAGGAGCCAGAGGCTTCTCCCTCCTGAGGTAAGTACCCCCTAGGGCAGGGTTCAGGAACCTTTTTGGCTGAGAGAGCCATAAACACCACATATTTTAAAGGGACACTTAAGGCTTAAAAAAATGAGTTTTACTCACCTGGGGCTTCCACCAGCCCCCTGCAGCTGTCCGGTGCCCACGCAGTGTCCCACGGATCCTTCTGGCCCCGTCGGCAGCTACTTCCGTTTTCGGCGACAGGCGCTGACAGGCCTCGGAACGGGAGTGATTCTTCACGTTCCTGGCCACAATCGCAGTATAGAGGGCGCTACTGCAGCCAGGAACGCAAAGAATCACTCGGGAGGATCCTAGCGAGGTGGCGTGGGCACCGGACAGCTACAGGGGACTGGTGGAAGCCCCAGGTGAGTAAAATTCATTTTTTTTTTATAGCCTTAAGCGACCCTTTAAAATTACAGTATTTTCCTGTGAGCTATACAATATGTTTCAAATTGTGGGACAGTGCGCATGCGCAGCAGAGGGCTCACGTCCCTGTTGCCTTGGTTATGTGTACACAGTTGATCCCCTGGGCAGCAGAAGTGCCAGCCATGTCTTAAGCTTCTCTTGCGTTTCAGCAACATCAGCAATTTCCCAGACAGGAGAAATACCGACTAACAGCTTGTACAATTAGCTAGCTGACTTTGGGGTTGATTCACTTTGTAGGACGAGATCCACACAGCCTATTGGGCCAATCAGAGTGTGGGGATCTCGTCCTACAAAGTCACTGGAGCTGACAGGGTGCAGAGTGGGACAATTGGAGCAGCTGTTAGTTTTGGGGTAGCGCGAGTAGTTAGTACAGCAGTGCATGCTACAGCAGTAGTGTGCCTACTTTGAAATTTTTATTTGCGCTGCCACACTAAGCTGCACTGCTTGAGCAGTGTAGCTTAGTGAATCAGCCCCTACTGATTTGTCTGTGAGCCAGATGTAGCCATCAAAAGAGCCACATCTGGCTCCCGAGCCATAGGTTCCCTACCTCTGCCGTAGGGGCTCTTTTTTCCTTACAAGTGTTCTTTAAGGGTTTATTAAGCAGTAGGTGATAAGTGATGTGGGGTGCTGAAGAAAGCACTACAAACTGTCCATCAATATGCCTGAACTTTGAATCCTAACACACCAGGCAATTAAAGAGAGTCTGAAGTGTATTTTATTACCTCTTTTTATTCTGCAGTCATCTTCAGCATTAAAATCTAAACTGATTTGCCGCATCCCCGTGGCAGAACGAGTTATTTATGCCCCAGAAATGCCCTAAAAAGATTCTGCGATCGCGTCATTTTTCTTCCTGAAAGAGGCAGAGCTGTGCGTAATAGCTCTACCTCTTTTCCAGTCAATCTCCGCTGAACTCCGCCTCTCCCTGCCCCTCTCAGTCTGCTTTCACTGCGAGGGGAGAGGCAAAGATTGGCGGAGATTGACTGAATAAGAGGCAGAGCTACTGCGTACAGCTCTGTCTCTACTGGGCAGCAAAATCTGTGACTTTTAAATATTTCAGGGGAATAAATACCTCGTTCTGCTGCAGGGATGCGGCAAATCATTTTGGATTTTAATGCTGAAGACGGCTGCAGAATAAAAAAAAGGTAATAACAAAACATTTCAGTCTCTCTTTAGTTTCCATATGCATTGAAAGTGTTAAAGTACACCTGAACTGAGAGGGATAAGGAGGCTGCCATACTTACAGTATTTCCTTTTAAATGTGCATGGCTGTCCTGTTTAGCTCAATGGCTGCGGTAGTGTCTGAATCACACACCTGAAACAATCATGTGACTAATCCAGCCAGACTTCTGTCAGTAAGGCCCAGTACACACCAAAAAGCGCTAGCATAAAAGCAGTTAGCGCTTTTTGAAGTTATTTTTTAAGGCGATTCTCGGCATGTGCTTAGCGATTTTCTAAGGGACGTGCTGGGAGCTTGGGGCTGGAGGAAGCCCCTGGTAAGCAGCACTTATTTTATTAGAATTTCCTTGTTGACTCCTTTAAGAAATATGGACACACTATAATTTTTCTACAGATACTTCATTAGGATCGTTTTTCCTTCAGTCTGTACTACTCCTATTTTTGTGCCCCCATGTATCAGTTATGACTAGCTTTATTCTGTTAAAAAATTTCAAAAATGCATAGAAGTTAACAAGGACAATTATGATACAGTTCATATTGTGTCTTCCTTCAACCACTGTATACATATATTGTAATATCACGGTGTGAACTTTTTACCTAATACTTTGTACCATGGTTACCGTCTAATAAAAATTATTTAAAAAAAAGAAAAATAAATAAATATGGCAGCCTCCATATCCCTCTGAGTTCAGGTGTTCTTTAAATAAGTAATTGGATCCAATAAAAGAAGTACAGTATGATGCAAGGCAACAGAATATTAGCATGAGTTAAAGCGGACCCAAACCAAACATTTTTTTAATTCAAAATATTTAGTTGCACCACTCTGACACATACAAAGATAAATAAACACTCCTTCAAGCCTATGAGCATTTCAGTGCATGCTTTTCACCCTTCTTTTTTCATAACTAGGGTTATACAGGTGGCAGCTATTACTTCTGAGCTTAGTAGGAGGTTTTGGGTCATGGGTGTGTTTGTCATCAGCTACCCTCCCTCCCAGGGGCGCCATCTATGTGAAATCTAACACAAGGTGAGATCACCTCCCTTGTGACATCATCAGTAGCAGCCTGTGTTTTGTTTTTGTTTTTTATCTCCTCCACCAGTCTGCCGGATTCTGTCCCGGCAATATGAAAGGAAGGGAGGGGTTCCTCCAATAAATGTAAAAGGCTGCAATTTATTATTATAATTTAGAAAATAGATTTTTCTGTAATTTTTAATTTGGGTCCACTTTAAGCTTTATCCATGTAGAGCTCAATCAGAACTATACCTCCCCCTTCTTTTAGTCATTCTTTCCTAGTTTTATAATCTTAGGACCTTGAAGGGAACCTAAACTGAGAAGGATATGGATTTTTCCTTTTAAAATAATACCAGTTGCCTGACTCTCCTGCTGATCCTGTGTCTCTAATACTTTTAGCCACAGCCCCTCAACAAGCATGCAGATCAGGTGCTCTGACTGAAGTCAGACTGGATTAGCTGCATGCTTGTTTCAGGTGTCTGATTCAGGCACTACTGCAGTCAAAGAGATCAGCAGGACTGCCAGGCAACTGGTATTGTTTAAAAGGAAACATTCATATCCCTCTCAGTTAAGGTTCCCTTTAAAGAGGAAAAACGAAAAGGTTAGGCTGCTTACACACTAAGACATTACAGGCGCACGTTAGTGCGCCTGTAACGCTCCCCCAACGCACAGCAATGTAACACAAGTGGGCTGTAATGTAACGCACAGCAATGTAACGAAAGTGCAGCATGCTACGGCGTTAGAGCGGCTATAGCCACGTTAGACTGTCTGCACATGCTCAGTGGGGGGCGGAGAGGAGGCGGGGAGATGCAGCTACAGTAGCCGCGCACATGGCTACTTAATATTCACTGCACTGGCGGCCGCTGATTGGCCGGCGGGACCACGTGATGCGGAGTGTCTCGCTCCGCATCACATGGTCCCGCCGGCCAATCAGCGACACTCTAGGAGACCTCATACGGATAGAGCCGCCTAACGTGGCTCACTCTACCGTCCTCTCCCGCACCACCATACGTTGCATTAGGTGCACGTTATACGACCTTAACGTAGCACCTAACGCAACGTCTTGGTGTGCAAGTAGCCCTAATCAATACATTGCAAAGTGAGATGTTAAAAAATAGAAGAATATCAAGAAACTATTGATATTCACCGTGTAATTTGTCCATATTGTTTGATCCCAATCAGCCTGCAGGTAATAATCTTTACTACTGGCAGACATGAAAAAAAAAACAACTGCCATTATCTATAACCACGCCCCTAACAATGCCTAGGTCCTGACATCACACTGTGGGAGGGGTCTCACCACACTATATCAGCCATACAGACAAGGGGGTCTGTATGGCTGATATGATGTATTCGAGAAAAGGTAAAGATTTCTCATGGGAAATGGGGTATCAGCTACTGATTGGGATGAAGTTTAATCCTTGGTTACAGTTCCTCCTTAAAGGGGCACTATGGCAAAAAAAATTGTAAAATGTAAAATATGTGCAAACATAGTCAAATAAGAAGTACATTTTTTTCCAGAGTAAAATGAGCCATAAATTACTTTTCTCCTATAATGCTGTCACTTACAGTAGGCAGTAGACATCTGACATAAGTGACAGGTTTTGGACTAGTCCATCTCTTCATAGGGGATTCTCAGCAAGGCTTTTATTCTTTATAAAGATATTCTCTAAAAAGGATTTATACAAAGATGCTGGCCAGCTTCCCTGCTCCCTACACCGTTTTTATGCCAGTTTGACAGAGCAACTGCCATTCACTAAGTGCTTTTGAAAATAAATATATCCCTGAAAATCCCCTATAAAGAGATGAACTAGTCCAAAACCTGTCACTTCTGTCAGATTTCTACAACCTACTGTAAGTGACAGCAACATAGGAAAGTAATTTATGGCTCATTTTACTCTGGAAGAAAATGTACTTCTTATTTGTAAATGTTTGTACATATTTTACATTTTACAGTTTTTCGCTGTAGTGCCCCTTTAAGATGTAAAGTTTAGTATATAAAATTAACAATAAAAGTCTGAATTAATTGTTCTTTCTCTATCAGCTGTGCAAGAACGCTGAGGTTTTCATCATTTACAACAAGAAAAAGCTGTTATGTTAAAAGCAGAGATCCCAGATAGCCCTCCTGTCATTATTGATAATGGATCGGGAATGTGTAAGGCTGGCATTGCTGGAGACGATGCCCCCAGGTCAGTGGTTGTATCAGTAGTCGGACGTTCCAAAGATCCCAGGTTGGCAATGGGAGCCAATAAGAAAGACTTCTACATTGGAGAAGAAGCTCAGAGCCGGAGGGGCATCCTCACCTTAAAGCACCCTGTTGAGCATGGAATAGTTAAATCCTGGCCGGACATGGAGAAAATATGGAAGCATATATACCAATGTGAGCTTCAGCTCAGGTCCAATGAGCATCCGCTTTTAATAACAGAAGCCCCCCTGAATCCTGTCCGCAACCGTGAAACGATGGCCGAAGTCTTGTTTGAGAGCTTCAATGTCCCCGCCATGTATATAGCTTCAGAGCCAAAATTGTTAATCTACGCTTATGGCCGCACCACGGGAGTACTTGTAGACAGCGGCGATGGGACTACTTACACTTTTCCCATCTTTGATGGATTCCAGATGCCTCATGCTGGAAAACGCCTAGATATTGGAGGTCGAGACATTACTAACTATTTAATGAGTCTTCTTCGGGAGAGTGGAGCATCGTTCAGTAGCAGCTCGGAGAAGGAAATCACAAAGGACATCAAGGAGAAGCTTGGTTATGTGGCTCTAGATCTAAAAGAAGAAGAAGCAAAATTTGGTAATGAGATTTTGCACGACTACACTCTTCCAGACGGAAGCACGATTAGCATTGGTGACCAATGTTTTCGAGCCCCAGAAGCCTTGTTCTCACCAGATTTCATTGGCCTTGAAGGTCCTGGAGTGCACAAGATGATCTATCGCACGATCTTGAAGTGTGACATTGATGTCCGCAGAAACCTGTATAACAATATTCTTCTTTCTGGCGGGTCAACCCTTTTCCCAGGGTTTGTAGATCGTCTGTATAAAGAGATGACGGATCTGGCACCGAGTGGGATTCCTATTAACATCGTCGCTAACAACGAAAGGCAGTTCAGCGTGTGGCTTGGCGCCTCTGTGTTCTCTAGCATGGGTTTTCTTAAGAATATGTGGATCTCATCTTCTGAATACAAAGAATTTGGTCCAGTTATAGTCCATCAAAAACATGTTTGAAGTCCAGTAAGTCCCATGCTGACAATGGGCAAATTAACATGAATAAAATAATCTGTTAGAAGGCAAGTTTCTTGTTTGTTGTTTTTACCATACAATCATACCTCCCAACTTTTTTGAGATGAGAAAGAGGGACACATAAGCCACACCCCTGCCACACCCTGGCCTTGACCACGCCCCACCACAACCCTAGTCAAGCATACCGTAAAGATTCCATAAGAAAAATATCTTGTTTTATAATTCAAACCACACTGGTCCTTTCTATCCTGGTTCATTTTTCTTCATAGTAACATTTTAAAATCAGTAATATATCAATTTAAAGGCTGGAAATAAAGCTTAGAGTCAATCAAACACATTTTTTAGTAGAGAAATATATATATTTACATAAAAAGAGGGACAAAGTCCTGAAAGAGTGACAAATTAAGAGGAAAGAGGGACAGAGAGACAGGGCTTCCAAAGAGGGACTGTCCCTCCAAAAGAGGGACAGTTGGGAGCTATGATACAATGTATATGTGTATGTGAGTGTGTAGCGCCACCAACACCAGGTGGTGCTCAACAAATATTTGTATTTGACATTACCAATATTTTACTACAAACTAACCTGGCAGGCCCCCACTTTCACACAGACCCCCAACCCAAGTGCCCAACATTGACCTTCCCCACCTAATGCCTAACACTAACCTTCCCTCCTAGTGGCTTACACCAACCCTCCTCCTAATGTAGGGGTCAGGAACCTTTTTGGCTGAGAGAGCCAAAACGCCACATATTTTAAGATATAATTCTGTGAGAGCCACACAATATGTTTCAAACTGGCACAGTGCACATGTGCAGCAGAGGGCTCACGTCCCTTTTGCCATGGTGATGTGCAGGGCCGGATTTCTGGCAAGGCCACATAGGCCATGGCCTAGGGCACCAGAAATTTAGGGGCGGCTGAGTGAGGGGCAGTGAAGCTGTTCTATGCAGCCATCCCTATCTACAAAGACAGCTTTAACCTTTGAACTCTCTGTCCTGTACTTGTGTCGTCCCTGCAAGACCTGTAAGCTCTATTCTGCAGGTACACATCAGCCTAACTCATGGTTACACAATGGGTGCATTATTAATGAGATGCCAAACATAACATAAAGGTTCTTAAGGAAAACATAATTTATATGCGTATTACTAAAATAGTTATTGTCTGTGGCATCCAATGATGTAAGTAGAATTCTCATTGGGTCACGCAGAGACAACAACCATACAGACGGTATAGTTGGCCTTGGGCGGTAAAAAGTACAAATCCGGCCCTGGTGATGTGTATACAGTTGATCCCCCAGGCAGTGGCAGTGGCAGACTCTCTTGGGTTTCAGCAATATCAGCAATTTCCCCGAGAGACAGACAGGAGAAATATTGATTAACAGCTTGTACAATTAGCTAGCTGACTTGGGGGTTGATTCACTTTGTAGGATGAGATCCCTGCACTTTGACCCAATAGGCTGTCTGTCTGGTGACAGGCAGCCTATTGGGCCAATCAAAGTGCGGGGATCTCCTCCAACAAAGTCACTGGACCTGACAGCCCTTGTTCGTTTTGGGGTAGCGTGAGTAAGTTAGTAGCGCATGCTACAGCAGTAGCGTGCACTACTTTGAAAATGTTACTAGCGCTGCCACACTAAGCTGTGCTGCTTCAGCATGGTAGCTTAGTGAATCATCCTCAACTGATTTGTATGTGAGCCAAATGTAGCCATCAAAAGAGCCACATCTGGCTCCCGAGCCATAGGTTCCCTACCTCTGTCTTAATGTCTAACACTAACCTCCCCCACCTAATACCTAAAGGTGGCCACCAATGATACAATAAGGTGCTTGATTGTTTATGAACAATTATTCGTATGAACGATCGGAAGTGATTGTTTGGGGCCGCTAGCGGACAAAGATCTCCCCTTACTCCCCTTATGTTGAGAACCAGTTGAATCCCATTTGGTGCGATTCACTGTCACCATATAGCTGTTGCCCTATATCGTTATTATTATTATTATTTAGTATTTGTATAGCACCAACATCTTCTGCAGTACTGTACAGAGTATATTGTCACGTCACTAAACTGTCCCTTATGCTGAGTACACACAATTTTCCATTTGATCGATTTTCGATTCGTTTTTCTGCTCGATTTCCTGCTCAATTCTCTTATCTTTTCTTATCAATTTCCATTCACTTCTATGGGAAATCAACCAGAAAAACGATCGAAAAGAATATCGGACATGACGGAAATTATCTACCGAACCATCTATCTAACACAAAATTGTATAGTGTGTACCTAGCATGAGAGGGGATTACAATGTTATTCCTACCATAGTCATGTGTCTATTTAGCAGGCTAGGGCCAATTTAGGTGGAAGCCAACAACCTTATCTGTATGTTTTTGGGCTGTGGGAGGAAACCGTGCATGGAGGAAACCCACACAAACACTACGAGAACACACACCCTGTGTAGATAGTGCCCTGGCTGGGATTCAAACCAGGGACCCAGCGCTGCAAGGCGAGAGTGCTAACCAATATGCCACTAGTTGCCCACAGTACTGCATACCAGAAAAAGATAGTTGAGTGCAAACCATATTTGGATTTATTTTTATTGGTAGAATGTTACTGAGAAAGGCGTGTTCTCTATTTTCTTTTCCTTCTCTCTGCTCTGGGAAAAAAAACACTACCTGATGGTTCCTTAACCTTCTTGCCGGTTATCCCGAGCTTAGCTCGGGGTAACCTGCGCAGGAGGATTTCTCAGGCCCCGCTGGGCCGATTTGCATAATTTCTTTTTTCCTACACGCAGCTAGCACTTTGCTAGCTGCGTGTAGTACGCGATCGCCGCCGCTCGCCGCCGATTCACCGCTACCCGCCGCGCCGAGCCCCCCCCCCTGCCCCAGACCCCTGCGCAGCCTGGCCAATCAGTGCCAGGCAGCGCTGAGGGGCGGTTCGGGATTCCCTGTGACGTCCCGACGTCCATGACGTCGGTGACGTCATCCCGCCCCGTCGCCATGGCGACCGGGGAAGCCCTGCAGGAAATCCCGTTCTCAATGGGATTTCCTGCAAACTCTGATCGCCGAAGGCGATCGGAGTGGGTGGGGGGATGCCGCCGCTCAGCGGCTATCTGATTTAAAAAATAAATAAATAAATAAAAAGTGCAGCGCTGCCTCCTTGCCGGATTTTTTAGACCGGCAAGGAGGTTAAAGGACACCCGAGGCGAAAATAAACTAATTAAATAAACAATTGTATCCATCCTCCTTCTCTTAAAAATGACTTTTTAACCACTTGAGGACCGCAGTGTTAACCCCCCCTAGTGACTAGGCCATTTTTAGTTAAATAGGCGACTCCAGCTTTAAGGCCAAGCTGCAGGGCCGTACAACACAGCACACAAGTGATTCCCCCCCTTTTCTCCCCACCAACAGAGCTCTCTGTTGGTGGGGTCTGATCGTTTGTTTTTTGTTTTATAAATATTTATTTATAATTTTTTTTCAATAAAATACTGCTTTTTTTAATTAACTTTATAACTCTCCCTCCCTCCCCCCGCCAGCCTATCAGCGCGATCAGCTGTGATAGGCTTCAGCAAATCACAGCGTATCGCTTCCCAGTGTCCCAGGGGGACAGCCGTGTCACATGGCTGTCCCCAGTACAGCGCTGCTGTAGATCGCAGCGCTGTACAAAGCAATTAGAAGACAGTTTCGCCGTCTAAGTCTCCTGAGCGGCAATCGCCACTCCGAGACTGAAGGCAGGGCGGAGCTCTGCCCCAGAGCAGAATATCTCCTGCTAGCCCCATAGACAGCCGTTCACGCCAATGGGCGTGGAGCGGTCCTGGGGCTGCCGCATTGCTCACGCCAATTGGCGTGGAGCAGTTGGCAACAGGTTAAGATTTTGTACAGTTTTATTTTATCCGGTTCAGCGCCGCAGTCCGAAAATCTCATGCATCCGAGCAACGTTCACCTCCCATTCATTCGCCTATAACTTTATTGCTACTTATCACAATGAATTGATCTAGATCTTGTTTTTTCCGCCACTAATTAGGCTTTCTTTGGGTGCTACATTTTGCTAAGAATTATTTTTTTCTAAATCCATTTTAACAGGAAGATTAAGAAAGAAATGAAAAAAAATCATTATTTCTCAGTTTTAGGCCATTATAGTTTGAAATTAATATACGCTACCGTAATTAAAACTCATGTATTTTATATGCCCATCTGTCCCGGTTATTACACCGTTTAGACGATGTCCCTATCACAATTTATGGTGCCGATATTTCATTTAGAAATAAAGGTGCATTTTTTCAATTTGCGTCCATCACTATTTATAAGCTTATAATTTTAAATAATATAATAACATACTCTCTTGACGTGCATATTTAAAAAGTTCAGATCCTTGGGTAACTATTTATGTTGTTTTTGTTTGTTTTTTATTGTATTTTTTTTTAATAAAAAATGTATGTGGGTAATTTTTGGTGTGGGAGGGAAACTGTTTGTTTTACATGTAAAATAATAGTGAAAAAATTCCTAGATGCGAACGATTTCGCATCCAGGAACTAAAGATCAGAGGAGTTGTTTCCTGGGGGCAGAAATACCGCGCTCTCTGGAGAGAAAGCGTCGGTATTTCTGCGGGGAGGTTAGATCAGTGAATGGGAATTATATTCCCATTCACTGATCGGGGGACTAGCGGGGGGCGGCGGGTACGCGCGCAGGCGCGCGCCCGATCGCGCGCACCACGCAGGGGAAGATGCAGTGCCTATCTGGACGAGAAAGCTCGTCCAGATAGGCCGAACTGGTTAAATTTAAATCTACTTTTTAAGTTTTTACTGTTTTATTGTTTTTGATCAATTACACATTCATTGAATTAGGCCAGAGCGAAAATCTATGAACTATTGACCATTTTTATCTCTTTCCTGCTCTCAGAAGCCATTTTCTGCTAGGAAAGTGTTTTATAGTTGTATTTTCTTATCAGTGAGGGTCACACTGTAGTCTGACCCAGTCCTGACTCAGACAGGAACTGCCACTTACATACCTGATGTTTAACTCTTTCAGGCAGAGAAAGAAAAAAAGGAACACAGCCTTGTTATTTGAGTACTAGACACTGTACATACCCATGTCTATCCCATCATGTCACATGTCACCTCAGGTATCCTTTTTAAAAGCACTACCTGATGGTAGAGTTCCTTAAAAAACTCTATAATGTTCAATGTAGCATGAACAAGAATGGATTAAAGCGAAATAAGGCCCCTAGGTAAGGTAGCACTTGCAGCATTGCCTCCCCATGCTTCACACTCACAGTCACTTAAATCATATGAATTAATGTAAGCCAGCTAGCAAGCAGAAGTGTCCCTTCATAGGCTCCCGATGTCACGTGACTTGCATCTGGAGGCTATGGAAGGATGCATTCAGACTGGGGAGGGGGGGGGGGGGGGGGGGGGGGTAGTGAGAAAGGCACCCTTAACTCCCACTTCTTGTAAGGTGGGATCAGAATTTGGCTGCACTTCTTATGGAGGTGATGTGGGGAGGGAGGGTGGAGAGAGATACTGGCTGCCCTTTTTACTGCAGGGTTTGTTATCCTCACAATTTTTGCTTGTCGTGGTAGAAAGTCCAGAACCTGCTCTGGTCACACTTGATCTTTTTGGTTGTATGAGGTGAGCCAAAAGCTTGGAGGAAATGGCAACCGTGCCAGTAGACCCCACCAGGCCCTTGGCACCCACCTAGGTTGCCTAGTTTTGACGACCGGGTTTAGATGCATTTAGTTGTGTCCAAAAAATAAGTTGAGAGAATGAAACACAAGAAGATACTTCCCATCCCCCCCCCCTCCCCCCCCCCTATTTACCTCTTATTTATTCTCCGAAAGAATGGACAGTTCCTTTGGGCACATATCTTTACACTGACATATAGAGCAATTCGGAGTCTTTCCTCTTGGCTGGTAATTAAATTCCAGACTCACCACTCAATAGTGTTCCCCTTCCCCGGGCCTGAGCCAGTTATAGCTGCTCTGTTCATCAGTGGCGCTGGACTGCGGCTTGACATCTTTTTTAGAGGGCAGATAAATAAGTGTTTGTTTTTTTTCCCAGGCGCCATTTAAAACATTGCGTACTGTGTGTTAACCTTGCCTCTGTTGTACACAAGAATAAGTGTTGTCTCCCTCTTGTCTGTAATGTAAATTCTAAGCTAGTAAAATGAAACCTGAAATTAAATGGATATGAAGGCTGCAATATTTATTTCCTCTTAAAAGAGGAGCTATAACAAAAAAAAACCACGCAGTGTTCCCCAACCCTGTCCTCAAGGCCCACCAACAGTGCATGTTTTGTGGAAATCCCACATAGGTAGCTAATCAGCTCTGCTGAGACACTAATTACCCCACCTGTGTATGTTTGTGGTTTTCTACAAAACATGTACTGTTGGTGGGCCTTGAGGACAGGGTTGGGGAACTCTGCCCTATGGGGTACTTACCTCGGGAGGGGGAAGACTCTGGATCCTAATAAGGATCCCCTCCTAAGCCTCATCGATCCAGCGCTGGCTCCCCCAAAACCACAGCCAACAAGGATGTCAGCTGTGGCACAGGCGCTGTAGCCTCTGCAATACTTACCTACCGCAATCCAGCGCAGGTGCATTAGCGGCTTTCCAATCAGGCGCATGCGGAAATAGCTGAGCTTGATTTGGTCCACTGTACTCTACAGGTACCAACTTGTCTGCACAGTAAAGCAAACCCGATTTCGGGCCGAACAACTCAGCACACAAGTGATCCCCCCTCCTTTTCTGCCCACCAACAGAGCTTTGATTGGTGCTGGGGTGTTTGTTTATTTTTGAATAAATATGTATTTGTTTATTTTTTTTATAAATGTGTTCATTTATTTAATATTTTTTTTTACCTACCCTCCCTCCCTGCCCTTGCCAGCCTATGATAGCGACCGGCTGTCATAGACTTCAGCCAATTAGAGCTGATTGCTTTTCTGCATCCCAGGGGGACATCCGTATCACACGGCTGACCCCAGTACAGCGCTGCTGTAGATCGCAGCGCTGTACAGACTAAATAGACAGCGGTTTCAATGTCTAACAGTCCCTAGCAGCAGCGCGCAATCTCATGCAAATCCCTGCCCCAGGACTTTACGCCAATCAGAGTTAGGCAGTCCTATAGTAGTTAACCAGTTCCGGTTCTTTGCTACGTATACATACGCCCCTGTGTTTACCACTAGCAGATCAGGGGGGTATACATACGCACTGTTTATTTACTGCCGCCAATTGCGCCGTTTCCGTTCGCCATTGCTGCATCCCTATTCTTCTGTGATCAGGGTATGAAAATCATCTATTCTCAGCCCAGATCACCGTGCCGTTATGAATGGGAGAGAGATGCATCTCTCATTCATAACCACAATGAAACTGTTACACACACTTTAGTTCCTATCTACTGTAAACAGCAGATGGCGAACTAATTGTAGTGCCATCTTGTGGCCAAAAAGTAAAATACACCCAAATACACTCAAATATACCATAAGCCACTTTTACATTCAGACATTTATCAAATATTTATAATTTTTAACCCATTCCACCCCTACCCCATAGTTACCCCCCAAAAAATTACAACATTAAAAAAAACCTACACAAATAGTTACCTTAGGGACTTTTTAAATATGTATGTTATGAGGGTATATTACTATTACTTTTGTCAATAAAAGCTTATAATTATTTTTATAGTATAAAAAAACCCCCACTAAACTGAAAAAATACACCCTTATTTCCAAATAGAAATATTATCGACATACATTGTACTAGGGATGCAATTTAAACGTTGTAATAACCGGGACAAATGGGCAAATAAAATGTGTCTGTTTTATTTACAATAGCACATTTTATTTTTGAACTGCAAGGGCTGAAAGCTGAGAAATTATGAATTTTTGCAATTTTTTTCTTCTTCTTGCCTTTCTTCTTCTTCCCTGTAAAATGCATATATAATAAAATAATTCTTAGCAACAAGTAATGCCCAAAGAAAGCCTAGTTTGTCCTGCAAAAAATAATATATTATTATTATTATTTATTTATAAAGTGCCAACATATTCCATGGCGCTGTACAATGTAAGAAAACAAACAAGGGATACATAATGATACAGACAATGATATACATCAAATATGAACACTGATACAATATACAGCTCTGCTGATTACAATTGCAAATTTAACATGATGACTAAAATGTATAAATGTCTAACAGAATGCAAGCAATTAAATTAATAACATTCCATGACACAAAAAGGTGAGATCCCTGCCCTTGCGAGCTTACAATCTAAATGAATGGGGTGGAAACAAGAGGTGGGGGAAGTATACAGTATATGTACAGACAGTGCGTAATTAGGTTATTTAGTGGGTGCATGGCCTAAGCTAGAGAATATGCTTTTCGGAAAAGGTGGGTTTTGAGGGAGTGTTTAAAGATTTCAAAGGTAGGAGAGTGGCGCATGTGCTGTGGAAGGGCATTCCAGAGGAGGGGTGAGGCACGTAGGAAATCTTGTAGACGTGAATGTGAGGAGGTAATTGTAGAAGAGGATAAAAGAAGCTTGTGTGCAGATCTGAGATTGTGGTTGGGTTGGTATCTGGAGACTAGTGAGGAGATGTACAGGAGAGAGATTGTGGAGAGCTTTGTAGGTTAGGGTAAAGAGTTTGAACTGAATCCTCTCATTAATTGGTAGCCAGTGAAGAGCTTGACAGAGAGGAGCAGCAGAGGAAGAGCGAGAGAAGAGATGAATAAGCCGAGCAGCAGAGTTCAGTACAGTATCACACTGTAACAATATATAGATTGTTTCAGTGTGATAAGTAGTCATAAAGTTATTGGCGAATGAATGGAAGGAGCGTTATGTGAAAATTGCTTAAAGTGGAAAAAACCTGTGGTAGGGAAGTGGTTAAACAATACCAGTTACCTGGCAGTCATATTGATCTTTGGATGAGCATGCAGGTAATCTTGTCAGATTTTTGTCAGATACATCTGATCTGCATGCTTGTTCAGGGTCCAGGTGGAAGGGATAGCTGATTGGCTGCCATGTGTCTGCTGACTCTGTGGTGAGTGGTCAAAGTTTGGCTCCATTAAAATGTATAGGGGGCAGGTCAAACACGCCATGTGTTTGCCTGAGCGGGCGAACGCGAACACCTGTGTTTCACCACAAACTATTCGACGGCAGAACAATTCAGGCCATCTCTAGTCCCCTGGTCTCCCTCTGTGCCTCCTTCTCTCCCCCGTGCTGCCTCTGTTGGACCTCCAGATCACTTGGGGCCTGTAGCTTGCCTCTTACTTCTCTGATCACCATCTTCTTCAGCCATCTCCATGGCTTCCTGGTCTGAAGCCATGTCACATGACCCACTGCATGTGTGACATGAATTCACCACCACATGCTGGCACCCAATATTACTATCTGAGGAGAAGGTGTGATGAGGGGTCTAATACTATCTGGCCTGCAGTGGGTGGTGAGTGGGGCCAGCTAACCAATACTGCTATCTAGGGAAGTGATGAGGGGACACATAAGCCACCTAATTGTGCTATATTGGGAAGTGGGTGATGAGGAAGCCCAAAAACTACAGTACCTAATACTTAATGGCAGTGCCGGATTTACCATAAGGCACTGTAGGCACGTGTCTACAGGCGCCTGATGAAGGAAAGGCGGCTCACTCCCCTTCCCAAATACCTCCCTCCCTCCTTCTACATTCAGAGTCCCAAGCAGGGCGTGAATAAGAAGTTACTCAATCAGCTCAGTGGCATTCCACTGACAAACTCTCCCTTCAGTCGGGGCTCGGGGCACTTCTAGCTACTTAATACGGAGGATAGCTCTGGTAACCTAATACTAAGGGGCACCTGTAGCTACCTGTGATGGGCAAGAGAAGTAAGGGACAAGTGACAGCTGGGCCAGCCAGAACACTTGTGGTGGAGTTCGGCGAGGGTTTGTAGGTTCATGGAGGGTGAAGTCTAGAGTGCCAGGACATCTGTGCCTATAGACTCCTGTGAGGTAAATCTGGGCCTGCTAACTGGGGGAGGTCATGAGAGGGCACAAAGGATATATCATACTGATTACTGAGGGGGGCTCAGTAATTTCTATCTACATCCCTGACGTACAAATTCAACAGGGGATCAAATAATTATTTCTCCCGCTGCGTATCTAAAACTGTATATATTTTCAGTATGTGGATAACATAACGTATATAGTGCTAACAGACTGAAGAAAGAGTTCTAAATAATACCAATAAGAAAACTATCCCTGAAGCTTGTCTTGTTATTATTTAGGTTTTCAGTGAATTTCCTTTCAGTGTTATTTATCATTGTTAGAATTTTCAGCAAATAACTCTCTAATCTATTGGACAAGAATGGGAATAGTCCTGTTATTGTCGTTATTTTGTTATAGCATTTGATCACAATTTTCCCCAAAATTGCTCACTTGTCAGACAGTTTTGCGGGGATAATTTCCAGGCTCAGCCAAACAATAGTTGTTTTGTTATAAATTGCCTGGCATGATTTGGAACGTGCTCAGTTTTAGGATTGTCACAGTGTTCTTATCTCTTGTGTACACTGGCAGCACACCTTGCCGGCATCTCGCCCTCCCGCCCACAGGCTGACTGTTCTCAGAAATGGATTTCCACCAGGACATATTACTGGAGGGGTGCCTAAAGCACTGGACATGGGGGAAGGGAGCAGGGGTGTAACTAGAAATCACTGGCACCCCCTGCAAAACTTTGGATGGGGCCCCCTCCTGCTGGGGGTAGACCAGTGCTGTACACAAGACCCTGCTGAACACTGAATAGGGATTGTCTACAAATCGTTATCTGCAAAACTTTGTATGATTCCTTATCAGTGGCTGAGTAGATGCAGTCATTAGAACGATTGTGCAGAGAGCAGAACATTTTTTTCTCTCTGTGCCCTTAGTTGTCAGTCTCTGAGGGCGGGGCCCCTTGTGGCTTCTGGGCCCCTCTGCAGCTGCATCCCTTGCAGGGTCTATTGTTACGACCCTGGTTGTTGGTAGTAGTTGATAGTAGTTGGTAGTAGTTGATAGCATTTTTTTGTGTGCTTGAGCTCCTATACAGTGTACAGGAGTGCAGGAAAATAGTGTAGCAATCTCACCGCTGTGGGATTTTTTTCAGTTTTGCAATTTAATAATAATCGGCCCTTTTTTCCTACCATCAGAAATCAGCAATTGTTTTCAAAAATTGTACTCACGTTACTCACTGAAAAACAGTCCTTAAAGGGAACCAGAGATGAACGTTTCACACAAAATAAACATATCAGTTGATAGCTTGTAAAGAATAAATGCTCTACCTGATAATTTTGACGCTCTGGTGTGCCTTTTTTAGTGTTTTTTATCCATTACTGCTCCAGGAAAAATCAAATATGGCCGCCGGCTCAAATCCCTTCTGCTTCCGGGTTATGAGTTGTTCTGGATGTTGTCTAGGCTATATGAGACTAGGCTGCTATCTAGGCTATATGAGAAAGGCTGCTGCAGCCTTTTATCTGTGTGCTTTCATTTTGGTATGATGTGCAGCTGCCTGTAGGAAGTGTCTCTCATAGGAATGAAACTGTAGTCATCATCATTATCTATGCTGAGAGCACACAGATCATATTGAAGCCACACGTGTCTGTTTCAGAGATTATCTCTCAGCAGCAGCAGTCCCTTCCATGTCATCAGAGCTCTCAGTATGCAAAGTAGGAAATCTGAGCCAGGAGGTGGCAGGCTTGGGCTTGAAAAGACTCCACAGAAGAGTGACTCAGCTATAATGATTCCAGGTCAAACCTAGACTGAGCCAGTCGGGGATTCTTATCACAGCTGATAATAGACTAATTAAGCAGATAAGAATGAAACTAAAAGCAGGGTAGGTGTTTACTGTCATGTTCCCACTGATAAATGTAATAAAATACATGAGGGTGCTTCGTCTCTGGTTCTCTTTAAAGTGAAAATCCCTATGAGGAGATGGACTAGTCCAAAACCTGACAGATCTGTTAGATTTCCACTACCTACTGTGACAGCCAAATAGGAAAAAAATAATTTATAGTGCATTTGTTAGGAATCATGTGCTGTCATTTCCTGCCTGCTGGTGATAGTATTGAGTTGGATTGCCCTGGACTTCCACTATCCACCAGCAGGTGATCTTGGCAACCCTGGACTTCCACCATCTACCAGCAGGTGGTCTTTCACTGATTGTAAGAAGGACTTGCATTTCTTGTTCTGGCCTGCGGGTGGTTCAGGCCAGATGCTCAGCCCAAGGTCCAGCCAGATGCTCAGCCCAAGGTCCAGCTAAGTGCTCAGCACAGGGACCAGCCAGATGCTTAGCCCAAGGTCTACCCAGATGCTCAGCCCAAGGTCCAGTCAAATACTCAGCCCAAGGTCCAGCCAAATACTAAGCCCAAGGTCCAGCTAGATGCTCAGCCCAAGGTCCAGCTAGATGCTCAGCCCAAGGTCGAGCCAGATGCTCAGCCCAAGGTCCAGCCAAATACTCAGCCCAAGGTCCAGCTAGATGCTAAGCTCAAGGTTCAGCTAGATGCTCATCTCAAGGTCCAGCTAGATGCTCAGCCCAAGGTCCAGCTAGATGCTCAGCCCAAGGTCCAGCCAAATACTCAGCCCAAGGTCCAGCTAGATGCTCAGCCCAAGGTCCAGCTAGATGCTTAGCCCAAGGTCGAGCCAGATGCTCAGCCCAAGGTCCAGCCAAATACTCAGCCCAAGGTCCAGCTAGATGCTAAGCTCAAGGTTCAGCTAGATGCTCATCTCAAGGTCCAGCTAGATGCTCAGCCCAAGGTCCAGCTAGATGCTCAGCCCAAGGTCCAGCCAAATACTAATCCCAAGGTCCAGCCAAATACTCAGCCCAAGGTCCAGCCAAATACTAATCCCAAGGTCCAGCCAAATACTCAGCCCAAGGTCCAGCTAGATGCTCAGCCCAAGGTCCAGCTAGATGCTAAGCTCAAGGTCCAGCTAGATGCTAAGCTCAAGGTCCAGCTAGATGCTCAGCCCAAGGTCCAGCTAGATGCTCAGCCCAAGGTCCAGCCAAATACTAATCCCAAGGTCCAGCCAAATACTCAGCCCAAGGCCAGCCAAATACTCAGCCCAAGGTGCAGCCAAATGCTCAGCCCAAGGTCCAGCTAGATGCTCAGTCATGAGTTAAATCAGTTAAGGAGAGATAAATCATGAGTTAAGTAATTTAAGGAGAGTTAAATTGTGAGTTAACAAGTAAGGTGAGATAACTGAAAAGCTTATTTATCACATGCATTATCTCTCCTTACAGTGAAAAATAGGTAAGCTTTGTGAATCAACCTCTTGGCAAGCCAGAGTACTGCTATCAGTCGTTTGTGGCAGTGAGTTCTTTGCTTGTGCCTCCTTAGCTTTCTCGCGAGCATTTTGCTAATAGCATGAGACAATTGCTTCAGTTAATTAGAACAATTTGTTTATCATGTTTGTTTCATGTACATTTCAGAAACATGTCATAACATGGTGGGTTATTTTCCTTGCTTTTAAAAACCCTGATTCATGCTTTAAAGAATCTCCCAAGACGGTGAAGGAAGGAGCTTGTGGGGTCACTCTGACCCAGGGCTGGTAACCACAGCAACGTCTGTGAGGAGGCAATGCAGAAGTGTGGGACGCCATCTCATTTCATTCAGGGGAATCAGTTTCTGTTCATTAACGTAAGCCTGAAGTGAGAGGCCATCTCATAAAACCGTTCTTAAAACACCATGTAATGGCTGAGATATCAGAGTGCTGAAATATTCCCTTTTGTGTGTGAGAAGAACTTTCTTAAACTACTAATTGTATCTTGAAACTTTGATCACATGACCAGAAGCCACAGAATGGAGTGAGTCATCCTCAAGCTCTGTGTATGGAGCAAGTGCGTGGATCAGGCATTCTTCACATTGTCTAGGGTCGGTTCTAGACTTTTTTGCTGCCTGAAGCAAATGTGAGGACGACCCCCCCCCCCCCCCCCAATACTTCCCCCACACATTTGCAATGCAATAGTTACCATGTATGGCACACACCAATCACCCCACATATAAACTTCATCAACTGCCCCCAAGTATCATCACTGGTGTCAGTAGGCATTATAGATAGAAATTATACTCCAACATGCTGCGTATTATATACCCCAACTAAAGTGCGGTCACCTCACCAGGGCCGGCGCTACCATAGAGGCAGAGTAGGCAGCTGCCCTAGGGCCCCAGAGCTTGTAGGGGCCCCCAGTGGCTACAAGAGGAAAAAAAATTTTCAAATCGGCCTTATAGTTTTTGAGAAAATCGATTTTAAAGTTTCAAAGGAAAAAAAATACACATTTAAAAACCTGCCGACTTTAATGGTTGATAGCAAATCCACCTTAAATGCTAGAAACCCTAAATTTGCAGGATATGTTAAGGAGATCATTAGGAATAAGAGGAAAAAACAATTTTTCAAAAAGACCTTATAGTTTTGGAGAAAATTGATTTTAAAGTTTCAAAGGAAAAAAGTATACTTTTAAATGCGGTAAATGTCACTTTTAGTAGCAAACCTAACGGTAGTGTAATTTTACATGCATCAAACGAAAGCGCAATACATTTCCTGATGGGGTTTCCAGGGGGTCTATACGCAGCCGCAGCGCTTTGGCCAGGGATCGCTATACAGTCGCAATATGGCTGTATGAAGATCCCTGGCATTTTTTTCTATTTTCCCCCCAAAAATTTTATGTTTAGAGTGTGGGATTTTTTTTTTTAAATTATGTGGGGTCCCCCGTCCTGAAACTTTTTAACCCCTTGTCCCCCATGCAGGCTGGGATAGCCAGAATGTGGAGCTCCGACCGATTGGGACTTCACACCCTGACTATACCAGCTGCAAAAAAGGTCCCCTAATGCCGATTTTTGTTCCGGGGTATATGTTGGGGGGGGCCCCCCAGGTTTATTTTGCCCTGGGGCCCCATTGTTGCTTAAACCGGCCCTGCACCTCACCTGGCTGTCATTGGTATTCAGTGGGCAAGTGTGCCTGTTCCTCATCACTCCTGCTCAGTGTGTGTGGGGGATGGGAAGAGTGACTCAAAGTTATAGAAACAGTGACAGATTCAACACTTACGCAAACATGTTTTAAAGGATATCCTGGGACAGTGATGGCTAACCTTGGCACTCCAGCTGTGGTGGAACCAAAGTTCTATGAGGCATTGCAATGCTCTGACATCTCTAAACATAACTAGGGGAGGCAGAGGCATGATGGGATGTGTAGTTTTGTCACAGCTGGAGTGCCAAGATTAGCCATCACTGTCCTAGGTTGTTTACACATACACAGCAGTTTAGTAACCAAAGCTTCTAATGCTGGGAATACACAAGTTTTTTTTTTGGCAGATTTACTTTCCAATCGATTTTCAGATTGTTTTTCAGATCGTTTTTCTTTTTCATTCACTTCTTTGAGAAAATTGTTCAGAAAAACTATCAAAATCAGATCGGACCTGTTGGAAATTATCTATCGAGCTATCTATCTGCCAAAAAACTCATGGTGTATTCCCAGCATAACAGAATCAATTAGCACGAGAAAGCAAGATGTTCAGTTAGAGAACAATTGTTTTTCTTTGAACTGACTGAACCATTAAGCCCGGCAATATCTATGTATCTGACTACTAATCAGCACTTATCTTAATCCCCCTGCCCTGTACTTCTTTTTAAAGCGGTATCGTCACCATAAAAATCAAACTTCAACAGCAACTGGTCTGAGTGTATTAAGTGATAAAGATGCTAATCCTGCATTCAAAACGTTCAAAACTTGTTCTGCTGTTATGATTTGGAGTGATCACATAATTAAGGAGCACTGGCTCTTTAGTAGTCGGTGCCAAAGAATTGCATGCTGGGGGTTCTTTTTATCTATAATCTATTCCTCCTCTTCCCTTTATTTCCCTGCTAGCTGCTTATCTGAAACCTAATCCCCTACTCACTTGTGTTTACAAGCAAGGCTGAGGCGACTCAGCGATTGGAGGAGACAAAAAAAAAATAAAGGGCAGAAATGACATCACGAGTAAGCCTTAACTGTGGGCAAAAGACATGGCCCCCACCAGGAACAGAATTCTTGTCATTTACTATACAACATTCACTGAAATCAAAACGTGGACAGTATAATACATGTGTTATGCAAGTAGCTCAAGTATTTATCTACTTATATATGTGTTTTTTTCCCTGGCATAGTATGGCTGATTGTACTGCTTCAAGATTTTATTTTAGGATAATTCCATAAATCAAATGAACAATTTCTGATAGTTCTTGGTGTTTATATTTATATTTCCTGTTAATTCCAGGAAAAGCTCTTGACTCTAGACATGTAATAGGAATAGCTCTTACCCTCTCCGCGGAGTCCATAATAAGACATCATAAGGTCACTAGTGTGTGACTAAGGAATGTTTTCAGAGTGCTGGCTGAATAAGGACCAGTCTACAAGTTTCTTCAACCTGTAACTGTTTTGCCTGTAACTTTCTACATGAAGTCATCATCACAACATTGCTGCAGACTGAGACAGATTTTTTTTATGAACCCTGGGGAGCAGAGACAGTGTACATCTACCAAAATTTGTATAATGGCCTATCTGTGTGGTGGGCACATGCAGCTATTAAAACAATGATACAGAGAGCAGACGGACCGACACTTTAATAGACCCTTAAAGAGGAACTTCAGCCTAAACAAACATACTGTCATTAAGTTACATTAGTTATGTTAAGTAAAATAAATAGGGAATATAATCTCTTATCCACTCTGTTTTAAAAGAACAGGCAAATGTTTGATTTCATGAGGGCAGCCATCTTTTTGGTTGAAAGGAGGTGACAGGGGGCATGAGACACAGTTCCAACTGTCCTGTGTGTTGATCACCCCTCCCAATTGCTAGGCAACGTGAATAACAACATAGGAAATCCCATCATGCTTTGCACAGCATCAGGGAAAAAAGCCCGGTCAGTTTTCTTCGATGGGTGGAGCCTAGCTAAAAATGCAGCTAAAAATGATGCTTTGGTAAGAAAAACAAAGTTCTGATGCTGTGAAACTGTTAAAGAAACACCAAGCCTTTTTAGTTCTGCTGAGTAGGGTTTTAGTCCGGAGGTTCACTTTAACTTTGGTGTTACTAATGCCGGGGAGCACAGCAAATATACCCTTTAGTGCCATGGGCATTACCTGGTTAGGGCAAGTATTACTATGGTAACCACAATGTTGTGCATCAGGCCCTTTGTAACTATGTAGCTCTAATCTTTTCATTGTCATTAGAGTCTGGAGTCTGATTTATTCAGTATACGTGAACTTCCACATTTGGCAATAAAATATTTTCTGCCTTCTACTATCTCCAGAATATCTTCCGGGTTGTGTAACTTTCTTTTAAAAAGTTTTACAATGAATTCTTTATAGAGTGAAGCCGGTAGATTAACAGCGAGCAGAGCTTGACAGCGGTCAGATTCAGTTTCATGTGGCCCAGTCTGATGTCTCAGAGGTTTTATCACTATCCAGTGCTAAGTGATATCAGCGTAATGCATTGTAAGAACGCTTAGTTTACATGCACTTCAAACGTTCATCACAACGATTTTATTGTACCGAATGGAAAGCAAAGAGGATGTTTACGTCAGTTTGTCTGGCAACCTGCGACTTGTCAGATGTTTCTTGTCTCTCGGAATTTCCAGCTGGATCAGATCAAGCCTGGTTTTATCATTGAAGTAAATCTTTGCTTAATACATATTGCAAATAAATGTGACATTATTTATATTACTCTAATATTTTCCTACAGAACTTTACAGAGTCTTGTCACTAACTGTCCCTCAGGGGGACTCAAAGGGTTGAATTTATGGAAAGGCCAAAAAGGCCCGGGCGTTGGGCGGCAGCAGCCCAACAGAGGCGTAGCTAGGGTTTTCAGCGTCCGGTGGACAAAAACAGTTTTTGTGTCCCAGTCTGGACAAAATGAGCATGGCCACACATCAAAATGTGGTCATGGTCATGGGTGGAGTCAAAAGTTATGTAGATAGCTATAAGTGCTCCCTCACCCAATTCAGATAGCCAGATGTGCCCCCCTTTAAATAGCCAAATGTGTGCCCCTTTAGTTAGCAAGATGTGCCTCCCTTCACCCTGTTTAGATAGCCGTATGTGCCCCCTTTAGATAGCCTTATTCTGCTGCTGTTAATGCTTCTGCAGAGGGAGGGAGAGAAGCCGGGGCCAGCGAGCCACATCTCATGCACATGGGGGTGCAATGGCCGTGCTGAGCGCCCTCACAGTGCTGCGCCCAGGGACATTTGATTTGTTCCCCCTTGCCCACCCATAGATACTCCTCTGCAGCCCAAGAGGGCACCTGAACATAAAAGAAGCATTGTTACATAAGAAAGAGGAGGTTAAAAATAGGGAGCAACACATGCAAAAGGGAAACTGATGCCCAAGGACGCTGTTCATGAAAGGGAGGGGCTGCTGTACATGGATGTTACACATGGAAGAGGGGGCTGCACATGGAATGGGGGGGGGGGTGCTGTACATGGATGAGGTGCTGTACATGGATGATACACATGGAAGAGGGGACTGCACATGGAATGGGAGGGGCTGCTGTACATGGATGATACACAAGGAAGAGGGGGCTGCACATGGAATGGGAGGGGTGATGTACATGGATGATACACATGGAAGAGGGGGCTGCACATGGAATGGGAGGGGTGCTGCATGCTGTACATGGATGATACACATGGAAGAAGGGGCTGCACATGGTATGGGAGGGACTGCTGTACATGGATATTACACATGGAAGAGGGGGCTGCACATGGAATGGGAGGATCTGCTGTACATGGATGATACACATGGAAGAGGGGGCTGCACATGGAATGGGAGAGGCGCTGTACATGGATGATACACATGGAAGAAGGGGCTGCACATGGTATGGGAGGGGCTGCTGTACATGGATGATACACAGGGAAGAGGGGGCTGCACGTGGAATGGGAGGGGTGCTGTACATGGATGATACACATGGAAGAGGGGGCTGCATGTGGAATGGGAGCGGCTGCTGAGCATGGATGATACACATGGAAGAGGGGGCTGCATGTGGAATGGGAGGGGTGCTGTACATGGATGATACACATGGAAGAGGGGGCTGCATGTGGAATGGGAGCGGCTGCTGAGCATGGATGATACACATGGAAGAGGGGGCTGCATGTGGAATAGGAGGGGTGCTGTACATGGATGATACACATGGAAGAGGGGGCTGCATGTGGAATGGGAGGGACTGCTGAGCATGGATGATACACATGGAAAAGGGGGCTGCACATGGAATGGGAGGGGCACTGCTGCACATGGATGTGACACATGGAAGAGGGGGCTGCACATGGAATGGGAGGGGCTGCTGAGCATGGATGATACACATGGAAGAGGGGGCTGCACATGGAATGGGAGGTGCTCCACTGCACAAGAAAAGGGAGTCACAGCATACTTGGCCTAGGGACACACAAAGTATAAATCCAGCCTGGGGGCCCCACAAAATAATCTGTACCATACTTGTGTCTATCATAGTCTAAAGCCCCATACACACATACAAGGCATGTCATCCGGTGGGATCGGGACCTGATCCCTCAGACAACATTGCAGGGCTGAAGCTGTACAGATGCGTTGAAGGCTAGCGATGTGTTCAGTTGCTATGTGGAGAGTGTGAGGGCTGAAGAGTGGAGCAGGAGTGACATAATGCGGGGAGCGGGGTGAGTGGGGAGGACAAAGCTTCACGCAGTGAATGGAATTGCCTAGATTTAATCCAGAGATCCAGCATTGCAAGGCGAGGGTGCAGTCCACTACCCAATCATGCTGCCCTACAAGATAGGATGTGCTAAAAAGCAGCACAATATAATTATTGTCCACTGAATTATTATTGACTTTGAGTGCTGTGATATGAAGGGTATGAAGGGGCATATTGCGGCTTTGAATAAGGGGGGTGAGCTTAAGGAGGGGGATTTAGGGTTAGGTGCCACCAGGGGGGTTCGTTTTATGCACAACCAGGGTGGAGTCTTAGGATTAGGCACCACCACCAGGAGGGGGGGTTCTTAGGGTTAGGCGCCACCGGGCAGGTTCTTAGAGTTAGGCACCACCAGGTAGGTGGTCTTAGGGTTAGGCACCACCAGGGGGGTCTTAAGGTTAGGCACCACCAGGGAGGTCTTAGGGGTAGGCACCACCAGAGATGTCTTAGGATTAGGCACTACCAGGGGGAGTCTTAGGGTTAGGCACCACCCGGGAGGTCTTAGGGTTAGGCATCATCAGAGGGGTCTTGGGGCTAGGCACCACCAGGTAGGCGGGCTAAAGGTTAGGCACCACCAGGGAAGGGTTTTTTGTGAGAGTAGGGTTAGGTTTAGCCATAGTAAAATAGCAGTAACTGTTACTGATATTTTACAATCAAAATGCAGTAGCGCCCTTAATTCCAAGCGCCTTTTTTACATGTATGCGGTAACTCTACCCTTTAAGACACTTTAAAAAGGAGCTGCATAAAAGCAGAACCACTTGGTCCCCAGCGGTCCTGCATTTATGCAGCTCCTTTTTAGAGTGTCTTTAAAAGTGCTGTTCAGATGTATACTACGGGCTTGATTCACTAAGACAAATAACACGCCTTAGCAAAGTTAACACGCCTTATCAGAGTAGCATAGCGAGAGCTACAAACCCGCAGGGGCTCAGGCAGGGCCGGATTTAGGCCAAGGCCGCCTAGGCCATGGCCTAGGGGGCCACAGGAGCAGGGGCACCAAAGCAGCAGGCTAAACTGGTGCAGCATATTCAGGTACTCTGCTGCTTGCTGCCTGTGCAGCAGCCACCTTGCTCTCTGTGCATATTAGCATTGTAGCCGGCGGCTATGGACTTGGTCAGCATTGGAGATGGAAAGGAAGAGGAAGCTTCTGCACTGGAGACGAGAAATGAGTGACACTGATGGCTATTGCAATGTGAAGGTGAGCTGGCTATCTATACTGAAGGGTGCGGGGGTGGGAAAAAGAGGGATTGAGGGAGTAATTTGGCTAGCTATACTGGAGGGAAAGGGGGGAGGAGTCATCTAGCTACATAAACTAGAGGGAAGGGGGAGCGGTCATCTGGCTACCTATACTGGAGGGAAAGTGGGGAGGAGTCATCTGGCTACCTATACAAGGGGGGGGGGGGTCATAAGGCTACCTATACTAGAGGGAAGGGGGGAGGGATCATCACGCTACCTATACTGAAGGGGGGCGGCTGGTGACAGTGGCCTAGGGCGGTAAAGAGTACAAATCCGACCCTGGGCTCAGGGCAGGACGAGTGGAGCTCTCGTCATTGCCAATTAGCAGGCATACGTTCGTAGCGCTCGCTATGCTACTCTGATAAGGCGTGTTAACTTTGATAAGGCGAGTTATCTCTGATAAGGCATGCTATTTGTCTTAGTGAATCAAGCCCTATGTCTGTAAAGGCCTGAAGAAGGATCCTAGATCCGAAACAACAAAGACAAATAGACAAAAAACAATTATATCATGCTTTTCTCCTGGTGGACTCAAAGGGCCAGAGCTGCAGCCACGAGGACACGCTCCATAGACAGTAGCAGTGTAAGGGAGACTTGCACAAGGTCTCCTTACTTAATTGGTGCTGGCTTACTGAACAGGAAGAGCCAAGATTCAAAACCAGGTTGTCAGAGGCAGAGCCCTTAAAGTGGACCCAAATTAAAAATACAAGATTTCAGAAATAAAATCTACTTTCTAAATTATAACAATAAATAGCAGCTTTTTTTCAGCTGCATGATGACAAATATAAAATATTTTACATTTATTGGAGGAACCCCTCCCTTCCTTTCATATTGCCGTGACAGAATCCGACAGACTGGTGGAGGAGCTAAAAAACAAAACACAGGCTGCTACTGATGATGTCACAGGGGAGGTGATCTCAGCTTGTGTGAGATTTCACATAGACGACGCCCCTGGGAGGGAGGGTAGCTGATGACAAGCACACTTATGATCTAAAACCTCCTACTAAGCTCAGAAGTAATGGCTGCCACCTGTATAACCCTAGTTATGAAAAGAGAAGGGTGAAAAGCATGCACTGAAATGCTCATTGGCTTGAAGTAGTGTTTATTTATCTTTGTATGTGTCAGAGTGGTGCAACTAAATATTTTGAATTAAAAAAATGTTTGGTTTGGGTCCGCTTTAACCACTACACTATCCAGCCACTAGTCAACATTGTTGCCTTAATATGTCTTTTATGTACGCCGCATTATCATTGGCATCAAGTGGCCTAAGTTTGTTGATGTATTCATTGATTGAAGATTTTCTGCACTTGTGTCTTTTTGCATTTTTAAAAAAATTAAAAGAAAAAGTTTTTCTGCATTGTTGGTTTCCTGCTAAATTTGTCTCCACCCTTGCTGCTGCAGATTCTTGTATTTAATTGTGAATCAAATATCATTACCATAAATTGTGACAGGAACATAATTTACGTTTTGTGATAAACGGGAACGATTATCGTGCACCTCAGGGCTCCGAAATGCTCCATCTTCCCCGCAAATCGCTTTATAAAAGCCACACTTGGCAGCAAAGAAGGTATTCGCATACCTTGGGACCTGCAATTCTGTTGGATTCCTCCAGGCGCCGAAATATACCTTCCTTGCCGTAAATCGCGGCCATTACAAAAGCATTTCATTTCTCTTAGGGCTCTTTCACACCAGAGCCCAGTTCTGGCGTTTTAATGCAAAGTCTATACTTTGCGTTAACCAAGGTAAAAGGAAAGTCCATAGACTTTCCTTTTACCTTTCACACCCGACGCTGCGTTTCGATACGTTGCGGTACGACGCGTCCCGGCGCATTTTATCGTCGGGAATCGCCATTTCCCCTTCGGGGTAATTAACTACCACCGCCGCTACTCAGCGTCGCACCGGAGTTTCCCGACGACACGCCGCAACGCGTGCAGGAGCCGTTCTCCTGCACGCTTTTGGTGTGTAACGAGCCTAAGGGCTCCTGCTCCATTTTTAATCAATTTGGCCAGATGACCCCTCAGTAGGTAGTCTACTGTCCTCCTGTCACAAAGTTCCCCTCGGTCACTGCACTGGCTGCCCATATATTATTGCAGAAGGACAACTCTATAGAGGATGAATGAAATCCTGATATAAAAAGTACACGCACAAGGCATTGAATGATTTTTGCTATTTGCGAGGCTGGAGAGCTGAACAGAGGAAACCAAATAGCAGAATGAAAAGAAAAATTGGTAAAATAGCCACTAGATGGCACTCAAGTTATACAAATAAAAGAAGTGGTGAAAACAGTTTTTTGTGCTAGACCTACAATGTACATGCAAATAGAATTGTTTCCTTGTTGTACTAAATAAACATTACTTTTTTTTGTTTTGTTACTTTTTACAGGGGTGTCATACACAATCACATAAGGGGCCAAAATCTAAAACATAGTCTTGTGCCAAATTGTTTATTAAAGGGACCCTGAACAGGTTATAAAATCAGAATTTTCATTTACCTGGGGATTCCTCCAGCCCACCGTAGGCCGCGATATCCACTGACATCCTCCTGGCTCCTTCTATGGTCCTGGTCAGGCTCTGTTACACGGCAATGTCGGCCTGAAGTCGTCAGGGCTGCTTCCCGCCAAGGACGATACGCGTCATCACACCTGCCGGCTACTTGTTATCACGCTGGCCGGCATGAGAGTCCTGCGTATGCGCGGTTCAAGCTTAGAGAGCCACACATGTGCAGGACTCTCATGCCAGCCGGTGTGATGACGCGTAACGTCCGTGACGGGAAGCAGCCCTGACGACTTCAGGCCATGTAATGGAACCGGGACAAGGGGGGGAGCCAGTAGGAAGCCGGGGAACCTCGTGGGCTACGGTGGGCTGGAGGAAGCCCCAAGTTAGTGAAAATTCTGTTTTATCACCTGCTCAGGGTGCCTTTAAGTTTGAACATTTTCTGAACAGTATAAAACGAAGTGGTGTAACTATAGTGACCGTGGCAGGCATGCTCCTCCCCTTCTGCAGAGTAGCACAGTGGAGCAGTTTAATATTTTCCTGCTCCAACTCGGTTCTGAGTCTCCTCTGATCTTCCTGACAGCCAAACACTCTGTGCTGCATACCTCCGGCTCCTGAGGCATGTCATGTGATCAGAGAAGGAAGTACGGAAGCACAGAGCGTGCAACTGCCAGGATGAAAGGAAGAGACATAGTTGTAGCTGGTAAATATTACACAGTTCTGCTGCCATACTCTGCTATGTGAGGATATGGTGTGGGGGAAGGTGTGTGTGTCTTACCGGTTATCTGCGGGAGTGAGGGGGGATTAAGCCGGGTTTGGATCCGGCCAGGTGTCCCCATTCTAATCTTGTTGACGGGGGGGGGGGGTTCCCATGACAGGAAGGCAGTGCACTGTCTATCTTTTACTGCTTACAATGTTGGCCATTAGAAGCTCTCAAGGGCTACATAAAATGGCAAGGAGGGCCATATTCGGCCCACGGGCCTTATGTTTGACAGCTGTGGCATAAACTATTGTAAGTAGTTTAAAGAGAGTCTAAAGCCCCCAAAAAACCCTGTTTTTACTGGCCATTTATGTTAAGCAATAAGATCCTAGCTGAAACACTGCAATCCCGCGGCAGAACAATGTATGTGTATCCCTGAAAACCCCGAGACAAAATTCGGAGCTTCTTTCGGGTAGAGGCAGAGCTTTGCACAGTAGCTCTGCCTCTGCTTGTGTCAATCTCTGACGATCTCCACCTCTCCCCGCCCCTCTCAGTCTTCTATCACTGAGAGGGTCAGGGAGAGGCGGAGATTGGCAAAGATTGACGCGAGCAGAGGCAAAGCTACAGCTCAAAGCTCTGCCTCCACTGGGCAGCAAAATCCATGATCTGGAAAGTCGTGGAATTTTGCCCGCAGGGCTTGGGGGGTATAAATATCTCATTCTCATTCTGCCACGGGGATGCAGCGTTTTAGCTAGGATATTATTGCTTAACATAAATGGGCATTAAAAACAGGAATTTTTTGGGGGGGCTTCAGACTCTCTTTAAAACAAATTAAAAGCACATTGAAAACAACCCAAAAGCACTGACATCCCCATAACTGGTGTGCCGTTCTTATCGGTAGGTCGTATGCAACTCAGGAGGTATGTTACCTGGGGATTAGCAGTACATCACATGCCTTGTGAATTGTGACCCATGAGAGTGGACTATTTGTTGGTAAAATGTTCACTTTATTGAACACTCTAAAAAAGCAAAAGCCAGAAGAAAACCGGCCACAGCTTCCGCAGCAGACATCTGGCTGTCCACCAACCAAAATCATTATGGGAAGAAGCTAGATTAGGTGATTTTATTATACTGCAAGTGCAACACAAGTGTGTAATCCCATCCAGCAGTACACCCCCACAAACAGGTTGGTAGCCAAACAGGCCAGTATGTAGCTCCTCTGCTTGTAGAGACGGCCATGCCTAGGCAGGGCCGGCCCTAGACTTTTTGCCGCCTGAGGCAAATTTTTAAAAAATTGTCACCGCCGCCCCTCCCCCCCCCCCCTCGGGGGGGGGGGGGGGGGGCGCTCTGGGGGGCCGCCGAGCTGGAGGGGTAGCTGGCAGGACGGGGGTATTGGGCCAGCGGCGGGGAGGGGGGTCGGACCCCCCCCCTCCCTCGCCTGGGTCCCCCGTCCTCCGCTCCCCTCCAGCCTAAATCGAAGCAGCCGTATGTGTAAGAGGCACGGGCGGGGAGGACACTCACCTCTTCCCAGCATGCGCTCCACTGACGTCACTTCCTGCAGGAAGTGATGTCAGTGGAGCGCACGCTGGAGCGAGGAGGAGGTGAGTGTCTCCCCGCCCGTGCCTCTTACACATACGGCTGCTTCTATTTAGGCTGGAGGGGAGCGGAGGACGGGGGACCCAGGCGAGGGAGGGGGGGGTCCGACCCCCCTCCCCGCCGCTGGCCCAATACCCCCGTCCTGCCAGCTACCCCTCCAGCTCGGCGGGCCGGCTCCCCGCACCCACGGACGGGCGGGTGCCGCCCCTGGAAATTTGCCGCCTGAGGCAAAAGTTTCACCCGGCCTCATGAGCGGGCCGGCCCTGTGCCTAGGAGAACTCATGGAGAAGCATGTGATCAGTTTGATTGATTAGCTGATAGATTTGTAAGGTTCTGATTTGCTGTGCTGACTTCCTGGTTTAATGCATGAGCATGACCAGCAAATCAGAGCCTTACAAATTGATCAGCTGATCAAACCAATCACATGCTTCTCCATGATTCCTCCTAGGCAGGGCCATCCCTAATGCTGGGAATACACAATTAGTTTTTTCGGCAGATTTATTGTCCGATCTGTTTTGCAATTGCTTTTCTGATCGATTTTCATTCACTTCTATGAAAAAATAGATCAGAAAAACGATCTAAATCAGATTGGACCTGTCAGAAATTATCGTGCCACGTATCTGCCAAAAAACTCAATGTGTATTCCCTGCATAATGGTGACCAGATTCAGGTCTCCATAACCTTCACTAGTGAAGCTCATACCATATTTGGAGAAACTTTTACTCATCAAAATTTGTGAACGGGTAATGGGGTCTTTTGGGCATGTACGCAAAATAAAGGCGCAAGGAAATTTGGGCGCAGGGAAATGGCCGATAGTAGAATATCAGTAACATTTATTAATATTCTACTATTTTACAGTGGTACGGTAATTCCAATCCAATATCAAAATGTTGGTAAATGTGACCGATATTTTCCTACAGCGAAACGTAACCCTACTCTCACACAGAACCCAACCCCCATGGATGCCTAGTCATAAGCATCCCTTCCTGCCAATGCCTAATCCTAACCTCCCACCCCGCCTAACCTACCCCCCTTCCTGACGCCGAAACTTAAATCGTAATTGTGCACACTCATGTGAATGTTCTTCTAGCAAATAGCAAGAATCAGTCAATAAAGTTAGGCAAAATAGAGTTTTAAAGATTTAAAACATTTTTAAAGTGACATGGTACCAATAAAATAAAATGTTTTTTTTTAAACCCCAGTTAGGATTTAACCCCAGCCTCGCCTATTAACCCAATGTTAACCCCTGCAATACCTATACCTGTTTATAAACTTATAATGACTAACACCTGTAGCGAGCGGATGCGATCGATAGGGTGAAGTTTGGGGCCCCATTACTCTACAGATGTATCACTCTGCCATTGCCTAACGATGCATCTGTACAGCACTATGGCCCTTGAACTGTCACCCTAGCGAACGCATCCGATTGCTACAGACGCACAGGCTGGGGATAACGGTCTGCCACGTGCTTAGCTAGTAATAAAATATGGCATATGGCGTATCATTCTCACTGGGAAGTGACAGAGAATTCATTTTTATGTGTTTTATAACTGTGAGACGTGTCATGTGAAGAAGGGTGGAAAATTAAAATGAGTATTTTCTGCATTTACTAATTTTGTTTTACTATGAAATGACAATTAAATAAAATAGTTTTGGGAAAAAAATATTACTTAAAGAAACCTTAGATTGTACTGAAAAAAAAAAGAATATACAGTATATCACTAAGATAATATAATTAAAAAGTTACTGTTGTATCAAAGTGACACAGCTTAAAGGGACCCTGAGTAGTGGGTTAAAATGAAAATTGGTACTTACCTGGGGCTTCCTCCAGCCCACCGTAGGCTGAGGTCCCCCGGCGTCCTCCTGGCTCCATCCCGGGTCCCGCTGGTGGCTCCATTACCGGCGACACGGATGAGTGTTAGCTCAACACTTCCTGAACAGTGACGCTCCACGTCATCACACCTGCCGCTACGCGTCATCAAGGCGCCTGGCGTGATAGTCTCGCGCATGCGCGGTTTTCTAACTATAAACCACGCGTGTGCAGGACTGTCGGCCCGGCTGTCGTGATGATGCGTAGCGGACGGCGTGATGACGTGGAGCGTCACAGTTCAGGAAGCATTGGGCCGACACTCAACCGGAGTGTCATCGGTAACGGAGCTGCCAGTGGGACCAGGAGAGGAGCCAGGAGGACGCCGGGGGACCTCAAAGCCTACGGTGGGCTGGAGGAAGCCCCAGGTAAGTACCAATTTTAACCCACTGCTCAGGGTCCCTTTAAGTGTCAAAAATGTCAGGAACCTTAATTAAGGTAAAACCCGTGGTTTAACCAGCTAATGAGCTTGATCACTCAAGTAGATAACATGGAAAATGACAAAGACAACGGAAGCCATATAAGATGTAAAAAATAAAGAACATTTATTTAAAATACAAATTTTTTAAAAAAGTGCTCTCTGTTTTACATTTATTTAAATACAAACACCCATTTCTGTGAATTGACCTCGTGTTTGAATACGGGATGTTATGCATTGTCCAACTTTTCAATCGTTATACTCAACCTCCTGGGCGTTCTGATTCATTCTGGATTGAAGGGTCTAAAACTACACGGTACATAGACATATGACTATGGTAGAGATTAGATTGTGAGCCCCTCCAAGGGACAGTTAGTGACAAGACAATATATTCTGTTCAGCGCTCCGGAAGATGTTGGCGATATAGAAATACATAATAATAAAAGCGGTACAATTTTTTATTGCTTTTCGACCCTAATTTCATAATTAATCAGAAGGCCAGAGACTCCCATCTCCATTCCCCTTCAAATCAATGTAGGCAGCCCTGCATATTACTCACCTCCGCTGGATCCAGTGCTGCATTTGTTCCTCCTATCCTCCGGGGGCACTCCATCCCTATGGTGAGATAGTTATCTGTTGTCACATGACAGATGGCGATCTCACCCCAGGGATCGAGAGCACCAGGGGATGTGGAGGAGACTGGCTGGATCCTGAGAAGGTAAGTATAAAGTGCCACCCCGTCACGTGCTGTTGTTCAGTGACCTGCCCCGCGGTTACCCCAAACCAGGCTCGGGATTACCACTCTTTTCAGCCCGAGCCTGGATCGGGAATACCGTTAGGAAGGTAAAGCACACCTGAAACGAGAAGGATATGGAGGCTGCCTTATTTACAGTATGTCCTTTTAAACTGTGCCAGTTGCCTGGCATCCTGCTGATCTTTTTGGCATTAGCAGTGTCTGAATCACACACCTGAAACAGGCATGTGACAAATCCAGTGAAACTTCAGCGAGAGACATCTGATCTGCAGGCTTGTTCAGATTATGGGGCTTTCAAAATGTTAAGGTGCATGGACACATCCAATTTTATTGGCCAACCACTGACCAGTTTTACCAACTCCATGTAGTATTGAGGGCAACAGATTTTGAACCCTATGAGCAGACTGTGTGAGTAATCTCTCATACTACAAGGAGGGAAGTGGTAACATTTGCCAAATATTGGCTAAAGTAGCCAATATTGCACCAGGCTTAAGGTTCGTATACACGTCCGATAAAGATCGTTCGTTACGAACGATTCGTGACGTTTACACGATATTCAAATTAGACTGAAAAGATCGTTCGTAATGAACGATTGTGTACACACGTGAACGATATAAGTATAAAGTACTGAACGATCTGAACGACGAACGATAAAAAAATGCGTGCGCAAACGGAAGTGACGTTATGACAGGCAATAAGAACATGCGTTATCGGACGATCTTTGTACACACTGCAACGATTGAACGATTATCTTTCGAAAAAATCCGCCGGGTTGGATCGGTCCGATTGAACGATAACGATCGTTATCGTTCACAAAAACGATCGTTCACACTTTTTGAACGCACGATTATCGTTCCGATTGTCGTTATCGTTCGTTTTTGAACGATCGTTATCGTACGTGTGTACTCAGCTTTAGAGGCAGAGGATCAGTAGGACAGCCAGGCAAGGTGCATTGATACTGCTACTAGGAAATAAATATATCAGCCGCCTTTTTCTCTTACTTCAGGTTTGTTTCAAAACTAATAAGCACTATATATATATATATATATATATATATATATATATATATATAAAGGCTCATATGCAATTCACTTTTTCACCTAAGTTTTCTCCTAGGTGATATTTTTAAACTTCTCAATAAAATGCCTTTTAAGCCACCAGAAAGCAAGAAAATACTCAATGTAATTTTTATAGTACTGTTTCACCTACTTTTTTGGTACTTTTTTAGTGGAAAAGTGATGAGAAGTTATTTTAAATTGGTTATGAAAAATTAACTCCTGAGAGAAAAGTCAGGTGAAAAAGTGAATTGCATATGGACCATAGTGTTCTGCAGGAAGAGATCAGCGCTAGTGCATCGTAGGTAATCAGTAGCTAGAAGATGTCCACTCTACCATAGAATAGTATTCTTCACTGTTGTCTATTGTAATGTCACACTTTGTGAAAGCCTGCAGACACCTAGGCCCATACGCAATTATTTTTATCTCCTGACTTTTCTCCTTAGGTGACGTTTTCACAACTTGCCTTTTTAAAGGGATTTCGAGCAGTACAGTAACTATGGAAAGATGGATACCATTATGAAGCTCTCTTTCTCCTCTTTGCAATGATATGTAAACCGCCACCCTACGCCTTTTCGTTTTCGTTATTTTCGCGATCGAAATCGCGGCCGCCATCTTGGATTCCTTATTCAGCATTGTATTATGCAGGACGACACTTTCCCCAGTGTCGGCAGCTCCATTCAGTGCAATGCAATGAAATACAAGGAACCCAGAGGGATATCATTACAAACATCATGCTGGTATGTGTGAGGATATAATTAATTAGTTGTTAATATACTTAAAGGCATACCCACAGGCACTGCTCAGTGTCCCTTGAAACCACCAAAAAACAAGAAGATACTCAAAATAATTTTGATAGTACTTTTTTTTCACCTACTTTTTGGTACTTTTTCAATTGCAGAGTGCTGAAAAGTTATTTTAAAGAGAAGATGAAAAATGATCTCCTAGGAGAAAACTCAGGAGACTTTATCAAAACACATTCAATTCCAATAGAAGAAATCCAAACGTAGGTCCATGTACACTGGACCCCTTTACATAAAACCGCATTAAACACAATGGCATAATCGCCCTCGTAAAGTGCCAAGTGCTCAAGGATGCGTCAAGTTCCTTAAATCGTCATTGTATTGTTGGTGTTATTTACATTCTATTTCTATACTGCGATATGGATGTTTCAGAACAGGAAATAAAAATGACAAATGTATGTCTTAAGAGATGTCCTTCTTCCTGACTAGGTTTTGACCTTTCGGCATCATCAGAAGATTGTGCAACTGTGTTTTATGTAAAGGGGTCCAGTGTGCATGGACCCACAATGTCAGGTTGGATTTCTTTTATTTGGAATTAAATGTGTTTTAAAGAACACATCCGAGGACTTCATAAATAAAAAAATCCACTTACCTGGGGCTTCTTCCAGCCCCTGTCAGCCATCCTGTGCCCTCGCCGCAGCTTCGCTCCCCGCTGGTGGTCCGAGGTCCCCTCTGGCGCAAGATGCCGACTACGCCTGTTCAAGCGGCTCTCAGAGTTGTGCTGACGTCATCCGGACTGTACTGCACAGGCGCAGTAGTTCTGTGCCTGTGCAGAACAGCCCGGATGACGTCAGTGCGCCTCAGTGAGCCATACAGTGGAATGCAGAAGGATGCAGGAAGATGCCGACCTGGTGAGGTCAGCATCTGCGCTGGAGGGGACCGGAAGCCAACGGAGCTGCGGCGAGGGCACAGGTTCAGCTGCCTGGGGCTGGAGGAAGCCTGAGGTAAGTGGATTTCTTTCTTTTTTTTTTATTTCCCTTTAATAAAGTGTACACCCCTGTGTTGAAATTAAGCCGTGACTCCAACTCATATGTTTTTGGTGACAGTCACTGCTCCTACCATTGAGCACTAGGGATGATCACAGATATGCAAATTCTTCAGAGTTGATGCAAATTTCTGCAAATTTGTATGTAAATATATGCAGCTTGAAAATGGACCAATATATATATATATATATATATATATATATATATATATATATATATATATATAATGTCTGAGAGGTTCAGTGCCCCTTGTTGTCACCCACTAGTGGTGGAAGTGCAGCTTGTCGTCCATCTAAAACACAGGTGTCGAACTCAAGTCCTTTTGAGGGCCAAGTCCATGCCAGTGTTTAGGATGGACTGAGACATGGAGTGATGTGTTCTACCTGATGAACCACACCTTTCCTGATTGAGTCTCATCAATTAGCTTGAGCTGAACCAAAAATGTGTGAGGACCTTGGCCCTCGAGGACTGGAGTTCGACACCTGTGCTCTAAAATGATAGTCCTCAATCTAGCATCTCAGTCATCCCTCTCATCAGTACCCCGAGCAAGGCTGGGCTCTGCACATAGGGCTGTCCATAGGGCTGTCCATACGGTTGTCCATAGGGCTGTCCATAGACCCATTGTGTATGCTGTGGATATACAGGTAGATCAAACACCGTTCTATTTGGAGGAAATTCCACAGGAGGACTTATAGGTTCCAATGGCCGCAGTGGGACAGGTCTATGAGGGCTAGAAGCCAAGGCATCCCTTCGCTCTGGGTGGCTGGTGGTATTGGAGTAGGGTGGTGATGGCGGGTGATTTAACCCTGCAAAGGCAAAGAACTGTGGATACAGCAAAGCTGGATGCACGCTGGGAGGGGCGACCACATTAGGAGGCACGATCTTAGTGTGACAGGCCGGCAGGTTGTCCAGAAATTCTGGCATGGACATCCGGGGGTGTAGAAAAACTGATCCGACCATTACCTCACCCTCAGCTGACCAATGAGAGTCAGGAGAGCTGAGAGGTCTGTAAGGATGCCCATAAATGATGTATGGGGTCAGGTCAGGGGGGTAGTTCTCCTCATGGTGATGAGACACGTTCTGTATCTTCAAGGCACCTTCTGGGATCAGGCTGGTGTCCACCCTCCAGAAGTTTCCCTTTCCTTGAGGCCTGTGCTGATCCCTCAGAACCTGAGAAAAGAGGAAATAGAGATAAGTCAAGAGGCCTGATGTATGGAAGTCTCACGCCTTCCAGATTCTTATGCAGCATTTTACAGAAGAACTACAGAGGACGTTCTAGAGTCACCATTTATTTCTGAGCATCAATCTTTTCTCTGGCTTGTATTCTGCATTGAATAATTACTAATCCCTCCAATGGTGCTTGTGTAAAGCCTGTGAGCTGGATGTACTCTGCTAAAGAGAGCAGGCGTGCATGAAATAAAGGCGTAAGGAAAAATTGGCTGAAATCTGAATGAACGATAAACATTGTGTTCAACTGGGCACGGGGTGTAGCCGAAAACATGTGAACGATAAGTACCATTTTAAGCGGCAAATTAAAACAAAAAGATATAGTAGTAATATTGCCGAATGAAGAGTGAAGTTATTAAAACAGTAAGAAATCTTACCGATATTTTACTACAACTTAATCTAACCCAACTCTCACACAGAACCCTCCACTGCCAATGCCTAGCCCTAGCTCCCCTGGTGGTGCCTAACCCTAAGTCCCCTATACCGTAGAAAGTGAAGTCCGCACGATGTCGGTAGAATTAATATGGCTTTATTCAATCGTTACACATAACAGGCTAAAAGCCAGCACCACATGCTGACATGTTTCGGGCGTTACACGCCCTTAATGCTATGATTAAGGGCGTGTAACGCCCGAAACATGTCAGCATGTGGTGCTGGCTTTTAGCCTGTTATGTGTAACGATTGAATAAAGCCATATTAATTCTACCGACATCGTGCGGACTTCACTTTCTACGGTCTTGGATCTGAGGTCTTGGCAGCCTGCTTTCCTGCACTGTTGGTGGACGGAGGTGTGAGCGGAGCTCCACATTTACAGTGTAAGTCCCCTATAGTGGTGCCTGCCTAACCCTAAGACCTCTCCTAGTGGTGACTAACCCTAACACCTACCCTGCTGGTGCCTAGCCCTAAACCCCCCTTGGTGGTGCCTAACTTTAAGACCCCTCTGGTGGTGCCTAAACCTAAGACTCCCCCCACCCAACCCTAAGACCCCCTCTGGTGGTGCCTAACCCTAACCTCCCCTCCAGTACAAAGCCCCTTCCTGATGCCTAACCCTTACCCCCCCCCCCCCCCCACACACACACACACACACACACATACACAAACCCCCTTACAAATGTAAAATTTGTACATAGAAACAAAATAACATTACAAAGTTGCAAGTTTCAAAACGATAACATATTTCAAAAACCTTAATCTTCTGATGTTGAAAACAGACGCCCACATTTCTGCCTTGGGCGCTGTGTTAACGATATTCGCATTAGCGCTGATGGGGGCACTCAAATTGTCCATTAGCCACAGAAGCCAAAATTTCCTACTTCCCAGAGCAGAAGATTAAGTGATCCAGAAATCCCGAGAGGGAAACCAGAGGTGCGTCCTACCAAATCTATACATTTCACGATTACTGACAGAGCCTGATTATCCACAAGGCACATTTGGAAGGTGCCCGGGGCCTGGAGAGAGAGCAGGGGCCCAGTTGACACTAAACCTCACTAAACATAAAGCAAGGTGGCCATCAGGAATGGGCCAAAGTTGCTATCTTGCCTAGGGACGCATTTCCCCTTGATCCATCTCTGATTGCAGATACTAATTGCAGAAATATGGGAAGCTACAGCGCCTCCTGATGGCTGTCTCTGTATCTGCAATTCTGTTCACCTGATCAGCAAATCTGGCATGATAAAGCTGTCTACTTGTCAACTTGTCTGTAATTCAGCAATGGATAAAGAAAAGATGGGGCCCTGAGCGAGGCAGATTTGGCTCCCCCTTAAAGCTTTCTCAGTAATCTTAGGTGGAGTTGGGTCAGCTGCCCCATTGACACCCACTAGGCCCCGGGCACCTGCCTAAGTTGCCTGGTAAATGATCCTGCTCTGCTATAATTAGATGAGAGAAGTTTGCGGCCCTCTCCTGCGTTATATCAGCTAAATACAAAGTTAGTGATACACTAGAACATCTTCAAGGATACATTTCTACAAATAAATTGAGGTTGTTCTGCATGTAATAATAAAGGGTTAGGGTTCATTGAAGGTGCATGCGGGAACTGTATTCTCCAAAGCGCTATTTCAATAACCCATTAACAGTTCTCACTGTGCTCTAATATAACTCAATAAAGAAGAACTTGAATTGAATATTCCCCTAAGCTCCGCCCCCAGCAACAGCTGAAACTCGCCTTCTCAAAGCATCGATTTGACCAGAGATTATGTCGGACGGAGTCCTGCCACCCTTTGTAGTCTCCTTTGAAGAAGGGGAACAGCTCGGCGATTCCATGCACGATCTGCAAATAACCAAAAATCAATATTAATAATCATGTGACTGATCAGATTATAGAAACTGGGAGGGGAAAAAGCTTGGGAAAGTTACCATAGCAACAAATAGCATCAAAGCCTCCAGCTAATAATTAAAGGACCACTCCGGCAAAAAAAAAAGTTAAAATCTGAAAGAACTGACAGGTTTTGGACTAGTCGATCTCCTCATAGGGGATTCTCAGGGTTTTCTTTGTTTTCAAAAGCATTTCCTGAACGGTGGTTTAACTGCCAAAATAGTAAGATACCAGCCAGCATCCCAACTAACTTGTTGCACTCTATTTTTTCAGTTAGACTTAGCCACTGCCATTCAGGAAACGCTTTTGAAACCAAAGAAAACCCTTTGAATCCCCCTTGAGGATATGGACTGGTCCAAAACCTGTCAGTTCTGTCACATTTTAACTGCTTACTTTTTTCGCTGAAATTGTGCTTTAACCAGCTGCCATTTAATCACTCAGAAGCAGTCACTGGCTTTGACTGGCTCTCTTCCTGACTGGAAATTTCCATGTAGGGAGGATTTTTAGTTCATCACAAAGCACGATATAATACTGCAGCCTCGGGCAAACCTGAAGCGAAAATAAACCTATGATACAATGAATTGTATGTGTAGTAAGTAATAGAACATTAGTGGCAAAGAAGAGAGTCTCATATTGTTTTCCAGTACAGGAAGAGTTAAAAAAACCTCAGTTATTATTATTATTATTGATTTATAAAGCGCCAACATATTCCATGTTATCTATGTAAAAGAGCTTCTCTGAGCTCTTCAACCCACTGGGTGGAATACAGTCCTGTTTTCTGAAGCACTTAAACAACCAAGAAACAGTAAGAGACAGCTTGAGATAAGGTTTTACTGCAGGAAAGTTCAAAGGGTCATTAGGTCTGCTCTGTTTTATGGCTTAAAAGACAGATTGTGGTTTGTAAACTGCAAATATGACAGAATGATGCAATGGTATTTTAAAAAAAGGGCTACATAACTGAATATAAAAAGATGAGAGTCTTTTCTTTGCAACTAATGTTCCATTCGTTATCCGTACTACACATACAATTCATTACATCATATAAGTTTTTTCACCTCAGGTTTGCTTTAAAAACATTTTATATCGATTTATTCCAGTTTACAATGAGGACACTGAGATGGGCAAAATCATAAAATGAATCAATATTTCTTCCCATATCTGTGGCCTTTGCATTATCACTAACCCTAGATTCCTACAGCTATTCACAAACACCAGGAATGGTTGTCATTGCCTCAAGCTGGAAACAGACGTTAGTGTGGGAGTGGTGCAGAGTTTGTTTCTGCCCGATACAGCCAAAGGACGCTGCAAGTAGCATCCACCAAATGTGCCATTCATTAAATATCAAGGCCAAACATTTCTGTGAATGCCACCGATCTACCCACATGTGTGCATTTCCCGCCATTTCCCATCATGCACCTGGTGAGAGTAAGGGCAAGGAAATGCCAAGATTAAAAGGATCCTGAGGTGAGAGGGATATGGAAGCTGCCAGGTGTATTTCAGTATTTCATATTTATACAGTACAGTTTTCTGGCAGTCCTGCTGATCTCTTTGGCTGCTATAGTGTCTGCATCACACACCTGAAACAAGCAGGCGGCTTATTCCATCTGACTTGAATCAGAAACATCTGATCTGCATACTTGTTCAGGGTCTATGGCTACAAGTATTAGAGGCAGAGGACAGCCAGGCAACTGGCATTGTTTAAAAGGAAATAAATGTCAGCATCTTTAATATTATTATTATTTATTTATTTATATAGTGCCAACATCTTCTGTAAAATCTCTTAAACACTGAATTTCACCTTAAGAGGAACTTTACTGAACATAACTTAGTCAGTAAGATTGGTTATTTCTTTACAAATATTACTTTATAAATCACTAGGTCGATGTTTGCCCATTGTAGAATCTTTCCTCACCCCGATTTATATTTTTAAACTCATTACAGGTGGTGACATCTTTACTGGTGGCAAATCAGTATCACTGTGCAATGTTTGTGTGTTAAGAAGTGAACAGAAACAACACCACGGCCCATATGCAATTCACTTTTTCAAACTTGTAAATAAAATGCTTTTTAAAGTGTACCAGAGCTTGTATAAATCAAAAGATTTATACATACCTGGGGCTTCCTCCAGCCCCATATGCTCTGATCACACCCACGCCGCCATCCTCCGATGTCTGCAGTGTCAGTACCGGGTCCACGCACTTCTGTCAGTCGGAGCCAGTCTGACATAAGAGACGTGCACCCTCTACGTATCTCTCCAGTAGCTGCTGGAGAGATACGCAAAGAGCTCACTTCTCCTGCGTAGACTGGAGCCAACTGACGGAAGTGCGGGGACCCGATACCCGAGCTGCCGAAGACTGAGGATTGCGGCGTGGGGGCAATTGGAGCATATGGGTCTGGAGGAAGCCCCAGGTATGTATAAATCTTTTTATTTATACAAGCTCTGAGTCCCTTTAAATCACCAGCACAGAAAAAAAATACTTAAAATAGTTTTGATAGTACTTTTCCACTGGTACTTTTTCAATTGCAAAGTGCTGAAAAGTTACTCTAAAATTAAGATGAAAAATGATATCTTAGGAGAAAACTCAATAGGAAAACTTAATTAAATGGGCCCTTGTCAATAAAATACCTTTCAAACCCCCAGCAAGCAGGAAAATACAGAAAGTCAATTTGATAGTACTTTTTCTAATACTTTTGTTTTTTTTTTAAATTTTGAAATGCTGATTGCTGAAAATCATCTTCTGTGTAGAATAACGTTTCAGCACGCTGCAACTGAAAAAGTATTAAAGAGTAGGTGGAAAAGTTGTTTTAAAAAGAATCCGAGGCGGTTCATGGGGGGGCAGATGGGACACAGAGGTATGTTCTCTGCCTCATGGCGTGCCTCTGTGTCCCCCCACCACTGTTCTCTGCCCCTCCCACTGCCACACTATAGCTTCCCCCCTCCCCCCCCAAAGATTAGCGACATTATTTGTCACTATCTTGGAGGTAAACATAGGGAAGTGGGATTCCCTGTTTGAAACAAAAGTGGGCCAGTGCCATGTGAGCATATCACCAAGGAGAAAATGTTTATTGCATATGGATCCTTTGGCCCTTATTTAATTTATTTTTTCTCCTGACTTTTCTCTTTGGGCCTGTTTCCACTGCACACAGATTGGATGCAGAAAAACTGACTCCAATGGATGCCTATGGGAAAATCTGCATCAGAAATATCGCGTTTAGTAGAAACAGGCCCATAGGCATTCATTGGCGTCAGTTTGTCTGCATCCATTCTGTATACAATCTGCGTGTAGTAGAACTAGAAACAGGACCTTAGGTGATGTTTTCACATCTTATCAATAAAATACCATTGAAGACACCAGCAAGCAAGAAAATACTCAGAATAATTTTGACAGTACTTTAAAACCTATTTTCCGGTACTTTCTCAGTTGCAGAGTGTAGAAAAATTACTTTAAACAGAAGATTAAAAATTATGTCCTAGGAGCAAATTTATGACGTAGGCTGTGGCGCAGTAGCTACTGCAATATCTACCTACCTTCCTTCAACACCTTCAAACAAGCCCTCAAAACACATTTCTTTAAAATGGCCTACCCCCCCCCCCCCCCCCCATCTACCACACCTTTTCCATAGCATTACCTTATGTGTCCCTCCCCCACCCTTTAGATTTTAAGCCTTTGGCAGGGTCTCCCCCCCACCCCCCAGTGTGTCCTTCATGATCTAGCAACCCCAGCAATGACACCCTTCTCATTCTGACTGGTCTCTGTAATATCACATGATCATGCATCTTATACCCTGTTGCATGGACAACCTTGTGCTATGTTGGTGCTTTATAAGTACAATAATGAATAATAATAACACCGCGATCCTGCGCAGGCGCAGTAGTGGCTTTCCGATCAGGCTGAGGCGCCAATAGCCAAGTCCAATCAAGTCCGCGCTACAGCGCAGGCGTGAGGAAAGCCGCTACTGCGCCTGCGCAGGATCACAGTAGGTAAATATTTACCTCGCCGGTGTTCAGGGGCTGCCACCGCTGGATCCTGGAGGATGGAGAAGAGGATGGGGGAAGCTTCATTAGGATCAAGAGGCTTCCCCCGGCCTCCTGAGGTAAGCATGCCTCAGAGGCTGTTTTTTTTGTTACAGATTTTCTTTAAATCAGGATAATTAATGTAAAAGTGGGTATCCTGAATAATGTACTACATTCTACTATATGTCATTACAGTGCCTCTTTAATATTTCTTCATATTTTGATAAGTAAGCTTCAGTATAAACCCCCTATTACCCATTGCCCTGAGTGGTCAGCCTGGTAACTCACCTCACAGAGTTTTAGTTTCTTCTCGTTAGACATCTGTATGACCAGCGCGATCATGGCCAGGTAGGAGTACGGCGGCTTATTATAGCGCTGGTAGTTCCTCTTTTTCTTCACCGTCTCCTCCTCAGTAGGCCCATCACCGCTCTGAGGATGGTTAGTAGCTCCAGTGTCCTCTGCAAGGGGAAGCACCCTTTCAGCCATGGCTCTGGCAATATAATGTGGAGGGTCCAGGTATGTTACCTCAAGATTCCTCAGCTCTGTCTGCCGGGAGTTTGGGGACAGCTTGGTTTTTAAGGGCCTAGTCACTTGTCATGTAAATGCACCATAAGGGGGTACACCTCACTTCCTGGACAAAGGAGACCTTCTCTCTGTGCATTTCTATAGACACTTTCAATTCCTAGTTGTTTTGTGTATAAAACGTACATCAAATGCCTATCCTGTGTCTATCTTACGTATATCAATTGCATTCAGGTTTCTTTTTGTTTCTCTATGTAAATGGAAAGCCCTTGTTGTGATACAAAGGTGAGGAGACTCCAGATCTGTTGTGTAAACATGTTTTCCTATCGGGAATAACTTTAGACTCTCTATTTCTGATGAGAACTTCCTGATGCAGGTGACTTCAGTGGGGGAAGCTGGACACCAAATCCTACAGATAAAAAATGGTCCTGAACTAATTCACTTTTCCCCGAAGTTTTCTGCTAGGATATATTTTCACATCTTATCAATAAAATGCCTTTTAAGGTACCAGCATGCATGAAAATACTCAAAATAATTTTCACAGTACTTTTTCATCTACTTTTTGGTACTTTTTAAAGTGTAACTGAAGAACTAAAACAAAGTCTTTCACTTACCTGGGCCAGTCCTGTGCAGCTTTCCTGTCCCGCGGCGGTCCTCCACGATCCTCCGTTCTCCCATCGCTAGCGAGTTTTGTTACCGCTGATGCAGCAACTGCGCCTGTGCGGCCCGGGCCGCGCATATCTTTCTTCGCGTTCCCACCCACAATTACGCCCTGCGCTATTAGCGCAGGACTCCATTGCGGGCTGGAATGCAAAGAAAGATACGAGTGGCTCGGTGAGCGCAGTCGCAGTTACCGTCGACTTACAAGTCAATTGTAACGAAACTAGCCGGCAGCGGGAGAGCAGAGGATCGTGGAGGTCCGGCGCAGGACAGGAAGGCTGTACGGGGCTGGCAGAAGCCCCAGGTAAGCGAAACACTTTGTTTGTTTTAGTCTTTCAGTTCCGCTTTAAGTTGCCGAGTGCTAAAAAGTTAAGGTGGCCTACTGGACTTGGTGGCCATCCGATTTGATAATTGGTGCCACCAAGAGCATGCCCGATCGACGTTGTGACCAATTTCGGGCCGATAGGACATGCTGCAAGACTATGGTTGGCTTGACTTTTCTTGAGGCGAAAACAATAGTGCTGAGCTTCTGTTTCCATGAAATTCCACTTTCCGATCGGAAATCGGGTTACCACAGTGGAAATCAGTATACAGAAATTGGAATTCTGTAGAAATGCCACATTCCCGAAACTTGGAAATCTTAGCCCAATCCCAGAACTCAGAAGCATCGGACCAATCAGAGAATACAGAATTTCTACGCAGAAATCGGAGTTCCTCAAAAATCAGAAGACTTGTATTAGACCAATCTGAAAATGCTGAAGTATAAATGCGGTTTCTGCATAATATCGTACATCTGTAAAAAAAAATAGAAAATTCCACATTTTAAAAAATGTTTCCAATTAACTTTATTGACAAAAAAAAAATAACATCCCACCGAAATCGGAACTTATTGGAATGCAGAAAATTTGTAGGAATCGGAAATCGGCGTTTCTGACCATCCCTGGAGGCTTCCCACGTTCTCCTGGCCCCCACCGTTGCCCCATGTGGACCCCCGGAACATATCCGACTTATCAGTGATTCAGTGATTGGTTTAAATCAATCTGCCCAGCTGATCACTGGCCGAGGCATCGGGGGAAGGGTGCTGTACACATGCTAGATTCGCAGCAGAGGCAGTTGTTACCTCTAGTGTGTGTATCTATAAAGCTTAAGGGTCCTTTCACACTGTGCATGTTGAGATGCCGCTGGCGCAAAGTTGCACCACACGTTAGACATTTAGTGCGACTATACAGTGAAGCATATAATACAATTAAAGTATGCTTCAATGCCACTGTAAATGTGTGCGTTACCCGGTTATCGCACAGCATGCCGTGAATTACTCCACCGGAACCTGCTGCACTGCATTCCATGTGAAAGCCCCATAGGAATATCATTGCATTGCGTTGCGATTATATTGTTTGTTGCGATGCAACAGACATAGTGTGAAAGAGCCCCAAAGGTGTCCATATATCTAGCAATGTATAGTCAGACTGACTAATGCCTGGTACACACCATGCAATTTCCCATCAGATAGATGGGTAGATAGATCATTTTCGATCGTTTTTCTGATCACTTCTATGCAAATCGATCAGAAAAACGATCAAAATCAGATTGGACCTGTCGGAAATTATCTGATGGGAGATTGCATGGTGTGTACCAGACTTAAAGGACTTACGAGGCGAAACGCCGAAAAAAAGTTAATCACTTGCCTCATCTGTTAAGGCACGGAGGACGCCGTCCACGCCCTCCGTGCCGATCCGCCGGGTCCCCCCGCTTATTAGCCCCCCCGGGCCGGCTGCCGACCCCACGGCCCGGGTCGGGCTCTCTCGTCTCTCCCAAGATGGCCGCATCCTTTGCCCGCGGCTGCGCAGTCCGCATAGCCGCGAGTGCGGCTGCGCAGCTACGCTACGTAGCTACGTAGCGTGGATCGGAGGGGTTGGCCCTAGAGCTGCGCAGCCGCACTCGCGGCTATGCGGACTGCGCAGCCGCGGGCAAAGGATGCGGCCATCTTGGGAGAGACGAGAGAGCCCGACCCGGGCCGTGGGGTCGGCAGCCAGCCCGGGGGGGCTAATAAGCGGGGGGACCCGGCGGATCGGCACGGAGGGCGCGGACGGCGTCCTCCGTGCCTTAACAGATGAGGCAAGTGATTAACTTTTTTTCGGCGTTTCGCCTCGTAAGTCCTTTAAGACACAGATCTGTCTCTGATTCAAAAGAAAAATCTGAAAAACATGGGGTTATGCTGGGTACACACGTTACGTGTTTTTGTGCGATTTAGCCACCTGATTGTTTTTTTGGCACGATTTCACACTGGATTTTGCGCTCCATTCTCTTATCTTCATTCATTTTTCTTATCTTTTTCCATTCACCGCTATGAGAAATCGAGCGCGGAAATGACCAGGAGCAATATCGGACATGACAGATTTTATTTATCTGATCCATCTATCGCACGAAAAAACGTAACATGTGTACCCAGCATTAGGGTCAGCACCAGACACCGATTACAAATCCATTGAGCGTGCAGAACAGATCCAAATAAACATATACCAAAAAGAAAGAAAAAAGGGGGATCTGACAAAAACCGCACCACTCTGAAGCCACCAAAAAATTACATCTTTATACCAAAATTATAAACATTATTAATAAAAACGGTTAAAAACCAGATAAGAGGTGGCACACTGATATATCACGTCTCATGTAAAATACAAGGGAATAGTATAAGCTCTCAATAGTCAGCTACTGCTGGTGGCTTAAAGGGGAACTGAAGTAAGAGGTATACGGAGGCTGCCATATTTATTTCCTTTTAATCAATACCAGTTGCCTGGCAGCCCTGCTGGTCTATTTCTCTGCAGTAGTATCTGAATAACACCAGAAACAAGCATGCAGCTAGTCTTGTCAGATCTGACTTTAAAGTCTGAAACACCTGATCTGCTGCATGCTTGTTCAGGGGCTATGGCTAATAGTATTAGAGGCAGAGGATCAGCAGGGCTGCCAGACAACTGGTATTGCTTAAAAGAAAATAAACATGGCAGCCTCCATATACCTCTCTCTTCAGTTCCCCTTTAACAACAAATTTAAATAACACATGATGTATCAAAAATATATGTAAAAAAATAAGCTCTCCAGCTCAGTCTCCACTTTGGTCCTCTCCATTATGCTCCAGAGAGTAGCGCTGATTACCCTCATTCCTCTCCTTTTCCACCTGCTCACACGCTGTCTGTCTACACTGGCACCTATTGGTACACTGTTTTCAGCATCCCTTGCACACTTTGAGATTTCTCCACTGGCCTTCACACCCTGTACTGGGTTCACTGCTAGCCCAGCTTCCTTTAGGCTAAGTTCACAGTGGGACGTTAAAGTCGCACGTTAAAACAGCATTTAACGCAGAATAACTCACTGCAATGAAAAATCAATGCCCCGTTCACAGTGCACACGTTGCGTTGGTGTCTAAAGCTGCACGATAAGTAAAAGTACTGCATGCTGTGCGTTGTACACGTTATTAGCTGCGTTGGACTGTTTGCACATGCTCAGTAATGACTTGGAAACATACTTTTCATTGCCTGTATTTTTTACTGTATCTGCTGTATGCGACGGTAATGCTGCGTTGCGACTTTTTGGGCGCGTTGCGTTGCAAGCTTGCGGTGCGACTTTAACGTGGCATCAAAACGCAACGTCCCTCTGTGAATCTAGCCTCAAACTTATCTTTATAATTTCACACTATGCACTATCTTGTATTTCTGAGGATCCACTCTCCTCACTACCTGTTATTATGGATCTATGTTGATTTATATGGATACATTGTGAAATGTTCCTGATTGTGGAGCAATTTTCTGAGCTTATGTTTTCTTTTTCTTATATATATATATATATATTTTTGATACATCATGTATTATGTATTGTTGAGCCACCAGCAGTAACTGACAATTGAGAGCTTATACTATTCCCTTGTATTTTACATGAGACGTGATATATCAGTGTGCCACCACTTATCTGGTTTTTAACCGTTTTTATTAATATTGTTTATTATTTTGGTATGCAATAAAGATGTCATTTTTTGATGACTTCAGAGTGGTGCAGTTTTTGTCAGATCCTACTTTTTTTGTTTCTTTTGGTAAAAGAAAAATCTGGCACTTCCTATAACAATCTTCATTGCGACACAGAAACCAGGTTTCAGGACCGCACTGGGTCCCCTTTTCAAGGCAAATCCTGCTCAAGGCAAGAATCTGTCTGTCGCTTGTACTTGCAAAAAAATGAGTCAGAGCAGGTGAAATCACCGCTATGCACTCACCGTGAGTGATGCGTTGAGTGCGGGCGGCTGCAGTGTCCCATGCGGCTGCTGTGTATATCACGTGAAATCACGCACACCCCAGTGCAATATGTGGCAGCCACGTGGGGCGTGAGTGGAGGAAGATGGAGCAGTTGGACACCAGCGGCAGCTGGACAGGGGAGAGATTGGAATGCACAGGCACGGGGGGTGGGGGTATAAATGAACATTTGAGGGGGCAGCGGCAGGGGTTTCCGTTGCTTGTCCCGATATCGCATGCCGTTACCGATGCGCACCCGATGGACCACATCAGCCTCAGATTTTCCAGCTTGCTAAACTGCTATGCTTGATCGATTTCAGCCCAAAATTGGTGGAATCATCGATCCGACATGCTTGTTGCAGCACTGATTTTGATCCGATTCCATACAATTATTGAATTGGATAGTCAATCGAGCAGAAAAATCACTAGACGTATGGCCACCTTAAAGGAACCCTAAGCAGGGCGATAAAAAAGCAATGTGGACTTACCTGGAGCTTCCTCCAGCCCCCGGCATCCTCCTGGTCCCTTCCCTTCTGTAGTCCCCCTGGCGGCTCCGGCAATCCGGTGATTTCGGCTAAAGGTGCGCACCTGGCATATTATCACGCCGGTCGGCGTAAGCGTCATCTGCATGCGCAGTCCTCTAAAGACTGAACCACACATGCGCAGGACGCTTACGGGGACTGGCGTGATCATGCGCCGTGGGGATTACCAGAGCCGCCAGGGGGACCACAGAAGGGACCAGGAGGATGCCAGGGGACCTTGTGGCTATGAGGGAAGGGGGGTGGGGGTTGGAGGAAGCCCCAGGTAAGTCCACATTTCTTTTTTATCTCACTGCTCAGGGCCCCTGTGCAGATCTTGTGTGTGTCGGGGGAGGGGGACTAAAGTATTTGTTTTTTCCTGTGGGGGGAATTAGTATAACAAAAGGGGAACTGTAGGTGAAGTTCAGGCCTTCCATGTGCTCAGTAATGACTGTTAACAACCCTGGACAATGAAGGGAGACTAGTGTGAATTAGGACAAATTGACACATAAATCTGTTTGCATTTATTTGTACAGTTCTTTGTTATGCAATTTGCCTTCTGGTCATCCAAGTGGCCATCTCTAACTGACAAGTTCATGAGTTGTTTCCAAATGATCAGCGAAAGATTGAATGCTAATTTCACCTTCTAGCTTAAAGTGTACCTGCCACGGGAAAAAGTCCTGCATAACTTACCTGGGGTATCTGGCAGGCAAATCTAACTGTAAATTGTATGGTGTGTACCTAGCATTAAAGGGAACCTGAATCAAGTAAAATGATTTAAAATAAACACATGAGGTAACTTCAATTAAACATTTCATTAGGCCAATCAGAACCTTGCCATCAGTTCCTCTCAGAAGCTCAACATTTTCTTCTGACAATGATCTCTTGCAGTATAGCTCATCATAGCTATGATTTACCACTTGATGACCCAGCCTTTACCCCCCCCCCTTAAGGACCAGCGCTGATTACTGAGATCTGTTCTGGGTGGGCTCTACAGCCCCCAGCACAGATCAAACATTAGGCAGAGCGACCAGATCGCCCCCCTTTTTTCCCCACTAGGGAATGATGTGCTGGGGGGTCTGATCGCTCCTGCCTGCGTGTGGCTGGCGGGGGGGCACCTCAAAGCCCCCTCCACCGCAGGATTCCCCCTCTCCCTCCCTTCCCCGGAGATCGGAGGCTGCACAGGAACGGATCTGTCCTGTGCAGCCTCTAACAGGCTCCTGCCTGTCATGTGACAGCGATCCCCGGCCGCTGATTGGCCGGGGATCGCTGATCTAGTACAACGCTGCTACTGTTAGCAGCGTTGTACAAATTTAAACAAAGCGGATTATTTCCGCTTGTGTTTACATTTAGCCTGCGAGCCGTGATCGGCAGCCCGCAGGCTATTCGCGGAGCCCCCCGCCGTGAATTGACAGGAAGCAGCCGCTCGCGCGAGCTACTGTTTCCTGATTAATTAGCCTTCAGCCAGCGACACAGATGTGCGTCGCTGGTCCTGCAGCTACCACTTTGCCGACGCGCGTTATGAGTGCGCGGTCGGCAAGTGGTTAAGGAGCCATTCTCGCTCCGATACGCCGGAGTTTTTATCTGTATGCTGCGATACTGGATCATGGAATAAAGATTTTTCTATTTTCATCATAAAACATTGGTGAAGCAGGATTTCCTTTTTGCTTATTGGGAAACATTGGGTTGGATGATTTGTAGAGAAGCAGGAAAACTAAAAAACTTACTTGTATGTAAAATGGAATGTTTGTCACTGTGAGCTAGAAACTGCAGAGATCACACATAGCCAATGCTTGTTTACAGTCTTTATTGAGCACCTGAACTTCACCTACTGACCCCCTTTTGTTATCCTAATTCCCCCCAGAGGGAACAACAAACACTGTAGCCCCAGGCACCCATATGATCTCCACCCATTCAGCTGATTATTCATGACAGTCTCAGGTGAAAGTCAGTACAGTTTACCTGCTTAGGCAAATCGCACACTTGTATTGGTGCCATCCTCCTGCAGCAGGAGAGCGCAGGGCAGGACAATTGCACCACACTGTGTCTCCATGCCATAGTAGAAAAAAAGAACCAAACCAGTAAAGCTGCACCCAGAGAGAAATTTTTTATTGAAAAAATATGCATTATTACTAGTCAAGTAAACAGCATTACTATAAATATGGTTAATTCTTGGAAACATCTGAAACAGTGAAGAGACCCTGTCTGCTTATAACAACCAGTAACTGAATCTAAACATAACCACAATACAAATGTAAATTACCCCCATCTTAAACTGCCATCTTAACGACTTGGGTGCCCCGTGACAGTATATCTACGCACCAGCAGACTTTATCTTAGCACCCAGGGCGTAGATATACGCATCCCCGCTGTGACTATTGTTATTGTCCACGCTCCCGCTCACTTGTGCATGCGCTTCCTCCTGTGTGTACTCGCTGCCGCCCGTTAGCCTGGAGATCAATAAATGGGAATGCAATAATCGACGGCTTCAATGAGAAGCCGCGTTATTGTGAAAGAAAATAAATAAACATACTAAACTAATTTAAAATTAACTCCTTGCCGCCCACACTCTCACATAGTTACCTTAGGGACAGAACTTTTTTAATATGTATGTCAAGAAGGTATATTACTGTTATTTTTTTAAATATGGGCTTAATAAATAATTGACGCAAAACTGAAAAAATGTACCTTTATTTCCAAATAAAATATTGGCGCCATACATTGTGATAGGGACATAATTTAAATGTGTAATAACCGGTACAAATGGGCAAAAAAAATAAGCGGGTTTTAATTATGATAGTATGTATTATTTAAAAACTATAATGGCCGAAAACTGAGAATTAATGAATTTTTTCTGTACTATTCCCATAAGAATGCATTTAGAATAAAATAATTCTTAGCAAAATGTACCACCCAAAGAAAGCCTAATTGGTGGTGGAAAAAAAAACAAGATACAGATCATTTAGTTGTGATTAGTAGTAATAAAGTTATGGGGGAATAAAAGTGAAGAGCTCTGAGGGCTCATTCACACTAGAGGCGTTTTTGCCCTTTTTTTTAAGCGCAGGCGATTTTCAAAATCTCCCATAAAACGCTTGTGCGATGAATCTCTATGAGAAGGTTCATATCAGCGCGTTGCATCCGTTTTGTGGTCGGCAAAGTGGTTCCTGTACCATTTTTGGGGCGTTTTTGCTATAATGGAAGGTATAGGAAAAACACAAAACACTCACAAAATCGCTTTGTGCAGAGATAGCGTTTGTGTTTTTAAGAATAAATACATTGTATTTATTATTTTCAGGGTCAAAGAGTTCACTTCCTGACTTGCGCTTTTACCTGAAATGCAGCGCACAGTGGAGCTCCGGGAGGGGGAAAAAAGCGTACAAAAACGCAAAACGCTTGCATTTGCTTTTTCGATTAAGGCCTCTTTCGCAGTAGGACGTTGCGGTTTGATGCGACGTTAAAGTCGCGATGCAAATTTCAATGCAACGCCCCAAAAAAGTTGCAATGCAACTTAATGCCCCATTATCGTCGCATACAGTAGAGCATACAGGCAATGAAAAGTATGCTTCCAAGTCATTACTGAGCATGTGCAAACTGTCCAACGCAGCTAATAACGTGTATAACACACAGCATGCAGCACTTTCTAACAATGCTACACGTTACACACAAATGCAACGTGTGCACTGTGAATGTTGCACAGACTTTGCATTGCTGTGCGTTAGTCTGCGTTGAAACATTTTCTAACGTGCGACTTTAAGGTCACACTGTGAAAGAGGCCTCAAATATAAAATGAAACTGTGGGACATCTAAAAAAGTCATTTTTAGGAGAAGAAGGATAGATACAATTATTTTTCTCATTAGTTTATTTTCATATCGGATGTCCTTTAACCTCTCGCCAATGGGCGTGGATGCGGCGTCAGCCCCAGGACCGCCTAACGCCGATTGGCATAAAGTCCTGGGGCGAGGATTTGCAGGAGATCGCGCGCACTGATGCGTGCGTATCTCTGCTTGGATGACGGAGCTCCGCCATCAGTCTCCCAGCGGCAATCGTCGCTAGGAGACTGTTAGACGGTGAAATTGCCATCTATTTACACAGTACAGCGCTGTACTGCGGACAGCCGTGTGACACTGAAGCCTATGTCACACGGCAGCTGATCGCTGTCATAGGCTGGCTAGGGAAGGGAGGGTGGGTTATTTAAATATTTTTTAAAAATCGTTTATTTATTAAAAAAATAGTACTGTAAATATTTGTTAAAACAAAACATCCTGGGAGCCATCACAGCCCACCAACAGAAATATCTGTTGGTGGGCAGAAAAGGGGGAATGACTTGTGTGCTGAGTTGTATGGGCCCGCACCGAGGCCTTAAAGCTGCAGTGATCTATTTTGTGAAAAATGGCCTGGTCTTTAGGGGGGATTAAGCCCGTGGTTAAGCTACAGAACTCAACACAGCGATGTAGGAAAATGGATCCAGCATCGTCCCACCACGACGAGCGATCCATCCTCCTGCTGGCGGGTATGCACGACGTCTCGTGACGAGCGCGACCAAGACTTCAAACGACTGCGGTACTTCCTTGTATGTAGAATGTAATGTTTGTCACTGTGAGGGAGAAACTGCAGACATCACACATAGCCCACACTTGTTTACAGTCTTTACTGAGCACCTGAACTTCACCTTCTGACCCCCTATTGTTATCCTAATTCCCCCCAGAGGGAACAACAAACACTGTAGCCCCAGGGACTCATACAATCCCCACCCCTTCAGCAGATTGTTCATGAGTCTCAGGTGAAAGTCAGTACAGCTTAGCTGTTTAGGGTCCTATTACACTTAAAGAGGAAATTTATAGGCTCAAATCCACCACACAAATTTCCCGAAGATCTTCCCGACCAATTTTGTTTTTTTGAGCGACGAGCGATCCTCCGCCTTTAGCGACACATGCAACAATAACAACCATCACCACAGATTGAAATGTTAAGATCAACGCAAAGTACCACGATCACATGAAGTCTTGTTCACGCCTGTCATGTAACGTCACATGATGTCGCGCCTACCCGTTGGCAGGAAGATGTATCTGGGAGCGCTCGTCGTGGAGGGACGTGGCTAGATCCATCTTCCTACATCGCTGCAGCGAGTAGCTTTAAGGATCCAATCCGCCATGATGGTCATTATCGGCGTGCGTTGCTAAGTGTCATTAGCGCAATTGCGCGCCTTTACCTACGTCGTGAGATTACGGAAACAATTGCTCAAAAAATGACCGATCATCAGGAAAATTGGCGGGAAAACCGTGTGGTGAGTATGGGCCTTTACAGAGGTCATCAGCAGCTTCCTACTTGTGTCCTCCACGGTTGTGACTCCACCAACCCTTCACCTGCTAATCCTCCTATTGTTCCTCCACACAGGACACTATTAAGGCAGCCATACACTGGTCGATTACCACCAGATCGACCAGCAGATAGATTCCTCTCTCTGTGATCTAATCGGATCACAGAGGGATCTATTGGCTGCCTACACTGCAAAAAGATTTTGAATCAATTTCACTGTGAAATCGATTCACAATCTGTGGAGCTGCCGATGCCGCCGCCCCCAGCATACATTACCTGTTCCGCCGACACCAGTCCTCCGGTCCCTTCTCCGCGCTGGGCTTCGGCTTCACTTTACTTCCTGTTGGGGGAAGTTTAACAGTAGAGGGCGCTTTACTGTTTAAACTTCCCCCGACTGGAAGTAAGTGAAGCCAGCCAGAGCCCAGCGCGGAGAAGGGCATTCGAACGCTGCTATCGACGCACTCCCGACCCGCCAACGATCGAGCGAAATTTTCTGCGCGGACAGATGGACGGGATCGATTGATTTTGGACGGAAATCGGGCAATCGGTCAGCATTTGCGTATCGATTTCACAGCAGATTCGATCACAGTGATCGGATCTGCTGTCAGTCGGTAGGGAATCGAGTAAGTGTATGGGCACCTTTACACATTTATATATACTATGTGTGAAGAAGGGTCCTCACCCACCCCTTTTTTTAAAGCCATCACTTTTCTCCATTCTCGGTAGACTAAAAAGGATGCGTGAATTAGCACTTGACAACGTTTCCACTACAGCAGTTCCACCACAATTTTCCTCCGATCTCTTGGGTGTATGGCGCAATTGCAATGTATTTGCGTTTGCGATTTCTGATGGGAGGAAAATAACGGTAAAGGAAAATATTTTGAGTTTCCAAATTAACAAACAAAAAAACTAGAGGAGTGCAGGAGGTGCGGACCACACCACGTGTTTCCAGCAGAGGGGGTGACACCAAGGTCAAAGTTGGAAAAATAAATATACTTAGATCAGGCTAGAGCCTGATCTCCCTCCTGCTTAGGTCTTGATTCTTTTTTAGATGGGCAACTGACAAGCGGTGAATTCACTGCCTGCCCACTGCTCTCGTGCACCGGCCAGGTGCTTGTTAGTGCTTCGTACCGGCGCTGCACAGGTTGCCCCTCATAGAGTCAGATCCACAGCCGTGCTCAGACTCGTTGCGGTCCTCTGCTGCCGAGTAACGCCTCCGTGTGTCATCCAGGGGCGTATCTGGGTAATATAGAGCCTATGGCATACACTGAAATTGCCCCCCCTCCCCAGTCAGAGCCCTCTTCCCCTATAAAAACAGCCTCCTTTCCTGCATACGTAGGTTATGGTTGCTGTGTTTTGGCTCGGGATATAGCTGAAGTTACTTTTTTTCATCTTATTCCCTCTCTGTCCTCTTTTCTAACAGTAAGCCACGTGATCTCTACATACATAAATTAAGTAGCCATGTTCCCCATATAACAGAATTAATCTGATCTGAGTGATGGGGAGACACAGGGGCAGGCATGGCGGCGCAGCACAGGAGGAAACATGGCGCCCATGTTGCTGTGGCGCCCATGGCATGAGACATGCCTGTACCCCTCTAGATACGCCTCTGGTGTCATCACTTGACACGTGTGGTGTCACTGCCGCTGCAATTCAGCTGCATTTTACTTGCACCCAGACTGCACTGGCGGGCGGCAGTCGGGACGATGGACTGCTTGGCAAGCATCCAGTTTAGCCCGCAGGCTTCCCTCTACCTAGGTAAGTGCCCAATTGCAGCACTTTTTTTTTCCGCTACATATACACTTTAACAGAGTTGCTCAAATAGCCCTGATCGCGAGTACGAGTGATCACGAGCATGACTCCGCCCACTTCCGAATTGACTCGTGATCACGAGTAGAAAGGGATATCCGACTTGAGTGCGGTTTCGAGTCGAATAACCGCATGTAATCAGGAATAACGAGTCGACTTTAGCGGGTAATAGCAAAGCCCTCTTACATGCTAGAAACACCAAATTTGCAGGTTATGTTAAGAAGAACAAAAAAGACCTTATAGTTTTTGAGAAAATTGATTTTAAAGTTTCAAAGGAACAAAGTATATATGTAAATGCGGTAAATGACAGTTACTGAAGCAAACCTAACGGTAGTGTAAATTAACATATATCAGAAGAAAGAGTAATGGATTTCATGACGGGGTTTCCACCTGGAGCCACAACGCTTTGGTCAGGGACTATAAGGTCTTTTTGTTCCCTCTTGTTCCCACTGTTCTTCTTAAAGTGGACCCAAATCGAACATTTTTTTTAATTCAAAATATTTAGTTGCACCGCTCTGACACATACAAAGATAAATAAACACTCCTTCAAGCCTATGAGCATTTCAGTGCATGCTTTTCACTCTTCTCTTTTCATAACTAGGGTTATACAGGTGGCAGCCATTAGCAATTCCTCCTTTGCTGGACACCTCATACTCCACCAGTTTGCCGGATTCTGTCCCGGCAATATGAAAGGAAGGGAGGGGTTCCTCCAATAAATGTAAAATATTTTATATTTGTCATCATGCAGCTGAAAAAAGGCTGCTATTTATTATTATAATTTAGAAAATAGATTTTATTTCTGAAATCTTGTATTTTTAATTTGGGTCCGCTTTAACATAACCTGCAAATTTGGTGTTTCTAGCATGTAAGGGAGCTTTGCTATTAACCGCTAAAGTCGGCGGGTTTTCAATCAGGAATACCGACTCATGATCCCGAGTAACTCGATCACGGATGCCGACCACGGATTCCGATCACGAACTCTGATAATCGCAAAAAACAGCTCGTGATCATGAGTTAGTCGTGATGAGCACCGCTGCATTTTAACCCTTTAGCAGCCAATTTATTTAGAGGCTTGCAAGTGCTCCAGGCCAATTTATTTTAGCCCATTTTTTTATTTCTAATTTGTTACATTTCTCTGCTTCTAATTAATTCTGCTGAAATGTTTATCCATGGTCACTTGTCACCAGGGGGAAGTGTGAGACAATAACAGAGGACTTCTGCTTTTAGTTTCTTGGTTTTCTGCTCAGTAGAGAGAGATCAAAGCATTCCAAGAATTTGCAGCACAATGAGATCTGCCAACTGAAGTCAAAAGCAGTGCACTTATCTGAGAAGAGATAACACTGTTGTAGTTGCTAATGGTATAAGAAAGGGATGGGGATTCATTTTAACACCTACATCAGCACTGTTGATGATAAGCATAACACAAGATGCATGAGTAGCAAAACAACAATATGACAGGTACTATTAATATGCTAATTGAGATGTAATTGTTTTAGATTTGGTTTGTATGGATTGTTTGATTTTCCTGACAATATTTTGAAGCGTTAACACCCAGGCTGTACATAAACAGTCTAATATTTTTTCTAGACAGTAACTAACTACACACCTCACATTAGAATTATAGGAAGGGTCTGTTATGTGGGTTCTAAAGTTTGGACCAGTGAGGTGTAACCAGCTGATGGCTGGATAGTGTAATGGGTAAGGGCTCTGCCTCTGACATAGGGGACCTGGGTTTGAATCTCAGCTCTGCCTGTTCAGTAAACCAGTGCCTATTCAGTAGGAGACCTTGGGCAAGTCTCCCTTACACCGCTACTGCCTATAGAGCATGTCCAAGTGGCTGCAGCTCTGGCGCTTTGAGTCCGCCTGGAGAAAAGCATTATATAAATGTCCTTTGTATTTATATGTGTATCCTTTACAGACTTGTTTTGAGAAACATCATTTGTGAATATAATTTATTATTGGTGTCTGCAAAATGAATGAATGTAGACTATGATCTGCCTATTCACAAGATTGGAGGCAAAAGAGGCCTTGCCTGGGGCACAAAAATAGCCAGAAAATGACCCTTCACCATTGCCACACTGACCCAGAGACAAGACAAAGGTAAGAGGAAGGATGGACATGTTGCTCTTTTCTCTGATGCCTCTCTCCTCATCATTCAGCCTGGCAGAGCTTTGTACAGCAAATACCCTATGTGTCCCAAATATTGAAACCGTTCCTGGATGTACTGTAAATATGGCACCAGACTCCAGATTGATCCAAACACCAGGGTGGCGCTTACATGGGGCAAATGGGCAACTGCCTCGGGCCTGAGAACCTGCTGACCCCTCCCCCCGGTCGCAAACCCCCCCCCCAAGTGAGTAGTGGTCTCCTTAGCTCCTGCAGAGTATTTCCATTCGAAGCAAACTTACCAGTCCTGCTGGCACACTTCCCCATCATACACAGAAACCATCCAAAAAAAGCCAACGTTTCGTGACCACACATGACCCCTTTTTCAAGACAAAGCTTAACCAAGTCAAGTATCTGTTTGCCTCTTTAATAGGACTAGAACATAGGTTCATCAATCATGTGTGTTCACCTCAGTGCCCTCACAAAGCTGCACCAGATCAATATATCTATGTTCTAGTACTGTTAAAGCGTCAGAAAGCTACTTACCTTGTGCAGGCTTTGCCTTGAAAAAGGGACCCTGTGTGGTACCGAAATATTGGCTTTTTTGGGTGGTTTCCATGAATAATAAAGATCAGTATAGGAAGTGCAAGCTTTTCTTAAATTGTACACACTATGAGAGGCGTTATCCTCAATTCAGCTGCAGCACTCCTGCTATAGGGGACTAAACCAATAGTGAGTGCGAAACAATTCCTATTGCCACACTCATCCATCAGTCTATGTGCTTCTGTCTGATCTGATTAGCTGCATGCTTGTTTTAGGTTTGTGATCATGATTTGAGGCAAGGCCACACAGGCCATGGCCTAGGGCACCAAGAACTAAAGGGGAGGGCAGTGGGGCTGCCACACTCAGGCAATTAAATTGCCAAGTATGTAAACCTCAGCGGTCACACACCCAATTCGTGGCAGTGAAGCACAGTACAGGATCGTGGAGAACAGCACACGACGGGGGAGAACAGAACAGGTTGGGAGAAGCACACGACTGGGGTACAGTAGGATAGGACGAGGGAAGCACAGGACTGGGGGACAGTAGCACAGGAAGAAATAAGCACAGGACTGGGGGACAGTAGCACACGAAGAGGGAAGAACAGGACTGGGGGACAGTAGCACAGAAAGAGGGAAGCACAGGACTAGGGGAGCATAGCACAGGAAGAGGGAAGCACTGGACAAAGGGAGCACAGGACTGGGGGACAGTAGCACAGGAAGAGGGAAGCACAGGACTAGGGGAGCATAGCACAGGAAGAGGGAAGCACTGGACAAAGGGAGCACAGGACTGGGGGACAGTAGCACAGGAAGAGGGAAGCACAGGACTGGGGGACAGTAGCACAGGAAGAGGGAAGCACAGGACTGGGGGACAGTAGCACAGGAAGAGGGAAGCACAGGACTGGGGGACAGTAGCACAGGAAGAGGGAAGCACAGGACTGGGGGACAGTAGCACAGGAAGAGGGAAGCACATGACTGGGGGACAGTAGCACAGGAAGAGGGGAGCACAGGAAGAAAAAAGCACAGGACCGGAGGAGCACAGGAAGAGGGTAGCACAGGAAGAGGGAAGCACAGGACAGGGGGAGCACAGGAAGAGGGAAGCACAGAACAGAGGGAGCACAGGAAGAAAAAAGCACAGGACAGAGGGAGCAAATAAAGAGGAAAGCACAGGACCGGGGGAGCACAGGAAGAGGGAAGCATAGGACAGGGGGAGCACAGGAAGAGGGAAGCATATGACAGGGGGAGCACAGGAAGAGGGAAGCACAGGACTGGGCGGCTGTGGTTGGTAACAGTGACAATTGGGCAATAACATGTTCAAATCTAGCCCTAGGACTGCCAGGCAATTGGTATTGGTTAAAAGGAAATAAGTATGGCAGCCTCCATACGCCTCTCACTTCAGGTTCCCTTGAGGCTGGATTCACACTTCGATGCAATGCGTTGAGTTGTGCCGCGTTGCATCCCACTGAAAAAAGCATTCTGCAATGCAACACGACGCAACTCAACACATCAAACTGTGAATCCAGCCTAGATAAACCCAAAGTCCTTCAACATCACGTTATTTCCCATAATGATGTCACTCAGCCATCTTCAGTTTATTCAATAAAGCTTTATTAACTCAATTTTTTTTTACAAATAAAAATACAGCTTTGTCTCTGTACACTGGGCAATGTATAAGATATATAACTTCCATAAAATGTATATTGTGTATTCTGCAGGCTGCACTTCTTGTTCAATGATTGGAAATCATAAGTTAAACAGATATGGCTTTGGCTAGAATAGATAATCCTATATGTTTTACACGTGGGCCACTAAGTACTATTTAGCTTTATTACGCTACATGACCGATGCCATCGCCTTCTCCGGATCAGATATCATCATATACATCATAACAATGAATAGATATTACATAATGAGAGGAGCAGCTGTTCTTTGATAGCGTTCACTGGATCTAATATATATCCAAGGGTGGGGTAAATAAATGGGTACATACTGTATATAAGTAGTGATAATAATAGGAATATCGGGGCTCATAGTGTCTGATAGTATCCTGGATGTATACTGCACAAACAGTACTTCAGATTTCATTCAGTTGGATAAAAAAAATAAATCAGAATTTCAATTATCTGATCGCATTCGAATAAAAAGTATTACATGTAATTGGTTCTTAAAGCGGGGCTGAACTCAGAATGTCCTCTCTGCTCTGAAAAATATCCAACAGCATAATAACCTTTAAACAAAAAAACATTTCTTTGATACAGCTGATACAAATCCTGCAATAAATCTGCAGTGTGTCTACTTCCTGCTTTCATGGAAGCAGACATATTGTTTACAGCCTGTGCTTTCAAATGAGCTTATCTGCCATCTCTGCTGTGGCAGTCATGTGACACAGGGGAGAGATCAAATTACAGGTGTGATTAGTTACAGATGAGGGGGGAATTAGACAGGCTAAACTATCTAAATACATTCAGGGTGCATTTTTCTATGTTTTCCTTCTGTCCTGTGCAAGAGTTCAGGTCCCCTTTAAAGCAATTCTGAGGTGGCATGTAAAACAAAAGTAATAATACTCACCTATGCAGAAAGAAGGTTCTAGATCTCATCTCTCGGGGTACTGGTTCCCCTGCTGTCCATCGTTTAAATTTTCTGCCTCCGGGAGCAGGGATGGGCTTTTCAGTATTCAAAATTACTACTCGAATTCGAAATTAAATGAGGCTTGATTGCCTCAGGTGTGACCACAAGAGACGGGGGGGGGGGGGGGGGGGTTACTTACCCAGATGTCCGTCGGCTTCCATTCGTCTCAGTCCACTCGCACACCACCTATGGGATGCGTTCCATAACTCACTACCACACTTCCTCCTTCAAGCCGGAAGGAGGAAGTATAGTAGTGAGATGTGCAATGCGTCCCATAGGTGGCATGCGAGTGGAGTGAGATGCATAGAAGCCGACGGACATCTGGGTAAGTAACCCTCCGTGTCCCTCAGTGTCAGAGGACACCGAGGGACCTGAAAAAGAGTAGATTATGTTGCAGAGTTAGAAAGCTACATGTCCATAAATGCCATAAACTGGTGGCCTTTCAATCTGGATTTTAACACCTCCAGAGATGGAGCTATCCTGACTGAGTGTGGTAAGGAGCTCCAAAGGTTAGAGGCAGCATGACAGAAGGCTCTGGTTCCAACCAATGAGCTGCACAGAGTGGAAATAGGGTGTAAACTGACACAATCTATATGTATTTCGTTGATGGCAGCACTCTGGGATGGCTGTTTTTATCAAGGTGACAAAGCAGAAGTAAAGTTTGCTGAAATCCTTGTCCAATGTTGATTGGAACTGAAGGGATGGCTTTCTTAGCAACAAAAGGGGAATTTAATTTTAAAAAATATTTTGTTGACTCCACTGTGATCATCACGTCTTAGCATGCTTGGCCAGTAGGAAGTGGTCAAGAGAGCCAACGTGACAAACCAATGACAGCTGACTGTGTACAGATGAAGAGTAAAAATGAGAAACTTTTTTGATTAAGGAAAAAAACATTTGCTCACAGTGAGTCTGTATGCGTATCTAAGAGTCTGAAAGAGAAGCCGAGGTGAATCTCGGGTAAGAAAACATATACTTCCTGAAGAGGAGGGAAGCCTATGGATCCTGTAGAGGCTTCAGATGTCCTTGCCGCTGCCACCACTCGCCAGGACCCTTCAGAAGATCTGGACCGTGCTCCTCTTCAGGAATGAGCACGGCCATACTGCGTCTGCATGAGTACGGCCGTCAGGCGTAACAATCACCCCTGCGACCTCTGAGGGCCCAGAGGCTTTGGGGGCCTCTCCTCCTCCCTCTCCCCAACCGCACCGAATTAGCAAAAAAACCTCCCCATTCGCTCACAAAATCCGCCCCTGCCTCCTCCTCCCACCATGCAGAGTAACGAGTAGTGGGAATGTCTGAAATTTTTTCCTGCTTCCAGACGCTGCTCCACAGCAGAACACTCCCTGCTGCCATTCGCTGGCTCCCAATCATGTGACCCTCATTAGGTTCGGGACCAAGAGGGCACCCCATGCTATCATTTTTGCAGGGTGGTGGGGCATATTAAGTCTACTTACACCCCTGACGACCGAGTCTGCACAGTAAACTGGACCCACTCGTGCACAAGCGGCTCTGTGCTACTGCACAAGCACGTGCATGAAGCCCTTGTAGGATTTGTTCTGATGTCAGCAAGCAGGAAAGGAGGCCCAGAGGACGGCGTAGGAAGCCACTACAGGATCCGGAGACTACCCTTTTCTTCAGTAAGTACAGGGTTTCCTACACAAGGTTTGCCTCAGGTACTCTATTAGAGCACAAAGAGGGTAAGAGGCACCCAGGAGAGCATAAAACAGGTAAAACAAATAAAAGAGATAAAGGGGGAGGTGGCTTACCTCGATAATGAAAAATTCATATATAAACATAATGCATTTTTAATAAGCACAGGCAATGCGTTTCATAAGTCTCTGCCCACTTCCTCAGGCTGAAGGGTTTCAAAAGACAGGTGTATACTGTGTATATATATATATATATACTGTATATATTAATTTGTTGTTATTGAAGTAAGCCACCTCCGCCTCTTTTATTTGTTTTAAACTCATTTTTATACACTCATGGGAGCCTCTTACCCCCTTTGTGCTTGCGCCCCTCCTTGTGAGGGCTAAGTCTGGTCACCACAGGGCTGATGCCACATGTCATTCTACTACTGCTTTTCAAGAATGCGACCATCACCACCCTCTCTAGGTAGCCGAGTGGAGTTGGGTTTGTCCATCTCCACTTCCTTCCAGTGGTTGGTTGCTCCCTATGCAACTTTCCTTTTTGAGTATTAATTTCACCTAATTTTCATTTTATCTACTTTGTAACATACTGCACCATTTGGGCTCCCGTTGTCTCTGTATTTTCTTCTTAGGGTGCATTGGTCACCCTTCCACACAGTACTCCATTAGTGGGATAGTTGGCCACAGTAACTGTCAGAACAGTTTGGACTTTGTGCTGAGAGTTTACAGTACTGAAATGAGCAAGGCTAACCTGTAAGTGTTTAAATAACACATTGTCCATAGAGCTCCTGCAGAAAATAAAGAGCTAACTAGAGATGGTCAATGAAATGCAAACAATTCTGTCTTGCCTGCAAATCTTATGCAAATTGTATGAAGCCTGGAATTGGTCCAGTCAGTTTAAGTAGGAAGTGAACCTGATTGGCCCAATTTCAAACTGCTTTCAATTTGCATGAAATGTGCAAGAATTTGGAATTATTTCCACCTCATTGACCAACTCTAGAGGTAAAGGCTGAATATCTTCAAGCAAACCTGCATTTGCAGGTCAATGGAAACACATTAGCCAGGAGAGCCTCTTTAAACCAGACACTTTGATAACGGAGGGCCCTTGTCACATGGGATGCTCCTTTCCCAGTCTTGCAGTCATGTGGCATTATCTAGATATGTAGTACAGTCACTGGGCTACTGTAGTTTAGGGTCAGTGGACATTCTTTCTCCGAGCTTCCTGATGAGTTCTGCCAGGTCCTCTGTGTTGTGGGATTTCTCCTCCAGAAGTTCATAGCGTAGACTTGAGATGTCCTGCTTGATCTCCTTCAGTTCACCTGAAAGCAGTTAAAGGAAAAATGTAAATATCTGCAGAGACACTGAAGAGCAGATGGCAAGTATGTTGATCATGGTTATACAAAGGTGTTTTACAAGAAGGGAGTTAATACTTTAAAAGTCTGGTAGTAGTCCTGGACATGCCAGCCTCTATGGCCGGGACCGAAGAGCACAGAGGTAGGGACCAATTTTGGCTTTTTTTCTGGTGCCTTACCAGATTGGTTCCCTCCTCTGAATGCTCCTCTGGCTCCCCCCCCCCCCCCCCCCCCATAGAGTTGGACATGTCCAAGGCTACTACCAAACCTTTAAATTATTAACACCTTCCTCGTGTGATGGATGATACATGTGCAACATTTATTTGGGGTATCTACTCTATTGAATGGTACGGTTTGAGATTATTTGACGAAGTGGACATGTGTAATCTTCTATCTGGGAGAGATCTATGTATGTCTCCAGATACTCACGGAAATCTGCACCTCTACTACATGCCTCTGAAGAAGTGACCTCTTATGGTTGTGAAACATGCGTCAGGCTGGGTTAAATGACACTGTCGTGATGCATTGTTGTGTTTATTCTGCCTGTCCACACGTTTTTATACGTGTTCTTGTCAAGGCCAGTTTTAGACTTTTTGCTGCCTGAAGCAATACATTGTGAGAAAGCCTCCCCAGTCCTTCAAGACATCATCTCCTCCCTGCTGGCTCAGAGCATCTGATCCCCAGGATGCCGGGTATGTGTTACACCAACGCCACATCACTCACCTGTTCTGAGCAGATAAGCGATGGGATCACCAGCCACATGTGAAGTCATTCTTCCTCTCTGACTACAGTAGCGCCTCATGTGACCCAGCAGCACGTAACAGGTCACATGAGGCACCACTGTAGCCACGGATACAGGACGATGGTTGGGTGGATGGAGATCCCATTGCTGGAACGCTGAGAGCAGGTGAGTGAAGTGGCACTGCGGAGGGGAAGGGAGCCGCCTCTTGCCACCCTCTAATTGTTGCTACCCAGAAGCATGTGATTCATGTTCATGAACCGCCCCAGTTCTTGTTCAATGCTATTGTGTATGTAGAGGGGTGCGATATTGCTGTTATAATGATCTGGTTGTAAAAATGTCGATTGTGAACCATGAGATGTACATTCTACAGGAGACAGTCCAGAGCCATAGTTGCCTGTAGCGTTTTACAATATCCCATCAGGCTCCCTGAAAGATGTGTAATACAACAGTTCTGGTCCCACCAGGCAGCTATAGTGCTATAAAATTGGCCGTTAGCTCCAAACTTTTCTAGGTTTTTTTATATCGCAGTCAGTGGAAGATCATTTCCCTCGGTGGTGCATCAATGCAATTCCATAATACACAGGGCTTGATTCTCAAAAGCGTGCTAAGTGTTAGCACGCCAGTGAAAAGCCACTTAGCACGTGCAAACTGGCTCTGCACGCGCTAATATGCGCTTAAGAGTTTGCGCGCATAAAGTTTTGCGCGCACCACTTCGCGTGCAAACTCAGCTGCTTCGCGTGCTAAGTAGCGTGATAAGCATACTTTGCACGCAAAGCGGTGCACGCAAAACTTTTACACGCGCTAAAATAGCACGTGAACAGTAACAGTTTTGCCGTGCAAACTACTTAGCACCCTAGTTTGCACGTGCAAAGCTTTTAGGCATGCTAACTGTGTTAGCACGCTTTTGTGAATCAAGCCCACAGTGTACACACTAGTGGTGAATCCCCTTCACTTACCTTCATTGACTTCATCATTTTCCTTGTCAACCTGAGCTTTTAGCACGTATCGCTTGATAAGACGCTTCATTATTTTCTAAGGAAGAACAAAAATTTACATTAATAACTCATAACTAAGCTTTATTTAATAAGAACAGCAGTAGTGAGGTCATAGGTGTAACTACAGGAGAGCAGCTCCTGCGACAGCAGGGGGGCTTCAGAGCTGTAAGTGGGCCCCAACTACTTCATCACTCTCCGTGATAAACGGTTCCATCCTTCAGATCAGGTGTTTTCGTGGCTACACTTGTTATGGGTGTGAAGATTATGATGTCCACACTTGTTTTACATCCCTTGCAAGATGGGTTCCAACAGAAGTGACACCAAGAGCCCAATATAGTATAGTATGTACTGGTAAATGGATGATGATTAAAGAGTACAAAATTATACTCACAAACCAGGGTTACCTCCTAGGCAACCACTGTATAGGCAGGTGGGGAGATTAGACCTCTCCTCACTCAGGATTAAGAAGTCACTCTCTGTAAATAGGAAAAAGGGGGTTTGCCCCTCCACCGGGGGTGGATACAAGTATTCTGCATTGTAAACAGAGGCGCCAGAAGTATAAAATCAGCTAAAATGGTTAAAAATGCTTGGAAGGCAGTGGTGGACTTACCTCCGATAAGCAGACACAAAAACTGTCAATTTCAACAGACGTAAATTTATTGGTATAGTCCACAAAATGTTGCAACACGTTTCACAGGTATAGCCCTGCTTCTTCAGGCAATAAACAAGGGGAAGCACACAACAGTTGTATGTCAGGGATGCACCAGGCGCCTCTGTGATGTGTTCCAAGGTTGTGATGGGTTCCAAGATGCGCCCCCATGCTGTGAGGGTCACTAGGGGTTGGCAAGGGAAAGGGTGTGAACACTCGGGGGACCATCAAAGTTTTACCGGTGGGCCTCAAAATTTGTAGTTACGCCTCTGAGTGTAGTTATACTGTACATACCAAAACACTATCACAACCACGATATGCAAGTGCGTTTTAAGAAATAAAAATCCTGCTTCAACCGTTCCTTACCTTAAGGGGGTGCCCACTAATGATTCAATTTTTTTTGTCCAATCTAACCATTTCTATGTAATATAAGGCACTGAATAAAGTATCCATTCAATATATTTACTCAGTTTACTCTTCTACTATACAGGCAGAAAAGATCGGATCATTAGAGTCCACTAGAGCCAGACCGTCAACAAGGCAAACCTAGGCAGTTGCCTAGGGCCAGGAGAAATTCTAGGGTGCTTAGTGGAAGCTAGCCCTCACTAGGGATGATCAATGAGACACAAATATTTCTGCGTTATTGCCGGATTATGGAAATGTATATGCAAATTTATTCAGCTTGAAAAAGTAACAATCAAGTCCCACCCAGGTTTGAATTGATTGGTCCGTTTTCAAGCTGCATACATTTGCATACACATTTACATAATCCTGCATGAACGTAGAAATATTTGCATCTAATTATTCATCCGTCCTCACAAAATCTTACTAAGCCAGGTGACCATCAGCGCTGGGCAAAAACTGCTATCTTGCCTAGGGCCCCATTTCATCTTTTTATCTCAAAAAACAAGATATTTTTTTTTTTCAAATTTCCCAGCATTCCTCTTAACATACGCAGCAATTTTGGTGATGATAGCATGTATGGGGGCTTTGCTATTAACCGCCAAAGTCGGCATGAAATTACGCAAAATGGATTACGTTTACATGCAAACTTAATTTCCCCAAATTTCGCATTACAATTTTGCATCATAATTGCGAATTACGAATATGCAAAATTTGTGCTCATCACTAGTTCCAGGTGTGTGATTTAGACACCACTGCAGCTAAACAGATCAGCAGGACTGCCAGGAAACTGATATTGTTTTAAAGGAAATAATTATGGCAGCCTCTTACTTGAATTCAAGTCGACCACATGTAAAAGTCGACCTCAATATTTAAGCTGCAATTTTTATTGACTCAAGTATAAGTCTACCCAGCAAAGTTAATGGCTGCACTTGGGGACCAGGAAGAATTAACACCTGCACGTGGGGTCTAGGAGGGGTTAATGGCTGCACTGCATGCAGTATTGCAGCCATTTACCCCTCATGTCCCTTAAGTGCAGCCAATAACTCCGACAGGCCCCCAAGTGCAGCAATTATTCACTTCCCTTCCTGCAGACCAGTATTTCCTCCCTGCCCCTTTCCTTGTTGTGGCCAAGACTTTCAGACCCGTGCTTTCTTGGCATTTCTGTTATCAAGAAAGTGTCAATTGCTGCAAATGGGAATGTCACTAATAGAACACACATAACTCAGTGTGCTCAGTGCTGCCTGTGACTCGTGTATAAGTCGACCCCTATACTTTGATTTAGTGAGTCAGACCTACATTTTTAGACTTTCACTCAAGTGTATACAGTACTTTAAAGGGAACCTTAACTGAACGGGTGGTAAAGAGTTTCACTTACCTGGGGCTATTACCCGGGACAGTTAAAAATGGCGCACAGCGCCAGGGGAATAAGAAGGGTGCCCCATAGACTTGCATTATATAACGCTATTTAGCGTTATAAGTGTTAAAAAATGGCGCAGGCAGTGTGCCTTACACTTATAACGCTAAATAGCGTTATAAAGCTTAAAAATTTCTGAGGACAGAGGGGTTGGGGGGAAGAGAGAGGCAGCGGACACTGGAGGGCATAGGCAGCGGACGAAGATGTGTGCAATATGCATACGTTACCTTGTCCCGGGCCGCCGATCGCTCCTTCCCTCCGCTCCTTCACTTCCTCCATTCGTTTACTGTAGTCCTGCAGCCGGCCAATCACCATGCGGTTTCAGTCTCCGCATGGTGATTGGCCGGCTGCTGGACTACAGCAAACAAACTAGAAAGTGCAGGAGCGGAGGGAAGGAGCGATCGGCGGCCCGGGACAAGGTAATGTATGCATATTGCACACATCTTCGTCCGCTGCCTATGCCCTCCAGTGTCCACTGCCTCTCTCCCCCAACCCCCGCTGTCTCTTTCCCACAACCCCTGCTGCCTATACTAGCGACCCGCAGCCCCCTGCTTGCTTTAATGGCGTACCGTGCTGAAATAAATGTAGCATAAAACGCTATTTACCGTTTTAATGTATTTTCGGTAAATAGCGTTTTATGATACATTTATCGGCAGAACGGTGCGCCATTTTTCTCCCTGCGCCATTTTTAGATGAACCCCTATTACCAGCCCCCTGCAGCAGTCCTGTGCCCTCGGCGCCGCTCTATAATCCTCCAGTCCGCCGCTGTCACTTAGTTTCATTTTTGACGACTCACCAGTCGGCCGGCCGCCATGCGTATTATTGGACGCATTCCCTACTGCAATTAGCGCTGTTGCGCACCGCAACGCGTACAAAAATACACGTTGCTGCATATCTACGCGTGCGGAATACGGCAACGTGTATTTTTGTACGCGCTGCGGTCCGCAACAGCGCTAATTGCAGTAGGGAATGCGTCCAATAATACGGCGGCCGGCCGACTGGTGAGTCGTCAAAAACGAAACTAAGTGACAGCGGGGGACTGGAGGATTCCAGAGCGGCTCCGAGGGCACAGGACTGCTGCAGGGGGCTGGTAATAGCCCCAGGTAAGTGAAACTCTTTACCCCCCGTTCAGTTAAGGTTCCCTTTAAAGGTCTCCCGAGGCAAACAGTGTTATCTATTTTTACTTACCCGGGGCTTCTTCCAGCCCCTAGAAGTCATTTGTGTACCTCGCCACATCTCCTGCCCTCCTCGGTGTCCAACTCGCTGCCTGTAAGGATCAACAACCCATCAGCGGGTTAGCTTTTCTTGTCACCGGGCGCGTACTGCGATGGGTGGGTGATCTTCACAGGTGGCCAGCAGGACACCAAGAAGGGCCAGAGCTGCAGCGAGGGACCTAAATGTTTGTCTTCTAGGAGCTGGATTAAGCCTCAGGTACCGTAATAGTGATGTTCCCTTCGGGAATAAAATTGTAGTCCTTTAAATACATTTAGCCTGGTCACAGACACGCCTCCTGCATGCCTGCTCAGCTTAGAATGACTGACACCACCATATCACTCAACCCCCCGGACCTGCTGGGAAATATGGAATCCTATAATTCGTTGACCTGCCTTTTATATACTTACCTGATATCTTGATGGTGTCTGATTTATGTTGTTCAGGTTACCATCTTCTGAACTTCTAATGCTTGAGTGCTTGCTTTGTCCCAACTAAACAAAAAAGAACACAGCTTTAATACTACAGGTACTACAACCTGACGGTACAGCAAGCAAATCACTCTCTGAACGTCACCTGCGGTAACAGCTAAGCCTATGTCATTTAATTTAACCACGGAATATGATGGTGCTTTATAAATCAATTATAATAATAATGACCACAAAAAAAGAAAAAAAAAAGATCGGTAATTGAAGGTTGTTGTAAATAAGTCACATCTAGACCTAAATGAATAAAAAATAAGATTGGAAATTTCAACTAGTTCAGCACTGCCCTGAAATGCCCACCAGCAGTTGTGTGGACTCCTCCCCTTGATAGGTAATAGAAAGAAAAAACAAGCATATTGTAACTCCCTGTTAGTTATGTGGACTCTGGGAGTTCTCTATATAAAGGGGATAGGTCACCGACCCGTATATAACATAAATCAAACAAAAAGAGATCGATAAGAACCAGAGGCGCCAAAAAGGGTAAAAACACAACGAAAATTAAAAAACTGGGGGAGACATAAATCACGACTCACCACCCATAGAGACCAAGAACCAGTATGAGACTTAATGTTCAGTCAGAACAAAAACAATTTATTGGTACTCCCAGGTGCTACGCGTTTCACGGGATTTCCCCGCTTCCTCAGGCAATCAAACAGGAGCACAAGCAAATAGGGGTCTGGTATGAGCTCAGCACCTGGGAGTACCAATAAATTGTTGTTGTTCCGACTGAACATTAAGTCTCATACTGGTTCTTGGTCTCTATGGGTGGTGAGTCGTGATTTATGTCTCCCCCAGTTTTTTAATTTTCGTTGTGTTTTTACCCTTTTTGGCGCCTCTGGTTCTTATCCTCACTACAAAGCGATCCACCTATGGTGGCAAGGATTCTTCCTAATTTCTTTCTACAGAGAGCGACATCTTATACCTGAGTGGGGTCAGGTTCTAATTCTCCCCACTGGCACATGGAGTGGTTGCCTAGGGGCAACCCATGTTTGTGAGTATAACTTTTTTAAATTAATCTTGTTATTATTATCCAAAAATACCGCACCATTTGGGCTCTCGGTCTTTTGTTTTTGTTTTTGAAGTGCAAAAAGAGATCGAGATCCCCCTGCATAAACTTAGAGACTAATATGTCCTATGCAAAACAAAACCAAGGTACAATCGATGACAATCTATATTACTACAAAAATGATAAAATCATCTAAAAACAAGGCATGATCCTGAGAACCTCCTCAACCATTAGTAGCTGAGATAACATAACATCATGAATGAGCATGCATGCATCACATTAACCATAAACATGAATACGGTACTGGTTGTCACAAGGCCAGAAAATAATGACCGTGAAAGGTTAATGTATGTGGCGCATGCTGTCTATCCAATATCACCATCAAACGGTTATTCTATGTACATATTCAATAAATACTACTACCACTACTGCTGCTGCTGCTACTACTACCTACTATTACTACTACTACAACTACTACTGTGCTAGTGCTTGATATATCTAAAAGGAAATAAATATGGTAGCCTTCATATTCTTCACACTTCAGTTGTACTGTATTTTATCCTAAAAAAAATACAATATACCGTAACTATAACCTATAGTACTAAAAGTTTACCACTAGATGGCAATCTTTGTCTGCTTTTGCATTTACACTCAGCTATTTTGACAACTAATTGGCAAATCTGTCATAAGGCAATAATGGCAGTAATGTTTTTTTTTTATTTGTAATGGTTTAAATTTCCTTAGTTATTCATGACAAACAAGAAGACACCAGACTTGGTTAAAAATAATGAACTATATATAGCCTTCTATAAAGAAAACACTGTATCTGTGATTGTTAATATTATTTCACCACTAGGTGGCAGTCTTAGAATACAGCAACAGCAAAGGATTAACAGTTATTTTGACAAATGTCTAGCTGGCAGCCGCATCTGTCTTGCTAATAATAACATTCTTTACCCAAAGTGAATATTGACTTGTATCTTCTGTCCCTACAGGTTTATGATAAAATAATCAGGAAATACTGCCAGTGCCAGCCATGAAGATCTCTTGCTAAGGATCTCTCTCTATATGGCTCTTTATTACATTCTGCTTCATTCTGATGATTCTAATTAAATTATTATGTTACATTGCAGCAAACAGAAACCATTTACAAAACAAAACTGGCATTCATTATAGCAGTATTGATATCAGTAATAACCATCATGTAATAGAAGATGGAGTGCAAACCATGAATCATAATAATAAGATGAATAGCAACAAGTAGCAGTAATATTACTGCCCTTTTAAAGTGAACCCGAGGTGAAAATAAACGGATGAGATAAAGAACTGTATTTATCCTCCGACTCCTAAAAATCACCTTTTTTAGATATCCCATGGATTAATTTTACATTTAAACATTTACAAAGTAGATTGGATGTGTTGTTGTCTCTGCTCAATACCAGTCTATTAGGTGCCCCAGAGTTAAAACACATTAACTATTGGCCTTTTTCCATCTCTCCCCTGCCCTCAGAAGTTGTATTCTGCCAGGAAAAGTTTTATGGCTGTATTTTGCTTATCAGAGATGTTTACTATTCCCAACAAGATACCGACAATACAGAAGCTGTCACTTGCATGTCTGAAAATTAACTCTTTCAGGCAGCAATATAACAAGTATAACAGCCTGGCTATTAATATGTTTTGTACTGTACATGCACATGTCTATCTTATCAAGTCTCATGTAGCCTCAAAACTAAAAAAAAGGCACCTTTATTTCCAAATAAAATATTGGCGCCATACATTGTGATAGGGACATAATTTAAATGGTGTAATAACCGGTACAAATGGGCAAATACAACAAGAGGGTTTTAATTATGATAGTATGTATTATTTAAAAACTATAATGGCCGAAAACTGAGAAATAATGAATTTTTTCATTTTTTCTGTAGTATTCCCATAAGAATGCATTTAGAATAAAATAATTCTTAGCAAAATGTACCACCCAAAGAAAGTCTAATTAGTGGCGGAAAAAACAAGATATAGATCAATAAATTGTGATAAGTAGTGATAAAGTTATTAGCGAATGAATGGGAGGTGAAAATTGCTCTGATGCATACGGTGAAAAATCCCTGCGGGCTCAAATGGTTGAGATCCGTTTTATTAGCCTGCTTGAGTATTCATGATTGTCCATGAATCACCCGCAGCATCCGAACTGCAGACAGGTGAAATGAACAACATTGATTATCCTGTTGGAATGACTCTTGTCAGTGTGCCGGATGTATTAGGCAGCAAGGGAGGGGTGAAGGTGATGTGTTGTGGCCGGAAGTAACAGAGAAACGTGCACCTTCCGTCTATACCAATACCGGTTTATTGCAAGTGATCAATAACATCTCATGAGGTTCAAAGGCAATCAACTTTCAACAGTATACCTGGATCGTTGCGGTGCAGGCTGCCAGTGAAGGAGGTGGGAGTTATAGGTGAACGGTGGGCCTAGCGACGGCTGTTTCGCATCCCTCCGGACGCTTGGTCATGCTGCGTTCCACTGTTCACTTGCAATAACCCGGTATTGGTAGAGTATAGACGGAAGGTGCATGTTTCTCTGTTACTTCCTGCCACAAGATTTATCTGCTTCCTTCCAATATTGTATAACGGAGCACACGTCTAGCAAGTGCAGGAAAGGTGTTTGCGGGCTGCTGTGAAAGTACATGTTTGACCACTATGACTTTTTCACAGACCAACATTTATTTTTAAAGGGGAAGTGCCACATTGTCTTTTTCTACTGTTACAAGTGAAGGTGATGTGTTACAAGCAAGAAAAAAAATCTTCAAGCGTAGGGACATGAGTGACACTGACAAGGATTATTTTGTGATGGTTGCATGTCTGGGTGAAAGCATCTACAATTGGCAGCCAGGTGTGTGTTTCTGCTATACAGTGGCGGCGCTACACTGGAGCACTGGCCTCTCCTGGGAATCACTGTGCCCTCTGAGTGGCCCCCCCTGCTCAGCAATATACAGGTAATTTGCAAAGGGGTGACCCGAGACGCACTCCTCTGGCGGTAAAATGGACCTGAACTCTTTAGAGAATTTAGCCTGTCTAATTCCGCCTCATTTGTGACTAATCACAAGTTGTAATTTGATCTCTCAGATGTGTCAGCTGACTGCTACAGCAGATCATCTAACTGGTAAACACAGGATGTTAACAGGGCCGGCGCTACCATACAGGCAAAGAGGGCAATTGCCCTAGGGCCCCCGGGCACTAATAGGCACCCTTGGTCTCCCACTGACTTTCTCCCCAGGGGCCCCTGCAAAGTTTTTATGTAAAACATTTTTTAAAAAATGATGCAGGGAGCCTGGGCAGCACAGAAAAGTTGAAGGGAAGATATGGTGGGTTGGCAGCTGGCTCAGGGGGCTTGGGGGATAAATATGCTGGGGCCCCCTCGTTAACTTTGCTCCGGGGCCCCATTGTGGTTTGAGCCGGCCCTGGTTGTTAACAACATGTTTGTTTCCATGAAAGCATGAAGTAGACACACTGCAGATTTATTGCAGGTTTTGTATCAGCTGTAACAAAGAAATGATTTCTCCTTAAAGGTTATCATGATCTTATCTTATCTAGAGCAGAGAGGAAGTTCTGAGTTGATGTGCGCTCTAAGTTGAGGTACAGACACGGTCGGCCTACCTGAGCCCCAGCAGGCTAAGTATGTTTGCTATGTAAAGACAAGCACACTCAAATCAATATAAATGAAGTAGTTCTGCGCCTGCGCAGTACAGACCTGATGACGTCAGCCGGACCACGTGACCTACACATGGAGCGTACAAAAAGCCGACCAGGAGCCGACCTGGCGAGGTCGGCTTCTGCAACGCAGGACACCGGAGGCCACGTGAGCTGTGGCGAGGGCACAAGACGGCAGCCAGGGGCTGGAGGAAGCCCCAGGTAAGTGGATTTTGTTTTTTTTTATTGCTTGGACCTTCCCTTTAACTTACCTGGGGCTTCTACCAGCCCCAATGTAGACGTCCTGTGACCACGCCGGGACAAAACGATCCTCCGGTCCCCTGCAGCCGCTCAGTTTCGTTTTTGCTGACTGAAAAGTCAGTGGGCCACTGCGTTTGTGATGGCATTGTGAATGTGCTTCAAGCCAAATACATCCGTAAAAATGACTGACGGAGAAACTCTCTTGTTTTTGTAAAGAGTCAATCAAAGCCAGGAAACGGGCAGGGCTTAGACTAAATGTAAGCATACCTCCCAACTTTTGGAGCCAGGAAAATGGGACACTAAGACACACCCCTGCCACACCTTTAATCACGCCCTGATTTTTCATATTTGCCATATTTATTTCCTTTTAAGCAATACCAGTTGCCTGGCTATTCAGCTAATCCTCTGCCTCTAATACTTTCAGCCATAGGCCCTGAACAAGCATGCAGCAGATCAGGTGTTTCTGACAAATTTAGACAGATTTGACAAGATTAGCTGCATGCTGGTTTCTGGTGTGATTCAGACACTTCTTTAGGCAAATAGACCATCAGGGCTGCCAGGCAACTGGTATTGCTTAAAAGGAAATAAATATGGCAGCCTCCATATCTCTCTCACTACAGTTCTCCTTTAATTGTGATTAGTAGTGATTAAGCTATTGGTAAATGAAAGGGATGAGCACTGAAAGGTGAAAATCGCTCTTGTCCATTAGGGTAAAAAACGCCTTCGGGTGAAGAGATTAAACAAGAAAATAAAGACTGAAATGTGAAAAATATTAAATTCTTTATTTCTGGCAAAAAAACTTCACATATTAGAAATGTTAACACAGTGCTTACAAGTGCATAACTCAAGTCCCAGGACTGAAAATCACACAACTAACCCTTATTAAGGATCTTGTGCCTCAATACGGGTTATTAACCACTTTACCCCCGCGCGTACGGATTTCTTCGCCCCTTTTTCCATCCTTTCACCCCCAGGGACGGAGAAATCCATACTCTGCGCACTCCCGCCGCTGTCCGCGCTCCCGCTCGTAAACACGCCGCCCGCCGCTAGTAAACACGCCGCCGCCCGCTCGCCCAGAGATCAATGAACGGGAAAATCCATTCCCGTTCGTTGATCTCAGCCCCGCAATGATCTGCTGCCGCTCGGCTGAGCAGCGCGATCATTGTGAAAAAATAACAAAGTCCCAGCCTCTTTCTACTTCCTGCAAGCGTCCGGAAGGACGCTTGCAGGTCGCATGAAACAAATTGGTAATGTTGCCATCTTGTGGCCAAATAGTAAAACTACACCCTAACCATTTTTTACACACAAATAAACTTGTTTTACACAAAAAATTAACTCCTTACCTCCCACACTCCTCAATTTTTTTTTTTTTGTAATTAAAAAAAAAATAAAAAATTTACAATTTAAAAAAAATACATAAATAGTTACCTTAGGGACTGAACTTTTTAAATATTTATGTCAAGAGGGTATAACACTGTTACTTTATAAACTATGGGCTTGTAATTAGGGATGGATGCAAAACTGAAAAAAATGCACCTTTATTTCCAACTAAAATATTGGCGGCAAACATTGTGATAGGGACATAATTTAAACGGTTTTATAACCGGGATAAATAGGCATATACATTTAATGGGTTTTAATTACAGTAGCATGCATTATTTAAAAACTATAAAGGCCGAAAACTGAAAAGTAATAAATTTTTTCCCACATTTTTTCCTATTTTCCCATTAAAACACATTTAGAATAAAATTATTCTTGGCATAATGTCCCACCTAAAGAAAGCCTAATTGGTGGCGAAAAAAACAAGATATAGTTCATTTCATTGCGATAAGTAATGATAAAATTATAGACGAATGAATGGAAGGAGCGCTGAAAGGTGAAAATTGCTGTGGTGGTCAGGGCCCAGGGGGTAAAACCCCTCAGTTGGGAAGTGGTTAATAAAAGCAATAGCACAGAGGAATGCAACCAGTATGATTGATCCATACAGGATTTCCGGCACTTCACAAGCATATTGAAAGATAAGATATCCACCTCACTATTCAGATGCTCTGTAACCAGATAGCCAGGGTAGAGATCCCTGTCTCACTCCCTTTCAACTTCAGAGACATTCCTTGCTGAGCCTGGAGTTTTATGTGCTAATGATGAAGTTCAGGGTGAGGCAAAGCTGCAGAGTGTGATGTGATGCATGTATTTTAGTGTTCTCTGCAAAGACTCTGGGCAGTGAAACAGTTAACTGCAAACTCTCCTGCTCTGTGAAGAGGTCGGGACATTTGACCAGTGCCCCGTGATGCCTGCCGTGATAGATGCTGCAAATCTTTAGTGTCACGGAGTAACCGTGCCACTTGGCCGGTCTGCGTAAGTGACAACATTGCAGCCTGCAGCTGTGACAGTCTGCGTTGCAGGAAGCGATTGGTTTCTGGGGTCCTAGGAGGAACTTTAAAGATCATCTAGTGCTTTTGCAGCTCAATCAAAGATCCGATTTGATAATTTTACCAAATCGTATGAAAATCTGCATTTTACACTTAGGGGGCGACCGGGCAGGCAAGGAGGCATGGTCATTAGACCAATTATGGAAATAATTCATGCTGAAATCTATTGGGAATCGGTTTACTGTATATAGGCCGGCAACAGATCTCTCTCCAATCTGATTCATTGTGAAATCTGTCTCATGGTCAATCTGCCCATACTTCGCCTGTTATATGGGCACCTTATTTCACATCCCCTATTTAACTAGTTGACAACAGAGGGGCCTTCTGGACCTGAGCAATTTTCACCTTTCAGCGTTCCTTCCATTCATTCCCCAATAACTTTATCACTACTTATCTCAACAAAATGATCTATATCTTGTTTTTTTTTTGCCACCAATTAGGCTTTCTTTTGGTGGAACATTATGTTAAATTTATTTTATTTTAAATGCATTTTAACGAGAATAATAAGAAAAAATGGAAAAATTCATTATTTGTCAGTTTTCAGCTATTATAGTTTTAAAATAATACATGCTACTGTATTTAATACCCACATATTTTATTTGACCATTTGTCCCGGCTATTACACCATTTAAATGATGTCCCTATCACAATGGATGGCGACAATATTTTATTTGGAAATAAAGCTGTATTTTTTTTAGTTTTGCGTCCATCACTAATTACAAGCCCTTATTTGCAAAGATAACAGTAATATCCATACATTTTTTTAAAAAGTTGAGTCCCTAAGGTAACTATTTATGTGTTTTTTAATGTCTTTTTTTAAATGGGATTTTTTTGGGTCACTATGGGAAAGTGGGGGAGGTAAGGGGTTCATTTTAATGGGAGATATATGTAATTTTTGTCTTCCACAGTGCTGTACAGAGTTTACTGTCTTGTCACTTAACTGTGCCTTAGAGAGGCTCACAATCTAATCCCTACATAGTCCTAATCCTCCATAGTCCTATTTCTGTGTAAGTATTATGTAGTGTATGCCCAACCTACATTTCCGATCTTACTCAGAGGTACACACCTAGTCGCTCACTCTGCTCCTCCAATGAACGTCGCCTCGCCCCCCCCCCCCCCCCCCCGCATCACCCAGTCCCATGCACGCCTCCAGGACTTTTCAAGAGCTGCTCCAACACTATGGAACTCCCTACCTCCACCCATTAGGGCAGCCCCCTCCTTCAACATCTTCAAGAAGGCCCTCAAAACTCACCTTTTAACTCTGGCCTACCTCCCCTCACAAGTGCTCTAAACCCGCAGCTAAACTCTGGTCCCTTACCGTTCATGTCCATACCTCCCCCTATAGATTGTAAGCCTTTGGGCAGGGTCCTCCTCCTTTTGTGTGCTACCTGATCATGCACCTCCATGCGTACGTACGAAAAGGGCGTCGGGAAAAAAGGGCGCGTGGTATAAACGATAAATGGAAATATCGTTTATAGAAATTATTGTGTAGAATTTCGTTTATAAATAGTGATTTAAAAATGTATAAATCACTAAATAATGTGTATGAGATCGGCAATTCTTAAAACGTTAATCTTCCCTGTTTGTAAAGTGAAACTTATATTTTCGTTTATTAAAAACCCTCCCTGTACCTATCCCTAACCCCTAGACCCCCTGTTGGTGCCTAAACCTAAGACCCCCCTGTTGGTGCCTAACCCTAAGACCCCCCTGTTGGTGCCTAACCCTAAGACCCCCCTGTTGGTGCCTAACCCTAAGACCCCCCTGTTAGTGCCTAAACCTAAGACCCCCCTGTTAGTGCCTAAACCTAAGACCCCCCTGTAGGTGCCTAACCCTAAGACCCCCCTGTAGGTGCCTAACCCTAAGACCCCCCTGTTGGTGCCTAAACCTAAGACCCCCCTGTTAGTGCCTAAACCTAAGACCCCCCTGTAGGTGCCTAAACCTAAGACCCCCCTGTTGGTGCCTAAACCTAAAACCCCCTATGGATAATAATGTTTTACAGAATAAATAAAGAATGTAAAGAAAAAAAATGTAAATTATTTTTTTGGGTGGATAATAATGTGTTAGAAATGTTTTAGAAATAGTGATTTATTATCTTCATAAACGTTATTCGTCACGGGCTCATTTTGTAAATTTAAATCATCACAAACATAGTTATAAATCCTTAAAAATCTCCGGGCGCCGTTATAAATCCTTAAAAATCTCCGGCGCCTTATTTTCCCCGTTCAGCGCCCATTAAACGATATTTATAATGAAAGTGAATGGGGCGCCCTTTTTGTCCACTTGTCTCATGCGCCCAAATCTACTGCTTCCCACCTCCATTACTGTGCACCCATGCTATGCATTTGAGTGAACCTAACTTGCCTGATCTCCATGCCCCATCCAGTGACTGACTAAGCATTACCTTGTACTCATACTGTGCTGCGTGATCTGGTCTTTCTTATATTCCTGTATTGTCGTATTGCTGTATGTCACCCCTAAATATTGTGTGTATCCCTATTTATTGTCCAGCGCTGCGTAATATGTTGGCGCTTTATAAATACAATAAATAAATGTATCGTAGTCTAGGGCCAATTTTAGGGAAAGCCAATTAACTTATATGTATGTTTTTGGGGTGTGGGAGGAAACTGGAGTGCCCAGAGGAAACCCACACAGACAAGGGGAGAACATACAAACTCCTTGCAGATGTTGCCCTGGCTGGGATTTGGACCGCAAAACCAGCATTGCAAGGCGAGAGCGCTAACCACTACGCCACCATGCTATCCACAATGCCATCAAGATTAAATTAAAGCTGTAATTAGTCACAGATGAGGGAGAATTAGACAGGCTAAACTCTCTAAATACATACAGGGTGCATTTCTCTGTGTTTTCCTTCTGTCCTGTGCAAGAGTTCAGGTCCACTTTAGAAAGCGTATGCATACATACAGACAAGGTCTGCCACTGACGGCTTCCCTCCTCAGTTCTAGTTAAACATTTGTCCCCGGAGTGAGCCTTTAAAAAGATAAGCAATACAATTCTGCTGGCAGCTTTCTTTCATTGTCTCTTGTGACTTCAATGAAATGAATTCAGGGCACGGCAGACAGCGCTTATGAATATTGATTTAGGCAGCTCACAACAATATAGGAAGCCTGCTTTTGTTTCTTTCATTTATTGAGTTATAGAAGCGATTAGTTCCCACATCAGCGCAGGCTCAACCTAATAAGCGGTCAGGCAGCCGCCACCAAGTGTGCTTGGCAAGCCGGAGCAAGGGGTGGCTGCAATGTTACAGACAGCGCTAATGAATACCTGCGTGAGGAATATCGTCACATGGGCAGCATGGGGGTTGTAGTGATGAGCGAAAATGCTAAGATTCTTTTCCCATTAAAGGGAATCTGAAGTGAAAAATAAACTAATGATATGATTGATTGTATGTGTAGTACAGCTAAGAAACAGAACATAAGTAGCACAGATATGAGTCTCATATTGTTTCCAGTACAGAAAGAGTTAAGAAACTTCAGTTGTTATCTATGCAAAAGAGCTTATCTGAGCTCTCTGACCAAGCTTCATTTATTGGCTACAGTTCTGTTTTCTGAAGCACTTTTCTCAACCTGTCACTCACTGTTTCTTGTTCCTTAAGGTTTTACTGCAGGGAAGTTCAAAGATTCATTAGCTCTGCTCTGTTTCATAGTTTAAAATACAGAGTGTAGGTTGCAAACTGCAAATATTAGATTGCAATGTTAAATAAACGATGATGATGCGAAAATAAAGCTATATAACTGAAAATAAAAATAGGAGACTCTTTTTTGCTACTACAGTAATGTTGTTATCAGTACAACACATACAATTAATTATAAGTTTTAGATTTTCGAGCGAAAATGCCATTGAAAATGTTGTCATTTTTCGCGTTATTCAAGTTTTTATGGTAAAAATTTGAGTTTTCGCTGTAAAAATATTGGTTTTCCGTGCTCTTGTCGTTTCCGAAACGATCGGTGTAAAATATCCTTTGTACTAACTATTTTCGTGAAAATTTTCTTGAAAACGAAAACAGCTTTTCGAGACGAAAATTACGTAAGCAACACTGGTGGTTAGCGCTCTCGCCTTGCAGCGCTGGGTCTCCGGTTCGAAACCCAGTCAGGGCACTACCTGCAAGGAGTTCGTGCATTCTCCCCATGTCTGCACGGGCTACCTCCGGGCACTCCAGTTTCCTCCCACATCCCAAAACCATACAGATAAGTTAACTGGTTTCCCTCTAAATTGGCCCTAAATTACGATACATGCACTACGTGATATATACATAGACATATATGACTATGGTAAGGATTAGATTGTGAGCTCGCGTGAGGGACATAACATATACGCTATAGCAGCACAGAGGGTGATATAGTGGCTGGGAATGTGGAGAATCACTCACGTTCCCACTCCCAGCCTGTCAGCGCCTGTTGCCGAACCCGGAAGTAGCCGCCGGCGGGGACAGGGGGATCGGAGCCAGGCTGCGAGGGCACCATACAGCTTCAGGGGGCTGAGGGATGCCCCAGGTGAGTAAAAATCATTTTTTTATTTTGACTTAAGTATTCCTTTAAGGGACAAAACAATATACTGTACTCTGTACAGCACTGCGCAGGGGCGTAACTAGACTTACTAGGGCCCCCCTGCAAAAATGATATCATGGGGCCCTCTTGGTCCCCTAACACCGTGCGGGTTACGTGATTGTGAGCTGGCGATTGGCAGCAGAGAATGGTATGCTGGGAAGCAGCATCTGTAATCAGGAAAAAAGTACACACGCTCCTGCGCAGGGGCATAGCAATGGGGGTGCAGAGGTAGCCACCGCATCAGGGCCCTTGGGCCAGAGGGGCCCCGAAGGGCCCTTCCTCAACTGCAGTATTAGCTCTTTTTTGGTCCTGTGCTGGTACTAATCACTTCTATAGATACTTTGAATAGTAGTAGTGATCACTAACAAACAGTTCCCCATCCCCTTCTTGCTCCTCTGACACTGTAGTTGCCATTGGCAGGTTTTGGTGCGCCGTATCAATTGTTATGTATAAAGTGCTTGGGGGGCCCCATTGTAAAACTTGCATTGGGGCCCACAGCTCCTTAGCTACGCCACTGCTCCTGCACACAGGTTTTGTAAGTGAATGAGGAGTTTTTTTGGTAATTGGCTGCACTTGCAGTTGGGGAGAGGGAGGAGGAGGGCCCCCAAAGCCTCTGGGCCCCCCTGCATAGACAGGGGTCGCAGGTGTGATTGCTACGCCCATGGCACTGCGGAAGATGTTGGCACTATATAAATACTAAATAATAATACAATGCAAGTGCCAGGCTGTTCTCAGTTTGCTTCAGAAACTCGAATGTTTACCACTATAAATCCGTGCTCCAGGCATCATGCGTTTATCATAGCCGCCGCCGCGCTAATATATTCATACAATTAGCTAGTGGTTATGTGAATCTGTCCTTTCTAATCTCCATTTCATGATGTAGCAGCTGGTCTAGCCATTTGTCCGCTGGCTCTCATAGGGTAACACATGCCCAAACCATGCCAAGGTCTGGAAAGTCAAAGTTAACTTTTGATTATTATCCTCCTCCGGACCTAAACATTCTTGGCTTTTTTTCCCCCTCAGCTTTAATTTTTTATAGCTGTAAGTACAGCGATTTCGTGTTCAAGAACGCGCATACGAATGTTACAGCCAATGTTCAGGAACCGATTGTTTGCAGCATGCCCCTTTGACTTTAATGACACCTTCATTGCATCTCTGCAGACAATTTCTTTAACCACTTCAGAATTCAGTGTTTTTTCACCTTATGCAGATGAGCAATTTTCACCTCCCATTCATTCGCCCAATAACTTTATCACTACTTATCACAATGAAATGATCTATACCTTGTTTTTCCACCCCCAATTAGGCTTTCTTTGGGTGGTTCATTTTGCTAAGAATATTTTTTTTCTAAATGCATTTTAACAAGAATATTAAGAAAAAAATGGAAAAAAAAATTCTCAGTTTTCGGCCATTATAGCTTTAGAATAATACATGCTACATAATTAAAATCCACGTATTTTATTTGCCCATTTGTCCCAGTTATTACACCATTTAAATTATGTCCCTATGATAATGTATGGCGCCCAATATTTTATTTAGAAATAAAGGTGCATTTTTTCAGTTTTGCGTTCATTACTATTTACAAGCTTATAATGTAAAAAAAAAAAAATAATAGTAATATACCCTCTTGACATGCATATTAAAAAAGTTCAGACCAATAGGTAACTATTTATGTTGGTTTTTTTTTAAATTGTAACTTTTTTTATTAAAAATTTTATTTGGGTATTTTTTGGGAGAGTGTGGGAGGTAAACAGTTAATTTAAAATGTAAGCATGGGTCTGTACAGTAAAAAGAAATGTATGTAGACGTAGTTTTACTATTTGTCCACAAGATGGCCTCAGTAATTTTTTTATATGCGTCCTGTACAGGAAGTGAAGATGCAAGAAGTGAAGAGGGGACGTGTCACTTAGAACGATCGCGGCTTCTCATAGAAGCCAGTGATCGTTCTAACGGGGACTTAGATCAATTAATGGGAACTGTGTTCCCTATCATTGATCTCTGGGATAACGGGCGGCTTGGCGCGTGCGATCAGCTGTGGGAGCGCGCAGCAGCGGGGAAGCAGCCTTTTAGACGTAGCAGCTACGTCCAAAAGGCTTAAATGGTTAAGAAAGGTGTACAAAGTGTACCAAAATCCGGGCAACTGAAAGGTGGAAGTGGATCAAGGGCAAATTTTCCACAAAAATTACTTATTTTATGCAGAGGCTTTTCTGATATATCACTGAAAGTAATGCACAGTAAGGTGAGTGGCACGGGTGATGCTATGTGGGGTCAGTGATAATCAATCACTTATGCACAGTGACTGCGTGCTTGAATGATGGCGCAGTCAGCCACACACTACACTGTATTTGGGTGTTGCGTTGATACAATACACACCACATCACAATGCAACAACAAAATAATACAGTACACATCAGGGTCATTGTCAGTACGCAAAATGTATTTTGTGGTCAGGATGAGTCCTCAAAAGGTGGGTCCCTAGCTGGTGCACTAAAAGTAGCAGTGCACTTAGGAAGCAGCTACACAGCACAATATAAATACAGCCTATCTGGTCAGGATGAATCCTCAAAAGGAGGGTTCCTAGCTGGTGCACTACAAGTAGCAGTGCACTTAGGAAGCAGCTACATGGCACAATATAAATACAGCCTATCTGGTCAGGATGAATCCTCAATAGGAGGGTTCCTAGCTGGTGCACTACAAGTAGCAGTGCACTTAAGAAGCAGCTACACGGCACACAGAAAAATACAGCCTATCTAGTCAGGATGTGTCTTCAAGGACTATTGGGGATCCCCAAGCCAAATTTTAGAGTGATTATCTACACCCCCTTTCAATAGTCAACTCCACAAACAATGCAACAAGACTGGTGCTTTCTCAGATATTCTTTAGATAACATTTTGAGACATGGAGGTCACTTCTTCAGGGCAAAAAGCTCTGTCAAGTACGTCTACTGTAAAGAATCATGGCACCTTTGTGCAGGGGCGTGACTACAAATCATGGGTTTCCCTAGAAAATCTTTGATGCCTCCACCCAATGTTCGCACCCTTTCTCTTGCCCACCCCTTATGACCTTCACAGCCCGCCTTGTTAGAGTCATAAAACAAGTGTGGACTGTGGAAATCATAATCTTTACACCCATAACAAGTGTAGCCTCAAAAACACCCACGTTTGAAGAATTGACCCATTTATTTGAGGGAGTGAATTAGTATTTGGAGGCCCCGCTCACAGCCCTGTGCCCCCTCTGCGGTTACGCCCCTGCCTTTGTGTGGCGCGACGTGTGGTCCATCTTTGCTGAGTGTTGCAGAATTCCTTCTAAACTCTCTAAATGAATAATGCAAAATTACTCCCCTGGTCACAACTGGAATTTCTCATACCATAGTTGCGGGATAAACAGTCTACAGAAGTCTCCTGCATCCTGCATCCTCTGGGCTCATCCATGAGGATTTACTTTTCAGCAATTTCATAACAAAAGCTGGAATTTCAAAACCGAACTGGAATCCCTCCTTAAAGGACCACTGTCGTGAAAATCTTAAAGACTAAAATATATGTCAACACATACAAATAAGAAGCACGTTTCTTCCAGAGTAAAATGAGCCATAAATTACTTCTCTCCTATGTTGCTGTCACAGTAAGTAGTAGAAATCTGACAGAAACAACCGGTTTTGGGCTAGTCCATCCCTCCATAGGGAATTCTAAACATGGCCTTTATTCTTTATAAAGACATTTCCTGAAAATTATTAATACAAAGATGCTGGCCAGCCTCCCTGCTCACTGCACACTTTTTTGGCAGTTGGACGGAGCAACTGACATCCACTAAGTACTTTTGAAAATAAAGAAAATTCTGAGACATCCCCCCCCCCAGCAACATAGGAGAAAAGTAATGTATGGCTCATTTTAGAATTGAACTTTTTATTTGTATATGTTTACATATATTTTAAATTTTAAGTTTTCTCGACAGAGGTTCTTTAAATAATTCATAACAACAATTTTTGTCAATCCTGACCAAACCTGATTTCCACCAGCTATCTGATAGCGTTACTCTATCTCGTAATGCTCTCGTAAGGGCTAAAATTAACCTCCCTTAAAGTGGTTATCCAGTTACAGAAACAGGACGGTACTGGGATTCATTTGGTCAGTTGGAAATCCAATAGCCTGCCATTATCAGAATTTATTTTCATTATATCTGGAAAGTTTGACCCTGAAATGGTTGTAGGAGTATCCGTTCTGCACCAGCCCCCAGCATTCTCTGAATTCTGCTGACATCATGCTACTCTGACACCGGGGAACCAAACTGTCGATCTGTTTTTCATCCTATTATCGAACACCTGACTATAAGGAGAGGCAGAGGAGTATGGGTTGGCACAGTGTGCCTGTGTTGAGTTATAAACAAGCTATGTAGACAATATATGCATGAAATCACTTTTATTGCTCACATTTGTTCTGCCATTTATGTAATACATACTTAAAGGGACCCTGAGTAGACGCCGTGGGTATGCATATAAGAATACCCACGGCTATTTGGTAAAGAGGAGACACTCTCTGGCCCCTTAGCTAAGCGCTCCTGCTCCCGGACTGGTCACTATAAATTACATTGGATCAGCGACTCTGACATAAAGTGGCGCTGTGACCCGGAATAGGAAGTCTGCGGCTCCTCTCAGCGCATGCGCAGGCTTCCTGGGTTCTTCTTCCTCCCTCTGCCACGCGTCATATTGCGGTTTACACGCGGAGGGGAGGAAGAAGCCCAGGGACGTTGCTAGGATCCTGAGAGATCTGGGGCACTTTGGGGCATTCCAGCTGGAGAATGGGTGTGGCCAAAAAACAGAATGTGGGTATGGTCATGGGTGGAGCCAAATTTACACAAACTTAACAGCGGTCTAAGTAGGCCTGCCCAGCATAATGCTGGATGAAGCCCCCTCTCCATTAATACAAACCCACCTCCCCCTCCCCCCCAAAAATGCAGCACATCACATAAATAGGCAGTGTCACTTAAACATAACTTGGCAGAGTTACCTGACTTCTGTGCTGGCTGGTCTGGCTTTCTGCTGGGCAGGCTGGCTTGCTGTCAGGTTGTCTGGCAGCTCCCCCATGGCATTCCCTGACCTTCTAGTGGACCCCCTCCCATGCTCCCACAGCCCTCCCATTGTGGCACCACAACTCCCAGCATGCCCCCAAAGAAGAACCACAGTCCCATGCATACCCCCATAAAGGCATCATGGCACCCAGCATGGCAACACAGCACCCATCATACCCCTGATTGATGCACTACAGCTCCCAGCATGCCCACCATTGAGGCACCACAGCTGACTCTGCCTGGGGGACATTTGGGGCTCCCCAGAATAGATCCGGCCACTGATCTTTGGGGCTAGCAACTCCCCTGAGAAGCCTGTAAGCTTGCACATGCGCAAAGAGGAGCCGCAGGCTTTCTATTCCGGGTCACAGCGTGACTTCATGTCAGAGTCACCTGATCCAATGTAGTTGATAGTGGCCAGTCCGGGAGCAGGAGCGCTTAGATAAGGGGCCGGTGAGTGTCTTCTCTTTACCAAATAGACATGTGTATGCTTATATGCATACCCATGCCAACTGCTCACGGTCCCTTTAAACCCAGTACAAACTTTCCATTATGATTGGCCAATCACTGACCAGTGTTACCAACGGCATGTAGTATGAGAGTCAACAGATATTGAATATTATGAGCAGATTGTGTAGGTAAACCAAAGAATGCTCATTCGGATTCCGTGGAAATGAAATTTCCGAATTTCCGAACGAAAATCGGCATTTCCGATCGGAATGATTTCAGCGGCAATACCGCATTACCGCAACTCGGTAATATGAGCCCAGTCACAAAACTCGGAAGCAATGGACTAATCAGAGGATGTAGGGTCACTGACAAAAAAAAGACTCCCCGGAAACTGAAAAAAACGCGGAATTGGTAATCACCATTGGCAGAAATCAGAATTTCTGCGGAATCAGAAATAAGCATTTCTGACCATCCCTTGGTAAACCTTCATACTGCATAGAGGTGATAAAACTAGTCAGTGATTGGCCATTCATAATTAAAGCAGGGAACACACTTTTTTCTTTCAGTTTTCTGCGCGCATTTTTCGGTGTACTTTTTCTGCACACCAAGTGTGTTTCTATGCAGACACACAGGTAACTCCAGCGCTTGCACACACATCCGTCCTGCCGGACCTCCAACATCCCGGCAACTGACAGTGACAGAGCGTGGGAGACCAGCGCAAGGGGGTCACAACACAAGAATACAGGGGAAGACTCGGGAGAGTGGCTCGAGGGGATGCCAGTGTTCTGGGCAGCCAACAGCGTGAGCGGGTCAGAGGGGAATACAACAGAAGAATACACTGGACTCAGGCAGCAGCATGTAACAACTGGCAGCACGATGCCTGGCAGTATCCTGTGGCAGACAAGAGAGCCAGGAGAATGGGTAGAGGAAGAGAGAGGCCAAGAGAAAAGCCACATTTAGGAAGAGGCCCAGGCAGCAGCAGTTAACAGGTGAGAGCAATGTGGCTAGGCCTCACCTCACTCAGTACAGGCTGCACATCAGTAGCACATTACAAGTCAGCCATACATGGCACTCTGCTCCGGGGGTAGGACAGTGACACACAGCCCCCTCATCTGCATGTACAACTTCACCACAGCAGTCACTGCAGCTGGCTGGCAACAGTTGGTAATCCCTCTGTCATTTATTCTGACAGTGGAAACTCACCAGTAGCCGCTGCATTTCCCACCCCCGGCTTATATGCGAGTCAATCATTTTTCCCGGTTTTTAAAGTAAAAGTTTGGGGGTCGGCTTATATGCGGGTCGGCTTATATGCGAGTATATACGGTAAGTGATAAAGAAAAATGACAAAATGTGCAGAATCATGATGTAGAATGTCAGTTTTTTTTTCTGCACGTGAAGAACATATTACGTGTGAACTAGTCCATTGATTAACATGAGTTCTCAGTACAGAAAATGCGGACTAAAAAAGTCATGTGTGTTCCCTGCCTAAAAGTATGTACCAGGCTTTAGGCTAGGCAATGCTGCCCAAAACGAATCCAGTGTTAATGAATTTCTGCTTCAGTGATCACAATTTTGATTGGCCAATAATTGGACAAGCTTACCACTTCCATGTAGTATGTAGTGTAGTATGTAGTACTTCCATGTAGTATGAGGCCAAGTGATTTTTTTGTTCTCCGGTTTCCTCCCACACCCCAAAAACATACAGATAAGTGAATTTGCTTCCCCCTAAATTGGCCCTAGACTACAATACATCCACTATACGATACATACATAGACATATGACTATGGTAGGGACTAGATTGTGAGCTCCTCTGAGGGACAGTCAAGTGACAAGTAATCCTCTGTACAGCACCGCGGAATATGTTGGTGCTATATAAATAATAATAAAAATAATTAAATAAAAATTAAACATAAAAAATAACTTCTGAAGTTGAATTTTGTTTTGATGCTTCACAAATAAATAAATAAATAAAATCCGTCTGCATATCATTAAGATAAAAAGAAATCACATCCTTTTTTTTAGGTATACAAAATATACGACCTCTGTGCACCAAAAAGAGCCAACTGTGAAACGTGTAATGGGACATTGCAGCCAACACAAGAGTCCCTGATTTTAATTATAGTCTTGCAGGACAGTACAAAAGATTGTGCAGCTGGCTAACTGTGAAGCTAAAAAACATCACACTCATCCGTCAGTGATGTCACTTCCTGCCCTCAATGCCACTAATAGTGTGATTCAGGGAAAAAAATAAGAAGTCATTGTACTCATGTAACAACTAGCATCAGACTTGCTGCACAAAGGACAGAAAAGACTGTAATTAAAATTAGTTTCTTCCAAAGCACAAAATAGACTGGAATTTAAATTAGAGAGGTGAATGTGATTAAAGTAAAAGATTGCCAGGAAAATAAAGCTTGAATGGATCAGACTTAAAGGACACTTGAAGTGAGGGGGATATGAACGAAACAGCTACTTTCGGTGCAGAGCTGCATCGATGATTTGGGCGTCGTCACAGGCCCCAATGAGAATTACGGCTATACCGGCTCAGTGACTAGTTTGGACGCCGGCTGCCAGAGTGGACGCATCATCGCATGGAGTGAGCAGGTGAGTTTATTTACGAAACGCACAACTACGCCATGGGGTTGTCGTGTCACCCCTTCCAAGCCCACACCCCCAGATCCTGGCGCCACCCCCAGGTAAACGCTGAATGAAGCAGGTGTTTTAGGCTGGGTCATGGCAGGTCCGCCTCTGCCTAAGCTAAATGTATTTCCTGCATGCTGGAGCCGGGGGCCTCAAACATAGGAGCTTCGCTTTCTCAACATTTTACAGCCAAACTACACTCGTAACTTTTATTTTACTTTTGGATAGTAGAATAGGGTGACATGTTTGCCTTAACCACTTGAGGACCGCAGTGTTAAACCCCCCTAAAGACCAGGCCATTTTTCTGAAGTGATCCCCCCCCCCTTCTTTTCTTCCCACCAACAGAGCTTTTTGTTAGTGGGGTCTGATCCCTTCTGCACTCTTTATTTATTTATTTTTTATATATATTTGTTTTATTATTTTTTAAATAAATCTGCCTATTTTTATGTTATTTTTTATTCCCCCCTCCATCTCTCCCCCTCTCCAGCCAATCAGCGTGATCGGCTGTCATAGGCTTCAGCCTATGACAGCCGATCACTTCCCTGCCTCTGGAGGGGACAGCTGTGTCACACGGCTGTCCCCAGTACAGCGCTGCCTTAGATAGCAGCACTGTACAGGGTAATTAGACAGCGGTTTCGCCGTCTAACAGTCTCCTAGAGGCGTTCGCCATCCAGCAGAGCTCCGCCATCCAAGCAGGGATGCGCCAGTGATCTCTTGCAAACCACGCCCCAAGGACCTTCTGCCAATCGCCGTTAGGCGGTCCTGGGCCTGCCGCAGCATCCATGCCCATCAGCATGACGCGGTCGGCAACTGGTTAATATTGCTATTAGCACCCCCAATGGCTTCAATTGACTAAGACACGTCTGGTAAAAGCCAAAGAGTCGCTACAATAACAAATTTGGGGTTTTAGACTATTTTTTCCCAAATTCACTGAGATTTTCACACATGCAGGATGTGGAAATAGTTCTTTAATGTACGGAAAAACTACATAACAATTCACTAAGGTTTTTACCTCATGCAGTATTTTATTGGATATTTGATGGAATTTAGCAGTGCAGGGAAAGATGTGACACAGATGGCATTCTTTATTATACTGGCAAGTAAAGTGCAAGTCCAAGGTGCATAAAATGATCATAGAAATTATCATAACATTTGTATCAGAAAAATAATGTGAAATTAGGGATATATGTTTTTTTTATTATTAACTTATTTTCCTGAATATTTCAATTACTTTTTTTTCCTCTGCTCTGTTTCCTCCCTTCTGTTATCCATTATTATCTTACCAAATGGCTGTTTGTTATCTTACCGACAGCTCCAGGTTGGAGATAAATTCTTGTTTTACAGCATGCTCTAATCTTTGTGAATTAACAGTTATGAGGCCACTGGTCGGTAATTTTAGTTTCCCATGCAGTATCAGCAGGGCCGGATTTAAGCCAAAGCTTCTTAGGCCATGGCCTAGGGCACCACATAATCAGGGATGGGTAGACAGCAGCGTTACTGGGGGGGCTCACCTGGCTACCTATACTGGAGGAGGGGGTCATCAGACTATCTAACAGATAGGGGGAGGGTCATCTGGCTGCCTATACTAAAAAAGGAAGGGTCACCTATACTGGAGGAGGGGGTCATCAGACTATCTAACAGATAGGGGGAGGGTCATCTGGCTGCCTATACTAAAAAAGGAAGGGTCACCTATACTGGAGGGAGGGGGAGGGGTCATCTGGCTACCTATACTGAAAGGGGGCGGCCGCTGACAGTGGCCTTGGGCGGCAAAGAGTACAAATCAAGCCCTGAGTAACAGCCTTTGTGAATTGACAATTCACAAAATGTTCTGTAAAATCAGGAGTTTCCTGCTTTACCAAATGGGCTAATGCTTTGTGAATTGAAGCCATTGTGTAGAATTGTCTTGTCTTTACAGGAAGTGGATACATCTCAAAAGGGACAGAGCAGAGACATCAATAAAACTTGGAAACAAAGTCTTTGATTGTATGATATGGTCAGTCAGGCCCGCTCCGCCCGTGATGCCAACTGAGGTGACTTCCTCAGGGGGCAGAAGTCTGGGGGCAGCACCAAGCAAAAACAGGAAGTGAAGAGAGTGCCTGGCCAATCTATACTGGGGGCAATTGTACCTGGCTAACCTATACTGGGGGAAACTGTACCTAGCTACCAACACTGTGGGCACCTATACCTGCCTGGTATTATGCCACATCTTGAAGTATATAACTGTTACTTTGTTACCCTTTTTCATATTGCCTTATTGGGTATTGAGTGTGATTTTGCAAATCTGTAATGTTTGCTCTCTTTTAATAAAGCTCTTTGTTGAAAAAGAAAAGGAAATAAGTAAGAGCTTACATTTTGTCAGATTCTTATGGCTGTCAGTCACATCATTCCCTGCTGACGCCATGAAGTCATATTAGTGACTTAAAGCGGTATAAAACCCTGACATAATATTCAATAAAAAAAATTTTCCTACTTTTTATACACCATACGGTTATCATATTTGCATTTGTGCATTAGTATTATTATTCATTTAGAAATTATAGGTTCCCAAAAGTACAGTTTTTTGCTTTGTGAGCTGACTTTGCATTTTATTAATAACTGGTTTTATTCATTATGTAGTGAAGGCAGACATGCTTTGACTCTGTCTGTGTCGAGCTGCTTCTCCACAGTCAGAGAATGTGTCACATTCCTCACTTGATACATTTAAGTAAACACAAGATAACATTATCTACAACTTTGGATGCGTCCACATTTCACTGCACTGAACTTTCAAGCTCCGTGTGTAACCCTTCGAATGCTGGTCCAGTAAAAAAAAAATGCTGGTTGCATTTAATATGCTGTAAATAATGTTTTAGAGCAAAGATGAAATGCTATATTCCGCTTTAAGTGAGACAGGAAAAGGAAATGCATAAAGAGTTATACAACAACCTGACAAAGGTTGCTTCTCTTTCCCACTTTACCGCCCCCAAAAACAAACATTCTAGATGAACATTTTATCCAAACGAACTCTTCACTAACTGCAATGTTGACTGCAATGTTGGACCAGCAATGTCCGCCATGTTGATGGCACTATATAAATACATAATTATCATGTACACTTGTACCTTGTTCATCTCTGAGTCCTCCTGTAGAGCTTTGGCTTGGCATGAAAACAGCTTATAAAAGAGAGATTTTATTTTCAGTGCAATGTGAAGGAAGGATTTCGGGCTTGGGACTAAGTTGAAGGGTACAGGCAGAGTCCTCCCCTCCTCAAAGTAAGAGAACCAAAGTTTAGCTCTGGCAAATTTCCATTCCACATCAGCGTCATCCTGCATGAACACAAGAAGAAATTCCCAGTTAGATTACATACATCGCCATATCACACACACATACATTTTAGGTGGCAATGTTTTTCGTCCATACCAAGGGATGTAACTACATATTATGGGGTCCCCCAGGGACGGATCTAGACCAAGTTGCGCCTGGGGCAAGGTCAGGTTTTGGCGCCTAAAGGTCAGGTTTTGGCGCATAAGCTGCCATTCCCCATCCAGTTTTGGCGCCTAAAGGTCAGGTTTTGGCGCCTAAACTGCCATTCCCCATCCAAATTTTTCCGCCTTTTTAAGAATTCAACAAACTGCGCCTGGGGCAAGAGACCCGTCTGCTCCCCCCCCCCCCCTAGATCCGTCCCTGGGGTCCCCCTGCAAACCTTTGATGGCACCCAGGGCTGTTTTTAGGCATAGAGAAACCAAGCAGAGGCCTAGGATGACACCTGATCATTTTAACACTTGAATGGGCTCTACTAAGCATAGCATGTCTAAATAGCATACCAATAAGAGGTGCTATTAAGGTGCTAATAAAGCTATAACTGTTTCAGATTTGGTCTCTATGAAATGCTGTTACTCTTTTCTTTAGGTGTATCTGGCCTGCCAATAATTTTTGTATCCTTTTATAGACTTATTTTGAGAAACAATATTTTTGTCTATAGCCCAGGACTGTTTCTTGGGCAGTGCGGGTGGGGCGTCCGCCCTGGGCACAGACCAGCAAGTAGAAGAAGGGGGGGTGCAGACAGAAGGACATAACCGCTAGGTGGTAGGGAGCCGGTGACGCGCGGTGCAACCAACTGGAAGAAGGACACCGGCGCAATCACCTTCCTTGACTCCTCCTGGGCGTCCTGTGGCTGCGTGCATCTGACGTCAAGTCAGCATCACCACCACGTGATGACACCTAATGTCCTGTAGCGGTACTGCAGGCTGTCAGTGCGACATGGAGGAGTAGGCTTACTTGGGCTCTATTCGCCTGTGTGTTCTCCTGGTCCCTGCTTCCTCCTGGATGAGCAACTGATCACTAGTAAGTAGGCAGATCTACTTGTGACCTGTAGATGTGTGATTGTCCCTAAAGAATAAAGGTTTGAGAATCCCGGGGGGATGGGGACGCCATTTTTACACCCTCACCCTGGGTGCAATTTAGCCTAGAACCTGCCCTGCCTGGGGGGAGTGCATCAGCTGGCTCTGAAGCTCTGGGCAATGGCCCATTTGTCCCTATGAAAGCCCCGCCCTGGTGTTTGGATGAATCTGGGGTCTGATGCCGGGGGGAGGAGCAATTTTTACACCCTTGCCCTGGGTGCAATTTAGCCTAGAAACTGCCCTGATATAGCCTACATGAATTCATGTATGCTACGATTTTCCTATTTACAGGATGGAGGTAGGGTGCCTTGCTTGGGGAGCCAAAATGGAAATAAAATGGGAATAAAGAAGAAAATACTTAAAGTCGATGGCGTCTGCTTAACTCTGTGGAATTACAGTCTTTATAGTCGAGCCGCATTCATTACATTTCTCCCCTCCTCCCCCTCCCTCTCTGCAGAGTGGAGAGAGGGCAGTAACAGGGGGTTACTTAAAACTCAGCTGGCTGTGTAACATGCTGGTACGTACCAACGGCGTGTCATATGATGCGCTGTTGTCATGGAGACGCAGCGCTGGAATCGGCGATCCTGTGAGTTATAACTAATCTCCTGTTGCCGCCCGCTTGCAACTTTGCAAGGAGGGGAGGCGGTGGGAGGAGAGGATTACGGCCGCCTGTCAGCGGGCCAGAGTTACAGCGCACACGAACTGCATAGGGCCCGTGGGCCGTAGTTTGCCTAGTGCTGGTCTGGCATAACATGATCTCCAGATGTACTCCTCCTTGTTCTTTAGATGCTCTTTTTCCTTTAGATTGTAAGCTCGCCCATAAGACTGAAGGCTCTCAAAAGCGTTGCTCTCTCACCCTTTTGTGTCTTGAAATTTTCTATACATTTTGTTCATCATGTTACATTTGTCACTGTAATTACTATGTCTACCAACTCTCTATTATGTACCAGTGTCTATACTTTGTGAATACCATTATTTACTGTATTTATAGTATTTATAAAGGGCCAACATATAACACAGCGCTGTACATTGGTTTAGGATACGGACAATATTTAGGGGTGACATACAGGAATAAGACAATACATGAATACAGGAAAACCAGATCACGCAGCACAGTATGAGTACAAGCTAATGCATAATCAGTCACTGGATGGGAGCATGGAGATTAGGCAAGTCGAGTTCACTCAGATCCATAGAATGGGTGTACAGTAATGGAGGTGCATGATCAGATAGCACACACAAGGAGGAGTACCCTGCCCGAAGGCTTACAATCTATAGGGAGAGGTAGGGACACGAAAGGTAGGGGACCAGAGTTCAGCTGCGGGTTTAGAGCACTAGTGAGGGGTGGTAGGCCAGAGTGAAACGGAGCTATTTTGAGGATCTTTTTGAAGATGTTGAAGGAGGGCATGGCCCTAATGGCCTGTATTATTATTATTATTATTATTATTATTATTATTGTCTGTATTATTATGTGCCCCATGTTTGTTTTCTTACTCTGTACAGTACGTACCACTTGCTGTGCAGGAAAATACAAAAGGACTTCAGACAATTCCTTTAGTAGAACTAACACTAGCTGTACCTTATGTTTATCTCATCATCATGCCACGTGTCAGTTTGGGTATGCATTAACTCATCTTATCACATGTCACTTCAGAAACCCTAGTTAAGTTATCGAGCATCTCATCTGTAGAGCAGCCAATCTGGTTTCACATAAGCAAAGCGATAGTTATACAATAATAGAATAACATTTGTAAAGCACTTTTCTCCCATAGGACTTAAAGCGCATAGATACGTCTCAGATCAATACAGGGTTGCAGGCTGGACTGTGTTACAGAGGAAATAGTCCAAGAGTCAAGTGTTCATAAATGTCAGACTAAGCAGGTGACTTTTCAGTTTGGACTTAAAGCGAATCCGAGATGAAAAACTAACTATAACAAGTAACTTGTCTATATATTTTATCTAAAGTTTAGATGGTTTACACAGTAAATCTAGCTGCAAACAGCTTCAACAGTATATGATTATTTCTTCCTGTGATACAATGAGAGCAGCAATGTTCTGCTTGTGATCATTACACACATTCAAGCTGCTCTGCATCTCCAGCCCTCAGCCTGTGGAAACGTCACTCCCCTCTCCTCCTCCCTCCTCCCCAATGCCTCTGAAATCTCTGACTAGTAACCTCCTCCTCCTCCTGCCCAGACTGAGCTCTCATAAGCCCTTGCTACTTGGGTCTCAGAGTGCCTAGGCGCTGGAGGAGCTGTGGGCGAGGTTTGTTTATTTTATAGGGAAATAGGATATTAAAACAAACCAAACAAAAGCATTTGGCTTAAGCAATGCCCTATAATCTATATGTAAGGAACACAATTATGCAATGAGTAAAAGTTTATCTCGGATCCACTTTAAATGCTTCCAGGGATGGAGACGTCCTGATTGGGTGTGGCATGGAGTTCCAAAGGGTAGGGGCAGCATCACAGAAGGTTTTGAGGTGGACTCTGGGGGTGACCAAGATCCTTTTGATCTAAAATTGTCTGGGGATAAAGTTGCATTTTACACATTTCTTCAGTACATAGTTTCTGATGCCAAGTATGTGACTGTTACTTTAATCCTGTACGAAAGGTGTTTGTAGTTATTCTAAAGATGTCAGCTGAGTTTTATTACTTTTTTCTTTACCAGATGCCATTTGTCTTTCCTTGCTATTTAGCTGTTATTCTGTAAGGTTTACTTGTATGATTCATTTCTAACTCCAAAGGCTCCAATTATATCAAAACATGTTTCGAAACCATTCATTTTGAAGCTGACAATCGTCAGCAAGACACAGAGCAGGCTGCACTCAGAAATGTGTCCCTCGAGCCTTTTATGTTCTTATATTCCTGACAATATATTGGCTGTAGCCATGCAACTAACATTGCTGTTATTATCGTCTGATCATGACGGATGCTCCAGACATGGCCGCGCTCTTTTAACCAGACGCTGATGGAGCCGCTACAAATGGCAGTGACATCAATGAGCGATTGGATGAATGTTCCTGGCTTTAATTCACAAGACATTGATGAGGTCTCGTGCTATATAAGCAGGTAACACAAACACATTGCTTATATATTTTTTTTATTCTGAAAGCAGGAAAGATAAACTAATCAAATGTATTATTATAACTAAAGGGCAGATCAATCATTGGGAACGCTGGCAAGGAAACTTAACCCATTAGCAGCTTCAACAGAGTTATTTCCTCTGAGATCAGTGCACTACTGCTTTTGATCTCAGTTGGCAGAACTCGTTGTGCTGTAAATTCTTTGTTTTGATCTCTCTCTACTAGCTGAAAACATAGAAAGCAGAAGTCCACTATTATTGTCTCACACTGCCCCCTAGTGACAATTGGCCATAAATACACATTACAGCAGTACTAATTAGAAGCTAGGAAATGTAACATAAAAGAAATAAAAAAAAGTGCTACAATAAATTTGCCTGGATCACTTGCAAGCCTCTAAATAAATTGATTGGTAAGGAATTAAAGAAAACCTGTAACAACAAAGAGTTCCCCTGGGGGGTACTCGCCTCGGGTGGGGGAAGCTTCTGGATCCTATCGAGGCTTCCCCTGTCCTCCTGTGCCCCCCGGCGATCTCGCTGTGCCCCTCCGAACAGCAGGAATGTAAATATTTACCTTCCCGGCTCCAGCGCAGGCGCAGAATCGGCTCTCCGCTCGGAGATAGGTGGAAATAGCCGATTGCTGCAGGTCTGCTCTACTGTGCAGGCTCTAGTCTCCTGCACCTGCATAGTAGAGCGGACCCGACGGAGATCGGCTATTTCCACCCTATCTTTGTGCTGAGAGCTGTAACAGCGCCCCCGCTGGAGCCAGGAAGGTAAATATAGCAAGCCTTGTCAGGCTTGTCGAGCGAGGATTGCAGGAGATTTCGGGGGAGCCATCGTTGGACTGCCTGCAGCTACAGGGGAGGGGGAAGCCTCATTGGGACTCTGAGGCTTCTCCCTCCCGAGGTGAGTACCCCCCAGGGGAACTTTGTTTTGTTACAGAGTCTCTTTAAAGGAGACCCAAAGCAAGAGGAATATGGAGGCTTTTAAAGCCTAGTACACACATTCAAATTTGATTGGCCAATCGATGGCCAATTTGACCACCTCCTTGTAGAATGAGAGCCCACAGATTTTGAATACTATAAACAGATTGTATAGGTAAGTTCTCATACTACATGGAGGTGGTAAAATCTCTGCTCTAAAAGATAAGCAACAGCATAACATCCTTTGAAGAAAAACATTTCTTTGTCACAACGGATACAAATCCTGTAGTAAATCTGCAGCGTGTCTACTTCCTGCTTTCATTAAAGCAGACATAGGGTTAACATTCCGTGTTTACAAATGAGCTGTTCTGCGTGGCAGTCTGCTGATAAAGCTGAGAGCTCAAATTATGACTTGTGATTAGTCACAGATAAGGAGGAATTAGTCAGGCTAAACTCTCTAAATACATACAGGGTGCATTTTGCTCTGTTTTCCTTCTGTCCTGTGCAAGAGTTCAGGTCCACTTTAAACTTTGTTCACCTATTCCCTATTCTCTGACAGGAAAGAGTCTTATAGCTGTAATTCCTTATCAGTGGTCCGACTGGAGAGAAACTGCCCCTTGCATACATGAATTTTTTAAACCTTTCAGGCAGAGAAAGATAGAAAAAAAGAACACAGCCTTGTTATTGATATGCTTAGTACTGTACATACACCTTCATCTCACCTTAGGTACACTTTAAAGGGGAACTAAAGAGAGAGGTATATGGAGGCTGCCATGTTTATTTCATTTTAAGCAATACCAGTTGCCTGGCAGCTCTGCTGATCCTCTGCCTCTAATACTATTAGCCATCGCCCCTGAACAAGCATGCAGCAGATCAGGTGTTTCAGACTTTAAAGTCAGATGTGACAAGACTAGCTGCATGCTTGTTTCTGGTGTTATTCAGATACTACTGCAGAGAAATAGACCAGCAGGGCTGCCAGGCAACTGGTATTGATTAAAAGGAAATAAATATGGAAGCCTCCTTATACCTCTTACTTCAGTTCGCCTTTAAGTAATACATTATGCAGGTAATCATTTTTAAGCTGTAGCATTTATTCCTGTAAATTTACTCAAAGGTTGAATTATGCCTTAACAATCCATTTAGCGCATGTCAATCATGCAGATAAGTAATCCTTAACAATAGAGTGTTGTGACGTGACTTGGATCTGTTCCTCTCTGCACTGGGAAGAGGACAGGGAATGTGGAGGTGTGCTGCTTTGATTCTAGATAAATGGAAGAGCTTCAACAATACCAGAGCAGAATGTGTAGGAAGAAGGTGTTCGATATCTCAGATGTAGTTCAGATGAAACCAGACACAAAACTCCGGCAGAATTTCACATAAGTGCTATTGTAGACTATCTGCAGGAACCGGATGCCATGGAAATCCGTCTCCTCAGAACCACATTTCTTTCACAGCACCCGCCAGACCTGTTTTATTGTATCTTTTTCCTCTGATGATACATCTTTGTAGTCTTACAGTTACCTATATTTTGTGTGTACAGTATTACCTTAGTGAAACATAAGGTGACTGTAGGTTATCGCTCCCGGTACATGTCTCAAAAATAAAATAACATTTAAACATTGGCCCATATAAAATTCACTTTTCCTCCTAGGTGATAGGTGACCTTAAAGTGGACCTGAGATGAGAAGCGTCTCAGGTACCATACTTACCTGGGGCGTCCTTAAAGTGTACCAGAGATGACATGTGACATGATGAAATAGACATGTGTATATACAGTGGCAAGCATACAGACACTTATGCTGTGCTCCTTTTCTTTTTTCCCTGCCTGAAAGAGTTTATAATTAGCTATGGAACTGACAGTTTTTCTCCAGTTAGGACTCAGTCGGCTGACGGATAACAAATTACAGCTATAAAACACTTTCCTAAGCAGATACCTGGGCTTTTTACTGTGAGGGGAGAAGATAAAAAGATCAATAGTTCATGTTTTTTCACTCTGGGACTAACGAGACACTGCAACTGAGCAGAGACTATGAAACACTAAATCTGCTATGTAAATGTTTATACATAAAATAAAACCTTGAGATATCTAAAAGAGTCATTTTTAGGAGTAGAAGGACAGATCCAATTGTTAATCTTGTTCGTTTATTTTCATCTTTGGTTCACTTTAAATTAAGCCCCCTTGAGGACGCTCGTCCTTCGCCATCTCCCCCGGGGGTTCCTGTCACTTGCAATTCAGCCTGAAAGCTTGGCCGAGTCCAGTCGCGTTTCATCTCACATGCACGGCCTAGCCAGGCACGCTCCCCCGTCGTGCTCCTCCTGTGCTCTGCGCTTGCACAATACTACTGCGCAGGTGCAGAACGCTCCCAGGGATTAGAGAGCGTTGCGGGAGCGTGCCTGGCCGCACATGCGCTATGAAACACGACTTGCCCAGACTTTTGGCCTGAATTTGGATTCTCATCTCAGGTTCCAGTTCCATTTGAAGGCCTTTTAAACCACCAGCAAGCAAGAAAATACTCAAAATCAATTTGATAGTACTTTTTCACTAACTTTTGTAATTGTAAAATGCTGAAAAGTTATTTTTAAGAGAAGATTAAAATTATCTCCTAGGAGAAGTTAATTCCATATGGGACATTTTATGATGCGGATGGGTTCATTGTGGGACCACTGCAGCTTGTTGCTGTGCAGCTATAACTTGAAGGATGGACACCTGAAGTGAGAGGGATACGGAGGCTGCCATATTTGTTTCCTTTTAAATAATACCAGTTTCCTGGCAGCCCTGCTGATCTGTTAGGCCACATACAGACATCAGACCATAGTCTTTGGAAAATGAAAGATCACAGACCAATCTTACCACCCTTCCTGTAGTATAAGAGCCATACTCTACACAGTCTTTTCTATGGAGCTGAACTCCACATCAGAAAAAAAATCATTGCAAGATGCTGCACACACAGATGCTGTACAGACACAAAAGATCAGTATCTGCAAAAGATCTGTTCCTGCCAAAAATCCATTCCTGCAAAGTGCAATGATAGTCTATGAGATCTGCAGATCATCATACACACATGATTTAACTGACATTCATCTGCAGATCTGCAGATCTGAAAATCCATCCTGGTGGATCTGATCTGCAGATGAATGTCAGTTAAATCATGTGTGTATGATGATCTGCAGATCTCATAGACTATCATTGCACTTTGCAGGAATGGATTTTTGGCAGGAACAGATCTTTTGCAGATACTGATCTTTTGTGTCTGTACAGCATCTGTGTGTGCAGCATCTTGCAATGATTTTTTTCTGATGTGGAGTTCAGCTCCATAGAAAAGACTGTGTAGAGTATGGCTCTTATACTACAGGAAGGGTGGTAAGATTGGTCTGTGATCTTTCATTTTCCAAAGACTATGGTCTGATGTCTGTATGTGGCCTTAGGCTACAGCAGTGTCTGAAGTACACAAGAAACAGGCATGCAGCTAATCCAGTCAGACTTAAAGGGAACCTAAACTGAGAAGGATATGGATATTATAACCCTGAAGCATATATTTGCACTGTGAACTGCTACCAGCTGAATATGCTCTGCATCCCTGTTTGTGCTGGATAATACTATATACAAGCTTGCTGCTGGAGTAGCTTGGACTTGCATATTAAGTTGGTTGCATCTATCATCCTGAAGCATATATTTGCACTGTGAACTGCTACTTGCTGCATATGCTTTGCATCCCTGTTTGTGCTGCATAATATTATACACAAGCCTACTACTGGAGCAGCTTGGACTTGCATATTAGGTTGGATGCATCCATCATCCTGAAGCATATATTTGCATTGTGAACTGCCATTTGCTGCCTATGCTTTGCAGCTTTGCTTGTGCTGGATAATACTATATACAAGATTCCGACTGGAGCAGCTTGGATCTGCATATTAGACTGGATGCACTTTGTGCTTGCCATTTATAGTGTGAACGCAGTTGATTTGCTGCATGTTGAACTTATCCTGCTTATTGTTCACAGCACCAGTGTTATTCACAGCAACAGGAACTTTATTTGCAGGCCTGCGTTACAAAGTGCACTTAGGGTTTAGGCAGGGAGCGTTACCTGGAGTGGTCTCTCTCCTCTGCCAGGGTTATTACATGCAGTTGGTGATTTAGGACATGTTTCCTGGGTCTTTTTACCTTATGGGGATTTGCACTTTAGGGACTAACACTGCGTGTCTTTTTTAAGAATATTAATAAATTGGTTTATACTTTTGCAAAAATGGGTTTTTCTATTCCTTTTGATATGGATTTTTCCTTTTAAAATAATGCCAGTTGCCTGACTCTCCTGCTGATCCTGTGTCTTTAGTACTTTTAGCCACAGCCCCTCAACAAGCATGCAGATCAGGTGCTCTGACTGAAGTCAGACTGGATTAGCTGCATGCCTGTTTCAGGTGTGTGATTCAGCCACCACTGCGGCCAAATAGATCAGCAGGACTGCCAGGCAACTGGTATTGTTTAAAAGGAAACATTCATATTCCTCTCAGTTTAGGTTCCCTTTAAAGGAAATCTTAAGAAATCTTAAGTCTGCTGCCGTTCGTGGAAGATTTATGCCGGTGTCCCTGCGACTTGCTTCACCCTTGACCTGGATATAAATCTTTGTCTCTTCACTTCTGGTGGTGCATAGCTATGGGCTCAGAAGCACGCTGTCGCCTGCGTCTACTCAGGGCTGCGTGTGCGCTCCATTACACGAAGTGTCACAGGATTAATCATGTGATGCTTGGTGTAATGGAGCGCACGCACAGCCCAGAGTAGACGCAGGGGACAGCGTGCTTCTGAGCCCATAGCTATGTGCCACCAGAAGTGAAGAGATGAAGATTTATATCCAGGTCAAGGGTCAAGCAAGTCGCCGGGACACCGGTACACCGGCATGAATCCTCCATGAACGGCAGCAGATGGAGGGGGCAGGAGGAGGTCACAGTATGTACGTTTAACCCCCTACACACTGGATCTTTCTGTTTTTTCAGCTGTGGTATCCTTTAAGATTCCTTTTAAAGAGTACCTAAATTATAAATTACAGTTTGCTTTAAACCTAATAAGTTGCCAAGATATATTAAATCACACATGATAAAGTGTGATTTTCCAACCCCCAGGGTATTCCACATATGGTCTTATTGAAATCCCCACCCCCAGTGTGAAATTGGGCCCTGGGCCATTTTTTTCTTTCCAAACCATAGATGCAAAGGATCCTGGGGGTTTGATGTCATAACCTCACCTCTCATGTCCATGTGATCTAATCTAGGCAGACAGACAGACATCTGAAATAAGAATTATAGCAAACAGACATGAGAAGACAGGCTGCAGCAGTTTTCCTGTCTCTTCTCTGTACTACAGTTTGTGAAAAGAGAAGTAATTTGATCCAGGCAGGCAGCAGGGGAGGGAGGGGCTAGGGGAGGAAACCAGGCTGAAGAGGTGGGCACAATGCTTTAGAAAGGCTTCAAGGATACCCGAAGTGACATGTGACATGATGAGATAGACATGTGTATGTACAGTGCCAAGCACACAAATAACTATGCTGTGTTCTTTTTTTCTTTCTCCACCTGAAAGAGTTAAATATCGGGTATGTAAGTGGCTGACTCAGTCCTGACTCAGACAGGAAGTGACTACAGTGTGACCCTCACTGATAAGAAATTCCAACTATAAAACACTTTCCTAGCAGAAAATGGCTTCTGAGAGCAGGAAAGAGATACAAATGGTCAATAGTTCATAGATTTTAGCTCTGGCATACTTCAATGAATAAAACAGTTAAAACTTAAAAAGTAGATTTAAACATAAAATAAAGCTGTGGAATATCTTAAAAAGTCATTTTAGGAGAAGGAAGATAGATACAATTGTTATTTCATTAGTTTATTTTCACTTCGGTGTCCTTTAAGCTTCAGGAAAAATAAGGAAGTGCTGCTACAGATATAAATGTGCGTCTGTTCTATCCAATATGATGTACCAGATGTAAACTTTATATGTTCTTCTAACTGTACACAGTGCCTAGACTACATATATGTATTGCCGTTCAGACCTTTTTTTGGCTGGAGGTGGTCTTTAAGTCAGTAACATCTGATCTGCATGCTTGTTCGGGGTCTATGGCTAAATGTATTAGAGGCAGAGGATCACACCAGCACACACCATATCCATTTAGACCTCAATGTCATTTTGTGCAACAATCCAATTCAAGATCTTGGCACTCAACAGAGCTTACCTCGATCTCCTGGAAGGAGTTGTTAATCATCGCTATGAGCATGTTTAACAGGACAATCACCATAGTCACGTTATACACTCCATACAGGACATAGCCAATATTCTCTATGAATTTATGTCCATAGTTGATGACAACTGATTTCACTTCTGAGAGTCCGAAAATAGCCCAAAACAGGGTCTTAAAGCTTTCTTCAACACTGAAACAAAGAGATACATAATGAATATTCTTTATTATAGTTCTTATACCTATACATTATACCAGTGGCGTAGATGCAAGTTTTACAATGGGGCCCCCCAAGCACCCTATACATAACAATTGATACGGCGCACCAAAACCTGCCAATGGAAACTACAGTATCAGAGGTGTAAGAAGGGGGTGGGGAACAGCTTGTTTATGATTACCATTATTCAAAGTATCTATAGAAGTGATTATTATGAGCACAGGACCGATAGAGAGCTAATACTGTAATTGAGGGAGCGCCCTTCGGGGCCCCTCTGGCCCAAGGGCCCCAATGCGGTCGCTACCTCTGCACCCCCTATTGCTACGCCCCTGCATTATACCTATGGGTTGCAAGTAACTTGGTTTAAGAGTGCTTTCCATTACATGCGAAACCCTTAGCCCCCCTGGTGGCGCCTTACTTCCCCTATTGTCACCTAACACTAACCACCCTGGTGGCGCCTATCCCTAACCCCTCCCAGGTGGCACTTTAACCCCCCCTTCCCCAAGCAGTGTTTGACTCTAACCCCCCCCCCCCCTTGTGGCACCTAACCTCCCCGGTGCCTAAACCTTAACCCCCCCAGCCGCAAAGCTTCGATTTATGGCAAAGAAACTAAATTTGGGCGCCCGGAGGCGCCACTGCTCAGTCGTAATTTTTGGCAAAAAAGGTCAATTTTGCCACCCGGAGGCTCCCGATAGAACGCAGATATGCAAATTGTGGCATTGCATAGCCGGATTTGCATATCTACATGCCGCGGTGCTTGCAATTCTATCAGGCGCTTCAGGGTGCCGAAATCTACCTTCTTTGCTGCAAATCTCGGCCTTTATAAAAGCCTTGCGCCTGAAGGCATCCGGCAGCGGGCGCTGCAGTGGGCCCAAATTTCCCTTCTTTACTCGACTTTTATAATAGGCGTCTACGACAGCTCACGTTTTCTATAAGGGCTCCTGTGCTCTTTTTTCCTATTTTGCCTCTGGCATCTACATCAATGACTGACACATTTAAAGGGAACCTGAACTGAGTAAAATTATTTAAAATAAACACATGAGGTAACTTCAAATGAACATTACATAGTTACCTTGCCATCAGTTCCTCTCAGAAGCTCACCATTTTCTTCTGACAATGATCCCTTCCAGTTCTGACAACATTTTGTCAGAACTGAAATATATCAGTTGGTGTCAGTTATAGCTGAGAGAACAACTGATGTGCCAGGTAATGTCCATGTTCCGCTACGGCTCAAGTGAGCGATGTTACAGTTTAACGGTATGCTGACCAGGAAGCTGTTATGGGGTAATAGCCATTTTCAAAATGGAGGACGGAGAATTTCGTTGATCACAGTGGACAAACGGGACGCAGGAGAGGAGAAAGAGATTGATGAGTAGACTAAGAAGGAGGTAAGTATGACGTGTATGTTTATTTTGACTTTTAATTTTCAGTTCAGGTTTTCTTTAATCATAGGAAACCAGGTGACACCAGTGGTAAGAGTGACCGATGACACCACAATCCGTGACCAGCATGATATTGTAGAACTTACGTGGTAAAGGCATCATTTTGTTTAGCTCCAAGATAGTAAGAATAAAGGTTGAACATTCCGATCATGAAGGCCACAAACACCATGATAAAAATGACCATAAACTTAAAGATGTCTTTTACAGTCCTCCCCAGTGAGATCTGCAATGGGCCAAAGCTTTCATTGGCTGGCAGGATGTAGGCAATGCGGGAGAAGCTGAGGACCACGGCTATTGCATAGAGACCTTCTGAGATGATCTGGGGATCTGAGGGCAGCCATTTTATTCTGGCTGAAAAAAAGAGCAAACACACATAACTAAAAATATCTTGATTGATTCCACTTTATCAGGCGTGAGGGGTGTGGGGGATGGGAGTAGACTGAGGCTTAAAGGGTAAAAGATATAAAGGACACATCCAATAAAATAATACTAACATGGTAACTGTGAGAGCATATTTGACTACATAGGCCTATATGCAATTAGCTTCTTTCTCCTGAATTATCTCCTAGGTGATATATTTACACCTTGTCAATAAAACGCCCTTAATCCACCAGGAAGCAAGGACAGCACTTGTTCACCTACTTTTAGCATTTTTTCAATTACAACATGCTGAAAAGTTATTTTACACAGACAATTAAACGTTAGCTCTTAGGAGAAAAGGTGAATTGCATATAATAATAATAATCCTAACATTTGTATAGCGCCTTTCTAATGTTGGACTCAAAGCGTTCAAGAGCTGCAGCTACTATGGAGCGCTCAAGAGGCAACCCTGCAGTGTTAAGGAGTCTTGCCCAAGGACTTCTTACTGGATAGGTACTGCGCCTAGCCAGGATTGAAACCCTGGTCTCCCATGTCAAACACAGAGGCCTTAAAGAGACTCTGAAGTGAGAATAAATCTCGCTTCAGAGCTCATAGTTAGCAGGGGCATGTGTGCCCCTGCTAAACCGCCGCCATCCCGCGGCTAAACGGGGGTCCCTTCACCCCCAAACCCACCCCCGCACACCTTGGTCGCAAACTTGGTCGTGATTTATTTCTTCCTGGAGGCAGGGCTAACGGCTGCAGCCCTGCCTCTAGTCGCGTCTATCAGCGGCGCATCGCCGCCTCTCCCCCGCCCCTCTCAGTGAAGGAAGACTAAGAGGGGCGGGGGAGAGGCGGAGAACCACGCTGACAGACGCGCGTGGGGCAGGGCTGCGGCGGTTAGCCCTGCCTCTATGCGGAAGAGGGGATGCGCTGCACAGAGGGGGATTTGGGGGTGAAGGGACCCCCATTTAGCGGCATGATAGCGGCGGTTTAGCAGGGGCACACATGCCCCTGCTATCTATGAGGTCTGAAGCGAGATTTATTCTCGCTTCAGACTCTCTTTAACCTTCCTGGCGGTAACCCCGAACGTAGTTCGGGGTAAGCCGCGCAGGAGGTTTTCTCAGGCCCTGCTGGGCCGATTTGAATAATTTTTTTTTTGCTGAACGCAGCTAGCACTTTGCTAGCTGCGTCAGCACTTCGATTGCCGCCGCCCCGCGCTCGATCGCCACTATCTGCGTCGCAAGACAGCCCCCCCCCCTAGACCCCTGCGCTGCCTGGCCTATTAACGCCAGGCAGCGGCAAGGGGTGGATCGGGACTCCCTTAGACGTCACGACGTCCATGACGTCGGTGACGTCATCCCGCCCCGTCGCCATGGCGACGGGGGAAGCCCTCCAGGAAATCCCGTTCTTTAAACGGGATTTCCTGATCGCCTATTGCCGGAGGCGATCGGCGGGGCTGGGGGGATGCCGCTGAGCATGTAGCGCTGCCCCCTGGCGGTTTTTAATATACCGCCAGGAGGGTTAAGTAGTACACTATCCAGCCACATATGGAACATAGGGCTTGATTCACTAAGACAAATATGCCTTATCAGAGTTAACATGCATTATGAGAGTTAACATGCCTTATCAGAGTTAGCACACCTTATCAGAGTTGATACACCTTATCAGCGTTGACACGCCTTTTTAGAGTAGAATAACGGGCGCTACGATCTTATGCCTGCTAATTGGCAATGACGAGAGCTCCACTTGTCCTGCCCTGAGCCCCTGTGGGTCCAATCACTTTAAAGAACATTATCCCCGCACTTTGATTGGCCCAATAGGCTGCCTGTCACTTGACATGAAACTTGACAGGCAGCCTATTGGGCCAATCAAAGTGCGGGGATAATGTTCTTTAAAGTGATTGGACCCGCAGGGGCTCAAGGCAGGATGAGTGGAGCTCTCGTCATTGCCAATTAGCAGGCATATGTTGTAGTGCTCGCTATGATACTCTGATAAGGCAGGTGTAAACTCTGATAAGGTGTGTTAACTCTGATAAGGCATGCTATTTGTCTTAGCGAATCAAGCCCGTTGTGCCTTACTTCCATACCGTCAATTAATTCAAAGCAAAATTATATGCTATAGCTAAATGAATAAAAAAACAGATATAGCAGGAGATAAATATTAACGTACATAAACTATGCTTTCTATCGTCCACCCTCTGTTTTTGGATAATGTAAGAGAAAAAACAGAAAGGAAGAGGAAAGGAGAAATGCTTGAATAATGGCTCTAAAGCCTCACACACATATACAATTTTGATTGGCCAACATAAAACCTTGGTCAAACTTCAAAGAAATTGATGAAGAAGTCACATCAAGCATCCTCCTTCACCTCCGCCTAACTACCTGTGACCTGGATCCTGGCCCAACACAATTCATGTTGAACTGCCCCAACCTGTTTGTACCGGTATTCCTCAAAATTGTTAACTGTTCCTTACAATCAGGGATATTTCCTGCTTTATTGAAGGAAACAATCATCAGGCCTCTCCTCAAAAAACCCTCCCTGGACCCAGATGCAATGACCAGCTACAGACCTGTCTCTAACCTTCCCTTTCTGGGTAAGCTAATTGAAAAAGCTGTTTACCTCCAGCTAGAAGCCCAAATCCTACAAAACAACAGTTATGACCCATTCCAGTCTGGCTTCAGGAAACACCAGAGCACTGAAACTGCCCTCATCCAAATTTGCAACTACCTGCTCATGGCAAGAGACCGAGGAGAGTGCTCGATCCTCATACTGCTAGACCTTTCTGCAGCCTTTGATGCAGTTGACCATGACATCTTGATAAATAGGCTACAGGAATACTGCGGCATTGATGGCATAGTTCTTCAGTGGTTCCAATCCTTCATGAGTGGCAGAACCCACAAAGTGTCTATGGGGCCCTTCCTGTCCACCCCTGTAACACTTAAGTATGGGGTGCCCCAGGGCTCAATCCTCTCTCCCCTGCTTTTCACAATTTACATGTTACCGCTTGGAAAACTAATCCAAAAACATGGCCTGACATACCACTGCTATGCTGACGGCACCAAACTATATCTTTCCTTCAAGCCTGGTGTGACAGACCCAACTCTAACTATAAACGCCTGCTTACGTGAACTACAGCAATGGATCAATGACAACTGGCTGAAACTAAATGCAGACTAAACTGAAGTCCTTCTGATCGGAGGGCAACGCATGACAACAAAACAACTTAACTTGCAGTCTTCACCACTGGGAATAGAAGGCACGGATCTACACAGCTCTAATCAAGTGTGTAGCCTGGGAGTTCTAATTGATGGGGATTTAAACTTCAGAACTCAAATCTCTGCTGTGGTGAAATCATCCTATTTTCACCTGAAGAACACTGCAAAAATCAAGCACCTCATCCCCCCAGATCTGCCAACCTTAGTTCATGCCTTCATCACATCCTGACTGGACTACTGCAATGCTCTCTACACTGGCCTTCCAAAAAAGGTCTTGTACCGCCTACAGCTGATACAGAATACTGCTGCCAGACTGCTAACCAACCAACCCCGTCACTGCCACATAACGCCAGTCCTGCACTCCCTTCACTGGCTACCTATAGAATGGAGAATCCTATTCAAGATCGGCCTACTGACATTTAAATCCCTGAATAATCTGGGCCCTGGATACATGGAAGATATGTTGCAGCTGCGGAGCAATCCCCGCATTCTCAGATCCACAGGTTCTAATAATCTAGTCATACCCAGAGTCCACCTGGAAACTTTTGGTCCCAGAGCCTTTTGTCATGCTGCCCCTACGTTTTGGAACTCCCTACCTCAACAGATCAGGACAGCTCCATCCCTGGACGTGTTTAAATCCAGACTGAAAACCCACCTGTTCAGTTTGGCATTTGCAGAAATATAACTTTTGTTGTGTGAATACTTCATCCTACTACCAATTACTGAATCTGAGAGAGCCTAAGCGCTTTGAGTCCTATGGGAGAAAAGCGCTATAGAAATGTTATTGTATTGTATATTGTATTATAATTTGACCACTTACATGTAGTATGAGAGATTACCTGCACAATCTGTTCATAGTTTTGAAAACCTGGTAGCCCTCACGCTACATGGAGGTAGTAAAGTTGGTCAGGGATTAGCCAATCAAAATTGCATGTGTGTATGCACCCTAAGCCCTGCTCTACACTGCACAGCTATGTTATCTGTATTCTGAAGCAGTATAACCACAATTTGTACTAGCAATAATTAAAACTTGCCAAAATGGCCACTAGGTGGAGCTCTAAATAAATACCGTATCACATTTTAATGTGTAATCTATATCACATTTTCCTGGAATAAAACTACTTTTATAATGTATATTTGTTTGCAGATGAAACTGATAAATGGAATAGGAGCCGGATCACTACACACATTGAACCAGCGGGTGTAAATGAACAGTTCCATCGCGCTCACCGAAAGTGTAGTATTTAATTTCAGGAGGAAGTGTAGCACTTGCCACGTCTTTGATGTTCTCGTCATCGTCGACGTAGTTCTGCGCTCGGGAGGCGTGCCAGAAGGCCATGAACCTGGCGATAAAGGAGGCTGCAAAGATCGCCAACATCCCAAAGTCCAGGATATTCCACAGTTCAAACATGTACTCCCGGGGGCCCTGCGACCAAATCTCCTTACATTCTGACCAGATCATACCTGCGTGCAGGAAGCAGAGGCGTCAATGAACTGAACCAGGTACTATTCATTACCAGACACTTAAAGAGACACTGAAGCGAAAAAAAAAATATGATATAATGAATTGGTTGTGTACTATGAATAATTACTAGAAGATTAGCAGCAAAGAAAATATTCTCATACTTTTATTTTCAGGTATATAGTTTTTTTCTAACATTGCATTATTCTATAATATGTGCAGATTACACAACACTCAGCATTCAAAATGAGTCTTTCAGAGCAGTCTGTGAACTAATGACCTCTCCTCTAGCAGAGAAAAAGTAAACAGTTCACTTACAGTTGAGATAATAAAAGTCAGATAACAGCCCTCTCCACGACTAACTAAAGGTAGCCATACACTGGTCGATTTGCCATCAGATTCGACCAACAGACAGATCCCTATCTGATCGAATCTGATCAGAGAGGGATCGTATGGCTACCTTTACTGCAAACAGATTGTGAACCGATTTCAGCCTGAAACCGTTCACAATCTGTTGTGGTGGTGGTGCTGCCGCCACTCCCCCTGCCCGCATACATTACCTGCTCCGCTGGTGCGACTGCCCCCGGTCACCGCTCTTCTTCTCCGTCTCCGCTCTGGTCTGCTCTGGTCTCCGTCATGCTTCCCTTCTTCCTGTCTGGGGGAAGTTTAAACAGTAGAGCGCCCTCTACTGTTTAAACTTCCTGCCGGGACAGGAAGAAGGGAAGCATGCCGGAGACCAGACCAGAGCGGAGACAGAGAAGAGCGGGGACCCGGGAGTCGCGCCGGCGGAGCAGGTAATGTATGCGGCTCTATTGCGTCGGTCGTCAGGCACTCGAACGCCGCTAGCGATGCGCTCTTTATTCGCGGGCGATCGACGGTTATTTTCCGCACGGCGCGACCGACGGGATCGGACGGAATGGATCGAAATTCGGCGTGTAGCGTGAACGATTGGCAGCAGATTCGATCCCAGTGATCGAATCTGTTGTCGAAACGGGCGCAAATCGGGCCAGTGTATGGGCCCCTTTAGTCAGAGAGCTTAATTGCTTGTTTGCATAGAGATAACAACTGGAGTTTCTCAACTCTTCCTGTACTGGAAACAATTAGAGTGATGTATCTGATCTTAATGTTTTATTTCTTAGCTGTACTACACATACAAATCATAATATCATAATTTTTTTTTCGCTTCAGTGTCTCTTTAACAATTGGCCACAATTCACTAATGCTCATCTCCTGTCTTTAAATGACCACTATCGCAAAAAAAATTAAAAATTAAAAATACATGTAAACATATACAAATAAGAAGTACATTTGTTCCAGAGTAATATGAGCCATACATTACTTTTCTTCTATGTTGCTGTCACTTACAGCAGGTAGTAGAGATCTGACAGAACCGACAGGTTTTAGACTAGTCCATCTCCTCATGGGGGATTTGTAGCATTTTGTTTATTTTTTACAAAAGTAATCCTGGAAGGGATCTAAACAAATATAGTGGCTGCCCCTCTATTTGTTTGTACACTATTTTTGCCTGAACAACTGCCATTCACTAAGTGCTTTTGAAATAAAGAAAACCCTGAGAACCCCCCATAAGGAGATGGGCTGGTCCAAAACGTGTCAGTTCTGTCAGATTTTTACTAGCTACTGTAAAAGCAACAAAGGAAAAATAATTTAAAGTTTATTTTACTGTAGGGGGAAAGGTGTATGTGTTTACATGTATTTAAAATTTTACAATTTTAGCGACAGTGTTCCATTAAAGTTAAGGGTTCAATTCTTAAAATAACGACAACATTTTAAATTTAAAGACAAGATTTTAATTCACAGAGAGGAATGCAAGTGTAAAGTGTGTGAGGAGTTATCACCTGGCCTGAGCTGTCGCTAAGTGAAATGTTACTACAGACTGCAGCTTTATTTTTTACTAGTTTATGGAGACAAGGACTCTGTATAGAGAGATATATACATAGCAGGCACAGCAGGGAGGGAAAGAAAGACACCAAGCATACATATACACAGCCACACACACACACTATACACACACACACAGCCTCTCTCTCCTTCCCTTGCTGTCCTACACAGGCTAGCCATAATCTTTAGGCTGGGTTTATATATGACATGTGTCAAAAGAAGTGTTTTTGGAAGGTGTGTTTGCGTTTTTGTAATGGAAAACATTTTACATTTGCGTTATTGTGCAGATGCGCTTTGCATGCATTTAATTGCGTTTGCGGTTCGCTAATGCAAAGCGCATATGCAATTTTTATGCGTTTATACATTTAAATATATACAAATCATTAGGAAGACAACGGGAAGCGGAAACACAAAAGAGATCTTTATTTTTTGATTAAAAACGCCAAAAAAAAGCTAGCAAAATGCAATGCATATGCGTTACCATAGACTTTCATTATGTGCGTTTTGGCAGCCAGCCTGCATAATATGCAACACTGCAAGCAACTGCAGAATGTGTACTGTACAAACGCAGTGCTCTACAGCTTCTTATGCATAGACTAACATTGCGTAAAAACAGCAGCGTTTTACGCTAGCGTTTCTGCTATGTGTGCAACCAGCCTCAGTGAATTAAAAGGGAATCTGAAGTGAAAATATACCTTATGCTATAATGATTTGTATGTGTAGTACAGCTAAGAAAAAAAAACATTATTAGCACAGATATGAGTCTCATATTGTTTCCAGTACAGGAAGAGTTAAGAAACTCCTTTGTTATCTATGCAAAAGAGCTTCTGTGAGCTCTGTGACCTTATAAAGTCGTGGACAGCTCTGTATTTTGAAGCTCTTATTTCAACTGTCTCTCAATGGGATTGATCCACTAAGACAAATAGCATGCCTTATCAAAGTTAGCACGCCTTATCAAAGTTAACACGTCTTATCAGAGTAGCATAGCAAGTGCTACGAACCCGCAGGGGCTCAGGGCAGGACAAGTAGAAGTCTCATCATTGCCAATTAGCAGGCATACGTTCGCTATGCTACTCTTATAAGGCATGTTAACTTTGATAAGGCATGCTATTTGTCTTAGTGAATCAAGCCCATTGTTTCTTCTTTGTTTATAGTTTTTCTGCAGAGAAAAGTTCAAAGAGTCAATAGCCTGCTCTGTGAAATCATTTAAAATGCTGAGCATTCGTGAAAACTGCAATTATTAGAGAATGGTGCAACGTTATAAAAAAAAGCTATATATAGATGAAAATAAAAATACAACACTATTTTCTTTGCTAGTTCTATTAATTATCCGTACTATACAACCAATTCATTATATCATTAAGTTTTCTTTTCGCTTCAGTGTCTCTTTAACATTTAAAATACTTATTGATGTGTGGTGATACGTTTTCTCTTGCCTTATTATCACCAACATGATCTTAGTGAATTGTGTCAGCTACTAAACATAGCACGACGAGCAGATGCCGGCTTAATCCACCCTGAGAGGAGAACACGCTGCATTGATTTGCTGGCAGTATTAAAGTAGATTGAAAAATATTATGCTAATAGCTGTCAGTTTAAGGGTTCTTACTATGTGGCCATGGCATTAGGATCATGTGACTCGAGGATAAGAGAAAACACAGCGAAGCCGGTTGGGTGACTCGGCAAGACCTTCATACAAATATCTCCCCCGCAACAGCTGCTTACTTTGTGCCCGATAATGACCACAGCTATGAGACCTACACATTCATATCCAGGGGTCCTTCTTGGCTTAAAGGATAACTCCGCTTTTATCCACTTGTGTGTCTGAGAATAGTGATGAGCAGAAATTTCGCATGATCGTAATTCGCAGTTACGATGTGAAATTGTAATGCAAAATTTTGGGAAAATGCATCATAAATTTCATAATGTGCAATTTATGTAATGCACCCGTAATTTTGCGTAAATGCGTGAAATTTTGTGTAATTTTGTGCCGACTTTGGCGGTTAATAGCAAAGCCCACATACATGGCATAATTACCACAATTGCTACGTATGTTAAAGTGAACCTCCAGACTAAAAATCAACTCAGCAGCACTGAAAAGGCTTGGTGTGTCTTTAACAGCATCAGAACTTTGTTTCTCTTATACAAGCCTCATTTTTAGCTGCACAGAAGAAAACTGCCCGGGCAGTTTTCCCCTTATGCTGTGCAAAGCATGATGGGATTTCTGATGTTCTCGTTCTGCTGTTTTGGTGCAATTTTTTTTTTTTACATTTTGGATTTGACATTTGACGCCTAGTGTGTGTAGCTGGGAGAGGTACTCAGGACACAGGACAGTTGGAACTGTCACCTCCTTTCAACCAAAAAGATGGCTGCCTCCATGACAAAGATGGCAGCCCCCATGAATCACAAACATTTGCCTGTTCTTTTAAAACAGGGTGGGTAAAAGATTATATTACCTATCTATTCTAATTAACATAACTAATGTAACTTAACCACTTGACGACCAGGTGTGGTTTGCCTGATCTGTGCTGTGTGGGCTCTCCAGCCCGCAGCACAGATCAGGATTATGCCAGGGCGATCAGACTTCCCCCCTTTTTTCCCCACTAGGGGGATGTCCTGCTGGGGGGGTCTGATCGCCGCCGGCTTGCTGCGCTTTGCGGGGGGTGGGCTCTTCAAAGCGTTTTCTGTGCTCCCTCCCTCTCCCTCCCTACCTCTTCCTCCCTGGGCTGCGCAGGACGGAATTCCATCCTGCGCATTGAAGGATAGGCTTCCACCTATCAGATGCCGGCGATCCCCGGCCAATAAGAGGCCGGGGATCGCCGATCTGCCTTACGGCGCTGCTGCGTAGCAGTGCCGTATGATGTAAACAGCGGGGATTTCTTCCCCGCGTGTTTACATTACGTGTGCGAGCCGCGATCAGCGGCTCTCCGGCTGTTCATGGAGACACCCTCCGTGAACGGACATGGAAAGGCCGCTCGAACGAGCAGCCGTTTCCATGGAAACCCGCAGACGACCAGTTTACGACAATCGGCGTTAGCTGGTCGTCAAGAGGTTAATAACAGTATGTTTGTTTAGGCTGAAGTTCCCCTTTAAGGGGAATACTGGAAACAAGTACAAAAAAAATAATTTTTCAAAACGGCAAAGGAAAAATGATTTTTAAACTGTCCTTTTTCTGAGTTTAAAAAACATTTTTTCTTTGCATTTTAAAATCAATTTTTTTCAAAAACTACAAGGTCTTAGGACTTTTTGAATTTTTTTTTTAACACATGAGCAATTTTAGTGTCAATAGCATGTATGGGGACTTTGCTATTCACACCTAAAGTCGGCACAAAATTACACTAAAATTTACGCAAAATTACGAATGATTATACAAAATCAATTGAATTTACAAATCATAATTCCATATAGGTGAAATTCTGAAAAATGACCTGAAGTTTTGCGTAATCGTAATTGGCTCATTACGTTTATCGCTCTCTGAGAAAGCACTTTGTGTTGACAACTGAAGTGAGTAATATATGGAGGCTGCCATATTTATTTCCTTTTATGCAATACAACATGAAGCTAATCTTTCAGATCTGACAATAATGTCAGAAACAGCTGATCTGCTGCATGCTGGTTCGGGGGTTTATGGCTAAAAGTATTAGAGACAGAGGATAGCCAGGCAACCGGTATTGCTTAAAAGGAAATAAATATGGCAGCCTCCATGTCCCTCTTGCTTCAGTTGCCCTTTAACTTGTTAAATGCAAACAATCAATAACCCTCTGCACCAGAGGCGAACATAGGCCGGTGCAGGCCGTGCAGGGGCCTCATGTCCTCTAGGGCCCATGCAATTGCACCAGTTAGGGCCCGATTATCCTCTAGGCTTTTTTCCATGTATTCCTCTCTGAAACTCAAGAGAAACAGTGGTAATAACTTGTACCCCAGTCAGATACAAGTTTAAAATGTGTGCTAAATTACGGTAATACAGTACCTACAGCATACGACCTCGCTTCATGTACTTTTATCTTATTGGAATACTTTGCATACAACCATGATCTGTTCTAACCACCCCCACTCATATGGGGCCCCCTTCATTTATTCTGCACAGGGGCCCATCGTTGGCTTTGTCCGCCACTGCTCTGCACTCAAAACACACATTCCTAGAAAGCTAAAACTTAAAGATGTAGTAATAAAACAACTAGGTTGTTTGTTTGTTTTATTGTGGCATGATAGAAAAACAGCCTGTTACAAGATCACATCTTTACAAATAACATAGCATCCAATCAGTTTACACATCAGTCCTTTGCAACAAAGCATGGCATAGCTAACGCTAACATTGAAACAATGGAGGATCTCAGCTTCCAAAATGAACTGCAGGGATTTTGCACTAGACCAATTCACCGGCGTTGAAGTTCCCTCTTCAGAATTGGTCTGGTGCTGCCCCTACCCACCGATGATGCCAGATCTCCTCTTAACTCTAGTGTGAAGAGGTAGAGATCATACCAAATCCCTACTGCCCTGTTCATTCAGAAATGGAAGGAGTATGGCACAACTGTAAACCTACCAATACAAGGCCGTCCACCTAAACTCATAGGCCGAACAAGGAGAGCGCTGATCATAAATGCAGTCAAGTGGCCCATGGTGACTCTGGACGAAATGCAGAGATCTACAGCTCAGGTGGGGGAATCTGTCCATAGGACAACTATTAGTCGGGCATTGCACAAAGTTGGCCTTTATGGAAGAGTGGCAAGAAGAAATCCATTGTTAACAGAAAAGCATAAGAAGTCCCGTTTTCAGTTTGCCACAAGCCATGTGGGGGACACAGCAACCATGTGGAAGAAGGTGCTCTGGTCAGATGAGACCAAAATGGAACTTTTTGGCCAAAATGCAAAACGCTATGTGAGGCGGAAAACTAACACTGCACATCACTCTGAACACACCATCCCCACTATCAAATATGGTGGTGGTAGCATCATGCTCGGGGGGGGGGGGGGGGGGGGGTGTTGGGGGGTATCTCTTCAGCAGGGACAGGGAAACTGGTCAGAGTTGATGTGAAGATGGATGGAGCCAAATACAGGGCAAACTTTGAAGAAAATCTCTTGGAGTCTGCAAAAGACTTGAGACTGGGGCGGAGGTCACCTTCCAGCAGGACAACGACCCTAAACATAAAGCCAGGGCAACAATGGAATCATTTAAAACAAAACATATCCATGTGTTAGAAGGCCCAGTTAAAGTCCAGATCTAAATCCAATTGAGAATCTGTGTCAAGATCTGAAACCTGCTGTTCACAAACGCTGTACATCTAATCTGACTTAGCTGGAGCTGTTTTGCAAAGAAGAATGGGCAAGGATTTCAGTCTCTAGATGTGCAAAGCTGGTAGAGACATACCCTAAAAGACTGGCAGCTGTAAAAGGTGGTTCTACAAAGTATTGACTCAGAGGGCTGAATAATTACGCACACCCCACTTTGCAGTTATTATTTTGTAAAAAATGTTTGGCATCATGTATGATTTTCATTCCACTTCTCACCTGTACACCACTTTGTATTGGTCTTTCAGGTGGAATTCCAATAAAATTGATTCATGTTTGTGACAGTAATGTGACAAAATGTGGAAAACCTCAAGGGGGCCGAATACTTTTGCAAACCACTGTAACTATGCTGTGTTCCTTTTTTTCTTTCTCTGCCTGAAAGAGTTAAACATCAGCTATGTAAGTGGCAGTTCCTGTCTGAGTCAGCACTGGGTCAGACTACAGTGTGACCCTCACTGATAAGAAATTACAACTATAAAACAATTTCCTAGCAGAAATTGCTCCAGAGAGCAGAAAAAAGATACAATTGGTCAATAGTTCATAGATTTTAGCTTTGGCATATTCATTGAATGTGTCATTGAGCAAAAACAATCAAACAGTAAAAACTTAAAAAGTAGATTTAAATATAAATAAAACTGTGGAATGTCTTAAAAAGTCATTTTGAGGATAGAAACAATTGTTTATTTCATTCGTTTATTTTCACCTCGGGTGTCCTTTAACTCTTCCTGTACTGGAAACAATATTAGACTAATATCTCTGCTGCTCAGTGGCGTAGCTAAGGATCTGTGGGCCCCGATGCAAGTTTTACAATGGGGCCCCCCCAAGCACTCTATACATAACAATTGATACGGCGCACCAAAACCTGCCAATGACAACCACAGTGTCAGAGGTACAAGAAGGGGATGGGGGGCAGTTTGTTAATGATTACCACTATTCAAAGTATGTATAGAAGTGATTATTTTGAGCACAGGACCAATAGAGAGCTAATACTGTAGTTGAGGGAGGGCCCTTTGGGGCCCCTCTGGCCCTAGGGCCCCGATGCGGTTGCTACCTCTGCACCCCCTATTGCTACGCCCCTGCTGCTGCTTATGTTTTATTTCTTAGCTGTACTACACATACAAATCATTATATCATAAGTTTATTTTCACTTCAGATTCCCTTTAAAGGGATACTGTAGGGGGGTCGGGGGAAAATGAGTTGAACTTACCCGGGGCTTCTAATGGTCCTCCGCAGGCATCCTGTGTTGGCGCAGCCACTCACCGATACTCTGGCCCCGCCTCCGGTTCACTTCTGGAATTTCTGACTTTAAAGTCTGAAAACCACTGCGCCTGCGTTGCCGTGTCCTCGATCCCGCTGATGTCATCAAGAGCGCACAGCGCAGGCCCAGTATGGTCTGTGTCTGCGCAGTACACTCCTGGTGACATCAGCGGGAGCGAGGACACGGGCGTGCAGGCGCAGTGGTTTTCTGACTTTAAAGTCAGAAATTCCAGAAGTGAACCGGAGGCGGGGCCAGAGTATCGGTGAGTGGCTGCGCCAACACAGGATGCCTGCGGAGGACCATTAGAAGCCCCCGGTAAGTTCAGTTCATTTTCCCCCGACCCCCCTACAGTATCCCTTTAAGTTATCTATGTTCATTATCATAATACTGTATTGTATATTGGATTTATACTGTATGTTTTCAGTCCGTCCTGTTGTTACTTTGGCTCTTACATCTGCATGAATGCCGCCGATGGTTGGATCCTGCCTGGCCAGCTACAAATGGTACATGAAGAGTTCCTTTGCCAATAACATGTAGTGACTTGTAGAGTAACACAGATGCGGAGCAGTGCTACTGCATGTCTCCTGGTTTCGTCTCCTGTTAGGCTTGTCTCACAGATCTCAGCAGGGATTTTGACATCTCGGCTGAATCAGCAGGCTGCTCTGCTTGTTAAACAGGGCTCTGCGCTACAGAAGCAGACAGAAGGGCAGCGGTTTCCTCTTCTAAAGCAGCAAAAGATTTTCGCTTTAAATGTCAGTCCTCTGCCAGCGATTGGCTTTCTCAGCGCCGACATGAAACACCACTCACATCTGCTGGCGCTTCTGCTGTACGTTGCTGGCAGGGTAGGTGCTGGAGGTGGGGGGGGGGGGGGAGGAAGGGGGACGATGATGCACAGCGCACATCCTTTGTCAAAGTGCTCTTGCCAGGGCATTTCTGTGTGGCAGCCAACATCAAAGGAGGAGGAATCCAGTGGGCAGCTGACATGCGTGCTCCAAATTCTTCTTTAAAGACGTTCTCCGGCCGCTAATAATAACTGACTTTCATCTGCTTAATGTGTTGACATTTTAATGAACTATTGAAACAATAGTCAGATAAACCTCCGTTTCGGTATTAGCGATGAGACAACATGTTGGAAAGAAATCACAGAGTCTTAACGGAATGAGATGCATTATTAGGGTACTAAGGACATTACTGGCAAACTTTCATTTGCCAGAAGGGTTCCTTTAGAACGCGTTTCCACTTTGTCGGTGTGCTTAGTATTAGTATAGCGAGACACACTTGCACTGGCACTTGCTGTAATGTGAGAACACCAGAGGAGTAGCTAGGGGTTTTGTGCCCCTCCCCCTCTGGACAAAATGGGCGTGACCAATGTGGTTGTGGTCATGGGTGGAGTCAAATGTACAAATGCTGTTTAGATAGCCAGATGTGCCCCCTTTTCCCATATAGATAGATATAGATAGATATGCAGGGCCGGGCTGAGGCAGAGGCGAGAGAGGCTCAGGGCGCAGTGTAGGAGGGTGCGCAAAAGTCACTTAGCTATCATTCCCCTATTGTGTTTGAAGCTGAGATGATACGAAAAGGGATACATGGCACAAGTGGTGGGGGGGGGGGGGGGGCTGGGGTTGGGGGCCCTGGGCACCTCTTAGTCTAATAGCAATCAGTGTGTGACAACTGGGATGGGAGGGATGGAGGGGCGCACTTTGGTGTCTCAGCCTTGGGTGCTGGAGGACCTTGTCCCGCCTCTGGCAATATGTGTCCCCCTTCCCCCCATTTAGATAGCCAGATGTATGCCCTTTAGATAGCTAAATGTGCCTCTCCTTAGATAGCCAGATGTGCCCCCTTTAGATAGCCAGATGTACCCTGTTTTTTCTGCTGATGTTAACGCTTCTGCAATCATCTGCAGAGGGAGGGAGAAAAGCAGCGGCACTTCGAGCAGCCAGCGAGCTGCCTCTCACGCACGTGGGGGTGCAGAGGCCGTGCTGAGCGCCCTCATAGTGCTGAACCCAGGGACATATGTCCCCCTTTGCCCCCCATAGCTACGTCTCTGGAGAACTCACCTGAATCCCTGTAGCTGTGCCATGCAGTCACACTATACATTTTTTCCTCACATGCAAATCGGACAGAAGCCTGTCTCAGTAGGCTGCGTTTTCCCTGTCCGAATTCACATGCAGGGAAACCCAGCGAATAACCCCTAGTGGAAATGAGCCCTAGGGCTGATTCCACACTGATAAGTATTACGAGCTCTAAACAGTGGCGATCTTTTCTGTTGTCAAAACTGCTGCCTAAGGGGACAATCCTGCCATGTATATGTAGTTTGACTGTGGTTTGGTTGAGGGCACTTGGAAGCCAGGCAATATGCATTGTTTAAAAGGAAATAAAAAAAGTTAAGTCTACCCGACTATGGTTACCCCCAGGACCTCAGGGTACAAAGCATAAGGAATGAGGCCAGGAAGACTCGAGTACCACCAGGACCACACTAAGGCAGGAAGTCTAACAGAGTCCAGGTCAGCAACAGGTATTCAGAGGCAAAGTACAAATCATTATACAAAGGCTAATCCAATAACTTTCCAGAACAGAGGTCATACACAGGAGATCAGAAATATCACGGTACCAGAAGAGTAGGCAAGAGAATGATCAGGTATAAATTCAAAGGTCGGTCCAGGCAGCAATCCAATAAAAGGGTCAAAAGACCAAGCAAAGTTGTACACAGTAATCCAAGAATAATATCACATCCAGAGTAGCACAAGGCAGCTATCTTTATCACAAACAATGACACAATGAACAGAGAGAGCAGGCTTAAATAGGCAGAGAGCATCATGGAACCACAAATCCCAGCATCTAATTGGCTGCTGAATTGTATTGCAATCAATGCGCCTGCAGTACCCATTTTTGGCCACTAATGGCGCCATCTAAGACCATAAAAAGAGGGAAGAGACGTTCACAGAGGTGCGTGGAGGTTGGGTGTAATGGCCGTTTTGTAACGCAGCTTACAAAGTGCAGTGGAAGTGTTGCAGTATAACGGGTTGGGCTATCGTAATGCACATGCATGTAAACAGTAAAGGTGAAGTATACCTTTGATTGACTGTGTGATTTAATGTACTCCATGCAATTAGCATGCCAATTTTCCAAACCGTTGCACAGGGAATGCAACGGCCACTGTCTGTGGACGTAGCCCAAGTCTGCTGCCATACCCTCAGTCATCATCCTTCTGCTGCATGATTGGACAGCAGGGAGGTAGCATGTGCTGCGGCTCCAAGAAGATTACCACCCGCTAGGAATAAAGAAAACCTTACGTTGGAAGAGGAGAGTGTCAGAGGAGGAGAGCAGTGGGTAAGAGGGCTGGATTTCTGGAAAGGCTGCAAAGGCCAGGTCCTTGGGCAGCTGCAGCTGGGTTGCTACATATGAAAGAGGAGGCAAAAAATGGAGAGCAATGCATTAAAAAGGGAAACTATTGCCGAAAGGGAGCGGTTCATGAAAGAAAGGGGTTTATATACATGGAGAATACACATGGAAGAGGGGGCTGCACATGGAATGGGAGGGGTGCAGTACATGGATGATACACACGGAAGAGGGGGCTGCACATGGAATGGGAGGGATGCTGCTGTACATGGATATTACACATGGAAGAGGGGGCTGCACATGGAATGGGAGGGGCTGCTGTACATGGATGATACACATGGAAGAGGGGGCTGCACATGGAATGGGAGGGATGCTGCTGTACATGGATGTTACTCATGGAAGAGGGGGCTGCACATGGAATGGGAGGGGCACTGCTGCACATGGATGTTACACATGGAAGAGGGGGCTGCACATGGAATGGGAGGGACACTGCTGCACATGGATGATACACATGGAAGAGGGGGCTGCACATGGAATGGGAGGGGCTGCTGCACAAGAAAGGGAAGACACAACATACTTGGCTTAGGGGCACAAAAAGTATAAATCTGGCCTCGATGGGTGGGGAGGAAGTATTGGAAGGCTACCTTTCACCGATCTGCTCTGCATGATCTCCACTGCTGTCACCAGGGCCTCCTGCTGTCACCACCAAAGGTGAGTTTCATAATACTGAACTACAAAATGACAAAACCATTATTGCCATTCCTGAAAGATTAGATGCAGCATTCAGAGAACCATCCTGCATGGCAGCGCACACAGCTCTATAGAGCATGACTAATAAGGCACAGGCGTCATGCCTACATCGCTGTTTCAGTTGGCAGTAAAGTGGGAAGTGCGAGAAAACAGAAAATGTCATCAGGGAGCCAGAAATACAACAAGTGACAGTGATCTCAGGTGACGCTGGATCCAGGAATCCCCACAGAAATAACAACATCGGAATGTAACTAATACTGGATAGAATGGATGAATATATTAAAATGCAATAAACGTCACAGGCTATGAGACGCGCTGTGCATCAGCATGTCTGGGTGTAAAGGGATGCTTTTAGTGGCGTAGTTAAGGAGCTATGGGCCCCAGTGCAAGCTTTACACTGGGCCCCTTAAGCAGGGGCGTAACTAGACTTAATAGGGCCCTATTGCAAAAATGATAGCACGGGGCCCCTTGGTCCCTGAACCCCATGAGGGTCATGTGACTGGGAGTCAGCGAATGGCAGCAGGGAGTGTTCTGATGTGAAGCAGCATCTGGAAGCAGAATAAAAAAATTACAGCTACTCGCTACTCTGCATGGCGGGAGGAGGTGGCAGGGACCTTTTTTGAGCGAACACAGAGGTTTTTGCTAATTGGCTACAGTTGCGGTTGGGGAGAGGGTGGGGAAGGGGGAGGGGCCCTCAAAGCCTCTGGGCCCCCCTGCGATGGTGGGGATCGCAGGGGTGATTGCTACCCCCATGCCCCAAGCACTTTATACATAACAATTGTGACCTGCCAAGGAGAACCACAGTGTCAGAGGTGCAAGAAGGGGATGGGGAACAGTTTGTTAATGATTACTGCTATTCAAAACATTTATAGGCATGATTATTATTAACCAGACAGGACATTTTGAATCAGGTTAATCTTACAGAAAAGCAGTATGCTTTCAGCTAGTAAGCATTCTTCACACTCTATTCCTGTTGACTGACGATATTAGAACATACAATCAGAAGCAGGTAGAAAGATTTTTTTTTATTACAAATATAAATATCATCCAGATACGTTAATTACTAGGGATCTTGCAAGGATTGCGAGGTACTCATGGCAAATAGATAAGACCCTTGGATTACTTAACGCCTACATAGACTCAGGCTGACATGGAGAGTTTTTTACAGACCCTACCTTGTCCAGTGTATGCTTCTGGGGTCTGGAAAAGTTAACTGTATGCTACTGAGCAGGAGGAGGGGGGGGGGGGGTACAGAATCCAATGAGGCGAGCCCATGCTAATTTCGCTGGGGGGGGGGGGGGGTGTTTCCTGTGGCTTATTGCTGCACCCCGGCTCCTCCTGACAATGTTTCACCTAGAAACCCTGTTACCGCTGTGCTCCTTTGGACTGGAATGCAGTGTTTTGTCTTTCTTTCACTGCTTACAATGAAGGACAATGAAGGAAGCTCTCAAGGGCCACATAAAATGGCAAGGAGGACCATACTTGGCCTGCGGGCCTTTTTTTTATTTTTGTCACCTGTGGTTTCAACACATTTTCAAAATGTCTCGTATGACTCCCGCTATAGATATACGCAGGGCCGGATTTACCATAAGGCACTATAGGCACGTGCCTACAGGCGCCGGGTGATGGAAAGGTGGCTCCCACCCCTACCCGAGCGCCTTCTTCTCTATGTGGAGTCATGATGAGAGTGTAAATGAGAGGTTACTCACCCAGCTCTCAGTATTCCACTGATGAGATCTACCTTCAACTGGGGTCACCTCTAGTTACTTAACCCATTCAGGTTCCGTCGTTTTCACGTGAGAAATGTTCACCTCCCATTCATTAGCCTATAACTTTATCACTACTTATCACAATGCACTGATCTATATCTTGTTTTTTCCGCCACCAATTAGGCTTTCTTTGGGGGGTACATTTTGCTAAGAGCCACTTTACTGTAAATGCATTTTAACAGGAAGAATAAGAAAAAAATGGAAAAATTCATTATTTCTCAGTTTTCAGCCATTATAGTTTTAAAATAATACATGCCTCCATAATTAAAACTCGCGTATTGTATTTGTCCATATGTCCCGGTTATTACACCGTTAAAATTATGTCCCTATCACAATGTATGGCGACAATATTTTATTTGGAAATAAAGGTGCATTTTTTCCATTTTGCATCTATCACTATTTACAAGTTTAAAATAAAAAAAATATAGAAATATTTCATCTTTACATTGATATTTAAAAAGTTTAGACCCTTAGGTAAATATTTACATGGTTTTTTTTTTATTGTAATGTTTTTTTTTTTTTTTATACTAAACATTTTATTTGGGTACTTTTGGGAGGGTGGGAGGTAAACAATAGATTTATAATGTAAATGTGTGTTAATTCTGTTTGTTTTTTCAGGTGTAGTATTACTTTTTGGCCACAAGATGGCGGCCATGAGTTTGTTTACATGACGTCACTAAGCGTAGCACGCGCTTAGAGTGACGCATCAGGAAGAAGACGGCCAGAAAAAGCTCAGCTTCCGAGAGAAGCTGTCGCTTTTTCAGCGGGGGAGAGGAATCAATGATCGGGCTCCGTAGCTCGATGCATTGATTCCTTGGCTACCGAATCCGCGGCCGGGAGTGCGCGTGCACGCGCACGATCGGCCGCGGGGGGCGCGCGGTAGCGCGCATGGTTCCTGGACGTAGAAACTACGTCCAGGAACCAAAATAGGTTAAAGAGACTCTGTAACAATTTTTTCAGCCTTATTTCTTCTATCCTATAAGTTTCTATACCTGTTCTAATGTGGTCTGGATTACTGCAGCCTTTCCTAGTTTCACAGTGGCTGTATTATCTCTGTTATATAATCTAATCTTCTTTCCTCTGACGGCTTTGTCGGGCTCAGGCACTCAGGCAGGAATGTGCTGGTCTGCTTGTGATAGGGAGAAGCTATACACACCCTCTCCATGTCCCCTTCAGGCACGGTATGAGTCACAGACTGAGCTTCTCTCAGCCTATAACATGCTGGTTAGCAGCCATGTATTTGTTTGTAAACACTGCCTAAAAATGGCAATTACAAGCCAGGATTGCAGCAGGGAGAGGCAGAAACAGCACACAGGGGCCCAGGAGAACATAATGAATAGAATGGTATGCTTTTTATTGTAAGAATTTTAGAGTACAGATTCTCTTTAATACTGAGGGCACCTTTGGCTACATCATACTAAAGGGCACCTGTAGCTACCTACCCCGGGCAGGGGAAGTAAGGGAGAAGGGATAGCTGGTCCAGCCAGCACATTTGCATTGCAGTTCAGAGGGTGTTCGTAGGTTCATGGAGGGTGAAGTCTAGGGTGCCAGGGTATCTGTGCTTATAAGCTCCTCTGATGTAAATCTGGCCCTGGATATACGGGCTCTGTCACTGCAATATTCTGCAGGGGAGCTCAGCTAGAGACAGCAAAGTAATTGTTTTGTGTTTGCTTGCTAGATACAAATGTCTGCAAGCACTGATGCGTGTAATGTCCCTGCGATATGTATTGATATGATCTTCCATTTCTATACACTGATTGGTATTCATGAGGCAGAGTGTAATAACTAGTTACAGGCCTGAGTGCATGACTCCATCCTCGTTCTCATTATACAGAACGAGAGGCAGAAATCACATTGTTATTTGAAATTCAATTCCATTTATAAAGCACAAGAAGTATAGAGAACCCGGCTGGGGACTTGGAAATAAATATCAGGGAGGCAAATAAACCGCTTGCTGCTCATTAATTTTTTCCGGTGCAATTTGATCTTTTCAGATACGAATAGAAATGTCTGGGATTAGCCAAATGGCGTTCTGCGAAATTTGCATTGTGTTGCTGCATTCTGGTCAGAATTAAAGGACCGCTATAGTGAAAAGTTGAAATTTAAAATACCTGGGCACACATGCTTAGAAAGAGGAACATTTCTCCCAGATTAAAATGCACCATAACTTACTTGTCTCCTATGTTCCTGTCACTTACACCAGGTAGTAAACATTTGACAGATCTGACAGGTTTCAGAATAGTCCATCCCTGCATGGGAGATTCCCAGGGCACTTTCACACTGAGGCAGTGTGGTGCAGTGAATTTACCCCCCCCCCCCCACCGCAGCCTAATTAAAATCTATGGGGGAGTTCACACTCCCCATGTTGTGGTACGCTGCGCCGGAAGCGCCGTATATAACGCGCGTCCATACCTACGTTACCGTGCGGCTCCTGCGGCATCCTGCAGTAATCTGCCTTGGACCGGAAGTCATGCAAGTCTATGGTAATGCTTTCAGTTTTCAGTGCTGCGCATACGCGGAAGCATACCCATTGCCCAACAGGAAGTGAGTGTTACCTCCTGCTTGGCCGGATGCCAGATGGGGATTACCGCATATTATCACTGTAATCCCTGAAGGCCTGTTTTTGGCGGTGCGGCCACCGCCAGTCTGCAGTGTGAAGCCGACCTCAAGGTTTTCTTTATGTTGAAAAGCACTTGAATAGCAGTTGCTAAATCCAACTGCCAAAATAGGGTGCCAATAAGTAGGGAGGCTGGCTAACATCTCGGTATAGATCCTTTCCAAGGATTGCTTTTTCAAAGCCTGACAGATCTGTCAGATTTTTACTCCCCACTTTGGGGTGGATTCATAAAGCATTACCACATTTAGTAATGCAGAAAACAGATGACTTTACCAAACACTTAAGAAAATGTCAATTCATAAAAGCTGTTACCGCATGAAAAGCTTAAATTACCGAGCCGTGAGATAAATTACCGATTTGTACGGTAATTACCTCAAAACATGTCAGTAAATGTCAGTTCATAAAGCTGACAACAAGCGGTAAAGCCAGAAGCAAAACTGCCTGCTTTTAAGTGGTGAAAAGAATGCGGTATCTGTGCGAGGAGACTGTGCTGAGAGCGTGACTCAGAAGCAGAGGCAGCTGTGACTGACAGGAGCAGGGAGCCAATAGAAACAGCTCCTGTCTCCTGCAAGTCTGAATGTTGGAACCTGATAGGACCCGCAGCCTTCTCAGGCGGGACAAGCTTTTAAGTCCCCCAGGCAGCAGCAGAGCGAGATCAGAACAAAACAGGCATCCCCTGAATACCTTAGGCTGTGCTTGTTTAACCTCTTGGGTTCCTGTTAAGAGCTAGTGGGGAAAAACACCTAAGAATGGCATGTGTAAAGTTTCTAGGACGTTAATCTAAGCTGTGGCAATTAAATAGAATGTTAATAATGACTAATAGACAGATTCAGAGCAGATTCAGAGCAAGCAGAGGCAGTATAACAAAACATGTACATCTAAAGGGATGTCGGGGTGCCCCGCAATGCCCTCACTGCACGGAACAGCTTGTAACAACACAGACACTCCACACTGGTCTCCTGTTACTGCAAAGGTTTTTGTCAATAGGCTTTGGTAATTTACCACACAAAAGTCCGAATGTGTTATTTTCCCGACCAGATTTTTTTTCACACAGCCTTTTATGAATTGACCCCAATAGAGTGACAGCAAAATAGGAGAAGAGTAATTCATAGTGTAAATCATTTGAATCAGGGAGGAATATACTTCTTATAGAATGTGACTGTACACAAGTATTTTCAATTTTCCAATTTCTCATGATAGTGGTCCTTTAAAGAGACACTGAAGCGAAAAAAAAATTATGATATTATGATTTGTATGTGTAGTACAGCTAAGAAATAAAACATTAAGATCAGATGCATCAGTCTAATTGTTTCCAGTACAGGAAGAGTTGAGAAACTCCAGTTGTTATCTCTATGCAAACAAGCCATTAAGCTCTCCGACTAAGTTAAGGCCCATACACACGTCGGATTTTAGCGAACGACCCGTCGTTTGAACGTTCCGTCGTTCGGACATTTTCGCGTCAAATCCGACGTGTGTACAGACTATTGTTCGGGTGATAAGACTAGTTACCAACGATCCGCCGGACGGATCGCTGGTAACCAGTCTTATCACCCGAACGATAGTCTGTACACACGTCGGATTTGACGCGAAAACGTCCGAACGACGGAACGTTCAAACGACGGGTCGTTCGCTAAAATCCGACGTGTGTATGGGCCTTTAGTCGTGGAGAGGGCTGTTATCTGACTTTTATTATCTCAAGTGTTATTGGACTATTTACTTTTCCTCTGGCAAAGGAGAGTTCATTAGTTCACAGACTGCTCTGAAAGACTCATTTTGAATGCTGAGTGTTGTGTAATCTGGACATATTATAGAGTGATGCAATGTTAGAAAAAACAGTATATGCCTGAAAATAAAAGTATGAGAATATTTTCTTTGCTGCTAATCTTCTAGTAATTATTCATAGTACACAACCAATTCATTATATCATATATTTTTTTTCGCTTCAGTGTCTCTTTAAGCTACCTACAGTATAGAATACAATCATGAAGTGAAATGTTATTGTATTTGCATCTTTTCTCCAAATGACAGTATTAATATAATTTAGTGATTTTCTTCCATTATGTTCTCTAGAGTTGAATGAAGGCTATAAACAAGTGTACATACAGTGGGGGAAATTAGTATTTGCTACCCTACTAAATGCCCACGAAAAAATGAAAAGTTTGTCATCTCATTTCAATGTAAAGAGACAAAAATAAAAACAAACAAATGAAAAACAACCCCCCCCCCCTAAAAATAAATAAATAAATAAATAAATAAATAAAAATTATACATTGCTTTACCTATCATTATAGGGACCCCGAGCAGAGGAATAAAATGAAAATCTGAACTCACCTGGGGCTTCCTCCAGCCCCCCTGTAGCCCGCGAGGTCCCTCGGCTTACTCTGAGTCCCTTCTGTGGTCACGCTGGAGGCTTCATTAGGTGCCCGACTTCGGCAAAAGTCATGCACAACTGCGCCTGCACGGCCCATCGGGGCACCCAGCTCACCCACGTGGCCATCACAGCAGTTAAGTGTCCTGCGCATGCGCGGTTCAGTCTTTTGAGAACCGGGCATACGCATGACGCTTACAGCGACGGGCGCATGATTGAGCCAGTTGCATAGACGGGCTGCACATGCGCAGTTTCCGAATTTGCGCATCTAACAGAGCCGCCAGCGGGACCATGGAGGGGACCCAGAGGACACTGAAGGACCTTGCGGGCCACAGGGGGCTGGAGGAAGCCAAAAATGTAAGCAGTTAAATTCTAACAGAACCAACAGGTTCTCAACTAGTCCATCTCCTCGTGGGAGATTTACAGGGTTTTTCTTTGTTTTTGAAACCCCATTTGTTTCTAAATCATGGATAAACATAGGTGCAAAGCATTCTGGGAGATCTCTACTCAAGTCCTCAAGGCGCATGTTGCCCCATTACCCCATGTAATTTGTCAAAAATCAGCCCAAGGACTAAGTGCAACAAACCCCCATACATACACATACACACTCACGCACAAACGCATGCACACACACTCACACACGCTCATCCTTTGGATTTTGGAGATTTTTTAGTTTTACTTTGAGTCACCTTTTATTCCAAATTAATTTCTGAAAGATTTTGTTAATCGGTTTAAAGGTCTTGAGTTTAATCCATGTGGGGGACTTACGCTAAGTACACACATGCAATAATTGTCAGGCAACAATTTGGGGCCCTGATTCTATACAGACACTTCACTAGCCTTCAGACTAGTTGTATGTTCTGTTGATATGGGGGGGGGGGGGGAGGTACGAAGAAAAACAATGCAATCGGGGATGCTTGGGAGCTGTTAAAGAGGAACTCCAGTGAAAATAATGTAATAAAAAAAGTGCTTCATTTTTACAATAATTATGTATGGGATTTAGTCAGTGTTTGCCCATTGTAAAATCTTTCTTCTCCCTGATTTACATTCGGAAATTTATCATATGGTGACATTTTTACTGCTGGCAGGTGATGTCAGTGGAAGGAGATGCTTCTTGCTTTTTTTGGCAGCATTAAACAGCTATTTCCCACAATGCAATGAGGTCCACAGAGAGGAAATAGTCAGGACCATGGTCCTGACATCACACTGTGGGAGGGATTTCACCACAATATCAGCCATACAGAGCCCCCTGATGATCTGTTGAGAAAAGAAAAAGATTTCTAATGGGAAAGGGGGTATCAGCTACTGATTGGGACAAAGTTCAATTCTTGGTTACGGTTTCTCTTTAAGGACCTGATGTGTCAGATCATCAAACAACATTGGGCAGTCGCTGTACACACACTAGATGAGCGGACAATAGTCGGCCAAAACGGTGGATACCGGCTGTTTCAGCCAACTTTTATCTAGTATGAGTACGTACCTACAGTATACAGCGCATCAGTTTATTTTCACTTCAGGTTGGCTGTAAAGGGTTTAGGCAGGGCAATTTATATGCTGTAACCTGCGGTGCTGTAAATAATTTGTTGACATGTACGTATATGTAATGAGTTACAGGCCACTTGCAAATGAGAAAATCTTTACCTATTACCCAGGCAATAATGAGCAATTCCATCCAGGAGAAGCCGGAGGTTTTCATGCGGAATATCTGCTTGGCGTTGTCAGTGATGCTCTCGTTGGGAAGGATCTTGGTGCCTTCGAACCTGTCGGCGGCATTCATCACCAACAGACCCAGGAAAATGGTAAATGAGGCAGCGTGGGCCACAAACTTCATGAAAGGTCCTCGCATGATTCTACCGAGCTGCAAAACACAAGACAGAGTGTGAGCTACAGGAAGCCATAAATCCCTAACAGGGGGGAAGTTCCCAGTCCTGATTAAAGGAGTGAAATTACCACTATCAGCTATTTTATTATCTGGCTCCCTCGATAGCATTCAGTCCCAATGGAGATTGATGTTGGATTCTGTATAGATCATTACAGCGGTCTCCTGGGGAATAGAACAAACGTAGGCTGCTGCGAGCATGTGAACTGTGCTGATAAGCAAGTCTGGATGTGGATCTGAGAATGCATCACACCTTCAAATGCCAAGGATGTCCTCTAAATACCAAAAACAGAATAAAGGGAGGCTGCAGACACAGGAGCTTTTACACGTTACTGTTGCAATGCGATCATAGTGTGAGGCATACAGTAGCATGAAAGTATGCCTCACTGCCAATGTAAACAGGCATCTTCCGCCTTTAACTGCTTGAGGACCGCAGTGTTAAACCTCCCATAAAGACCAGGCCATTTTTCACTTAATAGGCCACTGCAGCTTTAAGGCCTCTCAGTACACAAGTGATCCCACCCCCTTTTCTCCCCACCAACAGAGCTTTCTGTTGGTGGGGTCTGATCGCCCCCAGATATTTGTTTACTTTTTTGTAAATATTTGTTTTATTATTTTTCAAATATTTTTTTTTGTATTACTTCCTCCTTCCCCCCGCCAGCAAATCAGTGTGATCAGCTGTCATAGGCTTCAGCCTATGACAGCCGATCACCCCTGAGCCTCTGGAGGGGACAGCCGTGTCACACTGCCTTAGATCGCAGCGCTGTATAGCAATAAAAGACGGCAGTTTCACTGTCTAACAGTCTCCCAGCGATCGGCGTTAGGCAGTCCAGGGGCTGCCGCCGCATCCACGCCCATCGATGTGACGCGGTCGGCAAATGGTTAAAGTGAACAGAGTACCATTTTTAGGCCCCCGGGCATCTCAATAGCACATTAAAAATGCATATTAACAATGTGGCTCTTTACAAATAAAAACCCATTCTACCTTCTTTCAACATTGAAATGTTTGTTAGAGGCTTTTATTGCTCTACTTCTGCGGCCTGCCATCCTCAGAAAGAGCAGGCAGATAAATACTGCTGTAATTCGTAGTAGCAATGAACAAACAAACACTTTCCTCAGCAAGGGGGGGGGGATTAGTACACTGCACTTCAAACACTTTAGAGAGTCACACTTGATTACATTCACACCTTCCCCTGGATAAATAAGGGGGGGGGGGGGGATGACAGTTCCTACAGCTATAAGAAACCAGGACCAACCGCAGAAAAAAAAGCTGCTTTTTTATTGTTAAAAAAAAGAAGAAGAAGAAGAAGAATGCTGCTTGGATCCCTTTAACGCAAGTGCAACCACTCCGTCATCTCAACAGAATCCGTTGCATCGCACTGCACCGTGTTTAATGTGATAGCCTCATAGAACTCTCATTATATTGGTGTTGTATTGTGCTGATTTTGTCCATTGCAACATGATGCAACAAACAACGTGTCAAAGGACCCCAAGCCCCAAATGCCACAGCAGCCTTCATCAACCTTTTTAAGGTACGTACTTACATCCAATTTTGTTTGGGCAAGGATTGGCCAATGTCACTACTTCCATGTAGTATGAGAGCTTACCTACACAGTCTGTTTATAGTATCCACAAACTGTTGGTCCTCATGCTACACTGAGGTGGTAAACAGGCCATTTCGATGGACGGGGAGGTGGAACACTGCCCAGAGCTCAGCTGCGTGGGGGGAGCAGCGGTGGATGTATGCCGAGCGGCTAGTAACTAATCACAATACTCACGATGCTGAGATGTACGCATGTACTTATCTCCTGGTCCGATGTTCCATCTCATACTAACAGCGCCCCCTAGGGGGTTTAATTTTGAAAGTGGCTTATATTCTTTTTTTTTTTTTTTTTCTTTATAATAGCTTACTTTACACTGTGACCATTTTGTGACTCACCATATAGTGCTCCCCATTATAGCATATCTTATAAAGGGTAGCCCATTATAGCACTACGCATTATAGAGCTCACTCTCATAGCAGTATTGCTCCCTAAATTGCAGCACCCCAATTATAGTCTTCCATATTAGAGTGCCCAACAATATTGAACCCCCTTTTACACAGGTATCGCAGGAATTGAACAGAGGCGCCAACAGGATAAAATATGCTAAAAACTTTAAAATTGCTGAGGAGGCAGGGGTGGACTTACCTCCTCAAAGCAGACATAAAACTGTCAATTTTCAGAGGTTTAGATGTATTAATATACTCCAAAAAAAAAACAGTTGCAATGCGTTTCGCAGGTGTGGCCCGGCTTCATCAGGCAATAGGGGATGGAGCATACAGCAACAAGTGTCTATGTCTCAGCCTAGCGCCTTTACATAGGTATATCTAAAAAGGCAACAATATATGATGCAGTGTTGCACAGTAAAAAGGGATGCTGATGAAAAATGATTACATCTTCTATAACATGTACAAACTATCTCACAGAAGGAGAGGACATTGGGCTTGATTCACAAAGCGGTGATAACTCAGTTATCACGCCTAAAAGACTTTAGGCGTGATAACCTGTGCACCACTGAGTTATCACCGATTTGTGCTCCTCTTCGTGCAAAGCTCCCGCGCGCAAAGTTTTGCGCGCGCAAACGTGCACGCGCGCGCGCAAAGTCCCATAGGGCTCAATGGGTGCTGCGCGCGAAGCACGGTACACTGCGCGCGCAGCGCGGTGCGCTACGCGTGCAAAATTTTGCGCGCGGGAGATCGCGCGAGTTTCTTCTTATCACGCCTAAACTGAGTTTAGGCGTGATAAAGGGCTTTTCACAGGCGTGCAAACACTTTGCACCGCTTTGTGAATCAAGCCCATTGTGTTGTAGTCAATAGTCACATATGCAGAATAACTGCAACTATGTTTATTTACAGACTTCAGCAGCTGTCTACAGGAAGCTGTCTCCGTATATCCAGCCAGTCAGAAAAACAGAAACCAACGATTCTCAGTCCAGATAATCTTATGCCTTAAACAAGTATAACATTGTCACCTACAGGCCAGAAATACGAACACTACACATTGCCCAGAGGAGCTTACAATTTAAAGTGACTCCGAGCTCATAAAAAAAATGAAAGTTGTACTCACATGGGGCTTTCTCCAGCCCAGTGCTGGTCGGGAGGTCCCACGCCGGCGTCCTGGCTCTTCTCCTTCTCCCCGCTCCGGAATGGCTGACAGGCCGCAGCCCGGGCGACACTCTCCCGAGTGTCGGGCTGCTCCTTCCGTGTATGACGCGGATTACGTCACACGCCGGCAGCCTCGCGTCATCACGGCGGCCGGCGTGAAAGCACTGCGCATGCGCGATTAAAGCGCGCAGGCGCCGTACTGCCACGCCGGCCGCCGTGATGACGCGAGGTGGCCGGCGTGTGACGTAATCCGCGTCATATGTGGAAGGAGCAGCCCGACACTTGGGAGAGTGTCGCCCGGGCTGCGGCCTGTCAGCCATTCCGGAGCGGGGAGAAGGAGAAGAGCCAGGACGCCGGCGTGGGACCTCCCGACCAGCACTGGGCTGGAGAAAGCCCCAGGTGAGTACAACTTTCTTTTTTTTTATGAGCTCAGAGTCCCTTTAAGGTTGCCCCTTATTAAAAACATTCTTTATTTTAATGCTCATCCCCCTGAAAGCCAAACACACCTCCAGAATCGCTGGAATGCAATGATGTGTTTATTGTACAGAGCCACTATAGTGCAACATGTATACAGATTGCTTCGGACTGGTTGATCCTCATTCAGTGCATGGCATGGGTTAATATGGCTCTATGGGTTGGATTTGAAACACCCAGAGGTACAGATTGCCCAGCCAGGCAGAAAAACAGAAACTAACGATCCTCAACAGTCTAGATAATCTTATGCTTTAAAGAGACTCTGAATCGAGTCTAAATCCACATTTTTAACTTTTATTAAAGTTAAGAACTATAGCTAGTGCTAAACCGCCGCATTTCCGTGGCAAAACGAGGGGTTTATACCCCCCCAAATCCCCTGTGCAAAATGCACAGCTTTCTTGGATTTTGCTGTCCATGGAGGCTTTGAGCTGCAGCGCTGCCTCCATGCGTGTCAATCTGCCGGCGGATCTCCGCCTCTCCCCGCCCCTCTCTGTGAAGGCAGACTGAGAGGGGCAGGGAGAGGCGACAATCTGCGGGGGATTGACGCGCGAAGAGGCAGAGCTACAGCCCTAAGCTCTGCCTCAAGCAGGAAGCGCTCCCCGGATTTAGCACAGGGGATTTGGGGGGTATAAACCCCTCGTTTTGCCATGTGTATGCGGCGGTTTAGCACTAGCTTAGCTATAGTGCAAAAGTTAAAAATGTGAATTTAGACTCGCTTTAGAGTCTCTTTAAAGGACATCTGAGGTGAAAATAAACTGATGAGAAAAACATTGGAGTATGCCAGTGTTCAAATCTATGTAAACATTGACCCTTTTTTCTCTTTTCTGCTCTCAGAAGCCATTTACTGACAGGAAAGTGTTTTATGGCTGTAATTACTCATCAGTGAGGGTTATGCTATTATAGTCTGACCTAGTCTAACCCGGTCCCGACCCAGACAGAAACTGTCACTTGCATAACTCATGTTTAACTCTTTCAATGAAGAGAAAGAAAAAAAGGAACGCAGCCTAGTTATTTGTGTGCTTGGCACTATACATACACATGTCTATCTTATCATGTCAAATGTCAGTTCGGGTATCCTTTAACCACTTAAAGAGACACTGAAGCGAGAATAAATCTTGCTTCAGAGCTTATATTCAGCAGGGGCATGAGTGCCCCTGCTAAAACGCCGCTATCCCGCGGCTAAACAGGGGTCCCTTACCTCCCAAATCCCCCCCTGCAAAATCCACGACCAACTTGGTCATAGATTTTGCTGCTGTTGAGGCAGGGCTAACGGACGCAGCCCTGCCTCTCAGCGCTGTCTATACGCACTGATAGACGCTCATGGAGGCAGGGCTGCAGCCATTAGCCCTGCCTCACCAGGAAGAGATCCCGGGACTCCACGAGGGGATTTGAGAGGTAAGGGACCCCCGTTTAGCCACGTGATAGCGGCGTTTTAGCGCTGAATATAAGCTCTGAATCGAGATTTATTTTCGCTTCAGAGTCTCTTTAAGTCTATCCGGACAAATATATCCATCCATATAGACTGTGCAGCTCCTGCTGCCTGAGGCGCCTGCCGTTAGCAGCCCAATCAGTGAATGGGAATATAGTTCCCATTCACCGATCTAAGTCCCCCGCAGAAAAACCGATGGTCTCTTATCAGAGACTGCAGTCTTTGTGCAAAGAAAAAGTTCCCTGTCCTCTTTCTAGTTCCTGGAAGTGTGATCGTACGCTTCCAGGACTTTTTTGACTGTGGTCATCTTGTGGTCAAATAGTAAACTGCACCCACATACATTTTTTATAAAATAATTACATTACATTTAAAATTAGCTGTTTACCTCCCACACCAAAATTACCCAAATACATTTTTCAATAAAAAAAAAATTACAATAAAAAAAAAAAAAGAACAACATAAATATTTACCTAAGGGTCTGAACTTTTTAAATATGCATGTCAAGAGAGTATATTATTATATATTTTTTAAATTATAAGCTTGTAAATAATGATGGACGCAAATTGAAAAAATGCACCTGTATTTCTAAATAAAATATCGGGGCCATAAATTAAGATAGGGACATAATTTAAACGGTGTAATAACCGGAACAAATGGGCAAATAAAATACATGGGTTTTAATTACGGTAGCATGTATTAATTTCAAACTATAATGGCCAAAATCTGAGAAACAACAATTTTTTCCATTTCTTTCTTAATCTTCCTGTTAAAACGGATTTAGAAAAAAATAATTCTTACCAAAATGTACCACCCAAAGAAAGCCTATTTAGTGGCGGAAAAAAACAAGATATAGATCAATTAATTGGGATAATTAGTGATAAAGTTATTGGCGAATGAATGGGAGGTGAAAGTTGCTTGGATGCATAAGGTGAAACAACACTGTAGGGTGAAGTGGTTAAACAAATATAATAGTGCCACCTACAGGCCAGAGGTATGAACACTATACTTTGCCCAGATGAGCAATAACATAAGGAACTTTTTAATAAGGTGCACCCTTAAATTCATTATGTTATTGCTCCCCCCCCTAACCTCCCCCCCCCCCCCCCACCCCCGGCAGCCTCCATATCCCTCTCACTTTAGGTGTCCCTTAAACATAAATCCACCACGACTCAGCATGAAGCAGGTCAGCTCTGTATCCACACAGACCAGTTTTCTCACCTCCACTAATAACCAAACAAGATACATGAATGATTTAAAATGGCTGCAATTTTGCTTGCCCACAGTGGTCTTATCACCATGGAAACCTCTCCAGACGGCATGTTAATTGGGGTGGTAAAACATTGCAAGCTGCTAAAATGAGAGCGAATCGCATGCAAATGGAGGAGCCTGAGTTACATATTTTCACCTGCTGTAATCAAGTCACCACCTGGCTTTTATCAAAGCTGCAGATTAAATACTTATCATGGCCTTATCATCTTTATTCACGTTTCTTGTTATTTTTTAGTTAGTGTAAGCAAGTAGTGAGCAAAATGTAAGATTTGTACAAGTTCTGCAGAATGCATTGCAGCCGACTGGTTAACGGCAAGAGGGAACAATAGCAGTTCCCTGAAGAATATGTTCAATAAGGGCGCCAGGAAAAAAAGGGCCCAGGGTGAAGCTGAAATTGAAAAATATCTTCTATAACAATGAAAATGAAGAAATATTTATAGTTGTAACGAGGATCGTAAAACGCAACAAAATTGATACGTGGGATGGAAGGTCTCACTTACCAAGAAAGGTTAGATAAACTGGGTTTATTTAGTCTAGAGAAAAGACGCCTTCGAGGAGATCTAATTAACATGTATAAATACATCAGAGGGCAATATAAAAGCTTGGCGGATGAGCTTTTTGTCCCTAGGCCTTCTCAAAGGACTAGAGGACATGATCTGCGCTGGAGGAAAAACGTTTTAGCCATTTATTTAGGAAAGGGTTCTTTACAGTAACAGTGATTAAGATGCGGAATGCATTGCCACAGGAAGTAGTTATGGCAAATTCTATATCTGCATTTAAAGGAGCTTAGATGCTTTCCTTGCGTTGAAAGACATCCATGGCTGCAATTACTAGGTAATGCCCAGTGATGTTGATCCAGGGATTTTATCTGATTGCCATCTGGAGTCGGGAAGGAATGTTTTTCCCTTTAGGGGCTAATTGGACCATGACTTGTAAGGGTTTCTTGCCTTCCTCTGGATCAACAGGGGTATGTGGGGGACGGGCTGGAGTTGTACTTTGTTATCTGGTTGAACTCGATGGGCGTATGTCTTTTTTCAACCCAAATAACGGAAGCAGGAAATTTGGGCGCATGAGGCAGGTGGACAAAAAGGGCGCCGCCATTCACTCCTATAATAAATATCGTTTAATCGGCGCCCAACAGGAAAAAAGGGCGCCGGAGAAAAATAACGTTTTAAAAGCGGCGCCCGGAGACTTTTAATGTTTTATAACTGCTTCTCATGATTACACATTATTTAATGATTTATAATTTTTTACACATTATTTTTAAACGGAAAACAGTACAATATTTTTTAAAACGTTTTTAAACGAAAAATTGTAAAATTTTTCTTTTTCAAAACATTCTTTTTAAACGTAAAACCGCAATATTTTTTAAAACGTTATTAATGCTTATCACAGGGGGTCTTAGGTTTAGGCACCACCAGGGGGTCTTAGGTTTAGGCACCAACAGGGGGGTCTTAGGTTTAGGCACCAACAGGGGGGTCTTAGGTTTAGGCACCACCAGGGGGGTCTTAGGTTTAGGCACCACCAGGGGGGTCTTAGGTTTAGGCACCACCAGGGGGGTCTAGGGGTTAGGGGTAGGTACAGGGAGGGTTCTGTGTGAGAGTGGGGTTAGGTATAGCTTTAGTAACATTCTTATTAATGTTTTATAAAACGTTATTATAAATTTCACTTTCTAAACAGGGAAGATTAACGTTTTTACAATTGCCGATTTCATACACATTATTTAATGATTTATAACTTTAAAAAACATTATTTTTAAACGAAATACAGCACATTTTTTTTAAACGTTATTCACGCTTATCGTTTAAAACCGTGCGCCCTTTTTTCCCAGCGCCCTTTTTTAACGTACGCCCAAATAACTATGTATAACTATGTATTGATAACCAAGCTGTTTCACTTGTTTTATTTTGCTGCCTGAAAGAGTTATTTTCTAGGCATGGAAGTGACAACTTGTGTCTTGTCGGTATCTTGTTGGGAATATAGTAAACATCACTGATAAGCAAATTACAGCCATACAAGTTTTCCTGGCAGAATACAACGTCTGAGGGCAGAGAGAGATAAAATACATGAACAATTGACCTTTTTCTAACTCTGGGACACTTATTAGGCTGCCACTGATTAGAGACAGTAAAACATTCAACCTACTTTGTAATTGTTTAAATATTTAAAAAAAAAAAAAACAGGGATACTTCAAAAAAGAGTCATTTTTAGGAGTAGGAGGATAAATATAATTGTTTATCTCATCTGTTTATTATCATCTTGGGTTCACTTTAAGGGGAATAGCAGGAACAAGACAAAAAAAATAATTTTTCAAAAAGACCAACACTATTGTTGCAATCTTCCAGCAGTGCAGTAATTGTCTCACCTTGCTGCATGGTGCAATCCAGTAAACCATGGCGAGAAATGGTAAACCGACGGCCACAGCCAAAACCACCAAAAACTTCACTGCTGTGGTCTGCTGTCGTAAGCCTGACAGGTTCTCATACCAGATGGAAAGAAGTTGCTGTTGACAGTTCGGATGAGCTACAAACTTAAAGAAAAGAAACAGATGCATAACTGTACAATCTGCAGACATCCATCATTAGTTACAATATAGATTGTGTCACATAGAAAATGCTCTCATTGGCCTTTGTGATACAGCCCAGGAAATCTAAAGCACTGATTGGCCGCTGGCCAGAGTTAAGCTCCATACACACGCTCAACAGTGGTCTTTTATGCAGCACAATTATCAAACAACTTTTGTTGTGAAACAAGTTGAACAACCAAAAAAAAAGTTGCTTGCTATTGCTCAAAGAACAGTTAGATTGACGGCTTATCAGTTCTTTGAACAATAGCAAGCAACTTTTTTTTTGGTTGTTCAACTTGTTTCACATCAAAAGTTGATTGATAATTGTGCTGCATAAAAGATGGCTGTTCATTGTGTGTATTGGGCTTTAGGCTAGGTCCACACTAGGCACGGTTGCAGGACAGAGCCTGCGGTCCGTGGACCTAGCCAAACCTGAAAGCAAATGGATCCATGCTGCTTTTTGCAGCATGATCCATTTGCGTTTTGGATGGAGGGGGTAGCAGGCAGGACGGGGGTGGCAGCGGTCAGCGGAGAGGGGGCTGTCCCCCCCTCACCTAGGTCCCCCGTCCCCCTACAGCTAGTTTCTCCAAAAGTTTTTCAAATGTAGAAAAGCGGCGAGCAGGGAGCTTACCTCCTCCTCCTTGTACTTCCTCCGATCGCCGCGTCACTGCCTGCAATGCCACCCTCTATACTTCGGAGGGCGGCATTGCAGGCAGTGACGCAGCGAACAGAGGATGTACAAAGAGGAGGTAAGCTCCCTGCTCGCTGCTCTTCTACATCGGAACAACTTTTGAGGAAACTAGCTGGAGGGGGTAGCGGGGACTGGGGACCCAGGTGAGGGGGGGACGTTCCCCCTCCCTGCTTGAATGCTGCCACCCCCGTCCTGCCTGCTTTCACCCTCCAGCCATGGCCCTCTCTCTCCCCTATAGGCTGGGACCCAGAAACAGATCCGTTTCTGTGTCCAAAATGGCCTGTGTAGAGGGGGATCCGTTTTCCTATTGCCTGTCACTACCCCTGCGTGTATCCGGATACATGTGCGTTCTGTAAAAATGCTGCAAATCCGTACCCTTAGGGACGGATTTGAAACCGGGTCCCCGCAAACGCATATGGATCCGTTTTTTGTTTGGGTGAAGACAGCTAATATTTTTAACATTGCTATACGTGTCTCCGGGTTTAATCAGGTTTAAAAAATCGAAACACAGATACGGTTCCGGACGTAGTGTGAACTAACCCTAACTGACTAATTAGCTCTACTCAATCCCCTATAATAAACAAAACATTATAGAATGGAGAGTTGCCGCTTGCACCCCGGGGAGAGGTGGTATTGCAAATGGATGAGGACATGTGTGGGGATACTTGTAATACCTACATAAAACGGGAAAACGCTAGGAGCCAGGCATAACAGAAGACAGACTAATGAGGTACCAGGAGATGTATTTGCAGAAAACAGACCAAGATTGTGAGTTGGATAAATGTGTAGGCTCGCTTACAGCAATGCGCTATGTAATTACCATTTGAAAGTAAGAAGGTTTTGATCACATTGATTTTGAAATTAACTGAGAGGAAATGTCATAAAAATGGCTTGCAGGAAACAGGAAGAGGGAGAGGAACTGGGAGAGGAACTGGGCACAGGTGACACCTGCGTTGTGGAACTCATCATATATCGTAGCACAATTTTTCAGTAATTTATGCTGCAGAAATTGCTCTGAATAAATCTCTAGGAAAATGATTGTGCTTGCCAATATTTGCATATATTCACTGGTGGAAGGGAAGAGCGGCAGGGGATTGATGGAAGCATGATGTGGTACTGAACTAAGAAGCAAAATGCTACGGCGACGCTTACATGGCATTCAGTCATTTAATAAGGATTACATATTTTTTGAGATACCACAACAATGTTTTGCAGTTCAAAAAAAGAGTTCAAAGCTGTATTTGCACAAAACACAAAAATAATGCTCTCCGCTAAGAGAGGATCCAGTAAGTATGTCATGGGGGCCAAAATACCGCACCTTTACAATATAAGATGCACCCACTTTTTCCCCCAGTTTTGGGGAAGAAAAAGTGCGTCTTCTATTCCACAAAATACGGTATATCTAATAATCCCGCTTGTGTCATCTTCCTGCTGTTGCTCTCCTGAGTGAAGCTCCTTGTAGATTATGAATACCGTTTTATATATGAGCTCCAACTGCTGGCCTGCTGATTAGACTAACATTGGCCAATGTTTAAGGAAATTAGCTTAAAGAGAACCAGAGACGAAGCACCCTCATGTATTTTATTACATTTATCAGTGGGAACATGACAGCAAACACCTACCCTGCTTTTAGTTTCATTTTTATCTGCTTAATTAGTCTATAAGCAGCTGTGATAAGAATCACCAACTGGCTCAGTCTAGGTTTGACCTGGAATCATTATAGCTAAGTCACTCTTCTGTGGAGTCTTTTCAAGCCCAAGCCTGCCACCTCCTGGCTCAGATTTCCAGCTTTGCATACTGAGAGCTGTGATGACATGGGAGGGGCTGCTCCTGCTTTGAGAGAATATCTGAGACAGACAAGTGTGGCTGCAATATGATCCACACAGACCATATTGTGCACACAGAGCACACACTCTGTGTGCACTCTCCATAGATAATGATGATGACTGCAGTTTCATTCCTATGAGAGACACTTCCTACAGGCAGCTGCACATCATACCAAAATGAAAGCACACAGATGAAAGGCTGCAGCAGCCTTTCTCATATAGCCTAGATAGCAGCCTAGTCTCATATAGTCTAGACAGCACATCCAGAACAACTCATAACCCGGAAGCAGAAGGGATATGAGCCGGCGGCCATATTTGAATTTTCCTGGAGCAATAATGGATAAAAATGATGGATATAACTTCTTAGGCTACACAAAGGACAGGCAGACTAGTCTGTGTTACACTGAACTCTGCTCAGGAACCAACGAGCACAGAACCTTTTATTTTATCACTATGACACAGCAAGAATAGGAACACACATAAAAGTAACACTGCCATCTAGTGGCCATGCAGTATACTAGTCATACAGTAGTTGTTGCATATAGAATACATTCCTTGTATGCTAACAAAAAACACTAAAAAAGGCACACCAGAGCGGCGAAATTATCAGGTAGAGCATTTATTCTTTACAAGCTATCGACTGATATGTTTAATTTGTGTGAAACGTTCATCTCTGGTTCCCTTTAAATGTTTATCTGAGTTTGATTATAACAGACCATTTACACATTTGTCATTTAAAGTGCACTTAATGATTACTGTTATTTTTGGGATTTGAATCTCTGGATTTTCTGGTGCTTCTTTAGGCCAAACCCTTTCCAGAGACTTTGGAGGTGTTATTCTCTATTGCATTCCTTTGCAAGCAACTGTTGGTATTCCATTATTGCCATAACTGTGACTTCAGATACTATGACCTATCTGTTAGAAGGTGTATTGCTAGAAGGTAAATTGTTAATTTTATCTTTATTGCTTGGTCTTCGAATCCAATAAAATTGTTCAGCATTATACTGCTGGTTTGTGTATCACTGGAGGTTGTGGGTGTCACCAGAGTTGAACAAGAGCAAGACCCATCTAACACAGCTACACCTACGGATGCGCTACATTTGTATTTTGAGCAAAGTAGAAATTAAGCCGACACCAAGACATTGCAGCTAGCGGCTGACATTTGAAAGGTGAGCGCTTTGATGCCATTGGTTCTTCCTTTCCTTACATAGTTCCCCATCAGGTCCGCTTGGCCACAGCGGACAGGGGATTGGCTAAAAACACTGTAGCCACTGATTGGTCAAATAGGTAATAGGTGTACTACATAAACGTGTGTACTCAGGGGCGTAGCAATAGGGGGTGCAGAGGTAGCGACCGCATCGGGGCCCTTGGGCCAGAGGGGCCCCGAAGGGCCTTTCCTCAACTACAGTATTACCTCTTTATTGGTCCTGTGCTCATAATAATCACTTCTATAGATACTTTGAATAGTGGTAATCATTAACAAGCTGCCCCCCATCCCCTTCTTGTACCTCTGACACTGTAGTTTCCATTGGCAGGTTTTGGTGCGCCGTATCAATTGTTATGTATAGAGTGCTTGGGGGCCCCATTGTAAAACTTGCATTGGGGCCCACAGCTCCTTAGCTACGCCACTGTGTGTACTGGTTTCATTTCTACGTTGATCTACTTACTGTATTTGGTGCTCGAGCAGCCTTGGCACATCCACCGATATATCTTTATGGGGTGTGCATTTCTTCATCGACTTCCTGTATTTTGTGCAAATAAGGATTTGAACTCTTTTTTTTTGAACTGCAAAACATTGTTTTGGTATCTCAATGAAGTATATAATCCTTACTAAATTACTGAGTGTCCTACTGGTGTAATGTGGATTGCCCGTGAAGGATTCCCTTTTTCTACCCTTTGTACCAAAAAGGATTTCCCAAATTTAGAATAATACTAGAGGCTCACATGGCATAGCACAACGCACAATGCAGGTTAAGAGCTGGTTCACGCTTAGCGCTTTTTCAGCGCTTTACTGATCGGCAGCGATCAGCAAAGCGCTGCTGCCAATGTATCCCTATGGATACATTCACACTGCACCGTTTGCATTCAATCGCAAACGTGCTGCATGCAGCGTTTTTTGGGCAATTGCGCTGTGATTCTCGTTCTATTGAACGGGAATCACAAGCGCAAATAGCAAAATGTTGCCTGCCGGATCGTGGACCCGTACGTGATCACCGGCAACTGCGCACAGGGCACATTATCCAGAAACGTGATGTAGAATGTGCGTAAGGATAACCTGATGGATTACAATTGTATAGGCAAGGAGTTCACATGCAAAAATGCATTTAATTGTAGCTTGCCTAGTGTAAACACACCCTAACGGTTGTGTCTGTAATCCTCTGGCAGGGTCCTCCCTTCCCTAGTGTATTCTACATGATCGCGTGCTCCTTTCCTATGACAGCCTTGTGCTTGTATTACGAGACCTACCTAACGAGCCCACAATCGCATATCATGTATTTTGTACCATTTGCCTTGTATAGCTTTGCCCTATGTTGTGTTGTATAACCTTGTTACGTCTGTCATCCTTTGTATCAGTGTATATAACGGTATTTATTGTCTAGCGCGGCGTAATATGTTGGCGCTTTATAAATACAATAAATAAAAATAATGGTTCTGCTAAAATGTAAAGGTGGCCACACACAATACAATGCTAACCACAAGAAAATGTATGCGTGCTCAACACCAAGCTTAACCCTGACAAGTCTGGCTGTGCAAATCTGGCTGAATTGGCTTACCGTGAGGCATTGCTCATGCAAAATTGCATTTGCTTTCGCATGCCAAACTTTGCAGGGTCAAAAACTAATACCGTGAAGCGGTTGCCCTACGGGAATTAGTTCATTCTGCATAGCACTATCCAGGACCCGGGGAGGGCCCTACTCGGGGTGACCCATACGTCACTCCTTTCCCATGCAGTGCCCCCAAGTTAATGCGCAGTAGCAGAATGCAATGGACGTTAAGGTAAGTGCCTGTTTTTAATTTTGTGAGGTGGGTGCGGATGGCCCTCCCCGGCGCTGGCCACGCTTGGGGGGGGGGGTTGTCTGCGCCACCCAGCCTCCCCCTCCGGGGTGTCGCTGTGGTCCCTAGGCAGTGAGAGAGCCTGGGGCCCCGCAGCCCCCCGGTTGTATGGGGGCATTGGGAAGCCTCCCCGTGGCGCTCCTGGATAGTGCTATGTAGCATGAACTAATTCCCGCAGGGCAACCGCTTTGCGGTACTAGTTTTTTACCCTGCAAAGTTTGGCATGCGAAAGCAAATGCAATTTTGCATGAGCAATGCCTCATGGTAAACCAATTTAGCCAGATTAGCACAGCCAGACTTGTAAGGGTTAAGCTTGGTGTTGAGCACGCATACATTTTCTTGTGGTTAGCATTGTATTGTGTGTGGCCACCTTTACATTTTAGCAGAACTATTATTTTTATTTATTGTATTTATAAAGCGCCAACATATTACGCCGCGCTAGACAATAAATACCGTTATATACACTGATACAAAGGATGACAGACGTAACAAGGTTATACAACACAACATAGGGCAAAGCTATACAAGGCAAATGGTACAAAATGGTAGGTGGTGCTTCGTAGGTGGAGCAGATCCTTTAGTCTCCCAGCGGCGATCGCCGCTCGGAGACTTTTAGACTGCGAAAGCGCCATCTAATTTGGGTGTACAGCACTGCGATCTACAGCAGCGCTGTACTGGGGACAGCCGTGTGACACGGCTGTCCTCTCCAGAGTCATAGAAGTGATCGGCTGTCATAGGCTGAAGCCTATGACAGCTGATCACGGATATTGGCTGACGGGGGGGAGAGAGGGAGGGAGGGAGGGGAGAGCATGCAAATAAAAAAAAGACATATTTTTATTAAAAAAACATACACATAAATATTGATAAAAAAAACAAACAAACACTGGGGGAGCGATCAGACCCCACCAACAGGGAGCTCTGTTGGTGGGGAGAAAAGGGGGGGGGGATCATTTGTGTACTGTGTTGTGCGGCCCTGCAGCTTGGCCTTAAAGCTGCAGTGGCCTATTTTAGAAAAAATGGCCTGGTCTTTGGGGAGGGGGGATGGGGGGGCAGGGGGGGAGGGGGGAGTAAAGCCTGTGGTTCTTAAGTGGTTAAAACACAGCTGTTTATCATGTTGAATCAATAAAAGGACATTAAAAAGAAAAGACTATTTTGTATGTGCCTACCCAGCTGGAAACCTCATAGGAACAGTTCTCCAATCACAGCACCCACCACAACCTGAAGCATTGTAATTGGCCAAATACTGTGGGCGTAGTTATTACTACAACCTAACTGAAACCTAAAATTTCTAAAGGGTGCTGTCATTGGTGAACTGTTGAAACAGTGACCAATCACATTACTGGTGGAACTTCCCTATGAGGTTTGCTGCTGGCGTGGGTCACGTCAACTATACTAACGCTAATTTTACAGCAATTCAATAAAAACAATTGGTTATACAGACAAGTCACTTTATTTTCATTCCTGCATGAAATCTGATGATGCTCGAATTTCTGTTTTTTAGCAATATAAGTCGTTCGTTAGTGGCTGATTTTTCTAATCAATTTTTATAAAAATTAAATGGTGTATGATGGATTGTCAATTTCTTTTTTTCATAATTGGGGGATATAATGTGTGTGATACTTTGGTCAGATTTTTCTAATGTTACAACCAATAAGAAACATTGATTGTGATTCTTAGATTGAAAATAAATATAAAAGAATATATTGTGTGTGTGGCCACTTTAGTCAGATCGATTTCATGTGGAAGAAAGACAATCACCACCTAATCATTTCTGATCAGGGGAGATTCTGAGAGTCCATCCAACCAATTGTGGGAGAGATCACTTTACACGTCAGAACATTGTTGAGAGTTAGTATGGTTGAGGTGAGCCAACCAAAAAGTCCATAGGGTACAGTTCTCCAATCACAGCAACGTCTACAACATGAAGCATTCTAATTGGCGGAATAGTGTGGGCGTAGTGTTGCTACAACCTATCTGAAACCTAACAATTGCGGGCGCTGTCCACCCAATCATGTTAGCAGAATTTCCCTATAAACTTTCTCGCTGGCTCCCGTCAACCATTCAAGTGCCCATTGTTGACCAATGTGTCTCAAATTTATAGTCTCGTGTCACTTGATTCTGCACTGTCCATCTAATGTTTAAGGTATGTGTGCAAACACCTATATTGAGCGCAAGGAAATAGTGGCGTAGCATAAAAAAATGGCACAGAAGCGCTTATAGAAAAAATGGCGCTGCCATAGGCGCCTATTGTAAAATAAAAGAACAAAAATGTGGGTGCACAAAATTTACCTTCTTTGACGCAAATTGCAACTTTCATAATTGCAGGGATATGCAGCAAACAAGGTGAATTTCGGCACCCGATAGAATCGTGGGCGCCGGGGGCTTGCGGAAATGCAAATTGCAGCATTGCAAAGCGGGCGGCAGAGGGGGGGTTGAGGCTTGGGGGGGGGATTTATGGTTAGGTACCACCACAGGGGTCTTACGGTTAGGCACCACCAGGGGCAGTCTTAGGGTTAGGCCTCGGTAGAGGGAGGGCTCTCTATGAGAGTAGAGTTAGGTTTAGCCATAGTGAAATATTGGTAAACATCGGAATCCAGCAGTAGAATATTGCTAATTTTAGCAATATTCTACAAGCGCCAATGCCCTGTGCCCTTTTTTCCAGGAGACTTTATGGAATAGTGGTGCCTGAATTAGGGAGAACTCTGGCCTGCGATCACACACTGGTGTCCAAAGTTGTTTCAAAAATCAGAATAGTGGAAACAATGCAGATTTAGGTAGTGTGTGCAGAGATAACAGGAGGTGAATGTCAGTATGATAAATATATCAATGCAACAATTTCTGTCTGATTCAAGTTTACCTTCAGAATCATCCATTAAAGTGGATCTGAACTCTTGCACAGGACAGAAGAAAAGCATAGAGAAATGCACCCTGTATGTATTTAGAGAGTTTAGCCTGTCTAATCCCCCCTCATCTGTGACTAATCACACATGTAATTTGATCTCCCAGCTGTGTCAGCTGGCTGCCTCGGCAGAGCAGCTATTTTGTAAACACAGGATGTTAACCCTATGACTGCTTCCATGAAGACAGGAAGTAGATACACTGCAGATTTATTGCAGGATTTGTATCAGCTGTAACAAAGAAATCTTTTTTTCTTTAAAGGTTATTATGCTGTTGCTTACCTTTTACAGCAGAGGGGAAGTTTTGAGTTCAGGTCCGCTTTAATAATAATTACACAGGAAGTACACAACTTATTATCACACTTACCTTTTTTACTTCGTACTTTATAGCGAGTTTTAAGCGGCAGAGGCTGGGCCGGCCATTAGCATCTGCGCTGCTCTGAATCGCGTCTACATCGCCATTTAAAATGGCTTCCACTTCCTCTGTGTTTCTGCACAAATCAAGAAGCCCAACAACAAAGTCCTTGCATTGCATAGACAATTTTTTGTAGTCATTCTAAAAAAACATGTAAAACACATTGAAGAGGTGACACAAAACAGCCATAAGATGAAAGATAAAACAAAGGCTTTCATCAGAGGTTCCGCCCATCCTGTGCGTCTGGAGATCGTGTAGCACTTTAGTATAGGGAAGTCGGCAATCCCAAATGGATTCTGGATGAGAAATGATGGATGGAGAGAGTTCCAGCACAATATAGTGACAGTCCCCCAGTTCCTCATCAGTGAAAGTTACGCTATAGTGCAACTAGGACCTTACTGGAGAGAAACTGTCATTTGCACACCAGAAGTCCCCAACGTCGCGGCGGGTCGTATTGGCGGGCGTTCTTAAGTCGGGGGTTCCCTGTCTTTGGAAAATAAGTTGCAGGGACTATTTCTCCCCATTTTTTGGGGAGAAAAAGTGCGTCTTATATTCTGGAAAATACGGTAGTTCTGCAGGTCAGCTTACTGCCCATACAATTCTATGGGCCTGTTCACAGTGCTGAGTTATAATGGATTGCATTATTCTAACTTGCTGCATGCAAACTGTGTAGTAAAGTCTACTGTATGTCCCGTCTCCATTGCAGTTCATGGCGCGTGCTATGTATAGAGATGTCGCGAACGGTTCCCGAACCGTTCGCCGGCGAACATCTCAGCATCTCTGGGCCCTGTACTACTTCCGGGTCACTATGACCCAGAGTAGTACGCCTGCGCTGGCCCGGCAGTGCGCGTCCTAGATCGCGCTCCTGTTGCCGGGCACTTTCTGCGCATGTGCGTGACGTCATGAGTGATCTGAACGGGCCATCTCTAGCTATGTTTTATTCAACAAGGAAAAGAGCTGGAACTTCCAAAGTTAATCTTTATTGGTTCCATGTTAAAGAATATGGCCAACGTTTCGGAGCCACGTAGGACCCCTTTATCAAGACAATGTTTGCTCGGAGGCAAAGATCTGTCTGCTGCTGTGCAAAGGTTCCTGCAAAGGAAGTGGCAGTCTGGCTCCTCTAGACTCTCGCAGAGAGCGATGTGTATTGTCTGGGATTAGCAGCAGCCTGTGTGACGCGGCGCAAATGTATTTTTCTACTGAAAAATTGGATTAACTGACGTTAAACTTTATTCCCATCACATACTGTACTCTGACTCAGATGACGCAGGTTTTATTATATAAGCCATATGCTTGTTACAGGGTTTTGACTCAGACACTACTTATGCCAGAAGATCAACAGGGCTGCCAAGCATCTGGCATTGTTTACAAGGAAATAAATATGGCAGCCTCCATATCCACTATGGTTAGTGTTCTTCATTCAAAAATCTGGATTATGCTGTACACCACAGTTCAGCATCAAAGCTAATGGAGAGGGTCAGGGGGGTTGTGGTCCACGTTGCACTTAAAGAGAACCCGAGGTGGGGTTCTGACAATGCTAGCTGCACACAGAGGCTGGGTCTGCCTATACAGCCCAGCCTCTGTTGCTATACCAATCCCCCCTAAGCCCACCCTGCGCTCTGCTATCCCCCATAAATCACAGCCGTGCTGTCGACACGCAGTGTTTTGCAGTGTGCTGTGTTTACCTCTATAGTGTCAGTCTGCTGCTCCCTCTACTTCTGCATAGCTCCGGTCCCCGCCTACGTCCCTTCCCTCCCCGCTGATTGGAGGGAAGGGACGCGGGTGGGGACCAGAGCTATGGAGGAGGCGGAGGGAGCAGCAGACTGACAGTACAGATGTAAACACAGCCCGCACAGCGTGGCTGTGATTTATGGGGGATAGCAGAGCGCAGGGGGAACTTAGGGGGGATCTGGATAGCAACAGAGGCTGGGCTGTATAGGCAGACCCAGCCTCTGTGTGTAGATAGCATTGTCAGAACCCCACCTCTGGTTCTCTTTGAAGAGAACCCGAGGCGGAATATTAAAATCTTAATAGGACCCAGAGGCATGTCTTGTGCACAATGACATGCCTCTGTGTCATTCTCTCGCCGCCTCCAGCCCCCCCCCCCCCCCTGCGCTCTGCTGTCCCTCCTAAAAATATCGCCACACTAGCGACAATCTGCTTGTCACTAGCCTGCTTTGTTTACATGAGGCTTGTCAATTAGCCTCCTCCGCATCGCTGGCTCTATACAAGCTCCCCCCCGCCGCTCCCCGCCTCTGCTAGCTTCCTCCAATCAGAAGCCAAACCGCAACCCAGGAAGTACTCTCTACAATTTGCTTGTCGCTAGTAGGAATGGTCGGAGATGCCGATTTCTGATTCCGCGGTAAATCCGCATTCCGCCATTGCTAATTACCGATTCCGCTACCAATTTCCGCATTCCGATGCAGAATTTCCGCCGGAAATCGCGCAAATTCCGCCCGACTTTAACATTGATTTTCTCAAAAACTATAAGGTCTTTTTGAAAACTTTTTTTGCATCTTGTTCACAAGATTCTGTTTAATAAACCCTGAAAATTTGTATTTTCTAAGACTTACGGGGGTGGTGGCGATAGAATGACACAGAGGCATGTCATTATGCACATGAAAGGCCTCTGGGTCCTATTAACATTTTAATATTCTGCTCAGGTTCTCTTTAAGGTGACTCTGATTCTTCTTTCTTCCAAGATGGGCCGCCTGCCTGTGAGAGTCACCAAGGGGAGGTAAGGGAAAGGGTGTGGACATTGGGGGGCCCAATCAAAAATTTGCTGAGGGGCCTCATGATGTGTAGTTAAACCCCTGCTAGAAATAATGATTAATCTCTATTCATATCTCACGGATGTTCAATGAAGCCACTGGAAAGTGTTTTTTTTTTTACTTTAGAAGCCATCATTCTGCCATAAGGATGATGGTTAGACAAGACAGCAGATCACAGAGACAGTTTGGCCACTTTTGCAATCTATGAAAACATAGTCGGGGAGATTAATGAGTGTCTCCGACCCTCGTCAAGCACTCCCAGCTAATGTGAAGAATTGCGGTAGACCATGGTTGCCATTACATTTGTATCTGCATCACCCATGCATCTTCTCAATTGTCAGGGGAGCATTGCCGGCATTGCATTGTAATTCACATCCGTCAATGGAATGAAAATGGTGAATATAACAGAAGTTGACACATCAGAGCTTTAATTACATGAAAATTATTACCGGTAATGCTGATAATAGCAAAAAAGGTGACTATGGTTGAGAACAAAGTCCCACCACTATAAAATATTTAATATTTTGCTTCAGTTTGGCTTTTTAATTGATGTTTCACTCCCATGTATGTACAGTTTAAATCTCATAGGATGAGTGGAACCTGATGAACCGACCTAAAAACTACTCCAATTCAGACAACATAATAATAAATGCTAATAACACATGCTCTTCAAAGGTCGCTCCACCCACCAAAGATAGCTGCCAAGCTAATTCAACTATTGGCTTTGCCTCTGGTGATGAGCTTTACCAGCGGTGGCTCCTCCTACATCTACTCCTCCAATGAGGTCTCAATTGTCCCAGGGAAGATAGAAAAATATTGCTCCTATACTATATTATACATAAATATATTCGCAGAGAGTGAGACCACTTAGTAATGGCTGAGGTTACCAACCCTCTTTTCATGTTTATATGGTCCACAGAAAGTGAGACCACTTAGTAATGGCTGAGGTTACCAACCCTCTTTTCATGTTTACATGGTCCACATAAAGTGAGACCACTTAGTAATGGCTGAGGTTGCCAACCATCTTCCATTGTATACATGGTCCACAGAAAGTGAGACCACTTAGTAATGGCTGAGGTTGCCAACCATCTTTCAATGTATACATGGTCCACAGAAAGTAAGACCACTTAGTAATGGCCGAGGTTGTCAACCATCTTCCATTGTATACATGGTCCACAGAAAGTGAGACCACTTAGTAATGGCTGAGGTTGCCAACCATCTTTCAATGTATACATGGTCCACAGAAAGTGAGACCACTTAGTAATAGCCGAGGTTGTCAACCATCTTTCAATGTATACATGGTCCACAGAAAGTAAGACCACTTAGTAATGGCCGAGGTTGTCAACCATCTTTCAATGTATACATGGTCCACAGAAAGTGAGGCCACTTATTAATTACCGAGGTTGTCAACCATCTTTCAATGTATACATGGTCCACAGAAAGTGAGACCACTTAGTAATTACCGAGGTTGTCAACCATCTTGGTCCACAGAAAGTGAGACCACTTAGTAATGGCTGAGGTTGCCAACTAACTTTCACTGTATACATGGTCCACAGAAAGTGAGACCACTTAGTAATGGCCGAGGTTGTCAACCATCTTTCAATGTATACATGGTCCACAGAAAGTGAGACTACTTACGTAGTAATGGCTGAAGGTGCCAACCATCTTTCATTATATACATGATCCATGAAACTCGTTTCAGACAGCACTAAGGCAGCTATTTTTACAACATGCAGCATCAATAGTGTTTAGGAGTATGCAGTATGAGTAGCTACTCAAAATCGAAATTTAAACCCCCAGCAGACAGGGGAGTTAACTTACCCAATGCCCCCACCTTAGCAGTCGCGCTCCACTCACATTCCTCATCACGTTCCATGTCACTCCTATGCTTTCTTCTTCCAGGGTTGAAGGAGGAAGATTAGGAGTGACATAGAGATAGAACGCGACGTGGAACGCAAGTGGAGTGCCACTTCTAAGATGGCAGCACAGGTAATTTAACCACCCTCTGCCGCAGGCAGCACTGTCTACTTTAAAGGGACTCCGAGCAGTGCAGAAACTATGGAAAGATGCATGCCATTTTGAAGCTCTCTTTCTCCTCTTTCCAACGATATATAAACCGCCGCCCTACGCCTTTTATTTTTCGCTATTTTCGCAATCGAAATAGTGGGAAACGCAATTTTGATCGCGAAAATAACGAAAACTAAAAGGCGTAGGGCAGCGGTTTATGTGTCGTTGGAAAGAGGAGAAAGAGAGCTTCAAAATGGTATGCATCTTTCCATAGTTGCTTGTATTACACAGGACGACTTTTCCCCAAAGTCAGCAGCTGAATGGAACTGCCGACTTTGGGGAAAAGTCGCCCTGTGTAATACAAGTAACTATGGAAAGATGCATACCATTTTGAAGCTCTTTCTCCTCTTTCCAACTACGCCCTACTCCTTTTAGTTTTCGTTATTTTCGAGATCGAAATCGCGTTTGCCGCGATTTCAATCGCGAATATAGCGAAAACTAAAAGGCATAGGGTGGTAGTTTATATATTGTTGGGAAGAGGAGAAAGAGAGCTTCAAAATGGTATGCATCTTTCCATAGTTACTGCACTGCTCGGAGTCCCTTTAAGTGTTGATTACGAGTAGCTATGTACACGTACAGTGGGTTGCAAAAGTATTCGGCCCCCTTGAAGTTTTCCACATTTTGTCACATTACTGCCACAAACATTAATCAATTTTATTGGAATTCCACATGAAAGACCAACACAAAGTGGTGTACACATGAGAAGTGGAACGAAAATCATACATGATTCCAAATTTCTTTTTACAAATAAATAACTGCAAAGTGGTGTTTGCATAATTATTCGGCCCCCTTTGATCTGAGTGCAGTCAGTTGCCTATAGACATTGCCTGATGAGTGCTAATGACCAAATAGAGTGAACCTGTGTGTAATCTAATGTCAGTACAAATACAGCTGCTCTGTGAGGGCCTCAGAGGTTGTCTAAGGCCTGGAACCCACTGAAATCCGCAAACGCTAAAGGCAACCGCTAGCGTTTTGTATGAGCGGTTTGCAAGCGGATTCATGCTCGTTTTAGGGAGCATATTTAAAAAGTGTATTTTATGTGTCAGCGGTTGTGTAGCGTTTAGCGATTCATGTTTTAATCCTGATTGGTCCTCTCAATTAATTTTAATTTTGTTACAGTGTGCTGTAACTTCAAAACGCTAGCAAAACCGCTCCGTTTAGGTTTTGATAAGAGATTACGCTAGCGTTTGTATACTTAACATTGAAGCGCTAACGCTCCCAAAATGCTGCATGTTCTGCGTTTGCGTTTTTAGGAAACGCTCCTGTGGAAGTTGCCCCATCCATTAACATTAGCTGAGCGTTTTGGCAAAACGCTAGCGTATCGCAGCACTGCCAAAATGCTCACAAAACCGCTCTTGTGGGTTCCAGTCCTAAGAGAATATTGGGAGCAATAACACCGTGAAATCCAAAGAACACACAAGACAGGTCCAAGACAGGTCAGGGATCAAGTTATTGAGAAATTTAAAGCAGGCTTAGGCTACAAAAAGATTTCCAAAGCCTTGAACATCCCAAGGAACACTGTTCAAGCGATCATTCAGAAATTGAAGGAGTATGGCCCAACTGTAAACCTACCAAGACAAGGCCATCCACCTAAACTCACAGGCCGAACAAGGAGAGCTCTGATCAGAAATGCAGTCAAGAGGCCCATGGTGACTCTGGACGAGCTGCAGAGATCTACAGCTCAGGTGGGAGACTCTGTCCATAGTACAACTATTAGTCATGCACTGTACAAAATTGGCCTTTATGGAAGAGTGGCAAGAAGAAAGGCATTGTTAACAGAAAGCATAAGAAGTCCCGTTTGCAGTTTGCCACAAGCCATGTGGGGGGCACAGCAACCATGTGGAAGAAGGTGCTCTGGTCAGATGAGACCAAAATGGAACTTTTTGGCCAAAATGCAATACGCTATGTGTGGCAGAAAACTAACACTGCACATCACTCTGAACACACCATCCCCACTGTCAAATATGGTGGTGGCAGCATCATGCTCTGGGGGTGCATCTCTTCAGCAGGGACAGGGAAGCTGGTCAGAGTTGATGGGAAGATGGATGGAGCCAAATACAGGGCAAACTTGGAAGAAAACCTCTTGGAGACTGCAAAAGACTTGAGACTGGGGCGGAGGTTCACCTTCCAGCAGGACAATGACCCTAAACATAAAGCCAGGGCAACAATGGAATGGTTTAAAACAAAACATATCTATGTGTTAGAATGGCCCAGTCAAAGTCCAGATCTAAATCCAATCGAGAATCTGTGGCAAGATCTGAAAACTGCTGTTCACAAACGCTGTCCATCTAATCTGACTGAGCTGGAGCTGTTTTGCAAGAGACACACCCTGAAAGACTGGCAGCTGTAATTGCAGCAAAAGGTGGTTCTACAAAGTATTGACTCAGGGGGCCAAATTATTACGCACACCCCACTTTGCAGTTATTTATTTGTAAAAAATGTTTGGAATCATGTATGATTTTCGTTCCACTTCTCAGGTGTACACCACTTTGTAGTGGTCTTTCACGTGGAATTCCATTAAAATTGATGCATGTTTGTGGCAGTAATGTGACAAAATGTGGAAAACTTCAAGGGGGCCGAATACTTTTGCAACCCACTGTAGTTATTTATAGTGCACACCAGTAATAGCGTCCACTAGAGGTAAAACATGCACTTTTTAACCTTCTTTGACCCAAAGCCACCCTGGAGCTGCACTGACCCACCACCAATTGGTGCTGTGTTGAAAATAGGCAACTCTGTGTTGATGACAAATGCTTTCTATGAATCCCAAGCCGGTCAGGGCCTTGAATGTCATCAAAGTGAACAACCAGATGTTTGTTTAAAGAAGAACTGTAGTGAAAATAATAAGGTAATAAATAACATTTCTTATTTTTGTACAATATTCTATTATAAGTTATTTAGTTTCTGTTTGCCCTTTGAAAAAGCTATCTCTGATTCACATTCTGAAATTTATCACAGGTGGTCACATTTTTAGTCCTGTCAGGTGCAGTTCTGTGGGATTTTTTTTTTCTGAAAATTCTGAAGCCAGTGAGAATAATGCCTGATCTCCCAGAATTCCCTGGGAGGAGAATTCTGCATAGCTAAACAGTCTAGGCTGGGAGGGCGGAGCTACATACCCGTATTCAGCAAAATATAGATATAGGAACCGTTTCTGATTCTGAAACTAGGAAAATTACCTCATCTAGTTAAAGAGACCCTGAGCAGGATAAAAAAAAGCCATAATGAACGTACCTGGGGCTTCCTCCAGCCCCTCGTAGTCCAAAACATACCTTTGTTCTTCCCCCGGCGGATAATGGGGAATTTACTTTTGGCTGCTTTTTAAGTACTTACCAAGCCTCCAGCGGCGTCTAGCAGCCTTTCTTGGTCAACTAGCGTGCTCCTAGTGGCTTCCAGCGTTTGTGCACACAACTCAACATGCCACGTGACCCGATGCAGGTCAGCTGACATGCTGGCTTCTGTGCATGGGGTAAGCAGGAAAGCCACTAGCAACCCACTAGGTGATTCAGAAAGGCTGCTAGACGCCGCTGGAGGCTTGGTAAGTATTTGGAGGGAGGTTTTGTGAATTGTATGCCAGTTGCTTGACCTTGTATCCGGCAAGCTCATGTATCCGGCATCAGGCGATCCCCGCTGGTGCTGGATACTCGGGTCTCTGCTCTGCTCTACTAACCTTCTCTTCCTCCAGTAGAGTCCTTGCTTCAGATCAGGTGTTTTTGTTGCTACACTTGTTATGGGTGTGAAGATTTTGATGGCCAAGTTTGGTTTATGACATTTCCAAGATGGGCCCCCAGGCTTTGAGGCTCACCAAGGATAAGTAAGGGAAAGTGTGCAAACATTGCTGGCCCCTCTGCTAGGAATAATGATAAATCTCTACTGATGCCTCACAGATGTCAAATGAGCCACTGAAAAGTGCTTTATGACTTTAGCACCCATAATTCTGCCATAAAGATGATAATTAGACAACGCAGAGACAGCAGATCACAGTTTGACCACTTTCGCAATCTATGAAATCATAGTCAGGTATCTTAATGAGTGTCTCCAACCCTCGTCAAGAACTCCCAGCTAATGTGAAGATGAAGGATTGCGGTAGAACATGGTCACCATTGTATTTGTATCTGCACCACCCATCCATCTTCTCAAATGTCAGGGGAGCATTGCCAGCATTGCATTCGCATCCATCAATGGAATGAAAATGGTGAATATAACAGAAGTTGACACATCAGAGCTTTCATTATATGAAAATAATTACCGGTAATGCTGATAATAGCAAAAAGGTGACTATGGTTGAGAACAAAGTCCCACCACTATAAAATATTTAATATTTTGCTTCATTTGGCTTTTTAATTGATGTTTCACTCCCATGTATGTGTTAAGCTCACAGGATGGGCAGAACATGATGAACAGACCTAAAAACTAGTTCAATTCAGACAAAATAATAATAAAACTGTTAATAAAACACGCCCTTCAAAGGTCATTCCACCCACTAAAGATGGCTGCCAACCTAATTCAACCATTGGCTTTGCCTCTGGTGGTGAGCTTTACAAGCTGCGGATCCTCCAACATCTACTGCTCCATTGAGGTCTCAGTTGCTCCAGGGAATATAGAAAAGTATTGCTGTTGTACTATATTATACATGAATATATTCACAGAGAGTGAAACCACTTAGTGAGACCACATTTTTCAATTTATACATGGTCCATGGTCCATGGTGGGTGTCTTGGAAAAAGTTATTTAACACTATGACAGTGCAGTGACACCCCCTTCCCATCTGTGGTGTGTCACAGTGCTGGGTAATTGAGACAGAGCTTGGGTTTCCAGAAGGGACACTAGTTTTTGCTTTCAGGATTTGGGAGCTGGAATACATTTTTTGTGAACTAGTAAGGGGGTTAAAAGTCCCTTTAATCACTTCACCAAAATAATGATTTTATCTGTTTATGTGACAATTAATACATGAATTTATTTGCCTTTGATTAACACACAGCCACACATCTAGCCTGTTGCACCAGCATATGAACAAGAAGCTCAATTTTAGTTAGAGTGCCTGTTCGTCTCTTTGCCATATACGGCCACAGGCTGCAAACCGAGGTGTAGGTAGGGTTTTCAGCGCCCGGGGACAAAGACAGCTTTTGCGCCCCCCTTCCCCCTTTGGACAAAATGGGCCTGGCCTCCCATCAAAATGTGATCATGGGTGGAGTTAAAATATATTTAGATAGCTGTATGTGCCCCCTCACCCCATTCAGATAGCCAGATGCGCCCCCCTTTAAATTGCCAAATGTGTGCCCCTTCAGTTAGCCAGATGTGCCCCCCTTCACCTTGTTTAGATAGCCAGATGTGCCCCTTTAGATAGCCTTATTCGGCTGCTGTTAGCGCTTCTGCAGAGCGAGGGAGAGAAGCAGGGGCATTTCCGCAGCCAGCGAGCTGCCTCTCATGCACGTGGGGGTGCAATGGCCGTGCTAAGTGCCCTCACAGTGCTGCACCCGGGGACATATGTCTCCCCTTGCCCACCCATAGCTACTCCTCTGGCTGCAAATAGAAACAAGGCTTTTTAAACATTAACATATGTAATAATATGTACAGTAAGCTGATTAGATTTCCTTGAACAGGAAGAGATCTTTAAAGTGGCCCTATAGGGAATTCATGCATATGGATCCATGTTATATCATAAAAGCACAGATGCGTTCTTCCTTACCCTGGACACGTTTCCTTTATTTTCTCAAAGTACGGGACTCAGTAGAAATCACATTTGCAAACACTTGTGATTTTTCAGAGCGATTTGAAAAGGTAGCATGCCGTGTATTTGCGATTTATGCAGATTGTGGGCACTGTAGTGGAATCCCCGTCATAGAGTTCCACTGCCGTAGCGCTTTGACAATCAACCAGAGGCATAGCGATAGGCGGTGCAGAGGTTGCGACCGCATCGGGGCCCTTGGGCCTAGAGGGGCCCCCAAGGGGCCTTCCATCAACTACAGTATTAGCTCTCTATTGGTCCTGTGCTCATAATAATCACTTCTATACTTTGAATAGTGGTAATCAGTAACAAACTGCTCCCCATTCTTTTCTTGCACCTCTGACACTGTAATTGCCATTGACAGGTTTTGGTGCGCCATATCAATTGTTATGTATAGAGTGCTTGGGGGCCCCATTGTAAAACTTGCATCTGGGCACATAGCTCCTTAGCTACGCCAATGACAGTACTACACTATTTGAGTGCTCCTTTCTACCCTCTTTTATACACACTGTGACCCCAACTCCATGGGGACCGTCACTGCCACAACAAAGAGGATTTGGCACCTTCAATATTTAGTCTAGGAAGCAAATGATACTTGAACTTGTGTACATGGTTATTTTTCTAAGCCGCAGTGGTCTATATTTCTAAAATAGTCACTTAGGCTTCAATGCAATGTACACAAGATGCTAAAAGCAACACCACCTGGTAGGTGTGTGTCCACGATGGGAATTTTCATTTTGCTATTTTTCTTTTTTTTTTTAAGGACCACTATTGTGAGAAATTGTAAAATTTAAAATACATGAAAACACATAAATAAAAAGTACATTTCTCCTAGAGTAAAATGTGCTATAAAGTATGTTTCTCCTATGTTGCTGTCACTTATAGTAGGTAGTAGAAATCTGACAGAACTGACAGATTTCGGACTGGCCCATCTCCTCATGGGGGATTCTCTGGGTATTCTTTATTTTCAAAAAGACTTCAAGAACGCCAGTTGCTTAGACCAACTGCCAGAATAGAGTGCAAACAGGTAGGGGGAATGGCTGGCATCATTTTACGGATCCTTTCCAGTTTTTGTAAAGAATAATTGAAATACTGAGAGTCCCCATGAAGAGATGGACCAGTCAAAAACCTGTCAGTTCAGATTTCTACTAACTACTGTGAAAGCAACATAAGGAAAAAGTAATTTATGGCTCATTTTACTCTGGAAGAAACACACTTCTTATGTGTATGTGTTTACATAACAAAGCCACTTAATTTCAGCAGCAGACAGTTAATTCTGGGAGTGCAATGAAATTCTAAGCTCATTACAGACTATAAATGTTTGATGTTGCATGGTAATCTCCCAGCACTTATCAGACGGTTGATTAACCAGGATGTAAATATTATTACCCTAACGGCCCCAGCGGCTATTTAGCGGATGATCAATCCCTAGCTGTGTACTCTATCCTTGCCAGCCAAGTCTACCAAGTGCAGCATACCAATCCCGGCATTAGGCTGCTCGCATATTCATGAGCGATGCTATATGAAGAAAATCCTCTCTTATCAGCTGGAGCTGCCTGAAGGTTTGTTTAATATATAAATCACCTTATCAGGCAAGACTCATCCGCCTTCATTCCTCATAGTCAGGTCATGTTATTGGGATAAACTTGGTTATTACTGAAAGCATGGTAACATTTTATCCCAGAGTACTTACATTGAGTTGTGTTCTTTCTTCTCTACAATAATTTTGTTAAAATACACTACACATTTGTTAGATGGAGCTATATAGGAAATATTGAATAAGAATTATTTTTATTTTCCTAATGTATGCAGCAGGTGACGCTCTCCTTCACTAAAGAATGCAGAAGCTCCCTCTTCCTGGAAATAAGACAGTGTGTTATATTAATTTGCACACAAAAAGATGTGCTAGGGCTTATTTTCAGGGGATGTCTTATATTTCTATGCACTTAAGTTCTGTGCAGTGTGTCCTTCTGCCTTCCCCAATGTGCCATCTCTTTATCTGCTGGATCCACCTCTTGTGTGTCCCCCTTGTACTTTTGGTGTCCTCTGGTGTCCCCCTCTGTACCCGTGTCCTCCTTTATCCCCTGTCCTCCTGTGTTCTCCTATGTTTTCCATGTCCTTCACTGTACCCATGTTTCCTGATGGTTATCATGTCCTCCAATGTCCCCCTGCATTGTCCTCTTACCACCAGCTCCATGCTGTGCTGTCCTCTTGTCCTCTAATGACCCCATGCATGCACTTCTTTCCCCAAGCTCCATGCTGCTGTGTCCCCGAGCTTCAGACTATGGGAAGAAATATGGCAACTTGTGTTTCTACGGGAGCGGTTGGTCTCGCAGGTGCAGTGATTGGCCCAATGACAGAGCCATGCTCCTGCCCACCAGACCATGGACTTCAGTAATAACACAAATTTCCATACTTTTCCCCCTTACTGGCGCTAGGGCTAACTTTCGAGATAGGGCTTCTATTTCGAGCATGCTCAAAATTCCTGCTAGGGCTTACTTTTGGCGTATGTCTTAATTTCGGGGAAACAGGGTATATAATCAGAAGCACTAAGTCCCCATGACCTGCCCACTCTGAATGAGAAAGATGGAGACACTCTGGCCTTGGTCACACACACACACATTGATATTACAATCGTATGACAACATGACTGATCCAATAAAACAGTTGTATCTATGAACAATCAAACTGTAAAGATAAAAAACGTTGATTAATTGAGATTGATTTCAATCAAATGGGATAATCTTTTAAGATGGAAGAGCCATAAAACTACAATTAAACTGAATCAAATCAACCACCTTTAAAGCAAACAAATAATTACTTTTGATTCATTTGTAAAGCACACCTGTGAGAAGAAATTATTTTTACTTAGATACTCGCCCAAGAAATCCTCCGCAAGCCCACCACTGCTGGCAGGACGGGACCCTCTTCATCTCAATGGTCACACTCCCGTTCCCTTATTTGTAAGCTAGCAAGTCTTGCCTGAATTTTGTTCAAAAGGAATGAGGCTGGGTCTCAACCTGGATTTATGCCTACTGGCCGATTCATTGCAAGTACCAAAGTGCAGAGCTGCACTTTGGTACTTGCAATAAATTGGCCAGTAGGCCTAAATCCAGGTTGAGACCCAGCCTCTTTCCTTGGTCTGTATGAAGTTCTTACCCTTTGTGGATACGGGTGTTCAGCTGATCGACTCGCTGGTCCTGTTAATGGTTTGGATTGCAGCATTGAGTAACCCATTCTGACTTTCTGGACGTAGGTTCTTCCCTGTTCTCTAGCCTTGGAGAACCATAGTAAATCAGGGTCGTCGTGCTGTATGCTCTAAACTGCGGTAAGCAGAATTATGTGCGTAAAGTCTTACTGCACAATGTGCAGAGCAGAAACCATTGCATGTCATGTATCGCATTCTGCTTTGCTTATCATGCGTAAAACTTTATGTACGTAATTTTGCTTAACACAGTTTAGTGCATGCACCTCACTGAGACATAATTATCAGGAGCACCAAATACATATCAGCAGTGGCTAAATTGTGAGTCAGCAAATTTTTCGTTTTACAGCTGTGGTTATATTTTTTTTTAATATTACTCTTCCAGCTACGGACCTGTTTGTCACTTGTCAGACACTTGTTTTTATTCTCACCATGGAAAATTTACACACGCCCGCTCTTACTCAACCTCTTATTGGTTCTGGGGCAATCATCAAGTGACTGTGCTTACCGTCACCTTTACCACTGGTTCATGATGAGTGCATGGGGTAAAGGTTCTCCAATGCTCTCAGCATGCACAGATGGCAGAAGGTGACATGAGGACATATGATTGCTTAGCAGCCACTCCCATGGTGAAGGAATGGACCCATAACAGTGAGTAACACAGTTTGGAGGATCAAACAAGATAGGCTGAATTAAAAGCATGATGGACGCACCCATTACAGCACCGAGCCCACCTTAAATTCCTTCTCAATATTTGCTAGCACAGCCAGCTCATTACTGAGTTCCAAAGCTGTCATAACTGGGTCCTCACTGGACAAAGACAGGTACGCGGGGCTTGCAAGTCCTTTATATGCATTAATCCTCGACCTGGAGTGGCTAAAGGCATCGTGTTTTTGTTTTTCATTACATTCACTGCATTTACAAAAATAATCATGAGGCCTCTCAATCCGAGCTCCCTTTCTCAGGAGACTGTGAACAATTTCATACTCCTGACAATGAGCGGCCAAAATAATAGGCGTAATATCTTGGGAGAACCTCGTTCCATCTTCGTCGTAGGCATAGAAGTCGTCGTGTTGGAAATCCGACTGGCTGGGACTCGTGGTGAGCCGCTTGCCTTCGGCAAACGATGGATGGCCAAGAATGGCCTCTACTATCCTTACATATCCTTTACTGATGGCCAAAAGCAGAGCATCTCCCACCCGTGCAAGGTTCTCCTTCTTCAGCAGAAGCTCTGTAATTTCCAAGTGCTCGTTAGCCACTGCTAACTGTAAAGCGTTCTGACCCATGTAATCCACACAGTTGACATTTAAGGAGTGGCATTCCTCTATCATCTTCCGAACCACAGGTATATTTCCATACTCGGCAGCATCCAAAAACCGCTCTTCGTCCGGTGAAAGGCTGGTGGAGCGATCACTAAACATGTATGCCGGCCCCCGGTTGGCTAGCCTCCTTCCCTTCTCCCGAAGCAGCGTCTGCCTTCTACGGGACAGCCTGTCTTCTGAGCCATGCCTGCGTGATAACACAACAAAAACAGAATAGAATGAGAACAATTAACTGGGGAAACAATATTTATTAAAGGACAAGTGACCAGAGAGGGATATAGAGGCTGCCATATTTATTTACAATGCACAGTGCCTGGCTGTCCTGCTGATCCTCTCTACCTCTAATGTTTTTAGTTATCAAACCTGAACAAGCATGCAGAACAGATGTTTGCCTACATTTGTTATAGGCATGTATCAGATCTATTTTTGGGTTTTTTTTTTTCTATAAAAATTTGATTGGATGAGTTGAAAAAAAAAATCAGATTATTGGATCTTTTTTAACTTCAAAACATAAATCATAAGTGTATGGCATATTGGCTGGATTTTTTTCAAATGATCTGATCAAGGGGAGAAATCGATCAGATTTCTTTGGCCCACAAAAAATTGAATCATGTATGGCCACCTTTACGCTAGGTTTCCATTTTACAGGATATTGGAGCATTTTTTGGAACCCACACCAACGGACGAACAAGCATGGTCCTATGTTACCTATAGAATGTGTTCACGCATGTCCGTTTTCAATGTGTCTGATATGTCCATTGTGGTAGCAGAACATGAAGTCCTGTCTCCCATGACTTTTCCCTATACCTTACGGAACACAGGCATATCATAAATGGCATAGTATCTATGACATAGCCGTCACAATGGACACGACAATCACTTGGATGGACACAATGGACTGTGGCAAATATTCAAGTCACATTTTCTCCTACGTTTTCTCCTAGGAGATCATTTTTCATATTTTCTTGCTTGCTGGTGGCTAAAAGGCAGACATGGATTAAAGGGGCACTACAGTGAAAAACGTAAAATTTAAAATATATGCAAACATATACAAATAAGAAGTACATTTTTTCCAGAGTAAAATGAGCCATAAATTACTTTTCTCCTATGTTGCTGTCACTTACAGTAAGTAGTAGAAATCTGACAGAAGTGACAGGCTTTGGACTAGTCCATCTCTTTATAGGGGATTCTCAGGGATATATTTATTTTCAATAGCACCTAGTGAATGGCAGTAGCTCTGTCCAACTGCCAAAAAACTGTGTAGGGAGCAGGGAAGCTGGCCAGCATCATTGTTTAAATACTTTTTCTGGAATATCTGTATAAAGAATAAAAGCCTTGCTGAGAATCCCCTATGAAGAGATGGACTAGTCCAAAACCTGTCACTTCTGTCAGATTTCTACTGCCTACAGTAAGTGACAGCATTATAGGAGAAAAGTATTTTATGGCTCATTTTACTCTGGAAAAAATGTACTTCTTATTTGTATATGTTTGCACATATTTTAAATTTTACAGTTTTTCGCTGTAGTGCCCCTTTAAGTTGAAATGGGGCCTTAGGCAAGATAGCAGTGCCCACTGCTGATGGTCGTCTGGCTTTTTTTTAGTAAGTTTTGGTGGGGGCTAACATCCACCAGGCCCCTAGACCCTCACCAGGCTCCAGAATTGCCTTGTGGATGCTCTGCTTACCCACGTCACCACTGAGGTGTTTTCCCCTTATGGGACACAGCAATTTTCACATTTCAGTGCTCCTTCCATTCATGCGCCCATAACTTTATCTCTACTTATCACAATGAAGTGATCCATATCTTGTTTTTTTTTTCACCACCAATTAGGCTTTCTTCAGGTGGTACATTTTCTAAGAATTATTTTATTCTAAATGCATTTTAATGAAAATAATAAGAAAAAAAAATGAAAAAAATTAATTTCTTAGTTTTCGGCTATTATAGTTTTAAAACAAAATGTGCTACAGTGGAAAAAACGAATACATTTTATTTGCCCATTCATTACGACATTCAAAATATGTTCCTAGTACAATGTATGGCAACAATATTTTATTTGGAAATAAAGGTGTATTTTTTCCTTTTTGCGTCCGTCACTAATTACAAGCTCATATTTGCAAAAATAACAGTAATATATCCTCATGACATGCATATTAAACAAAAAGTTGAGTCCCTAAGGTAATTATTTATGAATTTTTTAAAAAAAAATTAGGGTGTATTTTTACTATTTGGATGTCTCCCCCCCCCCCCCCCCCCACTTTATATTCCTGTGTACTGCAAAATAATGTGTATATATTTTCACGTTCATTTTATCACTGACCACATGCATCTCATTGATGCCTGTGTTGCCATTCACTGAACTGTTTCCATTCACTGATCAGAGTACTAAGGGGCGGCGACGAGAACCATACCGGAGTGGTGGGTGAGGTATGTATATCTACGAACTTGGAACCATTAATAACCACCAGAGGGGTATAAACGTACTGCCTCCACTGAAGTAAATGTTTAAAAGGCATTTTATTGATAAGGTATGAAAATATCACCTCAGAGAAAACTTAGGAGAAAAAGAGAATTGAATAAGGGCCTGTTTCCACTAGACGCATTGCAATGCGGAAACCGCTTTGCATCGCAACGCAAGGAAACTGCAACCAATTCACGTCATATGGAGTTGTTTCCATTGACGCGAATTTACCTACGTGATCCGGCGCGATGCAACGTGGGGGAAATTATGTATCCCATGCTGCAGTTTCGCGCAGCACGCATCCGAGTCCCCATAGCCGCTGGGATGCCACATGACGCCGCATCCAGTTGTATGGAAGACAACCAGAAGTACCTGCAGAGGGATGCGAGGTGATGCAGCGATTGCCTCACATCCTATTCGCCAGTGGAAATGGGCCCCAAGGGCCTGGATTCATGGTGACAATCCATGTCAGGAAGACAGCAAGATGGTTCTGTGTAACATTCGCTTTTTCATTTTTCAAGGGGAACAAATAACCTAATAAGCATATATAGTGCACTGTCAATTTACTCTAGTGTAATTCCTGTGTCACAGAAATCTCCATGTCATTCAAGCGTTGCAATAAAGCTCAGTTTAACCCAAAATACAAAATCAGATTCTCCGAGCAATCGTGTTGATGAGTGTAAATTATAAGTATGACCCCCTCCCCTCTGTGACTATTTGCAGGATTAGGGCATCTTGTAATAGGGCTCCCCGGGGACTAGCCAAATGCTCCAAATTGGATTCTATTTTAGGGAACGTTGACTAGTTAGCATTGGCAATTGCCGCAGTTTCTATAGACACAATTCTACAAGTCTGCATACAATGGCTGCTTGTGTTCCACAAGACAAACCGCTGTAATTGGCAACCGCATGGCTACACTGCCTGATTACGCCATGGATCTTCTTAAAGAGGAACTCCAGTGAACATTTTACTGTTGGCAGGTGATGTAGCTGCTGCATGGTTTTTGGTAGTTGGAAACAGCTGTAAAAAGCTATTTCCCACAATGCAACAAGGTTCACAGACAGGAAACTGCCAAAAGTTCGAACTTTTATTGTGAGAGGGGTTTCTTGTGGGAGGGGTTTCACCACAATATCAGTCATGCACCGCCCCCTGATGGCCTGTTTGTGAAAAGGAATAGATTTCTCATGTAAAAGGGGGTATCAGCTACTGATTGGGATAAAGTTAAATTTTTGGTCGGAGTTTCTCTTTACCCTGAGTAGTACATTGCAATACATCTCTCAATGTGAACGAAACTGTTCTGGGAAATCATAATACCATTGCTGGCCTCTTACTGCACCATCACTAGGCTATACGGTCACTGAGAAACGTATTATAAGTGTTAAAGGGATTCCAAGCTCTACCAAAAATAAAAAGTTTCACTTACCTTGGGCCTCCTCCAGCCCACCGTAGGCGGCGAGGTCCCCCGGCGTTCTCCTGGCTCCTCTCTGTGTTAGTCCGCCGGACCCCCGTTACCGGCGACACCCGGGCCTGGTGGTGCCTAAACCTAACCCCCCCCCCCCCCCCCCGGTGGTGCCTAACCTTAACCACCCCCCCCCCAGTATTGCCTAAATCTAACCATCACCTGGGTGGTGTCTAACCCTAACCTCTCCGCCTGGTGGTGCCTAACCCTAACCACTCCCTCTGCAGAAACACCCTTTTACACAGAAACGATAATATCTTTGATAACGTAAAATCTGTACATACAAACAAAATAATATGACAAAAACTATAACGTTGCAAGCTTCTAAAACGATAACATAGTTCAAAAACTTGAATGTTCTAATGTTGTTAACGATATTTCGGGTGCCCTTTTTTCGCCATATTAACGATAATTGCATTAGAGGTAATGGCGGCGCCCTTTTCATTCCACCCTCAGCTGGCACCCTTTTTTTCCTGCTACTGTGTAGTACAGCTAAGAATTAGAACATTAGGCGCAAAGAAAAGCGTGTCATTTTGTTTTCCAGTACAGGAAGAGTTAAATTAAACTTCAGTTGTTATCAGTGATGGCCCAAAATTTCGCATTGAAATTCGCATTTTTCGCATCCTAATGCAAAATTTCAGGGAAAATCGTAATTGATTTCTATGTAATAGTATTTCATAATTTTGCGTAATTTTCACACAATTTTGCGAAATTTTGTGCCGATTTTGTGCCGACAGTTAATAGCAAAGCCCCCATACATGCTATTGCTACCAAAATTGCTACATATGTTAAGGGGAATAGTGGGTACAAGTCAAAAAAATAATTTTCCAAAAAGACATTGTAGTTTTTGAGAAAATCAATTTTAAAAATGCAAAGAAAAATGGTTTTTAAACTGTAAATTTTCCAAGTTTAAAAACCATTTTTCTTTGCATTTTTTAAATCGATTTTCACAAAAACTATACAGTCTTTTTGGAAAAGTATTATTTTTCCCTTGTGCACACTATTCCCTTTAACATAGGTTGCAATGTTGGTGTCAGTAGCACGTATGCAGGCTTTGCTATTAACCTCCAAAGTCGGCACAAAATTATGTGAAATTTCGCAAAATTATGCAAATTGTTATGCGAAATTATGAATGACTATGTAATCAATTTAGTTTGCGAATCGTAATTACGTATAGGCGTAATTGCAAAAATGTACGTGAAATTTTGCAAAATCGTAATTTTGCTGATTACATTCATCACTAGTTCTAGATCATCACTTCTCTGAGCTATTCAACCTAACAGTCCTGTTTTTTGAAGCACTTATACATCAAAGGAACAATGAGAGACAGCTTGAGATAAGGTTTTACTGCAGGAACGGTCAAAGGGCCATTAGCTCTGATTTATAGCTTTAAGTACAGAGTGTGGTTTGTAATGGTTTGTAAACTGCAAATATGACAGAATGATGCAATGTTATCAAGAAAACCTATATAACTGAAAATAAAAATATAAGACTTTTTTTTGCTGCTTGTGTTCTATTCATTATTTGTACTACACATACATTAACCACTTCTGTGCCAGGGTTTTTTTTTTCTGATCGGTGCTGCGTGGGCTCTCCAGCCCACAGCACCGATCAGATAGCAGCCAGGGCGATCAGACCTCCCCCCTTTTTTCCCCACTAGGGCGATGTCTTGCTGGGGGGGTCTGATCGCCACCAGCTGCTTGCGGTTGCGGGGGGGGGGCTCTTCAAAGCCCCCCTCCGCAGCGCTTCCTGGCCTCCTTCCCTCCCTCTCCCTCCCCCTGTGAGCGGCGCAGGACGGATTTCCGTCCTGCGCCTGATAGGATAGGCTTTAGCCTATCAGATGCCGGCGATCCCCGGCCAATCAGAGGCCGGGGATCGCCGATCTCCTCTACGGCGCTGCTGCAGAGCAGCGCCGTATATATGTAAACACGCGGGGAAGATCTTCCCCGCGTGTTTACATTTACCCTGCGAGCCGCGATCGGAGGCTCGCAGGGTGTTCACGGAGACCCACTTCAGGATTCAGCGGCGTACTTAAGCGTACGCAGAATGCTGAAGTGGTTAATTATCTCATATGGTTTTTTTTTCACTTCAAGTCTGCTTAACGACCGCCTAGGTGTCGGCAGGTCAAAGTGGTAACGGCCGCTCATTCAAGCGGCCGTTCCATGTCAGTTCACGGAGGGTGTCTCCGTGAACAGCCTGCGAGCCTCCGATCGGGGCTCGCAGGATAAATGTAAACACTCGGGGAAGAAATCCCCTGTGTTTACATCATATGGCGCTGCTGCGCAGCAGCGCCGTAAAGGTGATCGTCGATCCCCGTCCTCTGACTGCCCGGGGATCACCGGCATCTGATAAGCTGAAGCCTATCCTAGGCGGCGCAGGACAGATCGCCGTCCTGTGCCGCCACAGCGTGAGGGAGAGGGAGGGAAAGGGAGAGAGGCTGAGAATCGCTGCGGAGGGGAGCCCCACCCCCACCCCCGCTAAACACAGGTAGCCAGCGGCGATCAGACCCCTCCAGCAGGACTTCCCTCTAGTGGGGAAAAAAGGGGGGGAAGTCTGGTCGCCCTGTCTGCAAAGTGACCTGTGCTGTGGGCTGAAGAGCCCAAGCAGCACTAATCACAACAAAATCCCCTGGTCCTTAAAGGGGAACTTCAACCTAAACAAACATACTGTCATTAAGTTACATTAGTAATGTTAATTAGAATAGATAGGTAATATAACCTCTTCCTCACCCTGTTTTAAAAGAAAAGGCAAATGTTTGTGATTCATGGGGGCTGCCATCTTTGTCACGGGGGCAGCCATCTTTTTGGTTGAAAGGAGGTGAAAAGGAGCAGGAGACACAGTTCCAACTGTTCTGTGTCCCTATAACCCGTCCCAGCTGCATGCGCTAGGCTTCAAATGTCAAATTCAAAATGTAAGAAAAAAAAATTTGCACCAAAACAGCAGAACGAGAGCAACAACATCAAAAATCCCATCATGCTTTGCACAGCATCAGGGGGAAAATGCCCGGGCAGTTTTCTTCTGTGCAGCTAAAAATGAGGCTTGTATAAGAGAAACAAAGTTCTGATACTGTGAAACTGTTAAAGAAACACCAGGCCTTTTCAGTGCTGCTGAGTCGATTTTTAGTCTGGAGGTTCACTTTAAGTGGTTAAATAGTGGTTAAATAGTGTCCAGGCAGCTACAGTATACATGCAAAAAAGGTGAAAGCAATAAGCAATAGAATGCACCAAGACAGATAGACTCCTCACCAAGGAAAGCAAACACCATAAAAAGAATCACAATCAAAAGACCTCCCGAGACCCAACAATCAGGGTTGGCAAGTGAAATGTAGCCTGGAAGTCAATTATGAGGAATTCCTAAAGGAACACAGGGTTTGGAGAGTTAAGATGATGTTCCAGAATGTGATGACAGGACTATATTTGAACACATTTTGTTTTTTTTTCCTTTTCAAGAATAAATGTAGATTGTCGTTCATGGAAAAATAAGACATAATTTATCTTTTGTAGCAAAAATTAATATAAGACCCATATAAGGCCCTGTCTTTTTTGGGGGGAAACACGGTATATACTCTGTATTACCTGCAAACTCTGATCTTTGATTAGGCTGGCAATCTCATTGGTATTGGAAGGCAGGAAGCTGTATGGAGTATTAAAGGACAACTGAAGTGAGAAGAATATGGTGGCTGCCATATTTATTTCCTTTTAAAGAGACTCCGTAACAAAAATTGCATCCTGTTTTTTATCATTCTACAAGTTCCAAAAGCTATTCTAATGTGTTCTGGCTAACTGCAGCACTTTCTGCTATCACAGTCTCTGTAATAAATCAATGTATCTTTCCCCTGTCAGACTTGTCGGCCTGTGTCTGGAAGGCTGCCAAGTTCTTCAGTGTTGTGGTTCTGCTATGAACTCCCCCTCCCAGGCCCCTATATGCTCACTGCCTGTGTGTTATTTAGGATTAGAGCAGCTTCGCTCTTCTCTCTTATCTTTTACAAGCTGGATAAATCCTCCTCTGAGCTGGCTGGGCTTTCACATACTGAGGAATTACATACAGGCAAAGCTGTCTGCACTCTGCAGTAAGAAACAGCCTGACACTTCAGTGCATGAGAACAGGGGAAAAGAAACACACAAATGATCTCTTGAGATTCAAAAGGAATGCTGCATACAGCCTGCTTGTGTATGGATGTATTTTCTATGTGTGGACATACTGTACATCAACCTACTTCCTGTTTTGGTGGCCATTTTGTTTGTTTACAAACAAACTTTTAAAAACTGTTTTTAACCACTTTTAATGCGGCGGGGAGCGGCAAAATTGTGACAGAGGGTAATAGGAGAGGTCCCCTAACGCACTGGTATGTTTACTATTGTGCGATTTTAACAATACAGATTCTCTTTAAACAATACCAGTTGCCTGGCAGCCCTACTGATCTATTTGGCTGCAGTAGTGTCTGAATCACACCAGAAACAAGCATGTAGCTAATCTTGCCAGATCTGACAATAACGTCAGAAACCCCCGACCTGCTGCATGCGTGTTCAGGGTCTACGGCTAAAAGTATTAGAGGCAGAGGATCAGCAGGACTGCCAGATAACTGGTATTGTTTAACCACCTGAGCGGTCTGGACGAGCTCAGCTCGTCCAACACCGCCGGAGGCTGCCGCTCAGGCCCTGCTGGGCCGATTTACATCAAATAAAAAGCAGCACACGCAGCCGGCACTTTGCCAGCCGCGTGTGCTGCCTGATCGCCGCCGCTCTGCGGCGATCCGCCGCGAGCAGCGGCGAAAGAGGGTCCCCCCAGCCGCCTGAGCCCAGCGTAGCCGGAATAAAAAGTTCCGGCCAGCGCTAAGGGCTGGATCGGAGGCGGCTGACGTCAGGACGTCGGCTGACGTCGATGACGTCACTCCGCTCGTCGCTATGGCGACGATATAAGCAAAACAAGGAAGGCCGCTCATTGCGGCCTTCCTTGTTTATTCTGGGCGCCGGAGGCGATCGGAAGATCGCCTCCGGAGCGCCCTCTAGTGGGCTTTCATGCAGCCAACTTTCAGTTGGCTGCATGAAATAGTTTTTTTTTAATTTAAAAAAAACCCTCCCGCAGCCACCCTGGCGATTTAATCAGAACGCCAGGGTGGTTAAAAGGAAATAAATATGGCAACCTCCATTTCCTTCTTGCTTCAGGAGTCCTTTAAGACCCTCATGTTATGGACTTCTCAACTGCTAGTATGAGCTATGGCCTTTTTATTTCGGTGCAAAATGAACTGTGCTGATATTATTGTCAAGTGACTATTTGCTATATAATTGTATTACCCGTATTTTTCGGACTATAAGACGCTCCAGCCTCCAGACCATAAGAGGCACCTAGGTTAAGAGGACAAAAATCAGGGGAAACTATACAGTGTATATACTAAAACTGGTGCATCCATTGTGAAGGGGCATCTTGTAGATTATGCCCCCTTTTAACCTCATGCCCACTTGTACCTCTTGTGTCTAACTGTGTCCTCCTCTGTCCCCCTTGTGTCATCCTGTGTCCTCATGTGTCTGCCTCTGTCCTCCTTGTGTCCTCCTCTCTGCTCCTTTCTGTCCCCTTTGTGTCCTCCTCTATGCCCCTTTCTGTCCCCTTTGTGTCCTCCTCTATTCCCCTTTCTGTCCCCTTTGTGTCCTCCTCTATGCCCCTTTGTTTTTCCCTGTGTCCTCCTCTGTGCCCCTTTGTGTCACCCTTGTGTCCTCCTCTATGCCCCTTTGTGCCTCCTGTTTATCCCCGTGTCCTCCTCTGCATGGTCACAGTACAGGGAGTCCCTGACATTGCGGCGGGTTGGAGGTTGGTATTAGCAGGCGTTCACAAGTCAGGAACTCCCTGCATTTGGACTATAAGATGCAGTGACTTTTTTTCCCCCACTTTCAGGGGGAGAAAAAGTGAGTCTTATAGTCCAAAAAATAGAGTAAACGATACAATATACCAGTAGTGCACAAAGCCAACAGTGGGCTTTTGGGAGATTAAATGAAGGGTATAACAGATAATGGTTGCTGGATCCAACTAATGTCAAAAACATACATGGACCTAGGTTACATTATGTAGACACTGTATTAATGTAGTACACATTTTATGTATATATGACTGGGCCACAAGCTATTATCACCATACCTCATGGGTTACAAAGAGAAATACATGGAGAAGAGCCTAGAGGATAATCAGGCTCAAACTATAGTGCAGCTACATGGGCCCTAGAGGCATTGGGCCTCTGTGCAGCTGCAAAGCTTGCACAGGCCTATATCAGCCTCTGTAGTAGATATTCTACAGTATAGAGTGCAGGAGAGTCCGGAGCAATGTCGAAAGATGCCACGGGAAGCCTCTATATGCCTCTATATGATCCAGTGGCAGCTTCAATCTCTTGAGATTCAAAAGGAATGCTGCATACAGCCTGCTTGTGTATGGATGTATTTTCTATGTGTGGACATACTGTACATCAACCTACTTCCTGTTTTGGTGGCCATTTTGTTTGTTTACAAACAAACTTTTAAAAACTGTTTTTAACCACTTTTAATGCGGCGGGGAGCGGCAAAATTGTGACAGAGGGTAATAGGAGAGGTCCCCTAACGCACTGGTATGTTTACTATTGTGCGATTTTAACAATACAGATTCTCTTTAAACAATACCAGTTGCCTGGCAGCCCTACTGATCTATTTGGCTGCAGTAGTGTCTGAATCACACCAGAAACAAGCATGTAGCTAATCTTGCCAGATCTGACAATAACGTCAGAAACCCCCGACCTGCTGCATGCGTGTTCAGGGTCTACGGCTAAAAGTATTAGAGGCAGAGGATCAGCAGGACTGCCAGATAACTGGTATTGTTTAAAAGGAAATAAATATGGCAACCTCCATTTCCTTCTTGCTTCAGGAGTCCTTTAAGACCCTCATGTTTTGGACTTCTCAACTGCTAGTATGAGCTATGGCCTTTCTGTTTCGGTGCAAAATGAACTGTGCTGATATTATTGTCAAGTGACTATTTGCTATATAATTGTATTACCCGTATTTTTCGGACTATAAGACGCTCCAGCCTCCAGACCATAAGAGGCACCTAGGTTAAGAGGACAAAAATCAGGGGAAAAATATACAGTGTATATACTAAAACTGGTGCATCCATTGTGAAGGGGCATCTTGTAGATTATGCCCCCTTTTAACCTCATGCCCACTTGTACCTCTTGGGCTTGATTCACAAAGCGGTGCTAACTGTTAGCACGCCTGTGAAAACCCCCTTAGCACGTCTAAACAAACTTTTTGCGCATAAAACTTTATGCGCGTAAAACTTTACGCGCGTAAAACTTTACGCGCGCACTGCACAGAGCGCAGGGCGCTCCGTGCGAAGTGCCCATTAAAGCCTATGGGACTTAGCGCGCATAAAACTTTGCGCGCGTAAAACTTTGCGCGCGCAAAGTTAGCGCGCGATCTGATTGAGAAATCCGGTGCTAACCTACTTAGCACCCTGGTTAGCACGTCTAAAGGCTTTAGACGTGCTAAGTAGGTTAGCACCGCTTTGTGAATCAAGCCCCTTGTGTCTAACTGTGTCCTCCTCTGTCCCCCTTGTGTCATCCTGTGTCCTCATGTGTCTGCCTCTGTCCTCCTTGTGTCCTCCTCTCTGCTCCTTTCTGTCCCCTTTGTGTCCTCCTCTATGCCCCTTTCTGTCCCCTTTGTGTCCTCCTCTATTCCCCTTTCTGTCCCCTTTGTGTCCTCCTCTATGCCCCTTTGTTTTTCCCTGTGTCCTCCTCTGTGCCCCTTTGTGTCACCCTTGTGTCCTCCTCTATGCCCCTTTGTGCCTCCTGTTTATCCCCGTGTCCTCCTCTGCATGGTCACAGTACAGGGAGTCCCTGACATTGCGGCGGGTTGGAGGTTGGTATTAGCAGGCGTTCACAAGTCAGAAACTCCCTGCATTTGGACTATAAGATGCAGTGACTTTTTTTCCCCCATTTTCAGGGGGAGAAAAAGTGAGTCTTATAGTCCAAAAAATAGAGTAAACGATACAATATACCAGTAGTGCACAAAGCCAACAGTGGGCTTTTGGGAGATTAAATGAAGGGTATAACAGATAATGGTTGCTGGATCCAACTAATGTCAAAAACATACATGGACCTAGGTTACATTATGTAGACACTGTATTAATGTAGTACACATTTTATGTATATATGACTGGGCCACAAGCTATTATCACCATACCTCATGGGTTACAAAGAGAAATACATGGAGAAGAGCCTAGAGGATAATCAGGCTCAAACTATAGTGCAGCTACATGGGCCCTAGAGGCATTGGGCCTCTGTGCAGCTGCAAAGCTTGCACAGGCCTATATCAGCCTCTGTAGTAGATATTCTACAGTATAGAGTGCAGGAGAGTCCGGAGCAATGTCGAAAGATGCCACGGGAAGCCTCTATATGATCCAGTGGCAGCTTCAAATTTATTAAAAAAAAAAAATTTTTTTTTTTGGGGGGGGGGGGGGGGGGGGGGGCACGAAGGGGGCACAATGGCTGGCTGGTGGGGACCATTGGGGTGATCAAGATCAATGTTTGTATGGCGAACTTTAGATTATTTTTTGTCTAAAAATTAGGGCTAACTAGTTCAGCAATGGTCGGAACCAAATGTAAATATCACCAGCACCATTAAAGCACCATCATTTGAACAATCTGCTTTTCTCAAAAGCCTCTTGAGGTCTTCAAGAGGCTTTTGAGAAGAGCAGATTGTCCAAATGATGGTGCTTTAATGGTACAAAAGTTACCTACAGATGTATTTGGCTAGTTGGATGGCATGCTTAAATCCTTACTTGCTAGGAAGCTGCTCCTGCGTGGACAAATCAAAGACAAATAATTTCAGCCCCCAGCCTGTGTCTTACGACCCTACAAGCAATGGGATAGGAAAGAGGCAGGAGGGAGGGAAACACTATATGTGTAATTCCTTATCTTAGTAGCTAAGCATTGCTGGAGATTAGAGCTTGTATTTTACAGACAGGAAGTTTTGAATCAGGATTTCGCAATCCGAGAAGTGTCTTTCCAATTTCCACTGAATTTTTTTTGCTATTCTTGTCAATAAACTTAGTTAATTATAAAAAGTTGTTTTTTTTTTAATTTCGCTAATTTTACATTTCTATATTGTTTGCGGATATGCGCTATTACGCGTCACGTCACACAAGTCTTGGTAATACACTATTCCACTGAAATTCTGATTTCCGCACTCCAATTTCTGATCAGAAACTGGGAAATCAGAATTCTGCAGAATTTGGAAGCTTATCCCTACTCAATACTGCAGGGCCGGGCCGAGGCATAGGCTGGAGAGGCTCCAGCCTCAGGGTGCAGTGTAGGAGGGGCGCACAATTTATTCAGCTGTCATTTCTAATTGTGTATGAAGCAGAAAGAAATAAGAAAAGGGGATACATAGCAGTGACTGCATGCCAGATAACTAGATATTAAGGTGTTGGGGAGGTTGTGGGCCCTGTGGCCCTCTTAGTCTAATAGCAATCAGTGTGTGACAGCTGGGGTGGGAGGGATGGAGGGGCGCACTTTGGTGTATCAGCCTTGGGTGCTGGAGGACCTTGTCCCTGCTCTGCAATACTGAACAGAGCGGCCTCCCCACCGCTTCCCCTGCCACTCTGACCGAAGTAAGGCCAAAGTTAAAATCAGTTATATGACAGCTGAGTCCTTGGCTATCTTGTGCCAAGATCCAGGTCTCCTTAAACCAAAGGATAGAGCACAAATAATTGTACAGATCTACCCCCAGGGCCATTCAACAACCATAACTTCCAATTGAAGAGTCTCTTTACTTGGAAGTTAAGATCCAGGTCCCCATCTGCCCATAGCCGCAAAGTTATATTGCAGTCTATGGGCCCTTTCACACTGGCACGGTGCAGAATTTTACCGCAAGCTACTGCTAGACCAATGTTAGTTTGTGGGGCCTTTCATACCAACGCGGTGTGGCACTATTCAATGGAAGTGACGTTTTTGCCAGACACAAGTTTATCCCTACATTACCTTGTGGCTCCTGCGGCGGACTGGAATTCATGTAAGTCTGTGGCGACACGTGTTTTTAAAATGCTTTCGCACAGGAAATCTCTTGGGCCACAGGAAGTGAGCGCCACTTCCTACTTGGCCAGCTGCTAGATGGGGATTACAGTTTCCCTTCTCCCTTACTTCCTTTGCCCTTTATAGGCAGTTACAGGTGCCCATTAGCATTAGATAGCCTGCGTTACCCTCAATATTAAGTGGTAGCTAGGTAGCTACTAGTGCCTCAGACTGTACGGGGATCTCGTCAGTGGAATGGCAAGAGCTGGGCGAGTAACCTCTCATTTACACTCTATTCGAGATTTTGCATAGGCAAAAAGGGAGGAAGGCACTCAAAGAGGGGACTGCGCTGCCCTTCCATCATCAGGCGCCTGTAGGCACTTGCCTACAGTGCCTTATGGTAACTCAGGCCTTGATCCTATTTATCTGAAGTACACCTAGAGTGAAGGTTTGCTTTAAAATCTATTAAGTCTCATTAATATTAATACAAGAAAAATGCAGCCATAATTAGGTTGAGGGGCACAAAGTTATAAACTAGATCCAATAACTGCAGCGTCTTCCTCCAATCACACCAACATGTGAATATTGAGCTGTACCGCACGTTATTCTGAATACATAAATTGCTGCGCGTTCAAGCATAGCATACCGAGCATCCCGCCATCTGCAAGAGAGTCACGTAATGAAAATACAAAGCTATAGAAAACCGCATAGAATATTCATGTGATGTCTAAAAATTGGCAGCGGAGATCAAGATGCTTCCCCGGCCCAGAGAAGAGTAATTATCTGGAGGTTTAGCTGGCAAAAGGACTTACAATGCTGGAATTCTAGTCCTTCTTCTGAGGCGAATGAACAACTACGGACGCATTAACTACAGTCTGGTATTCCTTCGCTCGGTTCTGCTGCTGCACAGTCTATGCACCATAACAAATCTATTTATATGAAGCTAAGTTGTAAGTAATGTAAATTCTATGCAGACAGTGATTGTAAGTGCAGAGAGAGAGATGACAACCTGGGTGTAATGTCAGGGGGCCGGGAGGCACCTGTTCCTGGGATTATCAGAACTAGGGGGCATTGTAAAAGGAAGTGTATACAATTTATTTTTAATGCCTGAAGCACGGTAAAGAAACAAAGGGCCTGATTCACAAAGCTTTTCTGTTAAATTATCTCACTTTATTTATTAACTCACCATTTATCTCTCCTTAAATGATATAACTCATGATTTACCTCTCCTTATCTAACTTAACTCATGGTTTAGCTCTGCTTATTTGACATAACTCATGGTTTAGCTCTCCTTATTTGACATAACTCATGGTTTAGCTCTGCTTATTTGACATAACTCATGGTTTAGCTCTCCTTATTTGACATAACTCATGGTTTAGCTCTCCTTATTTGACATAACTCATGGTTTAGATCTCCTTATTTATTTATCTAATGAATTCTCTCTTCTTATTTGTTTATCTCATACATTAGCACTCCTTACAGTTAGGGTGAAAAATAAGTAACCTTTGTGAATCAACCCCAAAGAGAGATGCATGCTTACGTTGGTAGTGGGAAGCCTTTGGATGGTCGAGAGGCTTCCCGTATCTTCTTACACCCCTCCTGCAGTTCTATGGACCTTACCTACTTTGCATTCCTAGGTTTTTACCCCTAATGGTTCCTGACAATTTTGGCATTTCAGCTGTGTCACTATTGATATGAAATGACTTCTTTTTACGTTATGTATGCCATCAAAGTGATACATATATTGTTTTTTTGGGGGGGAACAATCTAGGCTTTCTTTGGGTAATTTTTTTTTTCTAAGAATTGTTTAAATTTATAGGCATTTTACAGGAGAAAAGTAAGCATGAGGGCTGGCTCACACTATGGGCCATATGCAATTCAAGTTTTCACCAGAGTTTTCTCCTAGGTGATATTTTTACAACTTTTATATAAAATGACTTTTACACCCCCAGCAAGCAAACAAATACTCAAAAATATTTTTGACAGTACTTTTTCACCTACTTTTGGTAATTTTGCCATTGCAAAGAGCTAAAAGGTTTATCTAAATTGAAGATGAAAAATGATCTCTGAGGAGAAAACTCAGGAGAAAAAGTGAATTGCATATGGGCCTATGAGCGTTTTGATATTTTTTTTTTAATCGCTAGCGTTTTGAAAAGTGCTGTAAAAGCGCTTGTGTAATGAAATCCTATGTGGGTGTTCTCACATGAGCTTTTTTTTCAGTCGCAAACGTGGGTCCTGCACCATTTCCTGGGCGATATTGCTTCAATGCAAGGTTTAGGAAAAATTCGCAAATTGCTTTAAAAGCTCTTTAAGTAGTGAATTTGTGAGCGTTTTTCAGGCGAACTTGCTTTAAAAGACATTCAGTTCAGTTTGTCTGATGTATGGGCACCTAAAAGGAAACTTGTAACAATTAAAAAAAAAAGAGTTTCACTTACCTGGGACTTCTGCCAGCCCCCTGCAGCCGCCCTGTGCCTGTACTCAACGATCCTCCGGCCCCTCGCTGCGGCTAAGTTTCACTTTCGCCGACTTGCAAGTTGACGGCCACTGCGCCTGCATCGTGCTGGCTGTGCACATCCTCGTTTGTGCTCCCGTTGCCAGACGTGTCCTGCGCAGGTGCAGTAGAGATGTTCTCATACTGCACCTGCGCAGGATGCTCCTGGCCATGGGAGTGCAAACGAGGACCCACGCGGCCAGGGTCATGCAGGTGCCAAGGCCAGTGGCTGAAGAAAGCGAAACTGAGTCACGGTGTGAGGCCGGAGGATCATTGAGTACCAGCGTGGGCACAGGGTGGCTCCATGGGGCTGGCAGAAGCCCCAGGTAAGTGAAACTCTTTTTTAAAAAAAATCATTACAGGTTTCCTTTAGGGCCCGTTTCCACTAGCATTGTGGACGCGAGGCGATCTCTGCATCGCCTCACATCCCCCACAGGTAGTTTTGGTTGTCGTCCGGACAACCAGATGCGGCGTCATGTGGTTTCCCATCGGCGGCTATGGGGAATCGCATGCGTGCTTTGGAAAACTGCAGCACGCTATCCATAAATTCCCCCGCATCGCTTTGTGCCGGATCACGTAGGTAAATTTGTGTCAATGGAAACTACTCCATTGACGTGAATTGGTTAAAGTTTCTTTGCGTTGTGATGCGGAGCGGTTTCCGCATAGCAATGCGTGTAGTGGAAACGGGCCCTTAAAGTGAATGGGAACTGCATTTTAAAAAAAATGAAGCAAATACTTACCCAAGGAGAGGGAAGGCTCTGGGTCATATAGAGCCTTCTGTCTCCTCTCTCGGTGCTCTCTATCCTGTGCTGGCTCCCCCCCCCCCCCCTTGTTTCATCAACACCCCGCCGAAAGGGTATTTGGAAGTCTTCGGGATGCGTGTCCTCCCAAAGGCTCCATACTGCACAGGCGTGAGCAAGAAAGTGTGTCGCAGTACAGAGCCGCCCTTCTTCAGGAGCACTCGGGCTCCCTGAAGACTTCTGAAGCCTCCTTCGGCCAGGTAAAGCAGTATTTGACTAATTTAGTCAAATACTGCTACGGGGCGAGCCAGCACTGGAACAAAGGGACCAGGAGAGGAGCCGGATGGCTCCATAGGACCCAGATCCTTCCCTCTCCTTGGGTAAGTATCTGTCTCATTTTTTTAAATGCAGTTCCCATTCACTTCAAGTAGTACAGCTTGTTAAAACACTTGCAACATATATAGATAATCTGATAAGGCGTATTTATTTTTCCTATAGTGGATTAGATATGGAGCTGTGAAACAATCGGATTTCCCACAGAGCTCCCTCTATCAGACAATTATTCTTGGAGGATTTTCCTACAATCGCTTAATCTTTTCAGGAGATATTTTAATTCCCTCTTCCTTGTTTCTTTATAAAGCTTTAATAGTGTGTCATTATTACAGCTTAGACTTATGTCTGAATGGTTTCCGATTATTAATGGTAATACTTATAATAATGATATCCACTTATGATAATGATATACGGTATAAGTTCTAGCTCCTGTTTTTCTGATTTATAAGCTATTCTGCTGGTACTGCCTGCTAAGCTTGCTGTATGTGGGGGAATAACGTGGAAACTCTTCTGAACAACATGTAGGATGTAGGATGATTTTGGAAAACGACTGGAAGTAGCAATAGAGGCCCAACACGTGTTGACTCAATAATAAATTATTCATAAGCTTAGTGCATGCCAAAGTGCGTGTGCAATGCAAGACTTAAAGTGGATCCGAGATAAACTTTTACTCATTGCACAGTTGTGTTCCTTTCATATAGTTAATAGGGCATTCCTCAAGCCAAATACTTTTTTGTTTTGTTTTAATACTCTAATTCCCTATAAACTAAACAAGCCACGCCCACAACAGAACATAGCCGCTCTCATTGTATCACAGTAATAAATAATCATATTCTATTGAAGCTGTTTGCAGCTACATTTGCTGTGTAAACTATCTAAACTTTAGATAAGATACATAGACAAGTTACTTGTTATAATTAGTTTTTCATCTCGGATCCGCTTTAGAGCAGACCTGGGCCCATATTCAATTCACTTTTTCACCTGAGTTTTCTCCTAGGTGAAATTTTCAAACTTGTCAATAAAATGCCTTTTAAACCACCAACAAACAAACAAATGCTCAAATTAATTTTTATAGTACTTTTTCAACTACTTTTTGGTACTTTTTCCATTGCAAAATCCTAAAACGTTGTGATAAATCAAAGATGAAAAATTATCTCCTAGGAGAAAACCACCATTACACAGGAGAGAAGGAGAACACAGAGAAATATGATTATTTCTTCCTGTGATACAAGGACAGCAGCCATGTTGTTTGTAAACATTACACAGGCAAGCTTATCTGCATCTTCAGCACTCAGCCTGTGAAAAAAAACCTCCTCCCTCCTCCCCTCTGCCTCTGAAATCTCTGGCTAGTAGCACTTCCCCCTCCTCCTGCCCAGACTGAGCTCCCATGAGCTCTTGCTGCTGTCTGAAAATGCCAAGGCTCTCTGAAAAGCTGTGGGTGAGGATTGTTTATTTTATAGGCAATTAGAGTATTAAAATGAAAACCAAAAAGTATTTGGCTTGAGGAATGCTCTATAAACAATAGGAAAGGAATACAATTATGCAATGAGTAAAAGTTCATCTTGGATCCACTTTAAGTAGAAAGTTAGCTAAACAATGACTGCAAACAAAGATACCAATACAAGGTGTTTCCAGTTGTAAGGTGATTGAACTGCTGATAACAGTACACTGAAAACTGACAAAACTTTTTTGACTTCATTGATTGATTTTTTTTTTGCTTTTCATTTCACTGTTTTCTTCATTTGATTATATTTTTGGAACTTGTTATTTTTCTACTTTTCCAGCCTAGTTCACCTAAGAGGAAAAAGATGTTCTCCATTTATAATTTTTTTTTTTAAAGGCTGAAAAAGTTTAAAAACAAAAAAGTGGAGGACAAAACTAGGGCTAAGTTTAATGTTTTTCCAATTTATAAACAGGCCGTATACATTTTTAAGTGATAAAATATCCATATAAAATAAGAGTTGGCTTCTGTACATCTAGGTGTGCTTTAGATTAGAACACATTTAATCACTCTTAGCTATTTATTCAGTTGTGTTGAATGAAGGAGCTATCAGGGCAGTTGCCCATGCAGTTAATTGCCAACAGTCTACAAGATCTACAGTTATTATGCAGAGGATAATTGTTTAAATGGCTAGCTAAAGGTGTAAATTGTCCTGAAGACCTCTGGGCATGCATGATAAAAGAAGATTGCATGTTAACGATGTGGCCCCCTCCGCTCTTTAGAGATGGTTATTCTAGTTTGACTCAGATGGCTTCTTTCACCCGTCTTCTAAAACAGTTTTCTTCTTGGTCTAAAATGTAGCTCACCCCTATTCCAGGTATGGTAAAACTGCAACCTTGTGCATCTTGAGCACCTCCCAGGGGTGCCTTGGCGTGCACCCCCCAACCCATCCTTTTTGCTTCGCAATCAGTAATGCAACCACACATTGATATGCATTGCGGCTGCATTACTCGCCAGTACCCTTTACTCCCGGCAGCTGTGGCTGAAGTTGTTTTCAAAACATTTTATCGGAAGGTATAACAGATTACAGCGTTATGCAGTTATCAGTAGGGAAGCACAAAGCCTTCAATTTTTTAATCCAGTAAGAGCTTGAATCTTAAACTGAAAAGAAAACAGTATTTTTTTTGTTCACCTATCTTGGATCTAAGGTGAACAGAGAGTAAGCATCAGAGTAATCCGTGTGGAGCGACCGGATCAGTGCACCTTGGCCTGGATAGGTAAGGAAATGTTTGTCCAGCTAATGGGGGTCACTTACAATCTGGAATGGTTGCTGAGGTGATGCTGTGTAATTAAAGCCAGTGTTACTAACTGCAATCACAAAGCTTTTCTGTTAACCACTTGAGGACCACAGTCTTTTCGCCCCTTAAAGAGAACCAGAGATGAAGCACCCTCATGTATTTTATTACATTTATCAGTGGGAACATGACAGTAAACACCTACCCTGCTTTTAGTTTCATTGTTATCTGCTTAATTAGTCTATTAGCAACTGTGATAAGAATCCATCGACTATTCAGTCGAGGTTTGACCTGGAATCATTATAGCTGAGTCACTCTTCTGTGGAGTCCTTTCAAGCCCAAGCCTTCCACCTCCTGGCTCAGATTTCCTGCTTTGCATACTGAGAGCTGTGATGACTGGGAGGGGCTGCTCTGCTGAGAGAGAAGCTCTGTGGCTGTAATATGTTCCCTGTGTGCTCTGTGTGCACTAGATTCTCATAGGAATGAAACTGCAGTTATTATCAGTGACACTTCCTACAGGCAGATCATAGCAATATGAAAGCACATAGATGAAAGGCTGCATAAGCCTAGATAGCAGCCTAGTCTCATATAGCCTAGACAGCACATCCAGAACAACTCATATAACCCGGAAGGAGAAGGGATATGAGCCGGCGGCCATATTTGATTTTTCCTGGAGCAATAATGGATAAAAAACACTAAAAAAGGCACACCAGAGCGGCAAAATTATCAGGTAGAGCATTTATTCTTTACAAGCTATCGACTGATATGTTTATTTTGTGTGAAACGTTCATCTCTGGTTCCCTTTAAGGACCAGAGCCTTTTTTTCCATTCAGACCACTGCAGCTTTCACGGTTTATTGCTCGGTCATACAACCTACCACCTAAATGAATTTTACCTCCTTTTCTTGTCACTAATACAGCTTTCTTTTGGTGCTATTTGATTGCTGCTGCGAGTTTTAGTTTTTATTATATTCATCAAAAAAGACATGAATTTTGTCAAAAAAATGACTTTTTTAAATTTCTGTGCTGACATTTTTCAAATAAAGTAAATTTTCCTATACATTTGAGCACAAAAGTTATTCTGCTACATGTCTTTGATAAAAAAAAAAAACATTCAGTGTATATTTATTGGATTGGGTAAAAGTTATAGCGTTTACAAACTATGGTGCCAAAAGTGAATTTTCCCATTTTGGAGCATCTTTGACTTTCTGACCACCTGTCATGTCATGAGGTGCTAAAATTCCAGGATAGTATAAATACCCCACAAATGACCCCATTTTGGAAAGAAGACATCCCAAAGTATTCAGTGAGAGGCATGGTGAGTTCATAGAAGATTTTATTTTTTGTCACAAGTTAGCGGAAAATGACACTTTGTGACAAAAAAAAAAGTTTCCATTTCTTCTAACTTGCGACAAAAGAAAAATGAAATCTGCCACGGACTCACTATGCTCCTCTCTGAATACCTTGAAGTGTCTACTTTCCAAAATGGGGTCATTTGTGCTGTGTGTTCACTGTCCTGGCATTTTGGGGGGTGCCTAATTGTAAGCACCCCAGTAGAGCCTAAAGATGCTCATTGAACTTTGGGCCCCTTAGCGCAGTTAGGCTGCAAAAAAGTGCCACACATGTGGTATTGCGGTACTCAGGAGAAGTAGTATAATGTGTTTTGGGGTGTATTTTTACACATACCCATGCTGGGTGGGAGAAATATCTCCGTAAATGACAATTTTTTTATTTTTTTTACACACAATTGTCTATTTTACAGCACTCTAACTGCACTAAGGGGCCCAAAGTCCAATGAGTACCTTTAGGATTTCACAGGTCATTTTGCGACATTTGGTTTCAAGACTACTTCTCACGGTTTAGGGCCCCTAAAATGCCAAGGCAGTATAGGAACCCCACAAATGACCCCATTTTAGAAAGAAGACACCCCAAGGTATTCTGTTAGGAGTATGGTGAGTTCATAGAAGATTTTTTTTTTTTTGTCACAAGTTAGCGGAAATTGATTTTAATTGTTTTTTTTCACAAAGTGTCATTTTCCGCTAACTTGTGACAATAAATAAAATCTGCTATGAACTCACCATACTCCTAACAGAATACCTTGGGGTGTCTTCTTTCTAAAATGGGGCCATTTGTGGGGTTCCTATACTGCCCTGGCATTTTAGGGGTCCTAAACTGTGAGGAGTAGTCTTGAAACCAAATGTCGCAAAATGACCTGTGAAATCCTAAAGGTACTCATTGGACTTTGGGCCCTTTAGCACACTTAGGGTGCAAAAAAGTGCCACACATGTGGTATCGCCGTACTCAGGAGAAGTAGTATAATGTGTTTTGTGGTGTATTTTTACACATACAGATGCTGGGTGGGAGAAATATCTTTGTAAATGACAATTATTTGATTTTTTTACACACAATTGTCCATTTACAGAGAGATTTCTCCCACCCAGAGTACGGCGATACCACAAGTGTGACACTTTTTTGCAGCCTAGGTGCGCTAAGGGGCCCAACGTCCTATTCACAGGTCATTTTGAGGCATTTGTTTTCTAGACTACTCCTCACGGTTTAGGGCCCCTAAAATGCCAGGGCAGTATAGGAACCCTACAAGTGACCCCATTTTAGAAAGAAGACACCCCAAGGTATTCTGTTAGGTGTATGGTGAGTTCATAGAAAATTTTATTTTTTGTCACAAGTTAGTGTAAAATGACACTTTGTGAAAAAACAATAAAAATCAATTTCCGCTAACTTTTGACAAAAAATAAAATCTTCTATGAACTCGTCATACACCTAACTGAATACCTTGGGGTGTCTTTTTTCTAAAATGGGGTCACTTGTGGGGTTCCTATACTGCCCTGGCATTTTACGGGCCCAAAACCGTGAGTAGTCTTGAAACCAAATTTCTCAAAATGACTGTTCAGGGGTACAAGCATCTGCAAATTTTGATGACAGGTGGTCTATGAGGGGGCAAATTTTGTGGAACCGGTCATAAGCAGGGTGGCCTCTTAGATGACAGGTTGTATTGGGCCTGATCAGATGGATAGGTGTGCTAGGGGGGTGACAGGAGGTGATTGATGGGTGTCTCAGGGGGTGGTTAGAGGGGAAAATAGATGCAAGCAATGCACTGGGGAGGTGATCGGAAGGGGGTCTGAGGGGGATCTGAGGGTTTGGCCGAGTGATCAGGAGTAGTGTTGGGCGAACAGTGTTCGCCACTGTTCGGGTTCTGCAGAACATCACCCTGTTCGGGTGATGTTCGAGTTCGGCCGAACACCTGATGGTGTTCGGCCAAACCGTTCGGCCACATGGCCGAACTAAGAGCGCATGGCCGAACGTTCCCCGAACGTTCGGCTAGCGCTGTGATTGGCCGAACGGGTCACGTGGTTCGGACCCGAACGCGCTCTGATTGGCCGAACTGTCACGTGGTTCGGGTAAATAAATACCCGAACCACGTCATATCTCCGCCATTTGTCTGTGGGTTTAGCTTTGGGTAGGCAGGCAGGGTAGTTCGCGCTCCAGCCACGCTAGCCAGGGTCCCCCCTGTCATTGTGTCGCTGCTGGGAACAGTAGTACACCGCTCGCTCAGCCACACTATATAGCATTCTGTTTACTGCCACTCTGTGTACCTCGCTCAGCCACATTATATAGCATTCTGTTCACTGTTCTGTGTCTGCTGGGAATAGTGGTACACCGCTCGCTCAGCCACACTATATAGCATTCTGTTTACTGTTCTGTGTCTGCTGGGAATAGTGGTACACCGCTCGCTCAGCCACACTATATAGCATTCTGTTTACTGTTCTGTGTCTGCTGGGAATAGTGGTACACCGCTCGCTCAGCCACACTATATAGCATTCTGTTTACTGTTCTGTGTCTGCTGGGAATAGTAGTACACCGCTCGCTCAGCCACACTATATAGCATTCTGTTTACTGCCACTCTGTGTACCTCGCTCAGCCACATTATATAGCATTCTGTTCACTGTTCTGTGTCTGCTGGGAATAGTGGTACACCGCTCGCTCAGCCACACTATATAGCATTCTGTTTACTGTTCTGTGTCTGCTGGGAATAGTGGTACACCGCTCGCTCAGCCATACTATATAGCATTCTGTTTACTGTTCTGTGTCTGCTGGGAATAGTGGTACACCGCTCGCTCAGCCACACTATATAGCATTCTGTTTACTGTTCTGTGTCTGCTGGGAATAGTGGTACACCGCTCGCTCAGCCACACTATATAGCATTCTGTTCACTGTTCTGTGTCTGCTGGGAATAGTGGTACACCGCTCGCTCAGCCACACTATATAGCATTCTGTTTACTGTTCTGTGTCTGCTGGGAATAGTGGTACACCGCTCGCTCAGCCACACTATATAGCATTCTGTTCACTGTTCTGTGTCTGCTGGGAATAGTGGTACACCGCTCGCTCAGCCACACTATATAGCATTCTGTTTACTGTTCTGTGTCTGCTGGGAATAGTGGTACACCGCTCGCTCAGCCACACTATATAGCATTCTGTTTACTGTTCTGTGTCTGCTGGGAATAGTGGTACACCGCTCGCTCAGCCACACTATATAGCATTCTGTTCACTGTTCTGTGTCTGCTGGGAATAGTGGTACACCGCTCGCTCAGCCACACTATATAGCATTCTGTTTACTGTTCTGTGTCTGCTGGGAATAGTGGTACACCGCTCGCTCAGCCACACTATATAGCATTCTGTTTACTGTTCTGTGTCTGCTGGGAATAGTAGTACACCGCTCGCTCAGCCACACTATATAGCATTCTGTTCACTGTTCTGTGTCTGCTGGGAATAGTGGTACACCGCTCGCTCAGCCACACTATATAGCATTCTGTTTACTGTTCTGTGTCTGCTGGGAATAGTGGTACACCGCTCGCTCAGCCACACTATATAGCATTCTGTTTACTGTTCTGTGTCTGCTGGGAATAGTAGTACACCGCTCGCTCAGCCACACTATATAGCATTTTGTTTACTGCCACTCTGTGTACCTCGCTCAGCCACATTATATAGCATTCTGTTCACTGTTCTGTGTCTGCTGGGAATAGTGGTACACCGCTCGCTCAGCCACACTATATAGCATTCTGTTTACTGTTCTGTGTCTGCTGGGAATAGTGGTACACCGCTCGCTCAGCCATACTATATAGCATTCTGTTTACTGTTCTGTGTCTGCTGGGAATAGTGGTACACCGCTCGCTCAGCCACACTATATAGCATTCTGTTTACTGTTCTGTGTCTGCTGGGAATAGTAGTACACCGCTCACCCGCCACTGTATAGCATTGTGCTCTGTGTCGCTGCTGGGAATAGTGGTACACCGCTCACCCGTCACTGTATAGCATTGTGCTCTGTGTCGCTGCTGGGAATAGTGGTACTGTATAGCATTTCTGTACTGCCACTGTACTGCTGCCAGTCAGCGTGTACTGTAAGGATAAGTGAAATGAGGAAGAAATCCGGTGAAAGAGGGAGGGGCAAGGGAAGAGGTGTTTCCCCTGACAGTTCACGTACAGGCTACAGGGGAGCACCCAAGAAAACCCACTCAATACCGCCCATGTTGTCCAGGACAACAACCCTCACAAATCCAAAAGAACAGGACCAGATAATTACTTGGATGACCTCTCAAGCGTCTAGCAGTGGGTTAAGCACGCACGAGGTCCGAGTCCTCAGCCAGTTACAAGGAGCCAGTGGGCACAAAGCTGACACAACCGGCAGCGACACCACGCACACAACTGCCAGATAACCAGTCCGATGAATTACCTCAGGACACAATGGGGTATTCGCAGGAGCTATTCCCAGCCCAACAAACTTCCACCTTTCAAAGGTCAATGGAGGAACAGCCAGAAATGTTGTGCCTGGATTCACAACCGTTAACTGTGGGAAATGCACCGCGCACTGAAATACAAGGCGAGTCCGAGGAGGACTCGGAAACCCAAATCCCAGAGCAATTTGGGCAGGAGGGGTTGCAATTGCAGGAGGTCGGCCGACAAGATCTGGAAGACGACGTTGGAGTGTGCTGCGCAGAGGTTGTTGTGGGGAGCTCTACTCCACGGCGGCAGCCCACAATGACATATGACGAGTTTGAGGAGATGGAAGAGGAGGGTATGGACAATGTGGACAGAGACCCAGATTTTGTTTGTGAACGAGAACATCGCCGTCGTAGCAGCAGCACAGATGAGTCTGTTGAAGAACCCACTGCTGCACGAGTTCGCCTTGTGCCACAAGGTAGGCGGCGCGCTATTTCAGGCACCACAAGCGTGGAAGTTCAAGTGAGAGGCAAAAGAGGAGCAAACAGAAATCGCCAGCAAGGAGGCAGGTGCTCCAAAGTCTGGGCTTTCTTTGAAGACTGCACTGAGGATGTTACCATGGCGATTTGCAAGGTGTGCAAGACCCGCCTGAGCAGGGGGAAAAGTATTAACAACCTCTCCACCACCAGCATGAGCCGTCACATGCTATCCAAACATCCCACTCTGTGGGCAAACGCGTCAGGACAGGGTACCAGCAACAACACTGCCTCCCTTGGGTTCACCAGACTCACCACCAGACCCGCCTCAGCAGCAGCAGTAGCCCAGCCATTGCGTGGTTCACAACATTCACAAACATCAGACGACGCTGACACTGCCACTTTCCGGAGTAGTGCTCTTGAGGTCTCCCAGTGTTCATCAAACACAACAACCAACAGCCCTTCCGTGTGCAGCGCTACGGTTCAGTTGTCTGTGTCGGAGATGTTTGAGCGCAAGAGGAAATTGCCAGCAAATGACCCCCGGGCCGTGGCAGTAACAGCCAGCATAGCCAAGCTTCTGGCCTGCGAAATGCTGCCATATCGAGTGGTGGAGACAATCAGCTTCAAGGGCATGATGTCAGTGGCCATCCCACGTTACGTGGTTCCCAGCCGCTACCACTTTGCGCGCTCTGCAGTGCCTGAGTTGCATGAGCACGTGGTCAGCAAAATAACCCGAAGCTTGAAGAATGCCGTTGCCTGCAAGGTTCACCTCACCACTGACACCTGGACGAGTGCGTTCGGCCAGGGTCGATACATCTCCCTTACCGCGCACTGGGTGAACCTTGTGGAGCCTGGCAGCGATTCCTCACCTGCTACGGCGCGGGTGTTGCCCACGCCGCAAACAGCTGCACCGCCGTCCCTCCCACTGGATAACAACAGCAGCACCTACCTCTCTGACTCCTTCTCCTCCAACGCATCTCAAAGCTGTACCTCATCCGGAAACGCTAACCCAGCAGCAGTAGGATCGTGGAAGCAGTGCAGCACAGTTGTTGGCATGCGTCAGCAAGCGTTGCTGAAGCTAATCTGCCTTGGGGATAAGCAGCACACAGGGGAGGAAATTTGGAGGGGAATAAAGGAACAGACGGATTTGTGGCTGGCACCTCTGGACCTGAAACCGGGCATGGTTGTGTGTGATAATGGGAGTAATCTCATTCGCGCTTTAAGGTTGGCTAAGCTGACACACATCCCTTGCCTGGCGCACGTGATGAACCTAGTAGTTCAGCGGTTCCTGAGGACATACCCAGGCGTGGCCGATCTTCTGTTGAAGGTGCGTCGAGTGGCCAAACATTGTAGAAATTCCAGTACTGCTTCGGGGGCACTCGCCAAGATGCAGGAGCGCTTCAATCTCCCCCACCATCGCTTGCTGTGTGATGTCCCTACGCGCTGGAATTCTACGCTGCACATGCTAGCCCGCTTTTGCGAGCAGAAGAGTGCAGTGGTCCAGTACATGACGGCGCAGTACCGAGGCGCATCCGGCCAGCTGCCAAGCTTCTGTGGATCCGATTGGGCCAACATGTTGGACCTCTGCCAAGTCCTCCAAAATTTTGAGCAATCCACGTTGCTTGTGAGCAGTGACAACTCTTCAGTCAGCATTACCATACCACTGCTGTGTTTACTGAAGAGGTCGATGTTAAAAATCAAGGAAACAGCTGTCATGATGCAACTGGGGGAATCTGAAGGAGAAAACGATCAGCGTGATGGTACCAACATCAGGCCATCCGCCTCAGGGAACGCTGGCCCCAGCAGCTATGACGAAGAAGAGGAGGAGGAACAGCTGGAGTAGGAGCAGGAATTTCATGCCACCACTGACGAGGGCCAGAGCGGTGCACGTTGGACTTCCACAATTCAACGCGAATGGTCAGCAGAAGCAGACCAGGAGGAAGGTGACGACTATGATGCATCACAACAACTATCACAACGCTCACAAGAGGATGATGAGGATTCTGGTAGGACTCTGGCACACATGGCTCAATTCATGCTAGACTGCATTGAACGTGACCCACGCATTGTGCGCATTCTGGACAACACCAATTACTGGGTTTATACCCTTCTGGATCCACGGTACAAACACAATGTTCCAAAACTGCTTGAAGAAAGAGTCAGACAGGTCAAAATGGAAGAATACCAGCAGGCCCTTGTGGAGACTTTAGAGAGGAGATTGACATCCTCCCCCTCCTCTAGCCAGTTGTACGCAGACAGACTGACTTCCGCAAACCCAGGACGACCAGGAGGGCAGCAAACAACGCAAGCCGCAGCTAGTACCCAAAAGGGAACGGTATCGGCAGTGTCCTTGGAGTGGGAAAATTTTCTGACACCCATGCAGCAGCAGCCCACTGAACAGCAAGCGTGCAGATCCACCTCCAACACCGATCGCCTGGAGAAGATGGTCAAGGACTACATGTCAGATGACGTAGCTGTGTCGAACAATCCATCTGCACCCTTCAACTATTGGGTATCGAAGCTAGACACCTGGCACGAACTGGCAATGTACGCAATAGAGGTGCTGGCTTGCCCGGCAGCCAGCGTTATGTCGGAACGCTGTTTCAGTGCTGCCGGAGGCATCGTCACAGATCGGCGTATCCGCCTCTCTACAGAAAATGCAGACCGTCTGACTCAAATTAAAATGAATCAATCCTGGATTGGAAATGACTACGCAACACTCCAGGACCCCAACCAAGTAACATGACCAATGAACATCTGGGATGGTGTAGCGTTTCCGGTCCCTGTTTATTGAACCTCTCATCTGTATTACATTTATGACTGCATGGCGGCAAAAAGCATTGCTGCTTTATCCGCACGCTTTTTGTCCTCATGCAAGACCTGGGTTGTTGTGTCTCAAAAACCGTGGCCTTCTCCTCCTGCGCCTGCTCCTGTTCCATCACGTCTGCTGCTGCTGGGTTAGCGTTGCCGCGTGGTCCCTGTTTATTGAACCACTTTATTACATTTATGACTGCATGGCGGTACAAAGCATGCTATCCGCACGCTTCTTGCCCTCATGCAAGGCCTGGGTTGTTGTGTCTCACAAAGCGTGGCCTTCTCCTCCTGCGCCTCCTCCTGCTCCATCACGTCTGCTGCTGCTGGGTTAGCGTTGCCGCGTGGTCCCTGTTTATTGAACCACTTATCTTTATTACATCTATGACTGCATGGCGGTACAAAGCATGCTATCCGCACGCTTCTTGCCCTCATGCAAGGCCTGGGTTGTTGTGTCTCACAAAGCGTGGCCTTCTCCTCCTGCGCCTCCTCCTGTTCCATCACGTCTGCTGCTGCTGGGTTAGCGTTGCCGCGTGGTCCCTGTTTATTGAACCACTTATCTTTATTACATTTATGACTGCATGGCGGTACAAAGCATGCTATCCGCACGCTTCTTGCCCTCATGCAAGGCCTGGGTTGTTGTGTCTCACAAAGCGTGGCCTTCTCCTCCTGCACCTCCTCCTGTTCCATCACGTCTGCTGCTGCTGGGTTAGCGTTGCCGCGTGGTCCCTGTTTATTGAACCACTTATCTTTATTACATTTATGACTGCATGGCGGTAAAAAGCATGCTATCCGCACGCTTTTTGTCCTCATGCAAGGCCTGGGTTGTTGTGTCTCACAAAGCGTGGCCTTCTCCTCCTGCGCCTCCTCCTGTTCCATCACGTCTGCTGCTGCTGCTGCTGCTGGGTTAGCGTTGCCGGTCCCTGTTTATGGAACCTCTTATCTTTATTACATTTATGACTGCATGGCGGTACAAAGCATGCTATCCGCACGCTTCTTGCCCTCATGCAAGGCCGGGGTTGTTGTATCTCACAAAGCGTGGCCTTCTCCTCCTGCGCCTCCTCCTGTTCCATCACGTGTGCTGCTGCTGGGTTAGCGTTACCGGTCCCTTTTCCTGGAACCTCTTATATGTATTACATTTATGACTGCATGCCGGCAAAAACATGTTACCTGTGCAAAGAAAACAGACATTTCCCGCATTTAAAAGACAGTTTTCCCTTTGAAACTTTAAAATCGATTTTCTCAAAAACTATAAGCTCTTTTTGCTAATTTTTTTTTCCTCTTGTACCCACTCCCAAGGTGCACATACCCTGTAAATTTGGGGTATGTAGCATGTAAGGAGGCTTTACAAACCACAAAAGTTCGGGTCCCCATTGACTTCCATTATGTTCGGAGTTCGGGTCGAACACCCGAACATCGCGGCCATGTTCGGCCTGTTCGGCCCGAACCCGAACATCTAGATGTTCGCCCAACACTAATCAGGAGCCCACACGTGGCAAATTAGGGCCTGATATGATGGGTAGTTGTGCTAGGGGGTGACAGGTGGTGATTGATGGGTGTTTCAAGGTGTGATTAGAGGGGGGAAATAGATGCAAGCAATGCACTGGCGAGGTGATCAGGGCTGGGGTCTGAGGGCGTTCTTCTGAGGGTGTGGGCGGGTGATTGGGTGCCCTAGGGGCAGATTAGGGACTAATCTGATGGGTAACAGTGATAGGTGGTGATAGGGGGTGATTGATGGGTAATTAGTGGGTGTTTAGGGTAGAGAACAGATGTAAACACTGCACTTGGGAGGTGATCTGACGTCGGATCTGCGGGCGATCTATTGGTGTGGGTGGGTGATCAGATTGCCCGCAAGGGGCAGGTTAGGGGCTGATTGATGGGTGGCAGTGACAGGGGGTGATTGATGGGTGATTGACAGGTGATTGACAGGTGATCAGTGGGTTATTACAGATGGATAGAGGCATACAGTACACAGGGGGGGGGGGGGGGTCAGGAGGGAGCAGGGGACAGATAGTGACAGGGAGTGATTGATGGGTGATTAGGGGGGTGACTGGGTGCTAACAGTGGTCTGGGGGGGTGGGCAGGGGGGGGGTCTGAGGGGTGCTGTGGGCGATCAGGGGGCAGGGGGGGGGAATCAGTGTGCTTGGGTGCAGACTAGGGTGGCTGCAGCCTGCCCTGGTGGTCCCTCGGACACTGGGACCACCAGGGCAGGAGGCAGCCTGTATAATAGGCTTTGTATACATTACAAAGCCTATTATACTCTGTGTCAGCGGCGATCCGGGTGCTAGTAACCCGCCGGCGCTTCCGAATGGCCGGCGGGTTACAGTGCGAGGGGGGCGGAGCCAGTCGCCGGCGGCTGATCGCGTCACGAATTACGTGATCGCCGCATAACCACGCCCGCCGCCGCCACCGCCGATGGCTTAAGTCGGTCGGCAAGTGGTTAAATTATTTCACCTTATTTATTAACTCGCAATTTATCTCTCCTTAAATAACTTAACTCAGGATTTACCTCTCCTTATTTAACTTAACTCATGGTTTAGCTCTCCTTATTTGACATAACTCATGGTTTAGCTCTCCTTATTTGACATAACTCATGGTTTCGCTCTCCTTATTTGACATAACTCATGGTTTAGCTCTTATTATTTGATATAACTCATGGTTTAGCTCTCCTTATATATTTATATCATGAATTATCTATCCTCATTTGTTTATCTCATGCATTAGCACTCCTTACAGTTAAGGTGAAAAATAAGTTACCTTTCTGAATATGTGTTCTACTTGATTGGCCCTTTATCCTTGTCATGTTCATTCAGGGGAGTGCTGTATAATGGGGGTCACTGACTATTTGGAGGTGTGGTTGCTGCCAGGAGGGGAGGGGCAGTCATTGACTACTTGGAGGGTGGATGCTGCCTAATAGTCATCACTGGCTGGAGGGGGGTAGCTGCCCAATAAGGGTCATAAAGGCATATCGGTTGTTTTTGATGGGGGGTGCCTTGAAAAATATTATAAGCCATCAAGGGCGCCATCACCCCAAAAAAGTTTGAGAACCGCTGCCCTATTCAGGATAGTGTCTCTTCTCGTTGATGTGTAGGTAGACTGTAGAGTCTTGATCTGAGTAGTTAGACCTCCTTAGTTGAACCAATCTGAACTAGTGTGTACCCCCATAGTGAAAGATGGTGGTTGCCACGTCACTTCTGGTATGAATTACGTAAACTAAAGACTCCTTGACAAATACCGTATTTGTTAGGAATACTCCATAAATGTTATGTTTTCAAAAATTAATTGATGCTTTTTTATCTAAAAAAAAATCTTATTTATGCTTCTTTGTTCAGGTTGTATTATTACTTTTTAGTCCCAAAACTTACTGTAATACATTGGGTTTAGTACCCCCTAAACCCAATCCAAGTAGCCCAAAGAATACTCCTACTACATGTTGAAAACCTAGCGTCTACATCACTGGGCTAAGGATGAGATTATACCTAGGCTCTACCGCAGTGGGCTGAGGTTGAGAACCTATGCTTTGTCTGTAGGATTGGGTTGAGAACCTAGGCTCTATAGCGTTGGGTTGAGGTTGAGAACTTAGGCTCTACAGCATTGGGCTGAGGTTCAGAACCTAGGTTCAATATCACTAGGATTAGATTGAGAACATAGGCTCTCTGCTGGAGAAATTCTGGAAAATCTTTAACAAATATCACACTCCTGTTTTCATCAGACCCAGCAACACACTCGGGGCTGGATTTCTGGAAAGCCCACAAAGGCCCAGGTCTTGGGTGGCTGCAGCCCAATGGGGAACCTAAACATGAGAGAAGGGTTGCTACATATGAAAAAGGAGGCTGAAAATGGGGAGCAACAAATTAAAAAGGGAAACTGATGCCCAATGGAGCTGCTCATAAAAGAGAGGAGCTACAATACATTGATAATAGATATGGAAGAGGGGGCGGCACATAGAATGGGAGGGGCACTGCTGCACAGGAAAGGGTAGTCCTGACATACTTTTCCAAGGGGCACAAACAGTATAAATCCACCCTTAAACACACTACGACAGGAACTTGTACAAACTACGGATCCAACACTTAAAGTGAACGCAAGATGAAGTAAAAGCAAGAATTCATATATACCTGGAGCTTCCTCCATGCCCCTTCAGCCTGATCCGTCCCACGCTGCCATCCTCCACCTTCTGGATCATCCGCTATGCTTCCTGGTTACTTTGGTAGTCGGGACTTCCTGCGCATGCATGGCCCGGCCGTGCGTGCGCCCCTGTCGGGCTCCCATGGCCGGAAGTGACTGGCCAAAGTTACTGGGAGCCCTTACGGAGGACTCAAGGGGCAGAGGACAGCACCAAGGGAGTGATCAGGGCAAATGGGGCTGGAGGAAGCCCCAGGTATGTATGAATTTTATTATTTCAGGTCGTCTCAGGTACACTTTAAATACAACCAAAATAACTTGGTGTATGTAGTCAATTGTAATGAGTGAAAAGACTTGAACATTGTAGAGAATGAACAACCCCTGTTACGCACATTGCCAACATAAAAGGGCTAACTCTGCCCTAAAACCTCTCTCTCGTTTGAGAATGTTGAAGAGCAACTTTTGGAGACAATAGAAAAGTAAGAGGTGGAGACGTCACCGCCATTTTTCATCAACCTACAATGCTGTTTTAAAAAGTGAAGAAGCTGCTCTGCTTCAGTGACGGAACATCTTCGGATTACTAAATAAAGTTAAAGTCAAGCAGGGACGTAGCAAGAGGGGGTGCAGAGGTTGCGACCACATCAGGGCCCTTGGGCCAGAAGGGCCCCGATTGGCCCTCCCTCAACTGCAGTATTAGCTCTCTATTGGTCCTTTGCTCATAATAATCACTTCTATACATACTTTGAATAGTGGTGATCATTAAAAAACTGCTCCCAACTCCTTTCTTGCACCTCTGACACTGTAGTTGCCATTGGCAGGTTTTGGTGCGCCGTATCAGTTGTTATTTATAGAATGCTTGGGGGGCCCCAATGTAAAACTTGCATCAGGGCCCATAGCTCTTTAGCTACGCCACTGAAGCCAAGTTTTTTTTTTCTTTTGTTTTTTTTTTAATATACCATTATATGATATGGTTAAATAATTTTACACATACACATTTGCACTAAACTTACTACATACATAAAAATCCTACAAAATACTTTCCCTTAAATATTAATGGCAATTTCTAAAACCTAAATGGGACCATTTTGCGTACTGACGTCCGTACCCTTCTTCCTATTGTACTCATGTTTTCTATTTGCTGTGCTTGTGCTACAGGCAGGGAACACAGACCAGCAATTCCCCACAGACAGGGGCTAAGTGGAAACCTCTGTACTGTGCCTCATGCGTTATGTGTGTATCAGTAATTATCACTTAGTGCTGCGGTGCAATGTACAGCACGGGAGTCAGCGGAGGAGATAGAGGGATTACAGTGTGCTGGGTCACAAAGAATCATCAGAGAGATCAGCCTGGTTAATGGAAGTCCACTGCTCCTAACTATACCTCTAATGACTCTACTGCTTAATGTTAATGTTTCAGACCCACAACCCTCCTCAATGAATTGGCTTTAAAATGAAAGTGAATGATAGAATCCAGCATATAACTTCTAAGGCTAAGTACCCACGGGCAGATCACGGCCAGATCACGGGCAGATAGATGGGAGGTCTTCGCCCACAAACAATCGTTTCGTGGTTCCATCTGGCTGAATCTGCAAGCGTCTTTTGCGCCATCAGAAATAAATGAACTCCCATTGTTTACCTAGCCAAGATTTTAACTTAACTGGGGCTTCAAACACCCAGAGTTACAGATTACCCAGCAAGCTCATGGTGAACCAGAACTCCTCGGAGTGTGTGTTGGGCGAACACCTGGATGTTCGGGTTCGGGAAAGTTCGCCGAACATGGCCGCAATGTTCGGCATGTTCGGGCCGAACCCCGAACTCCCCGAACATCCCGCTTTTGGGGGCCCTATGGGGTCGCAGGCATAAGGGGGGAGCATGCCCCGATCGCGGGGGGGGGGTCGGAAATTCCCCCCACCCCCTCCGCTAGCGCTCCCCCCTCTGCCCGCTTCCCCATTCAAAAGTTAGGAAGTGAAACTGTACCTGTGCGGCCGGTAGTGGGTGACTGGCAGTGGGCGGCACTATGGAGAGACTGAGGAGGAGGAGGAGTCCGGAGAGTGACGCGTTGAGGGAGGCCGGGCAGCGGGCGGATCAGCAGTAGTACCGTACTACTGCTGATCCGCCCACTGCCCGGCCTCCCTCAACGCGTCACTCTCCGGACTCCTCCTCCTCCTCAGTCTCTCCATAGTGCCGCCCACTGCCAGTCACCCACTACCGACCGCACAGGTACAGTTTCACTTCCTAACTTTTGAATGGGGAAGCGGGCAGAGGGGGGAGCGCTAGCGGAGGGGGTGGGGGGAATTTCCGACCCCCCCCCGCGATCGGGGCATGCTCCCCCCTTATGCCTGCGACCCCATAGGGGGCCAGTATTCGGGCGAACAGGGCCCTGTTCGTGCCGAACAGGGGCCCTGTTCGGCCAGGCAATGAGCCGTTCGGGCGAACCCGAACAGTTTGGCCGAACACCACCAGGTGTTCGGCCGAACGTGAACATCACCCGAACAGGGTGATGTTCTGCAGAACCCGAACAGTGGCGAACACTGTTCGCCCAACACTATTAGGGACTAAGAGGGACCACAAAGTACTCTTATTAAAATGCTATGCAAAACATAAATTTGCCTTCTTAAAACAGAAAGTATTTACAATTATTCAGGTTGGAGTGAGCTGCGTTAGATTGTTTGTGACTCACCCTTTTTTAAGGAGAATCATTAGAGCATTTACTGCCAGGGCCGGCCCGCTCATGAGGCGGGGTAAAACTTTTGCCTCAGGCGGCAAATTTCTAGGGGCGGCATCCGCCCGTCGGAGGGTGCGGGGAGCCGGCCGCCCAGCTGGAGGGGTAGCGGGCAGGATGGGGGTATTCGGCCTAGCGGCGGGGAGGGGGGTCGGACCCCCCCCTCCCTCGCCTGGGTCCCCGTCCTCCGCTCCCCTCCAGCCTTAAATACATCCGAACTAGCGCAACTCGTAAGAGGCAGTGGGCGGGGAGGACTCACCTCTTCCTCGCTCGATCCAGCGTGCGCTCCACTGACGTCACTTCCTGCACGCCGCCCACTGTATTGTAAATGGACGGCGCTGCAGGAAGGGACGTCAGTGGAGCGCACGCTGGATCGAGCGAGGAAGAGGTGAGTCCTCCCCGCCCACTGCCTCTTACGAGTTGCGCTAGTTCGGATGTATTTAAGGCTGGAGGGGAGCGGAGGACGGGGACCCAGGCGAGGGAGGGGGGGGTCCGACACCCCTCCCCGCCGCTAGGCCCAATACCCCCGCCCTGCCCGCTACCCCTCCAGCTCGGCCGCCCCCCCCCCACGGGACGGGGGGGGGGGGGCGGCGGCAGCAATAATTTTTTTTAAAATTTGCCTCAGGCGGCAAAAAGTCTAGGGCCGGCCCTGTTTACTGCATATTTTTGTGCAGTGCAACTCAAGCTCCTTTTCTTAGGTCTCGACCAAGGTCTAGTTTTCCGGTTACCATTACAATTTATTGGCTTAAAAGATTCAAGGAGTATCTTTCTGTCTTTTTCAGATGCTTATCCCGAGTGCAGCCTAGTCCTTAAAACACAACCTATATATAGATGAACTTCAGGAAGGAGCAAGGGGATTGTTTTGCTAGTAAAGATCAACATCATTAAAATGTTGTGAAGTTATTAACAACAACCAGTTAAAGTCTCTTGAGAAATTATCAGGTACCTTGGAAAGTCTGACCTGCAGTGAAAGGATCATAAATCCATGATTCACTTAGATAAGTTTGTTTGAACAGAGCTGATGCATTATTGTTTAAAGGGAACCTGAAGTGAGAAGTACAGTATATGGAGGCTGCCATATTAATTTCCTTTTAAACAATACCAGTTGCCTGGCTGCCCCTCCGATCTATTTGGCTGCAGTAGTGACTGAATCACACCACAAACAAGCACGCAGATAATCTTGTCATATCTGACAATAATGTCAGAAACACCTGATCTGCTGCATGCTTGTTCAGGGTCTATGGCTACAAGTATCAGAGGCAGAGTATCGGCAGGATAGCCAGGCAATTGGTACAGCTTAAATGGAAATAAATATGTCAGCCTCCATATCCCTCTCACTTCAGTTGTTCTTTAAAGGGCACCTGAGCACTCACTAAAAAATGAAATAGGGACTTACCTGGGGCTTCCTCCAGACCCCTGTAGGCCTCAAGGTCCCCCGGCTTCCTCCTGGCTCCTCTCCCGGTCCCGGCTGGCTGCTCCTTTATGGGAGAACCTCTGCCTAAAGTTGTCAGGGCTGCTTACCGCTTCCTCAATTCGTGAAATCCCGCCGGCCGACTACGCGACATCATGCCGGCCTGCGTGAGAGCCCTGCGCATGTGCGGTTCTCTAATATTGAACTGCGCATGCGCAGAACTCCCACGCCGGCCAGTGTCATGACACGCAGTCAGCCGGCGTGATGACGCGAATTGAGGAAGCAGGAAGCAGCCCTGACGACTTCAGGCAGAAGTCGTACTATAACGGTAAGTCACTATTTCATTTTTAGTGAGTGTTCATGGTCCCTTTTAAGGTAAGGGGTTTGCGATAACAAGTGTTAACCAGTCCTGCTTCTAGTATTGAGGGCCCGTTTCCACTAGAGAGAATCTGCATGCGTTTCCTCTATGCAGATTCGCAGAGACAATACAAGTGGATGGGCCTGTTTCCACATGTTAGGATTTCTGAGCGTTTTTATATGCAGAAAAAATCTGCACGGTAGACTCCGCAGAATTCACATACCGCTAGGCGATTCGCATACAAAGTATTTAATAGGAAATTCACATGCGTTTTCGTATGCGAATTTTACCGCAAATTCGTGGGTGTTTTCGCATAAAATCAATGTAAAAGCACACAGGCACTGTCATGGTTAAAATTGCATACTTCCTAACATATGCGAAAACTCGCACGAATTTGCGGTAAAATTTGCATATGCGTGCAAATTCGTTTTGCGTTTTCCACAACTATGGCACCGCAAAAGTGGAAACGGGCCCTTAACAATAACAAACAATCGCGCCATTCAAACTAGTCACGTGTGGCTGTTGGGTGTTTTCTAGCGTCGGCGATTGAGCTTGTGTACAGAGCCTACGACTTGAAATCATGAATAATACATACAATAAATGGAAGAGAATCTGTCCATCCGAACCCTTTAAAACCTTACTTCATGGTGAACCAGAACTCATTGGAGTGTGTGAGGGGCTACAATGGTCCTAAAAGCCCCATTACTAAACTACTGAGAAAATCTAAAGTTTGCGTTCTTAAAACAAAAAGAATTTGCGATAATTCAGGTTGCAGTGAGCTTGAGATGTCTCCCAGTGCATCACTGCTGAATATATGGAAATTAACCATTCTACCCTTAGAAGCTAAACACACCTCCAGAACCGCTGGAATGCAACGATGTGTCAGCTTGTTAATTAGTACTGAAAAAGGTAAGAAAGCAAACTTTTGTTTTCATTTTAAAGCGGACCTGAACTCTTGCACAGGACAGAAGGAAAACAGAGAAATGCACCCTGTATGTATTTAGAGAGTTTAGCCTGTCTAATTACCCCTCATCTGTGCCTGATCACAACTGTAATTTGATCTCTCAGCTGTGTCAGCTAGCTGCCTTGGCAGAGCAGCTAATTTGTAAACATACAAATTCAAAAACGGAGACTGCACACAAAGGGCTTTAGCGACAAGCTGTATTAGTGAGCATGTAGAGGCACAAACACAACATGTTTCGGGCGGAGCCCTTCCTCAGGTGTGCCACACCCATCACCTGTGACACCTAAATACCTTCCCACACACAGGAAGTCATGTGCTGATCACATGACCCAAAGAAGCAAATACAAAACATATCAATTAACCATTAAGGGAACTACACCAATGGTGTCTACCCCAGTACAAAAGCTGAGGAATAGGACACCCAGACATAGTTAATTTATACAATAATTAATCCAATAATACTAATCAACATCAGAACAATATAGTTCTAGCATATTTAACGATACCAGTCTTGGAAAGTCCTTTTATAAACATTCTGCGCAATCCATTTCAACCTAGGAGAGAAACATCATAGAAAACACTTTAAGCTCAAATTTTCGTTTAAGCCATTAGGACATACACAGTCAAATTTCCTTATCCATTTAGCTTCACACTGCAGCAGCAGTTTCTTTCAGTTACCACCTCTCAGGAGCTTTGGCACATCCTCAACCACAAACCAACGCAACTGACTTGCTCTGTGGCGAAATTGTAGGAAGTGCCTGGATACAGAAGTTTCGTACTCTTTTTTTACCTAAAGCAAAGTTAGTAACATCTCGTTTATGCTCTTGTATCCGCTCCTTCACAGGTCTCTCAGTCTTCCCAATGTATACATACCCACAAGGGCACTTGAGCCCGTACACCACATACGGGCTCAAGCAGGAAAACCTGCCCCTGATGGGCATGCTAGAACCAGTGGAAGGATGAGAGACACTGCTGACCTTAATGATGGCTCCACAACAATTGCAGCCTAAACAGGGAAATGTGCCTTTCTTGACACTAGGGATCATCTCTTTCTTTTTAACAAGGATATCAGATTTGCATACCCAATCCTTTATAGTTTTACCCCTGCGGTAAGCAAACACGGGAGGGTCAGTGAACAATTTTCCAAACATCTTATCCTGTTCAAGGATGGGCCAAAATTTCCGTACCACTGAACGAATTCGTTCAGACAAATAGCCATAGTTGCACACAAAGGGCAACCGATCCGAGACTCGCTTTCTCTAGGCAACAATAAATCCTCTCTGGTCATAGACCTCACTTCCCCACTGATCTTTCGAAGAGCATGCCCATCGTAACCCTTTTCAGACATTTTCTTAATCAAACCCTCTGCGGCATTGTCATAGTCCTCGACTTTCGTCGAAATGCGCCAGGCCCTTAAAAACTGGCCCTTTGGAATGCCCTTTTTCACCGTAGTCGCATGAAAACTGTCGGTGCGCAACAGATTGTTTCGCTCCGTAGGTTTTTGATATAAACTCGTAATCAATTTACCTCTTTCTTTGCTGATTGTTACATCAAGATAGTGAATACTATCCAGGGAACACTCAGCGGTAAACTTAATGGTGGGATGTACCGAGTTGGCTTCTTCCACCATTTTCTCAAAAAGTTCTACCGGGCCATTCCATAACAACAAAATGTCGTCCACAAAACGAAAAAAATCGAAAAATATATTTTTCATAAACTTCATGATCAATGAACATGCCCTTCTCAAGATCAGTGAGGAACAAGTTAGCAAATGAGGGAGCCGCCAGGGAACCCATACTTGTGCCCTGACATTGGACGTAAAATTGATCAAGAAAACGAAAATAATTGTAACGCGAAATAAGTTCCAAAGCATCCAAGATAAAAAAGACCTTGGGATCAGACAACGTCGTCTCCAAAAGTTTTTCTTTAATCCGTCGCATACCCTCTTCATGAGGGATCAAATTAAAAAGACTTAGGACATCCAATGTGCACAATAATAGGTTCTCCGGGACTGTACCCAGTTCCTCCAGTCTGCACAGCAAATCTTTCGTGTCTACCAGACACGTTTTCACATTAACTACTAACCCCTGCAAGAAAGAATCGACAAATTTTGCTAAGGGATAAAGTACTGAACCAATGCCCGACACTATCGGCCTACCGGACGGTGTGTCAAGACATTTGTGTATCTTTGGCAAAAGGTACAGTATTGGTGTCTGAGGATTTTCAACAGTTAGAAAAGCAGCTGTTTTCTCATCTAAAATACCATCCTCAAGCCCTTGCTGCACTAACACATCGACTTTCTTTTTTATCTCAAATGTTGGATCACGATCACATAATCTATAGACCTGTGAAGGAGCGGATACAAGAGCATAAACGAGATGTTACTAACTTTGCTTTAGGTAAAAAAGAGTACGAAACTTCTGTATCCAGGCACTTCCTACAATTTCGCCACAGAGCAAGTCAGTTGCGTTGGTTTGTGGTTGAGGATGTGCCAAAGCTTCTGAGAGGTGGTAACCGAAAGAAACTGCTGCTGCAGTGTGAAGCTAAATGGATAAGGAAATTTGACTGTGCATGTCCTAATGGCTTAAACGAAAATTTGAGCTTAAAGTGTTTTCTATGATGTTTCTTTCCTAGGTTGAAATGGATTGCGCAGAATGTTTATAAAAGGACTTTCCAAGACTGGTATCGTTAAATATGATAGAACTATATTGTTCTGATGTTGATTAGTATTATTGGATGAATTATTGTATAAATTAACTAAGTCTGGGTGTCCTATTCCTCAGCTTTTGTACTGGGGTAGACACCATTGGTGTAGTTCCCTTAATGGTTAATTGATATGTTTTGTATTTGCTTCTTTGGGTCATGTGATCGTCACATGACTTCCTGTGTGTGGGAAGGTATTTAGGTGTCACAGGTGATGGGTGTGGCACACCTGAGGAAGGGCTCCGCCCGAAACATGTTGTGTATGTGCCTCTACATGCTCACTAATACAGCTTGTCGCTAAAGCCCTTTGTGTGCAGTCTCCGTTTTTGAATTTGTACGTCAGTGGAGCAGGAGTGGTGTACCTGCAGGAGAAGTGCACCGGCACAAGGGTCTGTCTTAGGCCCAGAAGGTGGGTGACGTGTGAACTTTTGAGCTAAATTTGTAAACATAGGATGTTAACCCTATGTCTGCTTCCATGAAAGTTGACGCACTGCAGATTTATTGCATGATTTGTATCAGCTGTAATGATTATTTTTAGAGATTATTATGTTGCTGCTTATCTTGTGTAGAGCAGAGAGGAAGTTCTGAACTCAGGTCAGCGGTTCTGGATGCTTGCTTGGCTCAACAAGGGCGAAAAGGGATAATTTGCATATTCAGTGGTAGTGCATTGTGGGTACCTATAACTGAATTATTGCAAATTTCCTTCTGTTTTAAGAAGGCAAATGACACCAAGCTTTGCTTTTTTAGTAGGAGGGCTTTTTGGTTCCTTTTATCCCCCTATTCATTACTAGTAGTTTGGGTCACCCTGAGCTGCTTGGTTACTCTGTTCCTTTAAAGGGATACTGTAGGGGGGGTCGGGGGAAAATGAGTTGAACTTACCCGGGGCTTCTAATGGTCCCCCTCAGACATCCTGTGCCCGTGCAGCCACTCCCCAATGCTCCGGCCCTGCCTCCGGTTCACTTCTGTAATTTCAGACTTTAAAGTCTGAAAACCACTGCGCCTGCGTTGCCATGTCCTAAATCCCGCTGATGTCACCAGGAGTGTATTGCTCAGACCCAGTATGGTCTGTGCCTGTGCAGTACGCTCAGACCCAGTATGGTCACTGGGTCCGCGCTCACAGCATTGCAGAATCTGAGTATTGCTCAGACCCAGTATGGTCTGTGCCTGCGCAGTACGCTCCTGGTGACATCAGCGGGAGCGAGGACACGGCAACGCAGGGGCAGTGGTTTTCAGACTTTAAAGTCTGAAATTCCAGAAGTGAACCGGAGGCGGGGCCAGAGCGTTGGTGAGTGGCTGCACGGGCACAGGATGTCTGCGGGGGACCATGAGAAGCCCCGGGTAAGTTCAACTCATTTTCCCCCAACCCCATACAGTGTCCCTTTAATTCATAAAGAATACTAAACAGCACTACAAATGTCAGGAGAGGGTGTGGGGTGATTCAGGCCATCATATTTGAGGAAGCGTGAGTTCACATTATTACGCCTAATTTATCCTGCACCCTCTAATGACCTTTCTTCTACTGTTCACATAGATTCCAATGTTTCAAGGGGATCCAGAGCCCAGATGTTTCTGCAATGCTGTGAGCGCGGACCCAGTGACAGTTGGCTCATTTCTGTTGCAACAACACAAGTGCTACATTGCTTCAGCTGCTCTCGTCCTTTCATTCCATGCCAACAGTTTTTTACTCTTGTTAATGAATGATAAACATGACAAGATGAACCACCATGTGCAATGAAAGAGGGTATCAGGTAAATTTGAGTCCCGGGATAAGCTGATAGTAGAATAACTGTCAAATTACCTCTGGCATTGATCTACTACCAATGTACTCCTAACACTAACCCCACTTAGCAGAAATTATACACTAGGCAATGCTATAGCCGCAATTAACTTCCTGCTAGGGTGTGAATGTAAAGCCCCCATACACACGCTCAACTGCGGTCTTTTATGCAGCACAATTTTCAACTGTGTAGACTTTTTATCAGCTCAGAGATGAATAAAGGAATGACAGCAACCCCCCCCCCCCCCTTCTGGGAATTCAAGGGGACTAGAGAGCAAACATGTGCAAAATACACATTGCAGGAGAAGGAGAAGAGAGAGGCAGCAGTGGGTAAAGTATAGAGTGTGTGCCTGATACATGATGAACATATATGAACTGTTTTAACTACCCTAAAACTGCCTCACGCCAATGGGCGTGACCTCGGTGGCAGCCCCAGGACAGCCCAATGCCAAATGGCGTCAAGTCCTGGGGCCGGCTACTGCAGGAGTTCGCATCTCCTGCTTGGAAGGCGGAGCGGAACCTCCAGTCTCCCAGATCGCCGCTCAGGAGACTGTTAGACGGCAAAAGCACCGCCTTTCTACTAAGTACAGTGCTGCAATCAGCAGCAGTGCTGTACTGGGGACAGCCGTGTGACACGGCTGTCCCCCTGGGACACTAGAGAGCAATCGGCTCTCATAGGCAGAAGCCTATGATAGCTGATTGGCAGGATTGGCTGGCTGGGGGGAGGGAGGGGTTTGAATAAAATAAAAAATCAAATAAACAGTAAAAAATAAGAAAATACTGACATAAATATTTATAAAAAAAAACAAAAAACACTAGGGGGTGGTCAGACCCAACCAACAGAGAGCTCTGTTGGTAGTGAGAAAATGGGGGGGATCACTAGTGTGCTGTGTTGTGCGGCCCTGCAGCTTGGCCTTAAAGCTGCAGTGGCCTATTTTGAAAAAAATAGCCTGGTCTTTAGGGGGGGGGGGGGGGGGGAGTTAGTACTGTGGTCCTAAGTGGTTAATAACAAGAAATAGACAAATAAAATGTGTTTGTAATGTATGATAGAACTGTTTACATTAAAGCTATAATGGATGAAAATGGATAAAAAGTGTATTTTTTATTATTATTTCCTTATTTTCCCTTTAAGAAGCATAGAAAAAAAATCACATACAAAAAGACTAATTTGACCTGAAAAACAATATATAGATCATTTAGGTGTAATAAGTGGTGACAAAGTTATTGCCAAAGTAATCAGAGCTTTGCTGAACTGTGAAAATAACCTCAGTAGCAGAGTGGTTAAAAATGACAGGGTGCACGGAGGTGCCCAAATTAACCACTTTATGAACCACCACCCTCTATTTATTATAATTAGTTAGTATTTATTTAGCACTGATATCTTCCGCAGATTACAGAGTCTACAGTCATGTCACTGACTGTCCCCAGAGGAGCTCACAGTGTAATCCTGATCATAGTCATATGTCCATCGTAGTCTAAGGCCAATTTTAGGGGGACAGCAATTAACCTACCTGTATGTTTTTTGGGATGTGGGAGGAAACCAGTGTGCCCAGAGAAAACCCACATAGACACGGGAAGAGTATACAAACTCTGTGCAGATAATGCCCTGACTGGGTTTGGAACCGGGTACTGGTGTACAGTGTACTTATAGCCTATTCATAGCTCTTGGTGCGGGGCAGTTTTTAGGCATAGGCATTTCAGGCCACAGACCTAGTCTTATCACTTTGTACTTTATAGAATTCTTACAGCCAACTGCTAATTCCATTAAGAAAGAGATGCATGGTAATGGGGTATTACTGTGTCGGTTGTTGCAACTCTGACTTGGTTTACAAGACATTACCGGTACAGACCCAGGCTGTATATAATCACTAAAATGTTTATAAAGTTGATACACACCCCTCAAAACTGTTTTAGGAAGGGTGTGTTCAGTACGTTTGGGCCAGGGAGATGTATATGGCCTGCTAATCATTTGTATATCCCTTACAAATCTTATTTTGAGAAATAATATTATTTCTTTGTAAACTACCTTAATGTTGCCCACAAAACTAATTCATTTAGATTATGCTCGTATTCACCAGATTGGGGTAGGACAGGTGAGCAACTAAAGGGGTGCAGCCCAGAGCTATTTGAGGACCCCAACTACTAACCTTCCCTTCCTCCGATACAGGGGACTATACTTCAGATCAGGTGTTTTGTGGCTACACATGTTATGGGTGTGAAGACCATGATGGCCAGTTAGCCACACTTGTTTTATGACCCTTGTGAGTTGGACCCCAAACCTGTGGAAGGAACCAAGAGGAGGCAAGGGAAGGGGTGTAAACATTGGGAGGCACCATCAAAGTTTAGCGAGGGGCATGAATTGGGTAGGGAGACGAGAAATGCCTTGCCTGGAGCGCCAGAAGGGCCAGAAAAACCCTGTCCTGGTATACAGTTTACCATACATGTATTATATGTTTATTATAATCAGTTAGATAAGTCATTATTTTATGTTAGGTAACGAAAATTCCGCTCATGGAGAAATACATAGCCAACTGCAGAGGGCAGGTCACAAATGATCTAATCAGTCTGACAAACAACCGCCACAATGAATTCCTTGATGGTCAGTCCAAAGTAATGAGGTCAAACCCTAAAGCTGCCAGCAGTCATCGTCATCAGTAATGTCTGTATATCCATATATAGATGCTGGGCCTCTTCCTTGGTAGCAGCCACTGAAGGGGGCCAGTAACTACACATCCAAGAATGATAAATGCCCGCTGGGGCTGTGACGGATGGACTGTATTGCCTCTAGTGAAGGGACAATTTGTAATGCAAATAATGTGGCAAGCAGAAAAATCCTCCAACAGTCTGAAAGATGGATAAGTAGAAACGCTAACGGATGAGAGAAGCGTCTTCATCCATTTATCCGAGTGATGTCACAGCTGTCGGCCAGACTGTGGAACTATGATGGAGAGGAGCGTTCCCAGAGGACGCCGGGCTCATCCTTCACTGTGCACAGAAACATCTGCAGCCCACTTCCTATTGTGTGTGTCAGAGGGAATGACAGCGCCAGCTCTGTACAATATATACAGCAAGTCATCTCCTGGACCAAACATTCCTCCTCTGTAACCGTGGTGATAATTGCCAGCGTTTATACGTTATTTCCCTGGGCATCTTACGGCACAGCTGCTGGATGCAGGCACGGAAGGACAAGGAGTCACTGCCAGGGCCCTCGTTCCTAAAGGGGCAAATTGTCCATCTGGCAGAAAAAGTGGCATTATTTTTTTTTGACTGGCACAATGATAAACGGGACGATTAGCTGAAAGGACTGTCACTCTTCTGCAATTGCCACTGAGCCGTTATTTAACCCTTTCCAATCTTATGTTGGACTGAGTCTGACATCGACCTTTTCCAGCACTGGTCCAATGCCGGAGATGGTCTGACAAAGGAAAAATAGCTGCCGCTAGATTTCGCTGATCAAAGTGTCAGACACTTCAGACACTTTGATTGCCACCGGTCCCATCCTCTGTTTAAATTTTGGTTGCTACTAGTTACCATTGGCACCAGCGGTCAAATGACCACGCTTCATCTCTCATCAGCCTGGACATTCACACAGCTGTAGCAGATAGAGGTAGACCATGGACGCTCGCAAGCAGTTTAAGAAATGTATTGGCTTCCATCAGAAATACAAGGTTTTCATACCATTAGCACTCTTAGTTACAGCAAGATTATGAATATCATTGCAGATCTTGGCGTTGTAATCAGAAGTCAGCACTACTAAGCTGAACTACGTTCCATCAGAAGTAAGCTAAACTAGGCTACAGTTCAAGAGGAAAGCAAAGTAAAATATGAAAGTGAAGCACCCAAAATATAAATACAGAAAAACCTCTAGCTTTACAAGTCCACAAATCTCACCAGCACACCACCAGTTAAAGCACACCGTTTATTGTGCCAGTTTCCACAGTATTCCAACAATTGTTTCGGGGGCCTCGCAGGGTCCCCCTTTCTCAAGGCATGTGGTTACACATGCCTTGAGAAAGGGGGACCCTGCGAGGCCCCCAAAACAATTGTTGGAATACTGTGGGAACTGGCACAATAAACGGTGTGCTTTAACTGGTGGTGTGCTGGTGAGATTTGTGGACTGATTTGAGTGTGGCATTGCCTATGCCACTTCACCAAGCACCCCGGAAAACTTGATGGATGGTGTGCCTGCTTCAACTGGAAAACTTTCTAGCTTTACAAGGGTTAATTAATCACATCCCACTGTAGGTGGGCCATGGGTGGATGCTAGATATCAATCACTTTATGAGCTTTCTATTGGCTTCCCTGATTCTGTGATGGACAGCATACCCACTGCGCAGGTGCAGAAGCTTCAGATCAAACTGGGAGCTTCCTTTGACCTGCACTCTGATTTCCTAGAATCGTTGTTTTGCGATAGACTGTGAGAGAAGGAGATTGTTAACCATTTTAGTCCTGTGCAGTGCCTGGAAGTCTGGACCTTGAGTAAATAAGGTCCTTGCAGACCATTCTACAAAGCAAGATGTTCATTAGATTTATTAGAATTAAATTCTCTAGAGTCTTAAGGGAGAACTCTGAATATAGTCTTCTGCTGAAACATTGGTTCTTAAGTAAATGAGGGTTTTAAATTGCAAGACCCTCTCAGATTCCTACCATCCAACACTTTGATCCCCTCCGCCACCATGTTATGCCACATAATTACGCAATTATGCTGGCGCCAATGCAATGGGAGCAGAGCTACAGCATATAAGCTGCTTTGAGTCAGCCAGGAGAAATGCACAATATAAATGTTATTTGTCTTGTCTATACACCCTGTTTGCCTTTTTAGAAGATAAATAGAAGTAAGCAGTCCCAATGGAAACCAATGAGCTACTGACCAATAACGGTTATACTGAGAGCCAAAAGGGAGCACATGACAGTCAGTTATTCCTTGACGTAAACAGGATGTAACCACTTTGGGATAATGACAGCACAGGAATTTGGTCAATTTATTGGGGGAACAATGCATGTTCCCACGTCTATCAACATGGCATTAAAAATGGTGGTCATTTTCATGGGACAAAAGGTCTCATTTTTTACAGAAACAGAAAAGAATACCTTTGATTAAATTGGACTACAATCCTACTGCCATAAATCTATTGAATTAAGTATCATCCTGTCCTAATATATTGCATATTCCCGCAGTAATCCTCTGCCTCTGGCTATGTGCTTTTAAATGAGAAATTATTTCCCCATAAATCTGCAGTAAAGACTGTAATAACACTTACAGCTTTTAAAGAACATGTTGAGCTCTTCTTGCCATGAATTGTGACTTGCAGGCAGCTGAACTGCGAGTAAATGAGGAAGAAACACAATTTACTCCATCCGGCAATGAGTTTATTACGGGATCGTTAGATGTCTTTTATATGCAAATAAAACCCATATCTGACTTGCTTGTAGTCGTTAGGATGACAATTTTGGGAATGCTTGTTGCGTATTGCCATTCGTTCCCGATGCGGAAGTGACGCGGCCAGCAGCGGAAGGGATGCGAAGTGGCGAGGTAGCCGCATCCGCATCGCTTTACAACGGAAAAGGGCCCTTACTGCACAGGTGTGGCCATGCTCGGGCAGGTGCAATACAGCCACATTCAGAGGTGCCTGGCTCTTCTACTGACCACATATGCTATTGCTCCGTTGTTATTGCCTGATGAAGCGGGATCAAACCTGCGAAACACGTTGCATATTTGGAGTTCATAAATAAAATATATTGACTGTCTTTACTACAGTCGTTGTGTGTCTACTTGGAGGAGGTAAGTCCACCACTACCTCCTCTATTTACCAAGAGTTTGGTTTTTAAGCTCATTTAGCTTCCTTTTATCCTTTTGGCGCCTCTGTTCTCCTGCATAACTGCCACATTCGTGCTTGGAGAGCTCGGTCGTGAGTGTGGAATCCAATAGGAGCTTGCCGGATTCCTTTGGGGGTCTGCGATCAGATACGGAGGATGGCGTGGGAGGCCTCTGGTAAGTATTTTGACCCGAGTACACACAGGATTTATTATGGAGGTATTCCATACAAATGCAATGTTTTTGACCCTGCAGAGTCCCTTTGTCACGGAGAGAATAAGCGTAACATATTATATAGTATTTATATAGCGCTGACATCTTCCGCAGCGATGTACACAGTATATATTGTCTTGTCACTTAGCTGTCCCTCAGAGGAGCTCACAATCTAATCCCTACTATACATATGTAGAAATTTGACCAGTTAATATATAGAGATTTTCAGATATAAACATTTAGAATACAGAACAGAGACCCAAAAATAACAAACAATTATGAGGATAAAATGTAGCCTGCAGCTCTTGGGCTTCACCCATTTCTTTTAAACACTCAACAGGATGAGAAAAGCCTGAGAAGGCTTCAGGTGAGAAGTCCTCAGCAAAAAGTCCGCTTTGTATTGTTAGAAAGGCTGTCCATGCATGCTTCCTAATGTAATGTAGTACGTTGAGGAGCTCCAAAGTCCTGTTCACTTGGTTTCTCCATAACAGAAATGCTAACCAACATTTTGGATAAATAGGTCTGCATCCCTCACCAAATTCTCCTGACACTGATTTAACCCAACATGACAACCTAAGTTCACTAATAACCACGGCTGGATTTATCCCGCCCCTAGGCAAACTTTCTTGTGACTTTCCTTCCATGTGCAGCAGCCTCTGCCATACTATTTGCAGTCCCCTCTTCTATGTGTGCTGCCTTGGACAGAAGATCCTTTCCTCCATGTGTTGCTCACCACTTGCAACCTCTACTTTTTTATTTGAAACCTTATTGTACCATGTTTCTCCTAAAATAAGACCTCCCCCGAAAATAAGCCATGCTAAATGGAATGCTATGTGTATGGGGAGGTGTGCAGTCTCTTACCCCACTTGCCTTGTGGCTTCGTCTCCCTCCGTTCGCGTACAATGGCTCCAGGATCCTATTATAGCTGGTTTGCGCTTTGACCCAATCTCTGCACAGACTCCCAAGACCGCGCTCCCTTCTGTCATAATCAATGTTCACCGGGGACGCATCAGCGCACGCACATTAATTATGACAGTCACGGAGTCTGTGCAGATACTGGGTCACAGCACAGACCAGCTATAATAGGATACTGGCATGAGCGTAACTAGAAATCACTGGGCCGGGGCCCCCTGCAAAACTTTGGATGGGGCCCCCCACCCTCCTCTCTTTCTGCACAGGAAAACTGAGAACCAATGTTACTCTATTGGCTAGTGCACACTTGAATATGTTTTCCCCATGCAGATAAAAACATTGTGAAGCACTGCACGCATTTTCTCTATCAATTACATTAGCTTCTGTAATAAATGTGCAGAAAACACATACAGGAAAACGTACGCACAAAACTGACAGACGAGAGCCAGCCTCAGCTTCTTATTACACTCACTCTGTCCTCCTCAGATGGAGCAGAACTGGCTCTGCAGATTTCTCCAGGATCACTACAGTACACAGCACTTGGGGAGGGGTGGAGAGGCAGGGGGCAGGGCGTGGTACACAATTGGGACTGTCTACAAATATTTGTCTGCAAGACTTTTATATGATTCTTTATCATTGGCTGAGCAGATGCAGTTATTAGAACAATTGTGCAGAAAGCCTTTTCTCTCTGTAACCTTAGTTGTCAGTTTCTCAGAACAGGGAAAATAAACTCCTCCCCCCGCCAAGACTGCTGGGCCCCCCTGCAGCTGCATCCACTGCAGGGTCTATTGTTACGCCCCTGGATACTGGAGCTGTTATACGCGAATGGAGGGGACACAGCCACAGTAGAGTTGCGGTGAGAGACAGACCCATACACTAATTATAGCGCCTACTCATCCGGAAATATAAGCCCCACCCAAAATAAGCCCTAGCACAACTTTTTGAGGGGAAATTCATATAAGACAGTGTCTTATATTCAGGGGAAAACAGTAACTACTCCTCTTCCATATCCAGCCATCCCATTGGGCAGCAGTCTCCCAAGGCCCGGGCCTATGTGGCCATTCTAGAAATGCAGCCCTGCGTTACTACAGAAAAAGTCTTGCATGAAATAGTGATCGGCACTACGACAGGACCCGTCCTCCAAATAAGATCTCCTACGCAAAGGTACATAAACCTATCACCTGTCGACACTACCTTGCAGTATTAGAACACATTACAGAACACAACTAGGAATCTGAAAAAATAAATACAAGGAATGTTTTGGAAGTAGAAAATGTTCTGAAGGTGAACTTGAGTTTTAAGGACATAGCAAGGCATCAGATGTTGCGAGGAATATGAATGTGTCCTCTTTGATTTGGCAATTCCCTTGTAAGTTCTGCTTCTCTGCCAGTGGTAAACAAATGGAAGACAAATGGGATCCAAGAAACAGAGAATCACACGGCTAAAATTGGCTGTTTAATGTGATTCGCAATTTCCCATCCCCGGTCTTTACCCTGATCTATCTACAAGTGCGTAATGAATTCTATCTACAAGTGCGTAATGAAATCTGTCTACAGGTGTGTAATGAATTCTGTCTACAGGTGTGTAATGCATTCCAAATGCAAAGGCTAGTTTGTTCAGTCTCTGCTTTAGAGCAAGCTAAAATTGCCATATAACAGCACTATAGCTGTAGCAATATACAAAATAACATTACAGAGATTCTAGAAAAATCATCACTATATATTTACATTTGGTGATGTGTGTTAAGCTGTGTTTGAAGCTGTAAAAAAAAAACATTTTGCATCAAGTCATTATCATCAGGACCGCTGTCATAATACGTAAAGGGAACCTAAGATTAACATATGGCTATATTTATACTAACCTGGGGATGGAGGAAGCTGGGCTCCCTCACTGTCCTCTCCATTCACTTGTAATTTCTTCCAGTAACCTGGCCAGCCGCTTTCTTAGGCGCATGTGTGCCTCGGCTGCGCACACACCCCGTTGCGCTCCCACTGCGCAGTAGTGCACAGGCACAGAACGCTCCCGGGCACGGCACAAGCGCACGACTCGCCGCGACTGGCCAAATTACAGGGAGAGATTACAAGTGAACAGAGCAGCTGAAGAGGATGGTGAAGGAGCCAAGGCACCTCATGGGGTGGGAGGAAGCCCCAGGTAAGTATAAATACGGCGCAGTGTACCATCACTTTAAAGGCGACATGTGACATGATGAGATAATAATGTGTATGTACAGTGCCAAACATATAAATAACCAGGCTGTTTCTGTATTTTTATATTTTGCTACCTAAAAGAGTTAATTTTCAGGGATGCAAATGACTGTTTCTCTCTTGTTGCGCCTTGTCGGGAATATAGTAAACCTCACTGGTAAGCAAATTACCGCCATAAAGGTTTTCCTGGTAGAATACAACTTCTGAGGGCAGGGGAGAGATAGAAAAAAGATCATGTATTTTAACTCTGGGATACTTAATAGACTACCACTGAGCAGATACAATAAAACATTCAATCTTCTTTGTATATGTTTAAATATAAAATAAGACCATCGAGCGTCTAAAAAAAAGTCATTTTTAGGAGAAGGAGGATCAATTCAATTGTTTATATCATTCTTTTATTTTCACCTCGGGTTCAATTAAAAAAAAAAAGTAATGCCCCTCAGGCATTGCAAAGTTCTGCCCCCATCCACCTTCACAAAAATGTTATTCATACCCCTTTTAATGGCAGCCCTGATTCATCTGGTTACCCTTATGATGCATCTGGCTACCTCTAGCTGGTGGCAATTAGTATTTCTAAGAACACCAACCCTTTAGCCTGTGAATCTATAGGTCAGCTATGCCCAACTTCTACAGCTTTGGTTTCTTGTTTGCACCAAAGCTAGATGCCTGTCTCCCAAAATCATCCTTTGTGATCATGTGACATTTGTTTGCTCAAATGTGCAGTTTTGCTCAGTCTCTCGGCTCATGCCTTCCTCCCTTTATATGTATCCCTAGCAGACGTAAGCCCGTTTAAAAACGGGCTCTAGGGTCTGTGTTTTGCGGCGCCGCCTGACGCATGTACTGTGCACATGCGCACCCGCCGCACATGTGCACGCATGCGTGCACCCACTGCGCGCGCACCTTCCTGTGCGCACCTGCCGCACACCCGGCCGCCCGCTCACACTCCCGCCTGGCTCCCTGGCCCCGTCCCCGTCCTCCTGTCTGTGTAGCTGGGTCCGTGCTTTTTGCTACTGCGCATGTTCGCAGCACGGACCCAGCTACACAGAGACAACTGTCCCTGCTGTATGCAGGGGCAGTTGCCTATTATTATATAGGATGCTGTCTGCTCTGGTGTTTGCAGAGATAAAACAGCTACTCAGTGTTAATCTTTTTTTTTTTTTTTTTTTTTTTAGGGGAGAGGCATACATGGTAGTTGCACCTCTGGGTATACTCATCTATTTTGTCAGTGGTTTAAACATTAAAGGCTGTGTTAAGGAAAGGTGGGGGGAAAGGCTGCGCATCCCTAAACACATGTTGCAATTGAATGGTAAATCGCACAGGCATACACCGCCTCTGCCAGACTGAAAATGCATGCCCTGCATCCAAGACAAGTGCTAACATTTATTAAACTAGGAGGAACTTTAGCTTCCAATATGGTTTGCATGCAAAGTATATTATACTAGACCCTTGCGCCACGGTGAGGCAAACCTCCGGGCAAGTGACCTAACCTAAATTTAAAACCTTGGGAGCAGCTAAGCAAAAAAAAATGTGTAACTTACATTTGGTTGTCTTTAAATTTAGGTTAGGTCACTTGCCCGGAGGTTTGCCTCACCGTGGCAGAGAAGGAGGTAAATAGGCGGGGCCAGACAGGTGAAAGAGGGTTTTATGGGCACAGCGCAATCTATTCTTCCTTACCGCTCTGATAAACAGGGAGACCGGGAGAGCTGACCAATCCACTTAGGGAGAGTTGACCAATCCAACCAGTCAATCGCCTATATACTGTTATACACTGGGTACCACATACAGCACAGCACCAGTATCTGTTAATATATAGCACCAGTATATGATTTTTTTTCATTTTTATTTGGTGTGCGTTGGAAGAGGGGTAGTCTTTTGCGGCAAGTATATCCCAAACTCTATATTTTAACTGGAAAAGTTGGGGGGTCGCCTTATATGCCCAGTCGTCTTATACGCCGGAATATATGGTATTTCTTATTTTTATATGTTAATATGAAGGATAATGAGCCAGGATAGAAAGGACTAGGGTGATTTGAATTATAAATCAAAATATTTTTCTTATGAAATCTTTATGGTATGTGTGACTAGGGATGTGTCTGAGGAGTGACTAGGGGTGTGGCAGGGGCGTGGCTTAAGTTTCCCTCTTTCTTATATCAAAATGTTGGGTGGGATGGTATTATCTACTATATGACGTTATAGACAGGGCCTCTTTAAGTTCTTGATTTCATAAACTGCCTGTGCTTTGTGGTATGTCCAGTTTGAGAGCAGCCATAATGGAAGCTGTTAATTAAAGTGGACTGAGCGTTTATGAACCTCTTCCTGCCAATAACTGGCCGAGGGCTTCCACTCCTGGGACTATCAGCGCTGTTATTGATAATCCGCTGATGACTGTCAGGAGACAATAAAGGTCTGCAGGTTGGCAGCACAGCTCTATTAGAGAGAATGCAGATGGAACACTAAATCAGGAACACCACCCTGCAGTGACTCATGCTTACTAGGAATTCATTCCAGATGAAACGGCATTGATGACCATTCAGAGGTTTAAATGGCTGCATTCATACGAATGGGAAGGTCAGGGAGCTGAAAGACCTGCCTAAAGGTGGCGATACACTGGTCGATTTGCCATCAGATCGACCAACAGATAGATCCCTCTCTGATCGAATCTGATCAGAGAGGGATCGTATGGCCACCTTTACTGCAAACAGATTGTGAATCGATTTCAGCCTGAAACCGATCACAATCTGTGGAGCTGCCGCTGCTGCCGCCCCCCCCCCCCCCCTGCATTCATTACCGGTTCCGGCCGGCGCAAGTCCCCGCTGTCTTCTTCTTCTCCGCTCCGGCTACGGAACTCCCTGTCCAGGGGAAGTTTAAACAGTAGAGGGCGCTATACTGTTTAAACTTTCTGCCGGGACAGGAAGTTCTGTGTAGCTCTGAAGCCCGAAGCGGAGAAGAAGACCAGGGGACTCGCGCCGGCTGGAGCAGGTAATGTATTACCGCTGTATTGCGTCGGTCGTCGGGCATTCGAACGCCGCTAACGACACATTCCCGACCCGCCGGACGGAAATCGATCGTTCTGTCAGCGGTGTGCGCAGCGATTTCACAGCCGTTTCGATCACTGTGATCAAAATGGCTGTATATCGGCGGGAAAATCGTTAGGTGTATGGGCCCCTTAACCCAGCTCTTCTAACTGCAGCTAAATAACTTCAATGTATGTAATGGGCCACTCCCACAAGTGAAGGAAACTGTTGTCAAGTAATGTAAAAAATGTCACACAATCAGTTACAACTAGCAATAGGTGACAAGTTCAAAGACAAGAACCCTTATCAGGGGAGTAACAATAGACCCTGCAAGGGATGCAGCCACAGGGGGCCCCGTGGGGGAGAAGTTTATTTTCCCTGTCATGAGGGACTGACAATTAAGGGCCCGGAGATAAAAAATAAAACTTTCTGCTCCCTGCACAATTGTTCTAATGATTGCATCTGCTCAGACACAGGCAACCACTGTATAAGCAGGTGAGGAGATTGTCCTGTCCTCACTTAGGATTAAGAAGTCGCTCTCTGTAGACAGGAAAAAGATGGGGGTATCCCCCTCCACAAAGGGTGGATATCAAATATAACATAATGAAAAACAGAGGCGCCAAAAGTATAAAATCAACTATTAAAACGTTTAAAAATGCTTAGGAGGCGGTGGTGGACTTACCTCCTACAAGCAGACACAAGAAGCTTTGTATTCAAAAACAAGTTAATTTTATGGGTACACTCCAGGGGGGTATTCGCAACGCGCTTCACAGGCCTAAACCCGCTTCATCTTGTGCCTTAATATTACCTGTGCCCCCCCCCACCCTACATTAAATAGCAAGGTATAGGCGCCTCCAGTATAGGTAGCCAGGAATCGGTGCCCTAGTATAGGTAGCCAGGAATAGGGGCCCCCAGTTTTGGTAGCCAGGTATAGCTGCTCCAGTATAGGTAACCCAGGAATAGGTGCTCCCAATATAGGTAGCCAGGCATAGGTGCCTCAGTATATATAGCCAGGGATAGGTGCCTCAGTATAGATAGCCAGGGATAGATGCCTCAGTATAGATAGCCAGGGATAGATGCCTCAGTATAGATAGCCAGGTAGAATAGATGCCTCAGTATAGATAGTTAGGAGTAGGTGCCTCAGTACAAGTAGCCAGGCGGAGGAGGGATGCACCAGCAGTGGCAGAGGGGACATGAAATACTCACTTTGCCGCGATCCACGTGCTGCATCTACTTACATATTCCTGTTCTTGCATTCCAGCTCACAGTAAGAGCGCCCCCTAGGAGCAGCTGGGGGCGCTATTGCTGTGAGCTGGAATGCAAGAACAGGAAGAAGTTTGTAGATGCACTGCTTGGATCGTGGCAAAGTGAGTATTTGATGTCTCCTCTGCCGTTGCTGGTTTGCGTTCTACTGCGCACCCCCACGCAGCACGTGGGGAGGAGGAGCGGGCCCCCCAGGGGCCCTGGGCTCGGTGACACAGGCAATTGCTGTGACCGTGGCCCCTATGCCCCTGCAAAGATTACCTAATGTGGTAAAAAGCAAAAAATAAATAAATAAACTGAGGTTACCAAACATTGGGAACTTGGGCTGAAAGGGACCCTGAGGGCTAAATAAAAGCAAAATTTGAACTTACCTGGGGCTTTCTCCATCCCCTTTTAACCCGCGAGGTCCTCTGGCATCCTTTTATTCCCTCTCCTGGTGCTGCTGTTGATGACTCTTGTGTGAAGTTGCGCATGCATCATCCCGCCACGCACCCGTCACGTCATTGCGCCGGTCGATGTAAGCCTCGCATGCCTGACTGACACGTGCATGCGGAGGAGGCTTACGTCGACCGGCATGATGACGCGACGGATGCGGGCTGGGGGTGTGTTTTGTTTTTTATTAAGTGCTCATGGTCCCTTAAGGGCTCGTTTCCACTATAGCGAATCCGCATGCAGCCACCGCATGCGGATTCGCATAGGCAATACAAGTGGATGGGATTGATTCCACTTGTGCGTCGTGCGGGTGCGTTTTGGTGTGCGGGGGAAATCTGCACGGCAGAGCCGTCAGATTTCTCGTGCGGCTGGAATGCGGGCGAATCGCCCGCAATGCTTTTAATAGGGAAATCGCATGGTTAAATTCGCCTGCTTCTTAGCCATGCGAAATCGCATGCAAAATCGCGGGAAAAACAGCATGCGGAAACGCATCCGCATGCGATTTCGTCTGCGGTGGAATCCAGGCGATTCCGCACCGCAACAGTGGAAACGAGCCCTTAAGGGCCCAGTGATTCCTAGTTACACCCCGGCCTCTGTGCTGTTACACTGAGCAGTAGTTCCTACTAATATTGGAAACCTAAGCATGCCTGACATGATGTTTTGGCATTGATACAATGTTTGTAGTCGCTTTATTTTTAGTGGATCTGCCATATTTACCTTATGTGGGAGTATTACAGAGACTTTTCTCCACGCTCATAATTACACTAATCACATAAATACGTCCTCTGAAACGTCTTGCACTAAACGATCCAGCGATCAGATTACAGTAAAGCGATTACGGAAAATAAGTAAATAATATCGGTGAAAACTCTGCCATGGTTTAGCTGGCTTTTGGATTGTAATAAGATGAAAATAAAAATGATGTTGATACTTAAAAGGAACCGGCTCGCCCTGCTGCGCTCATTAGGATAAAAGCTGTTTAGCATTCCCTCGTTTCCTGGGCAGACAAAGGATCGCTAATGCTATTAGAGTTACAGTTAATTAAAAATTCCCCCTTTTTTTTACATGTGCTTATTTGGTGTTAATTATAATACAATGTGCTCTGTGGAAAAAGAAAAATCCAGTTAGATCCGTGTGATACTGGAGCTCTTATATGGGCATGAAACACGGGCCTGAACTGTACTAGTCCTTTATAGAAAATGGCTATAGAAAGTGAACAGCAGAAGACTGTATGCAATGCTTGGATATCTATAGCACCAGCAAGTGAAGGATTACTAGACACAGATGACTTCTTGCTTTTCTCCTGGTTGGACTCAAAGCGCTTGAGCTGCAGCCACTAGGACCAGGGCCGGTTCAAGTAACAATTGGGCCCTAGGGAAAAATTAGCCTGGGGGCCCCCCCAACAGACACCCCCGACCAAAAAGCATCATTAGAGGCCATTTGTTGCAGCCAAATTTCCCTCCTGGGCCCCTGAGCTGGCTGCTGACCCTCCCCCAATCACCTCCCAACTTATCAGACTCTGCAAACTTCCTGGGGAGCAACAGTTAAGATGAGGGAGGGACACCTTGGGGGCCCCTACAGGCTCTGGGGCCCTGGGGCAATTGCCCATTTTTTCCCTATGGTAGCTACGGCCCTGACTAGGGCGCGCTCTATAGGCAGTAGTTAGAAAGTCTTGCCTAAAGTCTCCACACTGGAAGAGACGAGATTTGAACTCAAGTCTCCTGTGTCAGAGGCAGAGCCCTTAACCCAATGCTGCTAGTACCAAACACACATCAGCAGCAATAACTAATGTACGGTACCCAGATACAATCCAACATCTGAGAGATTTATATGCAATTGTGATCTGCTTAAAGGAAACTGCAAGAAGAGTATGAGGCTGAGATCTTTTACTCCTATTTCAAAAAATGGAAGAGGTTATGGTTACCAATCAGGAAGGACTGTATATTAGAGTTAGGAGGCATCAGAAAGGACTGCACATTGAGGTTAGAGGATTGGGCATCAGAAAGGACTGTACATTGAGGCTAGAAGGTTAGGGTTAGGCATCAGAAAGGGCTGTACATTGGGGTTAGAAGGTTAGGGTTAGGCATCAGAAAGGGCTGTACATTGAGGTTAGAAGGTTAGGCAATAGAAAGGGCTGCACATTAGGGTTAGAAGGTTCGGGTTAGGCATCAGAAAGGACTGTACATTGGGGTTAGAAGGTTAGGCAATAGAAAGGGCTGCACATTAGGGTTAGAAGGTTCGGGTTAGGCATCAGAAAGGACTGTACATTGAGGTTAGAGGGTTAGGGGTAGGCATTAGAAAGGGCTGTACAATGAGGTTAGAGGGTTAGGCATCAGAAAGGGCTGTACATTGAGGTTAGAGGGTTAGGCATCAGAAAGGACTGTACATTGAGGTTAGAGGATTAGGCATCAGAAAGGACTATACATTGTGGTTAGAGGGTTAGGGTTAGGCATCAGAAAGGACTGTACATTGAGGTTAGAGGATTAGGCATCAGAAAGGACTATACATTGTGGTTAGAGGGTTAGGCATCACTGTCGGAAAGGACTGCACAGTAAGTTTAGGAACTTAGGTGTCATGAAGTACTACACAACTGGGGGTGGTGAGGAGGGATCAGGGCTTGACATAAGTACAGCATTTACATTGGGGTTAGGAGATTATGGTTAGACAACAAGAAGGACTTTCTGTTGGGGGAAGGTGTCAAGAGAGGGTTTTCTGTTGAGGTGGAAGTTAGCATTATACTTTAGGAAGTTGAAGTGGATAGGTTACACTATGCAGGCAGTCATTACTGTCTGGCATATGACTGGTGTAATAGTTTCTGAGTAATAGAATAGCATCGTAACTGTACCCTCTGGTCCAGCAAATGTTTTCTAAACTTGCACACAATTTTTCTTAAAGGGAATCTGAAGTGTGGTAACTCACTTCAAATTTGATACTTATCTAAGTAGATGGAAGGCTTTGGATATCATCCTCCTGCAAGGTTGAATAGCTTTTTGGTACTCCTCGGGCAGCCTTCGGAACTACTCGCACCCTTGAGCGCATCTGCACTGCACATGTGTGAGTCCAGGCTTGCACATTTGCAGTACCGGCAGGGGCGTAGCAATAGCGGGTGCAGCGGTAGCAACCGCATCGGGGCCCTTGGGCCAGAGGGGCCCCAAAGGGCCCTCCCTCAACTGAAGTGTTAGCTCTCTATTGGTCCTGTGCTCATAATAATCACTTCTATAGATACTTTGAATAGTGGTAATCATTAACAAGCTGTTCCCCATCCCCTTCTTGCCCCTCAGACACTGTAGTTGCCATTGGCAAGTTTTGGTGTGCCGTATCAATTGTTATGTATAGAGTGCTTGGGGGCCCCATTGTAAAACTTGCATCGGGGCCCACAGCTCCTTAGCTACGCCTGGCAGTATGGATGCACTCGTCTTTAGAACTACTACAGGGGGAGTTCCAAAGGCTGTCCAAGGAGCACCGATGATCTACTGTAGTAGGTCCTATAATTTCAGCAGGGGAGAGCGCAGGATTGAGGGGACAGAGAGAGGACTGAGAAGGCTCTATCCTACAACTTTGGCCAATTTCAAACATGAAGTGAGTTTCCTCTCTTTAGGTTTGCTTTAAATTTGTTCAGGAAGTACAGCTCTAGGAATACTTCCTCGCATGCCTTCAAGTCCCTGACCCCACCCCTAGCTCCCACTCCTGACATCTGGTCAAGTTCAGCAGCTTAATAATATATTTTGTATCATTTTTTTTTTAATGTAACAAAGAGGTCAGGATGAAAACCAGTAGTGTTGGGCGAACATCTAGATGTTCGGGTTCGGGCCGAACAGGCCGAACATGGCCGCGATGTTCGGGTGTTCGACCCGAACTCCGAACATAATGGAAGTCAATGGGGACCCGAACTTTTGTGCTTTGTAAAGCCTCCTTACATGCTACATACCCCAAATTTACAGGGTATGTGCACCTTGGGAGTGGGTACAAGAGGAAAAATTTTTTAGCAAAAAGAGCTTATAGTTTTTGAGAAAATCGATTTTAAAGTTTCAAAGGGAAAACTGTCTTTTAAATGCGGGAAATGTCTGTTTTCTTTGCACAGGTAACATGCTTTTTGTCGGCATGCAGTCATAAATGTAATACATATAAGAGGTTCCAGGAAAAGGGACCGGTAACGCTAACCCAGCAGCAGCACACGTGATGGAACAGGAGGAGGGTGGCGCAGGAGGAGAAGGCCACGCTTTGTGAGACACAACAACCCAGGCCTTGCATGAGGACAAGAAGCGTGCGGATAGCAATTTGCATTTTGTCGCCATGCAGTCATAAATGTAATACAGATGAGAGGTTCAATAAACAGGGACCGGAAACGCTAACCCATCACAGATGTTCATTGTTCATGTTACTTGGTTGGGGTCCGGGAGTGTTGCGTAGTCGTTTCCAATCCAGGATTGATTCATTTTAATTTGAGTCAGACGGTCTGCATTTCCTGTGGAGAGGCGGATACGCCGCCGATCTGTGACGATGCCTCCGGCAGCACTGAAACAGCGTTCCGACATAACGCTGGCTGCCGGGCAAGCCAGCACCTCTATTGCGTACATTGCCAGTTTGTGCCAGGTGTCTAGCTTCGATACCCAATAGTTGAAGGGTGCAGATGGATTATTCAACACAGCTACGCCATCTGACATGTAGTCCTTGACCATCTTCTCCAGGCGATCGGTGTTGGAGGTGGATCTGCACGCTTGCTGTTCTGTGTGCTGCTGCATGGGTGTCCGAAAATTTTCCCACTCCAAGGACACTGCCGATACCATTCCCTTTTGGGCACTAGCTGCGGCTTGTGTTGTTTGCTGCCCTCCTGGTCGTCCTGAGTTTGCGGAAGTCAGTCTGTCGGCGTACAACTGGCTAGAGGAGGGGGAGGATGTCAATCTCCTCTCTAAAGTCTCCACAAGGGCCTGCTGGTATTCTTCCATTTTGACCTGTCTGGCTCTTTCTTCAAGCAGTTTTGGAACATTGTGTTTGTACCGTGGATGCAGAAGGGTATAAACCCAGTAATTGGTGTTGTCCAGAATGCGCACAATGCGTGGGTCGCGTTCAATGCAGTCCTAGGCCGAAGAGGTCATAGCCTAGGGTCACAAAAACCTGTTTATTTGGGCTATTTCAACGGTAGTGATGGTGGCGTACATAAATCGCAGCAATGGCCGTTAGCAACGTCTGAATCTCACGAAATGTCTCATGCAGGTAGAAGACATATTGTTAGACTTGGATTCCAAAGATGGGGTCCCTACATCTCTGCAAACCAGAGTTACAGGGGTCCAAAATTGGTAAAATCCCCCATAGGATTTCATTGCCTCCTTATTTCACTTTCCAAAATCTCACATCTTTTCAAAGGGCAATGGCTCAGCAGTACCAAATTTTCTAGCATTGTAGGGACCCTTAGGGGGAACATGACTGGTAAGTTTCGGGCCCCTAGGCCGAAGAGGTCATAGCCTAGGGTCACAAAAACCTGTTTATTTGGGCTATTTCAATGGTAGTGATGGTGACGTACATAAATCGCAGCAATGGCCGTTAGCAAAGTCTGAATCTCACGAAATGTCTCATGCAGGTAGAAGACATATTGTTAGACTTGGATTCCAAAGATGGGGTCCCTACATCTCTGCAAACCAGAGTTACAGGGGTCCAAAATTGGTAAAATCTCCCATAGGATTTCATTGCCTCCCTATTTCACTTTCCAAAATCTCACATCTTTTCAAAGGGCAATGGCTCAGCAGTTCCAAATTTTCTAGCATTGTAGGGACCCTTAGGGGGAACATGACTGGTGAGTTTCGGGCCCCTAGGCCGAAGAGGTCATAGCCTAGGGTCACAAAAACCTGTTTATTTGGGCTATTTCAATGGTAGTGATGGTGGCGTACATAAATCGCAGCAATGGCCGTTAGCAACGTCTGAATCTCACGAAATGTCTCATGCAGGTAGAAGACATATTGTTAGACTTGAATTCCAAAGATGGGGTCCCTACATCTCTGCAAACCAGAGTTACAGGGGTCCAAAATTGGTAAAATCCCCCATAGGCTTTCATTGGGCCTCCTATTTACCGTTCCAAAATCTCACACCATTTCAAAGGGCAATGGCTCAGCAGTGGCAAAACTCACCAGTCATGATCCCCCAAGGGTCCCTACAATGCTAGAAAATTTGGTACTGCTGAGCCATTGCCCTTTGAAAAGATGTGAGATTTTGGAAAGTGAAATAGGGAGGCAATGAAATCCTATGGGGGATTTTACCAATTTTGGACCCCTGTAACTCTGGTTTGCAGAGATGTAGGGACCCCATCTTTGGAATCCAAGTCTAACAATATGTCTTCTACCTGCATGAGACATTTCGTGAGATTCAGACGTTGCTAACGGCCATTGCTGCGATTTATGTACGTCACCATCACTACCATTGAAATAGCCCAAATAAACAGATTTTTGTGACCCTAGGCTATGACCTCTTCGGCCTAGGGGCCCGAAACTCACCAGTCATGTTCCCCCTAAGGGTCCCTACAATGCTAGAAAATTTGGTACTGCTGAGCCATTGCCCTTTGAAAAGATGTGAGATTTTGGAAAGTGAAATAGGGAGGCAATGAAATCCTATGGGGGATTTTACCAATTTTGGACCCCTGTAACTCTGGTTTGCAGAGATGTAGGGACCCCATCTTTGGAATCCAAGTCTAACAATATGTCTTCTACCTGCATGAGACATTTCGTGAGATTCAGACGTTGCTAACGGCCATTGCTGCGATTTATGTACGCCACCATCACTACCATTGAAATAGCCCAAATAAACAGGTTTTTGTGACCCTAGGCTATGACCTCTTCGGCCTAGGGGCCCGAAACTCACCAGTCATGTTCCCCCTAAGGGTCCCTACAATGCTAGAAAATTTGGTACTGCTGAGCCATTGCCCTTTGAAAAGATGTGAGATTTTGGAAAGTAAAATAGGGAGGCAATGAAATCCTATGGGGGATTTTACCAATTTTGGACCCCTGTAACTCTGGTTTGCAGAGATGTAGGGACCCCATCTTTGGAATTCAAGTCTAACAATATGTCTTCTACCTGCATGAGACATTTCGTGAGATTCAGACGTTGCTAACGGCCATTGCTGCGATTTATGTACGCCACCATCACTACCATTGAAATAGCCCAAATAAACAGGTTTTTGTGACCCTAGGCTATGACCTCTTCGGCCTAGGGGCCCGAAACTCACCAGTCATGTTCCCCCTAAGGGTCCCTACAATGCTAGAAAATTTGGAACTGCTGAGCCATTGCCCTTTGAAAAGATGTGAGATTTTGGAAAGTGAAATAGGGAGGCAATGAAATCCTATGGGGGATTTTACCAATTTTGGACCCCTGTAACTCTGGTTTGCAGAGATGTAGGGACCCCATCTTTGGAATCCAAGTCTAACAATATGTCTTCTACCTGCATGAGACATTTCGTGAGATTCAGACGTTGCTAACGGCCATTGCTGCGATTTATGTACGCCACCATCACTACCATTGAAATAGCCCAAATAAACAGGTTTTTGTGACCCTAGGCTATGACCTCTTCGGCCTAGGGGCCCGAAACTCACCAGTCATGTTCCCCCTAAGGGTCCCTACAATGCTAGAAAATTTGGTACTGCTGAGCCATTGCCCTTTGAAAAGATGTGAGATTTTGGAAAGTAAAATAGGGAGGCAATGAAATCCTATGGGGGATTTTACCAATTTTGGACCCCTGTAACTCTGGTTTGCAGAGATGTAGGGACCCCATCTTTGGAATTCAAGTCTAACAATATGTCTTCTACCTGCATGAGACATTTCGTGAGATTCAGACGTTGCTAACGGCCATTGCTGCGATTTATGTACGCCACCATCACTACCATTGAAATAGCCCAAATAAACAGGTTTTTGTGACCCTAGGCTATGACCTCTTTGGCCTAGGGGCCCGAAACTCACCAGTCATGTTCCCCCTAAGGGTCCCTACAATGCTAGAAAATTTGGTACTGCTGAGCCATTGCCCTTTGAAAAGATGTGAGATTTTGGAAAGTGAAATAGGGAGGCAATGAAATCCTATGGGGGATTTTACCAATTTTGGACCCCTGTAACTCTGGTTTGCAGAGATGTAGGGACCCCATCTTTGGAATCCAAGTCTAACAATATGTCTTCTACCTGCATGAGACATTTCGTGAGATTCAGACGTTGCTAACGGCCATTGCTGCGATTTATGTACGTCACCATCAGTACCATTGAAATAGCCCAAATAAACAGGTTTTTGTGACCCTAGGCTATGACCTCTTCGGCCTAGGGGCCCGAAACTCACCAGTCATGTTCCCCCTAAGGGTCCCTACAATGCTAGAAAATTTGGTACTGCTGAGCCATTGCCCTTTGAAAAGATGTGAGATTTTGGAAAGTGAAATAGGGAGGCAATGAAATCCTATGGGGGATTTTACCAATTTTGGACCCCTGTAACTCTGGTTTGCAGAGATGTAGGGACCCCATCTTTGGAATCCAAGTCTAACAATATGTCTTCTACCTGCATGAGACATTTCGTGAGATTCAGACGTTGCTAACGGCCATTGCTGCGATTTATGTACGCCACCATCACTACCATTGAAATAGCCCAAATAAACAGGTTTTTGTGACCCTAGGCTATGACCTCTTCGGCCTAGGGGCCCGAAACTCACCAGTCATGTTCCCCCTAAGGGTCCCTACAATGCTAGAAAATTTGCCACTGCTGAGTAATTGCCCTTTGAAAAGATGTGAGATTTTGGAACTGTAAATAGGAGGCCCAATGAAAGCCTATGGGTGATTTTACCAAATTTGGAGCCCTGTAACTCTAGTTTGCAGAGATGTAGGGAACCCATCTTTGGAGCCCAAGTCTAACAATATGTCTTCTACCTGCATGAGACATTTCGTGAGATTCAGACGTTGCTAACGGCCATTGCTGCGATTTATGTACGTCAGACTCGCCACCATTGAAATTGCCCAAATAAACAGGTTTTGTGACCCTAGGCTATGACCTCTTCGGCCTAGGACTGCATTGAACGCGACCCACGCATTGTGCGCATTCTGGACAACACCAATTACTGGGTTTATACCCTTCTGGATCCACGGTACAAACACAATGTTCCAAAACTGCTTGAAGAAAGAGCCAGACAGGTCAAAATGGAAGAATACCAGCAGGCCCTTGTGGAGACTTTAGAGAGGAGATTGACATCCTCCCCCTCCTCTAGCCAGTTGTACGCCGACAGACTGACTTCCGCAAACCCAGGACGACCAGGAGGGCAGCAAACAACACAAGCCGCAGCTAGTGCCCAAAAGGGAATGGTATCGGCAGTGTCCTTGGAGTGGGAACATTTTCTGACACCCATGCAGCAGCACACAGAACAGCAAGCGTGCAGATCCACCTCCAACACCAATCGCCTGGAGAAGATGGTCAAGGACTACATGTCAGATGGCGTAGCTGTGTTGAACAATCCATCTGCACCCTTCAACTATTGGGTATCGAAGCTAGACACCTGGCACAAACTGGCAATGTACGCAATAGAGGTGCTGGCTTGCCCGGCAGCCAGCGTTATGTCGGAACGCTGTTTCAGTGCTGCCGGAGGCATCGTCACAGATCGGCGGCGTATCCGCCTCTCCACAGAAAATGCAGACCGTCTGACTCAAATTAAAATAAATCAATCCTGGATTGGAAACGACTACGCAACACTCCCGGACCCCAACCAAGTAACATGAACAATGAACATCTGTGATGGGTTAGCGTTTCCGGTCCCTGTTTATTGAACCTCTCATCTGTATTACATTTATGACTGCATGGCGACAAAATGCAAATTGCTATCCGCACGCTTCTTGTCCTCATGCAAGGCCTGGGTTGTTGTGTCTCAAAGCGTGGCCTTCTCCTCCTGCGCCACCCTCCTCCTGTTACATCACGTGTGCTGCTGCTGGGTTAGCGTTACCGGTCCCTTTTCCTGGAACCTCTTATATGTATTACATTTATGACTGCATGCCGACAAAAAGCATGTTACCTGTGCAAAGAAAACAGACATTTCCCGCATTTAAAAGACAGTTTTCCCTTTGAAACTTTAAAATCGATTTTCTCAAAAACTATAAGCTCTTTTTGCTAAATTTTTTTTTCCTCTTCTACCCACTCCCAAGGTGCACATACCCTGTAAATTTGGGGTATGTAGCATATAAGGAGGCTTTACAAAGCACGAAAGTTCGGGTCCCCATTGACTTCCATTATGTTCGGAGTTCGGCCATGTTCGGCCCGAACCCGAACATCTAGATGTTCGCCCAACACTACACGTGACCCGTTCGGCCAATCACAGCGCTAGCCGAACGTTCGGGTAACGTTCGGCCATGCGCTCTTAGTTCGGCCATATGGCCGAACAGTTTGGCCGAACACCATCAGGTGTTCGGCCGAACCCGAACATCACCCGAACAGGGTGATGTTCTGCAGAACCTGAACAGTGGCGAACACTGTTCGCCCAACACTAAAAACCAGGAGCAAACATCTACATGGAAGAGAAGCAGAGCCCTGGGCAGACAAAACACTCGGTGCACAGACTATGCTATGCTATGTTCAGAGGGGGGCTGTCTGACGGCTGCTCTCATCTTTGTGCAGTGTTTGCGGGTGGCTGGAAGCAGAGTTGGCTTGGCGCCAATACAGCGTCGTACCAGTTCAGAGTAACCAGGCAGGTGGCAACCGACAAGAATTTTTGTTTTCTTATTTCAATAGTTTTATTAATCGCTTTACAATAATAGTTGAGGGTTTGTTTTAGCACGCTGCAGAGCATAAAGAACCTTGCAGGGGGGGTGACTGGAATAAACTGAGAAAAGAAAAAAAATGTGCGGTAATATGTTAACACTGGGGTAGTTTTACTAAACTGTGCAAAAATGTAAGTGCGCAAATAGCCCATTGATTCTAAACAACATCAGCAGATGAGTCTAAATTTCATTTTTTTTTCTTTTAAAGGTATTCGTATGTTTTCCTTTGAGCCAGTTGCCTCTGTTATGTCCCATGCTCAGATGGGTGCATGTAAAAAAAAGGGCGCACGCTAATACGGGCACCAAATATAGCCACTAATAGAATATTGGTAAAATTACTGATATTTTACTAGTTAATTCTGATATATTTACTGATATTTTACTATGACCGACCTAACCCTACTCACACAGAACCCTCTCTCTACCGATGCCTAACCTAAGGCTACTTTCCCACCAAGACGTGGCGTTTTAGGGGACGTTATGGTCGCATAACGTGCCCCTAACGCAACGCATGGTGGTGGTGAAGTTGGACGTCAGATTGAGGTGCGTTATGCAGCTCTCAAAGCAGCCACTCCAGGTTAGTGATAGGAAGTCCGGATCTTTTTAACCTGCTGGGCGGTCTGGACGAGCTCAGCTCGTCTAGTACCGCCGGAGCCTGCCGCTCAGGCACTGCTGGGCCGATTTGGCTCACATAAAAAGCAGCACACGCAGCCGGCACTTTGCCAGCCGCGTGTGCTGCCTGATCGCCGCTGCAGCGCGGCGATCCGCCGCATGCAGCGGCGAAAGAGGGTGCCCCCAGCCGCCTGAGCCCAGCGTAGCCGGTACAAAAAGTTCCGGCCAGCGCTAAGGGCTGGATCGGAGGCGGCTGACGTCAGGACGTCGGCTGACGTCCATGACGTCACTCCGCTCGTCGCCATGGCGACGAGGTAAGCGAAACACGGAAGGCCGCTCATTGCGGCCTTCCCTGTTACTTCTGGCCGCCGGAGGCGATCAGAAGATCGCCTCCGGAGCGCCCTCTAGTGGGCTTTCATGCAGCCAACTTTCAGTTGGCTGCATAAAAGTTTTTTTTTTATTAAAAAAAAAACCCTCCCGCAGCCTCCCTGGCGATTTTAATAGAACGCCAGGGAGGTTAAGGATTCGGATCATTTGAATCGGATCATTGAAAAGATATGGATCTTTTGAACCGAATCATTTGAATCATTTTACTAGGGAAGCAGACTGGGTGAAATGACTAGCAGGACAGGACTTTCCCTGCACTGTACATTCTGTATGTTCCTGTTTCTTCCAGACAGACATTCACTGTGAACCGAATCTTTCATTGTGATGATCCGGATGATTCGACTCACAAAAAAGATCCGGATCAAATGAACGATTCGTTCATGATCCAGACAACACTACGAGTCCTACCAGGAGTCACCACAGTGCAGTGAATATTAGTTAGCCATGTGGCTGGCAGCAGAGGAGGAGGGGAGACCTCCTCCTCCAACATTACTGAGCATGTGCAAACAGTCTAACGTGGCTTAGCCCAGTATAACGTACAGCATGCAGCACTTTGCTTAAACGTGCTGCGTTACTATTTAACGCAACGTGTGCACTGTGAACAGCACATTGATTTTACAGTGCTGTGAGTTAGGCTGTGTTACTGGCTGCTGTAACGTGGGACTTTAACATCCCACTGTTAAACCAGCCTTAAAGTGTAACTGTTGGGCATAAAATCAAAAATCAATTCTTTATTTTTATCTGGTAAACAAGTAATAAGGATTCTAACCTGGCAATCCAAAAGTTAAAATCACTATTACTTTTCTTGTTGATAAATGATCATTCTCCAGTTTACCTGACTCTTATTTGGTAAACACAAAATTTGGTACACAAAAAGGAAGTTGCAGGGCATGCTGGGTTGTCCTTTTTCGCTTCTCTAAATCCCCTTTCCCTCCTGCCCCCCCCCCCCACACACACACACACACACACACCTCTGTTCCTCTCTGATTGGCCAGTATTCCTCATGCTGAGACAATGCACTTTCTACAGTAAAGGGCGGGCAAATAAGGCAGAGGAGACTGAGGGAGGAAATTACATGACGATTGGCTTCAAAATCGCCACAGCTAAAATGGGAAATGCTAAGAAGGATTTTCTCTTTTTATACTGTGGAAAAATCACTAAAATCAAAACATGGACAGTGCAATACATATGTTCTGTAAGTAGAGCAAGTATTTATCTACTTATGTATGTGTTGTTGTTTTTTCTGAGATAGTATGGCTGACAGCTTCTATTCAAGACCCTCCCTGGTGGTGCCTGACCTTAACTCCCTCCCCCCATTGGTGCCTAACCATAGCCCCCCCCCCCCCCAGTGCCAACAGCCCTGGTGGTGCCTAAACTTTTAAGTCCCCCACAAATACCTACCCTAAACCTTCCTACAACCGAAGAGTCCTTTTACACTATATCAGTTGTATACACGATATCAGTTGCAGTATAAATATCTAGTACCTGGGGGTGTGGAGGGGGCACGAGGAGGCCCAAAGCTATTTAATACTAGCATCTGGCGGGGGTGTCAATAGAAGGCACAAAAGCTATCTAATACTTCTTTTTGGGGGTGTGAGGAGGGTGTGCAATAGAGATGTGACGAACGGTTCTCTGTGCATGAGCGTGACGTCGTTCATGACGTAACGCACATGCGGAGAAAGTGCCCGGCAACAGGAGCGCGATCTAGGACGCGCTCCGCCGGGCAGCGCAGGCGTACTACTCCGGGTCAGAGCGACCCGGAAGTAGTAAACCCCCCAGGGATTCAGATGTTCGCCAGTGAACCGTTCGGGAACCGTTCGCCACATTAGATTATACTTCTGTATATTCTGGAACAGTTATATACACGTGATGAAGGACTACGGCCCGTAACATGTAGTGTACCTGTTCCAGAATATACAGCAAGTTTTTTGCAGCCAGTGGAGTGCCGTCTCGTTTTTTCTATGGTTGTATCCAGGACCGTGTGAGCAATCCAGTTGAGGCACGGCACCGGCCCATAATCGGGCTTCTTTGACCTGAAACGCTGTATCCTATGCACCATACAATATATTGGGTATCATAAATTATACTTCTATCTGGGATGGGAGTAATGAGGGGGCCCAGGGACCACCTTATTGTTTCCTGGGGAGGAGATGCTCAGGCACAGAGGCTATTTAATACTACTATCTGGTGGGGGCACAAAGGCTACGTTATATTACTATCAGAGTGGAGGCTACCAAAATGTTGCTATGGAGCTCAGTGATGTTTACCTATGTCCCTGCTTCACCTGTCATAGTCAATGTCAATGATTATAATAATAAAATGTGTGAAATGGCTTTTAGATTGCGCTATGTACTCAGCGGTGGTAAATACAGGTATAAAGCAGCGATCCTTGCTCCCCTTGACCTCATGGGCCTGGCCTTGCTTGCATTGCTCCCTCTTCTCTGTAACGCGGCTGTCATTATCCAGGCCAGCGGCGCACATGACATCCAGCAGATAAAAGCACCGCTGCCCTAAACGGTTAATCCCTCAGCAAATTTTAAGCAGACAGAGCTTCCGATAGAAAGGTCAGTTGTGCTTGGCTAGGTCACCCCGCCGGCATGAAGCCTCGACGCTGTTAGAACCATACTGTGCGCCGTAAGCTGCTGAGATGACAGCCGCTGACAGTTCCCTCCCGCTATCTCCGACTGCTGTCAGCGGAGAGGAAGACATGCAGCCACCGGTATGACAGACAGACGCTGAGAATCGCCTTCATCCAGAGCGGTAATTATAACAACAGCACAAGAGAAGACCTCCCGCCATTGATTGAAGCTCAGCATTCCTTCCATCCACCATGACACTGACACACGTCAGTTTAATGATCGTTTGGCACAGGTGATCATTTAGCGTTTCTCTGCGTACGTTCGGCAAAGAGATCACTCAGCGCGCTGCCACCTTAGCGCTAATGATTGGATCGATACAAGTCGGGAGGCCAGATGGATGAAACGACTCCTTCTTATTGATGTCTGCAATACAAATGACTGTGTAAGGTGTTGGTTCACCTCTGTAAGCTTTTATTGAAAGCACAGAATGGATACACTACAGGATTCGCCATTTTACGTGGAGATTCCACGGAAGCAGGACATTTGGGCTTCTTGGGTGATTTGGGTGCTGCCATATAGGTGCTAACTATCAGTTATTGAGTGCTGAAAGCATACATTAAAAGTCTAAAAGTGGTGCAATTTTTTTTGTCTGCAGCAGCCCAGCTTTCACTCATCTCCCTGGAATCCAGCGCTGCAGTTTTCCCTCCATCTGGGTGGCGCTGTAACCCTTAAGTGAGATTGCCGGCTGTCGTCATGACGACAGACGGCGATCTCACCAAGGGGAAGCAGAGCCTCGGGGGACAGGAAGTAGAATGGCAGCCGACGTCGGGATCCCCGGGAGGGGAGTTAAAGCGCACACTGCACGTATTGCTCTACACAGACCTCACGGCAGCTACCACGAGTTCAGCTCGGGGATACCGCTCCTGGCATGTTTTTCCTACCCCGAGCTGAACTCGTGATTACTGCTAAGGGCCGGTTCACACTTGCGGTTCCCTGCCAAACGGACCGGATGACCTGACCGGATCCGGACCAGATCCGGATCGGAACCGTACGGTTCTGATCCGGATCCGGTCAGTTTGCATCAGGTGTTCGTCAGGATGTGATCCGGATCCGTTTGGCAAAAGATAGTAGAAAAGGAATAAAAATGTTGGGGTCTGGGAGGTCAGCAGAAGGTGGACCTGTGGAATCAGGCCCTCCGCTGTTCAGCACTCACCTCCACCTCCGCTGCTCCACTCCAAAATGCTTGCCCATGTGTCCCCATCCAAAATCGCCGCTTCAATACGCATAGGAAGTGGGGTAGAACATCCGGATTTTTAGCCAGTGTGTTGTGCGCTCTCCGGTTCTCATTGGTTTGTATTGGCCGGATGGTGCAGTCCGGCTCCGCCCCGGATACGGCTGCCGGAGGAGCCGGACCAAAAAATAGCGCATGTTGGGTCTTATGCCGGAGTCCGGATCCGGTCCGGACGAAACGGACGCATGTGAACGGACGCATAGGCTTTCATTGCTATGCCGTGCGTCCGTTCCGTCCGTTCTGCATGCGGTCCGGCTCCGGCACGGCGATTCCGGACGGCGACCGCTAATGTGAACCGGGCCCTAGAAGGTTAATAAACATCGTTTTGAAAATTAGAACGTTATAGTTTTTGAAATTTCTTTCTTTCTGAGAACATTAGAATGTTCGTTTTTGATGTTTTTAATGTTTTGAAAATTACAAAACTATAGGTATAGAAATGTTTGGTCTTTTGTATTTAACAATTTTTTAAAAAAAAATTCTTGTTTTCAAATTTAATTAGAAAGTTATGGGTTAGGCGTCAAAAAGGGGGGGGGGGGGGGTGAAGGGGGCAGGATTAGGCATTAAAAAGGGAAGTTTTACGGTTAGGCATCATGAAGGGGTGTTTTAAAGGACAACTGTAATGAGAGGACTATGGAGGCTGCCATATATATTTCCTTTTAAGTAATACCATTTGCCTGCTGATCTATTAGGCTGCAGTAGTGTCTGAATCACACCAGTAACAAGCATGCAGCTAACCAGGTCAGATCTCACAATAATGTCACAAACACCTGATATGCTGCATGCTTGTTCAGGGTCTGTGGCTAAAAGTATAAGAGGCACTCTCCATATCTCTCCCGTTACAGTTGTCCTTTAAGGTTAGGCACCAGTAAGGGGGGCGGGGGGGGGTTAGGGTTAGGCATCAGGAAGGGGGGGGGGGTTTAGGGTTAGGCATCAGGAAGTGGGGTTCTAGGGTTAGGCGCTAGGAACGGGGGTTTTTAGGGTTAGGTGTCAGGAAGGGGGGGTTAAGGTTTGGCGTCAGGAAGGGGGGGTGTAGGGTTAGGCGTCAGGAAGGGGGGTTTTTACGGTTAGTTTTTAGTAAGGGGGGTTTTAAGGTTAGGCGTCGGAGGGGGGAGGGTTCTGTGTGAGTGTAAGGTTAGGTTAACCCCCTTGCCGTCAGAATTGGCAGCGCAGCACTTTAAAAAAAAAAAATTTAAATCATGTAGCGAGCCCACCCAGGGCTCGCTACATGATAGCCGCTGACAAGCGGCATCCCCCTACCCACTCCGATCGCCTTTCGGCAATCAGAGTAAGCAGGAAATCCTATTCAGAACGGGATTTCCTGCTGGGCTTCCCCGGTCGCCATGGTGACGGGGCAGGATGACGTCGGGACGTCAGAGGGAATCCCGATCCACCCCTCAGCGCTGCCTGGCACTGATTGGCCAGGCTGCGCAAGGGGTCTGGAGGGGGGGGGGGGGGCGGTGCGGCGGGTAGCGGCGAATCGGCGGCGATCGGAATATGCACGCAGCTAGCAAAGTGCTAGCTGCGTGCATTAAAAATTTTTTCTGCAAAATTGGCCCAGCGGGGCCGGAGAAATCCTTCTGCACAGGTTACCCTGAGCTGAGCTCGGGATAACCAGCAAGAAGGTTAAGTTGTAGTAAAATATTGGTAACATTTACCGATGTTTTACTATCCTTATTACCATTATAAATATTTATCATTTTCATTCGGCACCCAATTCACTACAGTATTTATTGTTTACACTTATATCAGCTTCATCCCGTGCCTATTTTTCCTCTCACTCCTATTTCATGCATGCCATACGTATCCTCTGTAGAAGCGAGTGAGCGCGAAACGGTCGTCAGGCTCACATCCATCCCCCTGCACACTCCGCATTTGACAGTATGCGACTCCTGCCTACTGCGTGTACTCCTGCCTGCCAGATGTGATTAAAGCATTTGCTAACAGTGCCTACCACCATATTTCTTTTTCTTAAATTTAGGATAATAAAGGACTTTGTTGTGTTTTTATTTTACTCTTTGTGGAAATGGGTAAGGGGTGTATCAGTATCCCTATACTCATTTCACTTGGGGAGAGGGTGGACATCTGGAGGTCCCCTTGTTAACCACTTGAGGACCACAGTGCTAAACCCCCCTAAAGACCAGGCTGTTTTTTCTGTTATTGGACACTGCAGCTTTAAGGCTAAGCTGCAGGGCCGCACAACAGAGCTCTCTGTTAGTGGGGTCTGTTCGCCCCCCCCCCCCCCCCCCCCCCAGTGTTTATTCTTTTTATCAATATTTACGTTATTTATTTTATTTATTTTTTTACTATTTTTTTTTAAACCCTCCCACCCCCCAGCCGGCCAATCCTGACGATCGGCTGTCATAGGCTTCTGCCTATGAGAGCCAATCGCTCTCTTGTCCCCCAGGGGGACAGCCGTTTCACACGGCTGTCCCCATTACAGCGCTGCTGCCGATCGCATTGCTGTACATGCAAATAGACGGATCGCCGTCTAACAGTCTTTCGAGAGGCGATCGCCGCTCGGAGACTGAAGAGAGGGCGGAGCTCCGCCCCCCGAGCAGGAGATCCGCACGCATCCTGCGCGCGATCTCCTGCAAACTGCAGCCTCAGGACTTGACGCCAATCGGCATTAGGCGGTCCTGGGGCTGCCGCCACGCCCCCGCCCATGGGCGTGGAGCGGTCTTAAAGTAGTTAAAGGGTCCCCCAGATCACCATGACCCTTTCCCCCAGGGCCTACAGCCTCAGGCATGGGGGTTGTTACCACCACTCTCCTACTGGGCACTGGAGGTTGGGATGAGTTGCTTGTGCATGGTTTGGACATGGGCTCTGGGGGAGAGGGAGGGGCTTGGCCATCCAGGCTCCACATTCTGGCTATGCTAGTCTGCATGAGTGACAACAGGTTAAAGAGCCCTGGAAGGGGGGAACCCACGCTGTCCATTTTTTAAAATGTATAAAATGTGTGTGAGGGATCAGGGTGCTGCTGCTAATGCTTGGGGCACAAACCCCAAATGTTCCCACCTAGTGACACCAATGGCTGTAAGGCATAGTTGGTTGGGGGGGGGCAAGTAATTTCAAAGTGATGTATTTGATTTGGGCTTATCAAGGAACAGAGTAGGCCAATGAGATGCAAAAAATTCAGACTTCATGCAAATTTGATGCTCATTTTTTGTAGCTGCAAATGTGCAGCAGCTGCATTTGATAGGCCAGTTTTCAAGCTACCTAAAAATTAGAATTATATTTGCATCTACTTGGAATTATTTGCATCTCAATGACCATTCCTGTCAAGAAGCCTCAAGTACACAGCTAAATACAAGCTGAGGTATGCGCAGGACTAGGTTAACATTTGCACCTTTAGGGCCCTTTCACATTGGCGCAGTAGGGCAAATTGCCGCACTGCTACCGCAGCCTAATGGAACCGTATGAAGAAGTTCATACTTCCCATGTTGCGGTACGCTGTGCCGGCAGTGCCCAATTGAACACTATCGCAGAGCTACGGTACTGTGCAAGGTTCGAGGCCACCTGTGGCTGGTCAGAACTCATGTTAGTCTATGGTACGCAGGGTCCTTTAATGACGCTGGAGTTGAGGCGCGCATGCGCAGAAGCCTATTTTTACAATACCGTTCTGCATTCCTGAAGCAGGAAGTGACCGCAAGCATGTGTCACTTCCTGCTTGTGCTGGTGGCCAGACAGGAAACACTGTGTACTACCGCTGTGTTCCCTGAAGGCCTAATTTTGGTGGTGCAGTGCGGCGGATGCTAAGCACCGCATCCCTAACGCCAATATAAAGCATTAAACCAGCTTTAGGTTGTGTTCCCACTAGAGCAGAGAATGGACATTTTATAAATAGGATTCATTCACCGTTCACACTTGCCACTCTAAAGGGATACGCGGGATCCGTTGCAGTAAGCAGGCCGCACTTCTGTGGAGTCCGCGATAATCCCGGGCAGGCGATTTCTTCTGCATCTTCCCCAGGCTACGCCAATCACTGCCGCTTGCTCCCTGTAAACAGGGAAGTAGCATGGTGATCCCTGCTGGGCTGCAAAAGACCAGTAGAAATCCTCAGCAACAGGGAGAATTCTCATTGGTTCATGGAGGACCAATGGAAAGTCTCCCTGTTGCTAGGGAGAATTGGCTTAATGCAGCCCATGGAGAACCCCATGCTCCTCAGTGCTGGCCTCCGGGCTGACTATAGACAGACCAAGCGAGGTCGGGACAGGTGATCACTTCAGATGCAGACGCGGTGTAGATGTATAGAGCGAATACAAAAAGGACTTACCATGGGAACAGAGCATTAGTAATGTGCTTACAGTTTTATCTAAAATAACGTAGTAATGGCAATGACCTCTGCAAATTGACAATTAGTGTAACAGTGCTGAACATAAAGCCTTATGTTAAAATGAACACAATGATAATTTATATAAGCTCTACATATAAATGGAGCGCTTCAACGACGATTAAACGGAGATCTGCAAAAGCAATTCCAACATTTAATGACAAGTCACATAAAAAATGCAAATCACTTTTATGATGGGGATTTTGCACCATTATCTAATAATTGTTTCGGCAAATACTGAAAATTAATGTTCGGAAGTAACATTGTGGGTAGAGTTGGGCCGAACCTCCGATTTTAGGTTCGCGAACTTTCGCGGAAGGTTCCGTTCACGTTAAAGTTTGCGAACCGCAATAGACTTCAATGGGGATGCGAACTTTGAAAAAAAAAATTTATGCTGGCCACAAAAGTGATGGAAAAGATGTTTCAAGGGGTCTAACACCTGGAGGGGGGCATGGCGGAGTGGGATACACGCCAAAAGTCCCCGGGAAAAATCTGGATTTGACGCAAAACAGCGTTTTAAGGGCAGAAATCATATTGAATGCTAAATGACAGGCCTAAAGTGCTTTAAAACATCTTGAATGTGTATACATCAATCAGGTAGTGTAATTAAGGTATACAGTGGCGGGTTCACTGAACAGAACAGGTATGCAGTGGCGGGTTCACTGAACAGAACAGGTATACAGTGGCGGGTTCACTGAACAGAACAGGTATGCAGTGGCGGGTTCACTGAACAGAACAGGTATACAGTGGCGGGTTCACTGAACAGAACAGGTATGCAGTGGCGGGTTCACTGAACAGAACAGGTATACAGTGGCGGGTTAACTGAACAGAACAGGTATGCAGTGGCGGGTTCACTGAACAGTACAGGTATGCAGTGGCAGGTTCACTGAACAGGTATGCAGTGGTGGGTTCACAGTACAGGTATGCAGTGGTGGGTTCACAGAACAGGTATGCAGTGGTGGGTTCACAGAACAGGTATGCAGTGGTGGGTTCACAGAACAGGTATGCAGTGGTGGGTTCACAGAACAGGTATGCAGTGGTGGGTTCACAGTACAGGTATGCAGTGGTGGGTTCACAGTACAGGTATGCAGTGGTGGGTTCACAGAACAGGTATGCAGCCAGGGACAAGCTAAGCCTAACTAATCTTTCCCTATGAGAGAGAGTGTGCAGCAGCTCGCCCTACTCTCACTAATGCAGGTACACGAGTGACCGTAATGGTCGCCGCTGCCTGCCTTTTAGTAGGGGGGGGGGGGGGGAGTGGCTCCAGGGGCTAGTGTAGCCTAATTGGCTACACTGGGCCTGCTGACTGTGATGTAGAGGGTCAAAGTTGACCCTCATGGTGCATTATGGGGCGAACCGAACTTCCGCAAAAGTTCGCCTGCGGGACGCGAACGCGAGCCACGGAAGTTCGCATGGAACCGTTCGCAGGCGAACCGTTCGGCCCAACTCTACTTGTGGGTTGTAGAAAAATTCTCTCTTCCTTGTGTAGTTTTCCAGTTTGTAAACAGCTACTTGCACTTCAAAAAGATAAGAGTTCACTTCTACATGGGGCAGTAGTCAGCACTCAACACTAGACAGGAGCGTAAAGGACATAGGGAAGGCCCCTCATGATTGCATTTGTAAGGCAGAGGTCAGGGCAGCCACCGGAAATCTCTGGGCCAAATACTGGGCAAACCTACTGGTCCCCCTACCCCCACCCGCCCCCCCAGGAAATTTGGGTGCCGGAAATATCCACTAGTAAAATATCAGTAAATTTACCAATATTCTACTACTGTGCAGTGCGTACATGTTACCTATGTTTTACTACAGCTAAACCTAACCCTGTTCCCACACAGAGCCCTTCCTTTAGCCCCCCAGTATAGGTATCAACTGAGCCCTCCACTATAGGATGCCAGAACCCACCCCTCCCCCTCTACTATACAGTAGGTTGCAATAGAGCCTTAGCGGAGAAGGTTTGTGCCGTCACTATGCCCCTTCAAAAAATGAATATTGTGGTTCAAGTCAGTCAGGGCAGTCGGGGCAAAGGCAAGCCTTGGTTACAGGTTTGCTCCTCATTACTCATGTGTAAGTAATAATAGAAATGCCTTCTTAATTTATAGAAGCCTCCCTGGTGTCCATTTCATCAGAAGACAGCTCTAGAAAGAACCCTGTGGAAGAAGCTGCACATGAACATTTCCAGCTTATACACTGCCTAACAGTCGAATGACCAGATCTACAATTTCCAGAGGTGTGCCTGATATAGAATGCCCAATGTCATGAGTTAGATAAACAAAGCCCAAATACAGGGCCGGTCCCCCATGAGGCGGGGTGAAACAAATGCCTTAGGTGGCACTTCTGGGGGGGGGGGGGGGCACCCGCCTGTCCGTGGGTGTGGGGGGGCCGCCGAGCTGGAGGGAATAGCAGGCAGGAAGGGGGTATTGGGCAAACTAGTAAGAGGCAACGGTCGGGGATGACTCACTTCTTCCGCGTTCCAGCATGCGTTCCACTGTTGTCACTTCCTGCAATGCCGTCCACTTACAATACAGTGGAACGCGGAAGAGGTGAGTGATCCCCGCCCGTTGCCTCTTACTAGTAGCGGCTGCTACTTAACTTTTTAAAGCTGGAGGGGGAGCGCAGATTGGAGGACCCCGGCAAGGGAGGGGGGGTCCAACCCCCCTCCCCGCCGCTTTGCCCAATACCCCCTTCCTGCCCGCTACCCCCTCCAGCTTCGCATCCCCCCACCCACGGTTTGAGGAGGGGTGGGCAGCAATTTTTTCTAAGTTTGCCTCAGGTGGCAAAAAGTCTAGGGCCGGCCCTGCCCAAATACATGTGCTAGACATATAATGCCCAGAGACATGTGCTAGACATATAATGCCCAGAGACATGTGCTAGACATATAATGCCCAGAGACACGTGCTAGACATATAATGCCAAGAGAATGCAAAAAATGACCAGTGAAATACTCTTCGGAATTCGGAATCAGAAAATGGAAATCCACGGAATAGGTAATTGACATTGGCGGAAAACTGGAATTTCCATGTAATCGGAAATCAGCATTTTCCACCATCCCTAGTGTGAAAGATATACTAAAATGCCTGTACGTCCTCCAATCATATCCCGTCTTGACTACTGTAACACCCTACTCTGTGGTCTACCATAAATCCATAAAAAGATTTCACACTTCACCTTCCTATGGGTGTTTTTGTTCCTTGCATGCTATGTAGGAGCGTAGCAATAGCCATAACAGTTGCTATGGGGCCCTGGAGCAGAGGGGCCCCATAGTATTCACTATTAACTTTCTTGTGTTCCTCCCTCCACCCTCTGACTTTGTTTCAGTGTTCATGGACAATAGGCAGTGTAGATCGCATGAGAATGTAAATTGCTCAGTTAACTCATATCCATAGGGTAGGGACAGGTGGCATTCTTCAAGAGTGACTTTATCTGATGGTCACATGAAAGTATTGCTATGGGTCCCAATAATCTCTAGCTACACCACTGATCCCATGCCTGACTTTCATGGCTCCCCCTCTGTGATGATCTCTGCAGATCTCTGCCCGGGTTATTGTAGTTATGCCGTGACTATAATATAACATAGCTCAGCTGAAATGCTCTGATGATCCTTTAGCTATACATGACCTGGATAAATGGGAACCCTGACAGCTGCAGTATTCCACTTAGTATTTAGGCTAGAGGTTGTACCTCGTACTGAAGCTTCTCTTAGGTATCCAGTATCTACGTGACTGAGCTGCTCTGCACTTGTGCTATGCCAAGCTTTATCCCAGTCTTCTGGCTAAATTCAGTTGTGATGAGACAGAAAAGACAACTCAGTGAGCGCATTACAGCTCACATCACAGGTACTCCAACACAGAGAGATCTGTCATATTCTTCACCTATGTCTTCCAATATACAGGCCGACTCCAGGCAATCTCCTAAATGTATCATCTCATAGCCTACTGACTGAGGACCTTCTGTGTGCTCGGCTGTTTCAAAAATGAGGTCATGTAACTGGAAGCAGCCCATGGGTGACTCAGGGCCTAGTTCAGCCTCTCTGGATGTAACGAACAGGGACGGACCTAGACCAAATTGCGCCTGGGGCAAGGTCAGGTTTTGGCGCCTAAACTGCCATTCCCATCCAGTTTTGGTGCCTAAAGGTCAGGTTTTGGCGCCTAAACTGCTTTTCCCTATACAGTTTTGGCGCCTTTTTAAGAATTCAACAAACTGCGCCTGGGGCAAGAGACCCGCTCGCCCCCCCCAGATCCGTTCCTGGTAACGAAACAGACCACGTAATTGCAGTGTGGAGGACAGCAGCTCTTGCAACTCACCCCACAGAGCCTCTGAAGTGATAACAGAGTCTCTGGGAAGCAAAGGGCAGAAGTGCTAGCAGATCAAGCGGCGTGACGACCAAGCATGTGACCAGGATGAATCTGCAGCACTTCCACAGGCTGAGTACGGATGTGCAATAACTCAGTAACCAATGCAGGAGTTGGATAGTTAGGCGATAGGGTAGTCTTGATCCTTTTCCAGAGGTCAGCAACGAAGCGGGTTCTCATACAGGCCAGGGTCGATAACAGAGCAGGTAGTCGTCCAAAACAGAAGTTGGTAACAAATCGGGTAGTCAGACAAGCAGAGGTCGGTAACAAGGCGGGTAGTCTTAACAGGCAGAAGTCGGTAACCAGGCAGGCAAACATACAACAGGAACTCAGGAACAAGGGCAGAGTCAAAACTCACGTCACGGGAGAACCTCTCACTCGCTGCAATACAACAGCACTGAGGTCATGTTCTCTTTGGACTTATATAGGCCATTTGACGCACAGCCGCGTCAACGCGTCCAAACGTACGCGTGCACGTGCATGCGTAATTGCATCATGTACACGCGGACGTCCCTCTGCAACGCGCCTGCGCAGTACACTCAACACACGCCTTCTGGCGCTGAGGCCTATGACACCGCACATGACACGTATGGACGCAAACCGCCAAGACCCCACGCCTTCCCCAGAACAAATGCGGACATCAGTTCGTGTCAGCCGCCGAGTCCGCATAGGTAGGTGACCGTGACACTGGATTTTAAATCAGTGAATATATGAATACACAGCGATCGAGGATCCCAACTTCTATTATTAAAAAGACTCTAAAGCCTCAAAAGCACCCTGTTTTTACTTCAGAGTCTTCTTTAGCATTAATGCCCTACCTGAAACACTGCATCCCCGCAGCTGAACTCGCACTTAAAACCCCAAAATCCTGGAGCAAAAATCCACAACTTTCCAAGTTGTGGATTTTGCTGCCTGGGGAGGTAGTGATTTGGGCTGTAGCTCTGCCTCCGGTCCAATCAATCTGCGCTGTTCCTCACCTCTCCCCGCCCCTCTCAGTGAAAGAAGACAGAGGGGCGGGGAGAGGCAGCGATCAGCACAGATTGACGGGAGTAGAGGCAGAGCTACTGCACAAAGCTCTGCCTCTACACGGAAGCAATCCCCAAATCTTCCTCCGGGGATTTCGGGGATATTAACTTGAGAGTTCAGCCGCAGGGATGCTGCGTTTCGGGTAGTGCATTAATGCTAAACAAGACTCTTAAAGAGAACCCGAGGTGGGTTTGAAGAATATTATCTGCATACAGAGGCTGGATCTGCCCATACAGCCCAGCCTCTGTTGCTATCCCAAACCCCCCTAAGGTCCCCCTGCACTCTGCAATCCCTCATAAATCACAGCCACGCTGCTGACAAACAGCTTGTCAGAGCTGGCTGTGTTTATCTCTATAGTGTCAGTCTGCTGCTCTCCCCGCCTCCTGCAGAACTCCAGTCCCCGCCTGCATCCCTTCCCTCCCTGCTGATTGGAGGGAAGGGACGGGGGCAGGGACCGGAGCTATGCAGGAGGCGGGGGAGCAGCTAAGACTGACACTACAAATGTAAACACAGCCTCACAGCACGGCTGTGATTTATGAGGGATTGCAGAGTGCAGGGGGACCTTAGTGGGGTTTGGGATGGCAACAGAGGCTGGGCTGTATAGGCAGATCCAGCCTCTGTATGCAGATAACATTTTTTAAACACACCTCGGGTTCTCTTTAAGTAAAAACGGGTTTTTTTTTAGACTTCAGTGTCTCTTTAAAATGTGACACACTGTTCCTCCTAGAGTATCTTATTCTTTTCTTTATCATATAAACATGCACCAGTATTGGTGATGTCTCAAACCACACATCAACGATATCTGCATTTGTATCGCTGGATGTACTAATTGTACAGAGTTTCTGAATGTCTCCAATAGCTCCCAACTGTCCCTGTTTTGGAGGGAAAGTTCCCCTTTGGAAACCAAATCCCTCTGTCCATCTTTCTTCCGCATCTGTCCCTCTTTCATGACTGAAGTACAGATCTATGTAAATATATGTATTTTTGTACTGAAAAGTTTGTTAAATTGGCTTCAAACTTGAACCTAAACGATGAAGGATATGGATTTTCCTTCTAAAATAATACTAGTTGCCTGACTCTCCAGCTGATCCTGTGTCTCTAATACTTTTAGCCACAGCCCCTGAACAAGCATGCAGATCAGGTGCTCTGACTGAAGTCAGACTGGATTAGCTGCATGCTTGTTTCAGGGTTGTATTCAGCCACTGCTGCAGCCAGAGAGATCAGCAGGACAGCCAGGCAACTGGTATTGTTTAAAAGGAAACATCCATACCTCTCAGTTTCGATTCCCTTTAACATCCTTTAAATTGATACATCATGTACACGCGGACGTCCCTCTGCAACGCGCCTGCGCAGTACACTCAACACACGCCTTCTGGCGCTGAGGCCTATGACACCGCACATGACACGTATGGACGCAAACCGCCAAGACCCCACGCCTTCCCCAGAACAAATGCGGACATCAGTTCGTGTCAGCCGCCGAGTCCGCATAGGTAGGTGACCGTGACACTGGATTTTAAATCAGTGAATATATGAATACACAGCGATCGAGGATCCCAACTTCTATTATTAAAAAGACTCTAAAGCCTCAAAAGCACCCTGTTTTTACTTCAGAGTCTTCTTTAGCATTAATGCCCTACCTGAAACACTGCATCCCCGCAGCTGAACTCGCACTTAAAACCCCAAAATCCTGGAGCAAAAATCCACAACTTTCCAAGTTGTGGATTTTGCTGCCTGGGGAGGTAGTGATTTGGGCTGTAGCTCTGCCTCCGGTCCAATCAATCTGCGCTGTTCCTCACCTCTCCCCGCCCCTCTCAGTGAAAGAAGACAGAGGGGCGGGGAGAGGCAGCGATCAGCACAGATTGACGGGAGTAGAGGCAGAGCTACTGCACAAAGCTCTGCCTCTACACGGAAGCAATCCCCAAATCTTCCTCCGGGGATTTCGGGGATATTAACTTGAGAGTTCAGCCGCAGGGATGCTGCGTTTCGGGTAGTGCATTAATGCTAAACAAGACTCTTAAAGAGAACCCGAGGTGGGTTTGAAGAATATTATCTGCATACAGAGGCTGGATCTGCCCATACAGCCCAGCCTCTGTTGCTATCCCAAACCCCCCTAAGGTCCCCCTGCACTCTGCAATCCCTCATAAATCACAGCCACGCTGCTGACAAACAGCTTGTCAGAGCTGGCTGTGTTTATCTCTATAGTGTCAGTCTGCTGCTCTCCCCGCCTCCTGCAGAACTCCAGTCCCCGCCTGCATCCCTTCCCTCCCTGCTGATTGGAGGGAAGGGACGGGGGCAGGGACCGGAGCTATGCAGGAGGCGGGGGAGCAGCTAAGACTGACACTACAAATGTAAACACAGCCTCACAGCACGGCTGTGATTTATGAGGGATTGCAGAGTGCAGGGGGACCTTAGTGGGGTTTGGGATGGCAACAGAGGCTGGGCTGTATAGGCAGATCCAGCCTCTGTATGCAGATAACATTTTTTAAACACACCTCGGGTTCTCTTTAAGTAAAAACGGGTTTTTTTTTAGACTTCAGTGTCTCTTTAAAATGTGACACACTGTTCCTCCTAGAGTATCTTATTCTTTTCTTTATCATATAAACATGCACCAGTATTGGTGATGTCTCAAACCACACATCAACGATATCTGCATTTGTATCGCTGGATGTACTAATTGTACAGAGTTTCTGAATGTCTCCAATAGCTCCCAACTGTCCCTGTTTTGGAGGGAAAGTTCCCCTTTGGAAACCAAATCCCTCTGTCCATCTTTCTTCCGCATCTGTCCCTCTTTCATGACTGAAGTACAGATCTATGTAAATATATGTATTTTTGTACTGAAAAGTTTGTTAAATTGGCTTCAAACTTGAACCTAAACGATGAAGGATATGGATTTTCCTTCTAAAATAATACTAGTTGCCTGACTCTCCAGCTGATCCTGTGTCTCTAATACTTTTAGCCACAGCCCCTGAACAAGCATGCAGATCAGGTGCTCTGACTGAAGTCAGACTGGATTAGCTGCATGCTTGTTTCAGGGTTGTATTCAGCCACTGCTGCAGCCAGAGAGATCAGCAGGACAGCCAGGCAACTGGTATTGTTTAAAAGGAAACATCCATACCTCTCAGTTTCGATTCCCTTTAACATCCTTTAAATTGATACATCTCTTATTTTCAAATGATAATATGAAGAAAAACTAGTGATGATAGAAAGGACCAGTGTGGTTTACCATATACAGACAACACATATTTAGTGTACTGGTTAAGGGCTCTGCCTTCAACTTGGGGGGCCAGGGTTCAAATCTTGACTATGGATGGTCAGAACCTATTCAGTAAGAAGTCCTTGGGCAAGACTTCCTAACACTGCAGGGTGGCTTCTTGAGCGCTTGGACTCCAATGTTAGGAATTTTATTATTATTTATATGTGTTTTAATGATTTAATAAGAGTTACTTTTTAGTCTTTATCATTAGACAGTTAGTACTTTAAAGAAAACCTGAACTGAAAATAAAAAATCAAAATCAGCATACACAAGTCATACTTACCTTCCATGTAGTCTACTCCTCAGTGTCTTTCTCCTGTCCTGCGTCCTGTTTGTTCACTGTGATCAAGGGAATTTTCCGTCCTCCATTTTGAAAATGGCCATTACCCATAACAGCTTTCTGGTCAGCACACAGTTAAACTGTAACATCGCCCACTTGAGCCATAGGGAAACATGGACATTACCTGGTACATCAGTTTTCCTCTCAGCTATAACTGACAGCAACTGATATTTTACTGACAGCAACTGATATATTTCAGATCTGACAAAATATTGTCAGAACTGGATGGGAATATTGTCAGAAGAAAATGGTGTGCTTCTGAGAGGAACTGATGCCAAGGTAACTATGGAATGTTCATTTGAAGTTACCTCATGTGTTTATTGTAAATATTTTTACTCAGTACAGGTTCTCTTTAAGGGGCCTTGCCTTTTGGGATCTTGTGTGATTAACTATATTTAGGAATAAATATGGCAGCCTCCATATCTCTCTTACTTCAGGTTTCCTTTAAATAAGCTCTATCATTTATTCTGCTTGATGGGCTTTCTATCTGTGGGTCATTTGTGCACCTTAATCTATAAGGTTTATGAGGATTTACTTTTTATTGATGGCCACGGTAATTCCAGTTGTTTTCCGCCCCTCTGCAGACACCTCGTTTTCTGGGAATTAGAGTCTCGGTGCTGATCTGTTCAGCGGGGAGGCTGTTAGTTACGGGAAGGGAAAGCTGAAGGCTCCTGCTTTGCTAGCCCTGAGAATGGTTATTTCTGTCCAGCCTGTAGAGATTCCTCATTTGCTGATGTGTGTGCGGCCCGTGCTCGGCTGCTCCACATTCTCATCTTTGGCCATGCACGAGCGGGGCAGCCTCATCAAGCCTGTAATGAAATATCATGCTCTGGCTTCTCATTTAGATGAGCCGTATGGAGGAGTTTAACCCGTTGCAGTGTTGGCCAGAAGGCTAGATGGTTATTGTATCATCATGTGCTGGAAAGGAATTGGATTGTAAAAAGCAGACTAAAGGCCAATTCCCACGACACAATTTTATCGAGACAATGATTTTTCCATGATAGCGAAAATTTGTTAAACAATGTTTCATGACGCACGCCACCTGCTGCGATCATTTGCTTTTGAAAGACCATCATGCTGGATAAATCACGGAACATCATTTCGATCATTGATGATATTACGGGTTTTGTCATGATCATGTAAACAGTCACTTCCATGATCTTTCGTTTACAGCGGGGCCAACAACGCTTTCAGATTCGGCCAGATGGAACGATCGTTCGTCGGTGAGGACATTGAAACACTGTGTGAAAGACTGTGTCATTCAGCTGAAACAATAAAACATTTATTTTCTTTTTTAGCTAATATACAGAAAATAAAACTGGATTTCTATGCACCATGCTCTGCACTTGCGTTAGGGTGAAAAGGGAATTACGCCGGAAGTGAAAAGGCATTAGGATTACTATATTTATTATGGTACCCTTGCAACAGGCAAATCTGGTCCGAGCTGAAAGTCCTATCAAAGCAGAGCCAGTGGAAAAGGGCGCTAAAAGCTAAAAGTCAAATTTTCAATTTAAAGGGATAAAGAGGCTTAATGTTACAGTTGACCACCTTTTATTATCATACCCAGCGCCATGTATTTATTTACTGAGTAGTATCTATATATATATTCAAAGCTAATATAAGTAGCTAACATTTTAATCCATCAAAATGTCAGAAAAACCCAATGCTTCCAGACTCCACACAGGGTTCGTTCATCAAGGTAGTAGTAAACAAATAGAATCCCACAGAATTAAGACGTCACTCACACTCAGTTCTGGCATTTACACATTTCCATCTCCACTACGTCCAGGTTTGTCTGTTGCATTTCCACAATGCATAAACCTGATCTGCATGACATTTTCAAATAACAGATGAGTTGCCATTCATAGTAATTACCGGTAGTTGTTAGTTGAGTTTACAAAAAAAAACATATGTCCATCGAAAATATTGCACAATAGCCTGCACCCTCACATATCTCAGTTGATCCAGAGGAAGGTGAAACACCCCTACAAAGCTTGGCCCAATTAGCCCTGAAAGGGGAAAAAAATCCAGCTGGCAATCATATAAATTCCCTGGATCAACAACCAGGAATTATCTAGTAATTATAGCCGTGGATGGCCATAACTACTTCCTGTGATAATACATTCCACATATTATCCGATAGAATTTCATTCATCCGCTCCCAAGGACAGTGGGCACTGCCATGGATCTCTGGAGTGGTACACCATATCCATACTAGCCTACAGATCCGTTGCCACTCCAGTGTACTGTGGTGTGAATGAGCCTGATACTTCCTTCGTGTGGCAAATGAGCTTGATAGTCCTGATACTGCTACAGGTGGCACTATCCACACTACCTAGCTGGAGAACCTCATTATAAATGAAATCATCTAACTATAAGGAGACCCTTCTGTACTTCCTTACCTTGTTGGGTTGGTACAACAACAAAAAATCCTTAAGTTTACTTTAAATAATTAATGTCACTAAAATCTACTTCAGAGTAAAAGTTGAATTGGGCATTTGAGCTACCAGCAACCATCATTTGACCGACGACTAACTGGCTTCTATGTGTGTGGGGCCTTCAAAGGTAGTTTGGGTTTTTATTTGGCCAGCTACCCAGTTACTGTGTGGTCCAAGACCACTGCATGCATCATGTGTTGAGTAGATGTTGATATTTTGGGCCATACCACACCTTTGCTGTTTATCTACCTAAAGGCTGCATCACGCCAATGGGCGTGACCGCAGCGGCAGCCCCAGGACCGCCTAACACCAATTGGCGTCAAGTCCTGGGGCCGGCTATTGCAGGAGATCGCGCACAGGCTGCGTGCGCATCTTCTGCTTGCTCCGCCTTCAGTCTCCCAGCGGCGATCACCGCTCGGAGACTGTTAGACGTGACACCGCCGTCTTTTTACTTAGTACAGCGCTGCGATCCACGGGAGCGCTGTACTGGGGACAGCTGTATGACATGGCTGTCCCCCTGGGGCACAAGAGAGCAATCGGCTCCCATAGGCTGAAGCCTATGACAGCCGATCGCTATAATTGGCTGGCGGGGGCGGGGGGGAGGCAGAGGGAGGAAAAAAGATACGTTTATTTATTTTCTAAAAAATATTTGTAAAAAAATAAACAACTGGGAGGCGATCAGACCCCACCAACAGAAAGCTCTGTTGGTGGAGAGAGAAGGGGAGGGGGGGGGGGGGGGAGATCACTTGTGTGCTGTGTTGTGCGGCCCGGCAGCTTGGCCTTAAAGCTGCAGTGGCCTATTTTGAAAAAAAATAACCTGGTGTTTAGGGGGATTTAGCACTGTGGTCCTCAAGTGGTTAACAGACGGGAACATGAATCCAACCACTTCCAGTGCTGGATCGGTTGGGGTGAGTGGGGCGAGGGAAGCCTTTGGATTATCCAGAGGCTTTTCTCTACTGAGGTAAGTGGCCATTTAGGGCACTTTTTCGAGGCAGGTCATTTCAGCGGGCGCTCTACCCCTGCTGCACCTGACCTGGACATAGACATGATGTTATTATGTCTATGGCTGGGCAGCAGTATCATTCGGTAATTGCCAGACTCAGAGCAGGAATAGTAATTAATGCCAGCAGGTATTTCAGCACCAGCTGGGTGATTTGTCATTTGGCTCACCCTGCACCAAAGTGACTGGGCACCAGATACACCACTTTTTTTCATTCAGGTTTCCTCAAAAAGACACACAAAAAACCCACACGCGCAATATACCATATTTTTTGGACTATAAGACACTCCGGACCGTAAGATGCACTTAGGTTTAGAGGACAAAAACCAGGGGAAAAATTTATATACTAAACCTGGTGCATCCATGGTGAAGGAGCATCTTGTGGATTATGCCCCCTTTGTACCTCATGCTCCCTTGTACCTCGTGTATCCTCCTGTGTCCCCTATGTGTTTGCCTCTGTCCTCCTTATGTCCTCCTCTAGGCCCCTTTGTGTACCCCTTGTGTCCTCCTCTATGCCCTTTGTGTCCCTCTGTCTAACGTTTGTCCCCTGTGTCCTCCTCTGCATGGACACAGTACAGGGAGTCCCTGACATTGCAGCAGGTTGGAGGTTCATATTGGCAGGCGTTTACAAGTCAGGAACACTCTGCATTTGGACTATAAGACGCAGTGACTTTTTTCCCCACTTTTGGGGGACAATAAGTGAGTCTTGTAGTCCAAAAAATACAGTACATTCTGAAAGTCCCTGCATTGCCTTTACTGGGGGCGACGCCTCAGCCTCCTGTGGAGGAAACACCTTCCTCTCGCGTCAGGGTTGTCAGTATGTCACGTTGGTGAAGCTAAAATATAGTAGTGTTATTTCTGACACAATCAAGTGATAAGTAGGCGCCATTCTCATTCACGGATACGAGGCTGACATAAAATGAGTCATTTGAGAGTGTAAACTAGTGACTGCTGGCGATAATCACCCGACACGCAGACTAATAGGCTGCTGCATTCATTCATTTCTGTTTCTGGCAAGCAACCAAAGGTACTTAGCAGAGATTGTAATGTAATTTCCAGAGAGATCAAAAGATCATGCAAGATATACTTGAGGGGAAAAAATGCTAATATAGTTAAATAAATTGTATTTATTATTCAAAATGACTTAAAGAGAACCCGAGGCGGTGCGGGGGGTGGGGCAGATGGGATACAGAGGCATGCTCCTTGCCTCATGACATGCCTCTGTGTCCCCCCACTGCTGCTCTCTGCACCCCCCCCCCCCCACCCACACACATATACACACACACACTCGCTATAGCATCCCGAAAATAGTGACAATACTTGTCGCTATCTTGGAGGGTAATGGGAAGCAAGGGATTCCCTGCCATTCCTGCAGGGTTTCCAGAGCTGCCATTGGGCAGCTCTCTCTCCTGGCCATGCCCCCTGTCGCTCCCCGCCTCCCTGCACGCTGGGAGAAAGAGATCTCTCTCCTTCCAGTGTTATGACCCAGAGGACACGCAACTGAAAGTGGGGCAGTGCGGGCCTCAAGAGTGGTGGAGAGCAGCGTGGATTGAGGCTACCTGATCCACCAAGCCCCACAGATCAGGTAGCCTAGGCCTTTTTTTTTATTATATGAGCCCACCTCGGGCTCTCTTTATAGGGAACCTGAAGTGAGAGGTATATGGAGGCTGTCATATTTATTTCCTTTTAAACAATACCAGTTGCCTGGCAGCCCTGCTGATCTATTTGGCATCGTAGTGTCTGAATCACACCAGAAACAAGCATGCAGCTAATCTTGTCAGATCTGACAATAATGTCAGAAACACCTGATCTGCTGAATGCTTGTTCAGGGTCTAGGGCTGAAAGTATTCGAGGCAGAGGATCAGCAGCATAGTCAGGCAACTAGTACTGTTTAAATGGAAATAAATATGGCAGCCTCCATTTATCTCTTGCTTCAGGTTCCCTTTAAAGCAAAACTGGTAGGTTTGCAATGCATATATATTGATTAGTGATGATAGCACTGGTAAATTTTGTAATTTTGTGTATTTTTCATAATTACGATTATGATCATGATAGGACATTTTTAATTGTGAAAAATTATGTGAAATTGAACCTAATGACGGGTATATGGATACTTTTCGTAATTACAATTATTTTTGTAATTATGATCATTTTGAAATTATGATCATTTGATCATTACGTTGGCGTAGTGGTGGGCCTTGCAGAGCTGGGTCCCTGGTTCAAATCCCAGCCAGGTCAACATCTGCAAGGAGTTTGTATGTTCTCCCTGTGTATGTGTGGGTTTCCTCCGGGCACTCCAGTTTCCTCCCACACCCAAAAACATATAGATAAGTTAATTGGCTTCCCCTTAAATTGGCCCGAGACTATGATACATGCACTACACGATACATACATAGACATATGACTATGGAAGGGACTAGATTGTGGGCCCCTCTGAGGGACAGTTAGTGACTAGACAATATACTCTGTACAGCGCTGCATAATATGTTGGCGCTATATAAATACTTAAATAAATAAAATGTATGTTATTTTCACTACAGTTCCTCTTTAAAGGGAACCTAAACTGAGAGGGATATGGATTTTTTTCTTTTACACAATACCATTTGCTGGTCAGTCCTGCTGATCTCTTTGGCTGCAGTAGTGGCTGAATCACACACCTGAAACAAGCATGCAGCTAATCCAGTCTGACTTCAGTCAGAGCACCTGATCTGCATGCTTGTTCAGGGGCTGTGGCTGAAAGTATTAGAGACACAGGATTCGCAGGAGAGTCAGGCAACTGGTATTATTTTAAAAGGAAAAATCTATATCCTTCTCAGTTTAGGTTCCCTTTAAATTTCAGTCTCAATAGCAAAAAAAAAAAAAAAAATGAAAAAAAAATCAGTGTGTTGGAAAAAACAAAAAGTCTACCACAGAAACAATGTCAAATATTAGTATGGCTTGTTGAATGTAAATGAGAGTGTATTAGCTGTGGGTACCTCCGCTGTGACTTGTCGCTGCACGGCTGAGCGTATGCTGCTGAGCAGAACTTGGCTCTGCTGATGAGATATTCAGGCTGGCAGGCAGATGTTCGCTGGGAAAAACATATGTTACATTGCTGGTGGCGCTCGCTTCAATTGTACATTACTCTGCAGGCAGAAGAACGGAAACACAAAGACTCGCGAGGGAGGGGCCGCTTCACCCACCTTCATGAGTTACTCCAGTTTGGTTTTGAGGTTGTCCTTTTCACCTGCTGTGTGACTGAGACCCCTGCCAGACTGCTGCTTATAATTGTTGAGTTACAATCAGCTTCCAGAGGTAGCCAATCAATTTACAGCAACTTATATTCTGCACTCACAAAATGAGCCAAAATACACTAGAATGTCGCACTAGACTGCTACTGTGCTCAGCAAACACATTTCAAACATATGTGCACGTATTTTCGTAATAGTAGTAACAGGGATATGTGAGGGAGCAGGCTGGTGTTGTACTTTGTTCTCTGGTTGAACTCGATGGACGTATGTCTTTTTTCAACCAAAATAACTATGTAACTATGTAACTAGTAGAGAACAGTATTGTACTATCTGGCAGTAAAAGCAGGAAGTTTTGAATCCGGATGATACCATTTATTGGCTGGCTAACTTAAAGTAAATGTAAAGGCGAAAATAAAGTTAGGTACTTACCTATGGACAGGGAAGGTCCAACTGCCATAAAAGTGTCCGGTGCAAAGGGAAGCTGCCAGCATCTTTGTATAAATCTTTTTTCAGGGAGTGTCTGTATAAAGAATAAAGGCCATGCTGGAATCCCCTATGAAGAGATGGACTAGCCCAAAACCTGTCAGTTCTGTCACATTTCCACAACCTACTGTAAGTGACAGCAACATAGGAGAGAAGTAATGTATGGCTCATTTTACTCTGGGAGAAACCCACTTCTTATTTGTATGTGTTTACATGTATTTTAAATTTTAAGATTTCTGCAACAGTGGTCCTTTAAATATCCAGATTTCAGCATCAAACACACTTCCTATAGCTATATATTGCTATATATTGGTGTATAATGGTATGTAGCTCCAGCCTTCCAGTGATGCTTAACCTAGGCTGTTTAATATGCAAGATTCTCCCAGAGCTGGGACAAGGTCCTCCAGCTCCCAAGGCTGAGACACCAAAGTGCACCCCCATCCCTCCCACCCCAACCGTCACATACTGATTGCTGTTAGACTAAGAGGTGCCCCAGGGCTCCTAACCTCCCCAACACCTTAATCTCTAGTTACTGGCTTGCAGACACTGCCATGTATCCCCTTTTCTTATTTCTCTTTGCTTCAAACACAATAGGAGAATGATAGCTGAGTGAGTTCTGCGCCCCCTCCTGCACTGCGCCCTGAGGCTGGAGCCTCTCTCGTCTCGGCCCGGCCCTGGATTCTCCCCACCAGAGCATTCTGGGAGACTAGTGATCTTTGCACTGGCTGTAGCACTCTCAGTAAGGCTGAATCCACACTAGAAGCATTTTTCTGAGCACTTGTGACTGCTGAGCACTTTTTAAAAATCACTCCAATTCACTTCCATTAAAATCACATAAAAAATCGCTGCAAATGCAATTTGCGCGATCACTACGATTTTTACCACGATTTTAATGAAAGTGAGTGGGAATGATTTTTAAAATGTGCTCAGTAAGCCAGGGCCGGTTTAAGCCACAATGGGGCCCCAGGGCAAAATAAACCTGGGGGCCCCCCCAACATATACCCCGGAACAAAAATCGGCATCAAGGGACCTTTTTTGCAGCTGGTATAGTCAGGGTGTGAAGTCCCAATCGGTCAGAGCTCCACATTCTGGCTATCCCAGCCTGCATGGGGGACAAGGGGTTAAAAAGTTTCAGGAGGGGGGACCCCACATACTTTTTTTTTTTTTTTTTAAATTCCCACACTCTAAACATAAAAAAAATTTGGGAAAATAGGGAAAAATGCCAGGGATCTTCATACAGCCATATTGCGGCTGTATAGCGATCCCTGGCCAAAGCGCTGCGGCTGCGTATGGACCCCCTGGAAACCCCGTCAGGAAATTTATTGCGCTTTCGTTTGATGCATGTAAAATTACACTACCGGTTTACTACTAATATTGACATTTACCGCATTTAAAAGTATACTTTTTTCCTTCTAAACTTTAAAATCGATTTTCTCAAAAACTATAAGGTCTTTTTGAAAAATTGTTTTTTCCTCTTATTCCTAATGATCTCCTTAACATATCCTGCAAATTGAGGGTTTCTAGCATTTAAGGTGAATTTGCTATTAACCATTAAAGTCGGCAGGTTTTTTAAATGTGTATTTTTTTTTCCTTTGAAACTTTAAAATCGATTTTCGCAAAAACTATAAGGCCGATTTGAAAAATGTTTTTCCTCTTGTAGCCACTGGGGGCCCCTACAAGCTCTGGGGTCCTGGGGCAGCTGCCTCCTTTGCCTTAATGGTAGCGCCGGCCCTGCAGTAAGCGCTCAGCAATCACAAGCGCTCAGAAATGCGCTTATAGTGTGGATGCAGCCTCGATGAACATTTCACAGAGATCACCCGCCTGAACAAAGCATGTGATACCTGGGCCCATACGCAATTCACTTTTTTCTCTTGAGTTTTCTCCTAGGAGAATTTTTTTTAATCTTTTTAAAATAACTTTTCAGCACTTTGCAATTGAAAAAATACCAAAAAAGTAGGTGAAAAAGTACTATCAAAATTAATTCAATTATTTTCTCGCTTGCTGGTGGCTTAAAAGACATTTTATTGACAAGGCATGAAACTATCACCTAGGAGAAAACATAGGAGAAAAAATGTAATTGCCTATTGGCCCTGATCTGAACACACACCTCTTTTTTCTTTTGTATGAAGATAATGCTAAAATGCATTCCACTGACCTGCTTAGTCAGAGGCTGGGAAAGGAATAAAAAGGGTTACAGGCCGTAATTAGGGATAAGCGATTAAGATTGTTAAGTGTCATCTTGTGGCAAATCGGCCTTTATTGCTTACCAAAGTTTTCCCCTGGAAATGCCCAGAGATTCAAGATGCAATCATATTTCCCGTGGCCCGTGCATATATAAGCATGGGCAAAAGCGAGGGGCGGTAACAGTGCCAAATTTCCTCAGGAAGCATGGAATGGGCATCTGCTGGAGTAATTCATTTGCTCCCAGGATGCACAGCAAGGCCCAACAGCCAATGAAAAGATATCCCACCACAGGCATATATACAGGGGTGGTGGGAGGGATTAGTCACTCCATTTTGTGTTCTGTGTATGTAGGAGGTCCCCAGAGCCAGGGGCCCTGAGGACCACTGTACACTGTAATTGCTCAGTTTGCCCCTATGGAAACGCCGCCTCTTTGTGGTCATTTTAATTGCTGTCTTGTCATTAAAGGGACTCTGACCTCTAAAAAGAAATGAAATTGATACTCACCTGGGGCTTTCTGCAGCCCACCTTAGGACGGGAGGCCCCCGGTGTGGTCCTGGCTCCTCTCCCGGTCCCTCCGCCGCATACCCACCTACGGTGGGCTGCAGAAAGCCCCAGGTGAGCTCGGAGTCTCTTTAACAAGCTACCAGAGTGAGAGAAAGCAGGGCTGCCTCCACCCTATGTGAGGGAGCCATTTCCTGTGAGAAACACGTTTATGATTGACACTTAATGGAGCATTCAGCGTTGAGTGCCTAGTTATATAAAATGTATCACACTTTTTCCCCTGCAATACATCTTTTGCATGTATAACACTCTTTTTGTGGAGTGAAAGCATTAGCTGGTGGTATTGTAGACTACAATGAGTAAGAACTACAGAAGGTTACCTGAGGATATAGCTGGCTGGCAAGAACTAAAAAGATAGTTAAAATGTATCATAGCTGCTTGGGTTACATAAGATTTGGCTTATATGAAGACAACTGTAAGCAAAATGTATGTATGTATCTCTTTCAGTTAAAGTGATCTGGAGTCGAGTTCAAAATAAGATAGTAACCTGTAGAGAGGGAAGCCTCAGGTTCCTATTGAGGCTTCCCTCAGTGGTCTGATGTTCCCTGTCCCCTTCACCAATGTTTATCTCTAAAAAAAACTACATCGTATTGGCTCTCTGTTTGTGTCTCTCACCCTTCCCATTTTGGAGGCATGGCTTGCTGCGTTGTGCAATAAAACATTTATCCCTTCCCACACCCTCTATAAGGTGTGGGAAGGGTAAATGCTTCATATCACACAGAGCAGGGAGGAACTAGACAGGAAATGATGATGAGACCATTTTGAGCTGTAGCGGAAATGCTGGTGACAAAGAGAAGAAGTTAAGAGGAGGTGGGAGGGAACAGCTCTATGCTCAGAGGAAAAGACTCATTGATGCCACCACCCAGCTTAATCCTCATTACCTCATATGGTGATAAGGGGAGGAGTTTGGACAGGTACAGCCAAGCAACATCTGACAAACACAGGAAGTCAGCATTACAATTCAGTCAGCCAGGTAATAATCTTAATGCTCCAAAAATGTTTTATATGCATTACACAAAACTTTTGTAACTTGTGTTGTGAATTAAATTCCCACAAGTCTTAAAGGACTTACGAGGTGATATGTGACATGAAGAGATAGACATGTGTATGTACAGTGCCTAGCACATAAATAACTATGCTGTGTTCCTTTTTTTCTTTCTCTGCCTGAAAAAGTTAAACATCAAGTATGCAAGTGACAATTTCTGTCTGGGTCGGGACCGGGTCGGACTGGGTCAGACTATAGCAAAACCCTCATTGATAAGTAATTACAGCCATAAAACATTTTTCTGTCAGTAAATGGCTTTTAAGAGCTGAAAAGAGATAAAAAGGGTCAATAATTCATAGATTTGAGCTCTGGCATACTGCAATGAATGTGTCATTGAGCAGAGACAATGAAACAGTAAAGACTTAAAAACTAGATTTAAATATAAAATAAAACTGTGGGATATCTAAAAAAGTCATTTTTAGGAGAAGTAGGATAGATATAATTGTTTTTCTCAGAAGTTTATTTTCACCTCGTAAGTCCTTTAAGTAGAGCTTTTAAAAACACACACTATTTTCTGAGAAGGAAACAGGCAATCACGTATCTTTGCTGGCTCTCCGGAATCTGAAATGAATGGATATAGCAACTCATCAGTCTGATAAATGTGCCGGGTTATTGCTGACAGCAGTAAGTGGTTTATGCTCACAAATGAGTCACTTTCTATCAGTCTCGTATCTGCAAATGAATATGGTGCCTACGTGTCATCTGACGGTGCGAAAAAATGCCACGGCTATACTTCAGCTTACGGGCATGATAAATGACATGAAATAAGAAAGATGTCATCTTCTGCTGCCTCAGATGGAAGCAGCTTTTTGGAAGATATATACAGTGGGGTGGGAAAGTTTGGGCAACCTTGTTAATCGTCATGATTTTCCTGTATAAATCGTTGGTTGTTACAATAAAGAATGTCAGATAAATATGTCATATAGGAGACACACACAGTTATATTTGAGAAGCGAAATGAAGTTAATTAGATTTACAGAAAGTGTGCAATAATTGTTTAAGCAAAATTAGGCAGGTGCATAAATGTTGACACTGTTGTCATTTTATTGATTCCAAAACCTTTAGAACTAATTATTGGAACTCAAATTGGCTTGGTAAGCTCAGTGACCCCTGACCTACATACACAGGTTAATCCAATTATGAAAAAGAGTATTTAAGGGGGTCAATTGTACGTTTCCCTCCTCTTTTAATTTTCTCTGAAGAGTAGCAACATGTGGGTCTCAAAACAACTCTCAAATGACCTGAAGACAAAGATTGCTTGAAAAACAGGAAAAAACCGAGAGCCAAATCTAATGTAGTAAGTACGACCAATATGGAAAAGGTATATAAATGAGAATATACTCACAAGTGTGGGTCACCACACAGGCGACCACTGTAATAGCAGATGGGGAGAATTATCACCTGACCCCACTCAGGTATAAAAAGTCGCTCTCTATAGAAAGAAAAAAATGGGGTAACACCCCTCCACCCAGGGTGGACAAGATATGAGTAAAAATGGTTAATAGAGGCGCCAAAATAGGATAAGATGGGTTAAAAACCGTTTTAAAGGAGGGGGTGGGTGGATCCACTACCCTCACTAAAAATGACCAGGCTAAATCAAGCCGTAAATAATGCAAGAAAATATTTATTAGTCTCCAAATACAGTGCAACGCGTTTCACGGGCACACATCCCGCTTCATCAGGCAATTGAGGTAGGAGAACACTAAAGGGGAGAACAAAAAACAAAAGAGAAACAATGCTAGGAGGTACTCAAAAACTTTCACAACCATTTGTCATATTGTTTTCATAAATATCCATAGCAAAATCTGTTTGGTTTTCTAATACGTGGGCTATTTATCCCAATATCTCTAAACATGCCCCTATAAAGTTGTAGATCCATATAATCCTTATGTCTTTATATTATACAGTGCCTATCCCACTATGGTGGATAAAATTTGCATAGATCAGTATAGCAGATATAAATTAGGTGCAGTGTTAATCATGCACGGCGGCATGTAAAAGTGGTAGTATAAAAACCAGTGACACTTACCCAGTGTAGGTCAATTGAAAGCTAGAGCGCCTCTGTAGAACGAGAACGCTCCCCTCTGATTGTTTTTATTGAGTTATTGGCGGCTGGATCTCCCGCCGAGCAGATTAGGGGACCGGAAGCGGACATGACGCTTGGGTCGCACCATGCGTCAAGAATAGACCTGGCCTTAGCAGAAGATAGGGCCGCACAATGTGACAGCTGCGTCGCGTTCATTGTACGCATTACGCATAGAGCGCATGCGTGATGACGCCAGTGCTGGAGTGAAGGGGATTATCAGAGCGTGTGCGGATGGGCGGCGGCGCATGCGTGTAGGCAAAGAGAAGCGCTGTCAGCGCCATGTCTGACCAGGGCAAATTGCCAGGCTTGCTACGAGGCGTGGTAGATTAGTATAGAGACATAGAAAGATGTCTCTATTGGTAAAAAACGTTTTGAGTGACAATCTGGCACTTTCTAGCTGGGACTAACTCCACCCTAATGTACTGCTATCAGGTGAGAGCCCACATCGCTGTAGGGTCATATTAACAGTCACTGTGTGGCTATTTACTGCCACCCAGTGGTTAGAAAGTAAATTGCACCTATCCTGTAACAGTATATGAGTGTGAAACATAATGTATACTTTGAGGAAATTTATCCTTATGTTCACCATCCTTACCTGTAAAAAATTACACACAAGTTATATAACACTCCTTGATGTTGGTGACAAAGATTAGTCGTTAATAGTCGATGGGGTAAACCCATGTTACCCTCAATTAGTGTCCCAATTGGCATAATCATAGTGACTGTATTATAAATAGATAAATAAGAGATACATTCAATAAATACGTTAGAAATAAATACGTTAGAAATAGAGTAAAAATAATACAGAGATTATATAAAAATTGTATAAAAATGTATAAAAAGAAAGTATGGATAAAAGAGAGGACTGTAGTAGAAACTTTTGAATATAAGTTGAGTATAATTAATTAGTAAAAATTTTTAATTAGTATAATTTTTCCAGCACTTCGTTAAGCCCTTCCGGAACGAGGGTTCTTAGTGTCTGGATCCAATACATCTCCTTCGTCCGTATCGCCTCAGAAATAACCGTGGTGTGTATAAGCTCTATGAGCGTGATCCTGAGGAACTTGGGATCTCCATTGTGATGAGTACTGAAGTGTTTGGACACACTGTGTGAGGAGTATTTTTTGAGGATGTTCCTTTTGTGTTGTCCGATTCTATCCCTAACCAATTGTGTGGTACGTCCTACGTACTGTAGTTTACAGGGGCAAGATATAAGGTATATGACGTTTTTTGACATACAGTTTAGGTTGTGTTTAATGCGAAAAGTTATATTTGTAGTAGTGGAATGAAAATTGTCCGTAGTGTCCACAAACTGACAAGCTGTACAGCGTGGGTGATTGCACGGAGAAGAGCCTGGGGTCGCTGAGTCTGTAAGGGGTGTGGCCGGGGTGGAAACGGATCTGAGTTTACTTGGAGCCAAGAGTCCCCGTAAATTCGGGGCCCTTCTAAACGTCAAAAGGGGGTCTTTGGGTAATGTGGGTCTCAGATGTGGATCTTGCATTAAAATCTCCCACCTTTTTTTCAGAATGGACCGGATCTGTGTGTGTTGGGTACTGTAGCCCGTAATGAATCGTGGGAAGACAGGGTTATTCTGGGATTCATTGAGTGACCTATTAATAACTGGAGTGATCATGGCTTTGTGTTTTGCGTCTTGAATGAGTTTTTTCGGGTATCCTCGTTCTGTAAATTTTTTGGTTAACACGGTAGATTGAGACTGAAATATGGATGGGTCTGTACAATTCCCGAAGATTCTGCGATATTGACAATAGGGTGTGTTGGTGGTCCAAGGGCGATAGTGAAAACTGTTAAAATGTATGTAGTTGTTTGAATCAACTGTTTTAAAATGTGTTTTAGTTTTGATAATTGCATCTTGTATGTAGAGTACCAGGTCCAGAAACTCTATAGATGTGGGATGATGTTGGGTAGTGAATGTAAGGCCTGCTGGATTATTGTTGAGATAGTCTAGAAAAGTTGGAATAAGGGTGCGCTCGCCCCTCCAAATCAGTATGAGGTCATCTATATACCTTCTATAAAAAATGATGTTATTGAAATATGGACTTTGGTCATTGAATTTGAGTAACTCCAGATATCCCATCGCTAGATTCACATATGAAGGTGCGAAGAAGCTCCCCATTGCTGTTCCCGTAGCTTGGTGGTAAAAACTGTCTGCAAAAGAGAATACATTGTGTTGCAGAATAAATTCTGCGCAATTTCGCAAGAAATGTTGTTGTGTGGAAGGCATATTGAGGTTGGTTGCTAGATAATGGTCTAATGCCTTGAGTCCAAATGAATGTGGAATGTTTGTATACAGTGATGAAACGTCACATGTCAGCCAACAGTAATCGGCCTTCCATGTGACGTTTTCAAGTAAATTGATGAGATGTTGGGAGTCCTTCAGATAGGATGGTAGTGACTGTACTAGTGGTTGTAGATGTGTGTCCATAAATTTAGATAAATTGCTGGTCATAGAATCTATACCAGATATGATCGGTCTACCAGGAGGGTTCGTGAGATTTTTATGAATTTTTGGAAGGTAGTAGAAGAATGGAGTTTTCGGATGATGATTGATGATAAAATTGCGTTCATTTTTAGTTATAATGTTATTGAGAAAGGCCTGGTTAATGAAGGATTTGAGGATGAGATTATATGTTGGAGTGGGATCTGTGGTGAGCTTCGTGTAGTGAAGGGGGTTGTCCAATAATCTGTGGGATTCTGTAATGTAATCTGTAGTATTGAGGATCACTATACCCCCTCCTTTGTCTGCGGGTTTGATAATGACATCACGGTTGTTCCTAATTGAGTGGAGGGCCTTTTGTTCCAGTTTTGTTAGGTTGGAGGTGGAGGGTTGGGGGTCCAAATCTAATTTTTGAAGGTCACTGAGAACTAGAGTGTAGAAAGTTTCGATGTAGTTACCTTTTGAAGCTGTGGGGTAGAATCTAGATCTGCCTTTCAGCTGAGTAGTGATGAATTTTTCAGTGGCCATGTCATTAGAATTGACTAGATAGGTGGGGTGTTGGTCATTATTGGTAAGGATGAGATTATTGGCAGAGTCTGATAGAATAGATTGGTGTTGTTTAATAGCAAAGTGTCTTTTCAGTGTTAGTTTGCGTATATATGAATTGAGTTCGGCAAACAGTTTGGACATTTGTGAAGTATTGGTAGGGCAAAAGGAAAGACCTTTTTCCAGTAACTGGGTTTCTGCTGTGGAAAGTGTGTGATCAGATAAATTGAAAATGCAGCGCGTTTGTGTGGGGGGCTCTATTGGCGGGTAAGCGATTGCGTGCGGTTTCTTTTTTCTTTTCCCTCTTTTCCCTCTTTTTCTGATTCTGGGAGTAATCGTTTTAATTTGTGTTTGGGTTGGAGGAAGACTCTCGATATAGTTGGGCTGGATAATGGTAGGACCAGTGTGGTTTGTGTGATCGTGGAGGGTAAGTCTAAAAAAGATGAGGTAGATATATTAGCTGGGCTGAAATGGTTGGTAATGAGACCAGGTTTAGTCTGTAGGCCGGTGGTGGGAGTGCAACTGGTGGGCGGAGTGGAAGTGGGGGGCGGTGTGCTGTGAACACTGAGTTGTGAGAGTCCTAAAGTATCCTCATTAGTTGGCTCGTCACTAGGGGCTGTGTGTGTTGGTTGGGTTAAATCTTGTGTCTGGACCGTGTGATGTGTGTTCGTGATGGCCAGTGTGTCCGGAGGGGCCCCGTTATGAAATGTACAATGAGGTGTATTTTTGAAATTGAAATTGAACTTACTGAATGTTTTGGTGGTGGAGGGGGTCAATGGTGCACTGGCTTGTGAATTGGCCTTAGTTTTGGTGGGTTGAGGTTTCTTGTTGAAACCTATCTTTTTCGGAGGGGGAAGAAGGTTGGGATTCTGATGGGATATTTTCGTTTTGTCTTTTTCAATAAGTGCTTTGGTCAGAATATCAGAGTGTGCAAAACTGAATTTTGGGGTCAATAGGCTGAGAGCCTTACCCTCTGTGGGTAAAGGGGTTTTAACTTGGGGTGTGATTGGTGGACCCAGTCCAGGAGGGGGAATCCACGGGGGTGGGGGGAAGGGTGGAAACCGTGATGGGGGTGGGGGTAGTGAAGGGGGTGGGATGTTGAGACTCATGAGTGGTAGTGGGGGTGGTATGGGGTTTTGTGGTGGTCTAGGGACAGTGGGGGGAAATCTGGGTTTCCTTTCCCTTTCTCTGTTGGTGGATAAAATTTGCATAGATCAGTATAGCAGATATAAATTAGGTGCAGTGTTAATCATGCACGGCGGCATGTAAAAGTGGTAGTATAAAAACCAGTGACACTTACGCAGTGTAGGTCAATTGAAAGCTAGAGCGCCTCTGTAGAACGAGAACGCTCCCCTCTGATTGTTTTTATTGAGTTATTGGCGGCTGGATCTCCCGCCGAGCAGATTAGGGGACCGGAAGCGGACATGACGCTTGGGTCGCACCATGCGTCAAGAATAGACCTGGCCTTAGCAGAAGATAGGGCCGCACAATGTGACAGCTGCGTCGCGTTCATTGTACGCATTACGCATAGAGCGCATGCGTGATGACGCCAATCATAGAGCTTATACACACCACGGTTATTTCTGAGGCGATACGGACGAAGGAGATGTATTGGATCCAGACACTAAGAACCCTCGTTCCGGAAGGGCTTAACGAAGTGCTGGAAAAATTATACTAATTAAAAAATTTTACTAATTAATTATACTCAACTTATATTCAAAAGTTTCTACTACAGTCCTCTCTTTTATCCATACTTTCTTTTTATACATTTTTATACAATTTTTATATAATCTCTGTATTATTTTTACTCTATTTCTAACGTATTTATTTCTAACGTATTTATTGAATGTATCTCTTATTTATCTATTTATAATACAGTCACTATGATTATGCCAATTGGGACACTAATTGAGGGTAACATGGGTTTACCCCATCGACTATTAACGACTAATCTTTGTCACCAACATCAAGGAGTGTTATATAACTTGTGTGTAATTTTTTACAGGTAAGGATGGTGAACATAAGGATAAATTTCCTCAAAGTATACATTATGTTTCACACTCATATACTGTTACAGGATAGGTGCAATTTACTTTCTAACCACTGGGTGGCAGTAAATAGCCACACAGTGACTGTTAATATGACCCTACAGCGATGTGGGCTCTCACCTGATAGCAGTACATTAGGGTGTAGTTAGTCCCAGCTAGAAAGTGCCAGATTGTCACTCAAAACGTTTTTTACCAATAGAGACATCTTTCTATGTCTCTATACTAATCTACCACGCCTCGTAGCAAGCCTGGCAATTTGCCCTGGTCAGACATGGCGCTGACAGCGCTTCTCTTTGCCTACACGCATGCGCCGCCGCCCATCCGCACACGCTCCGACAATCCCCTTCACTCCAGCACTGGCGTCATCACGCATGCGCTCTATGCGTAATGCGTACAATGAACGCGACGCAGCTGTCACATTGTGCGGCCCTATCTTCTGCTAAGGCCAGGTCTATTCTTGACGCATGGTGCGACCCAAGCGTCATGTCCGCTTCCGGTCCCCTAATCTGCTCGGCGGGAGATCCAGCCGCCAATAACTCAATAAAAACAATCAGAGGGGAGCGTTCTCGTTCTACAGAGGCGCTCTAGCTTTCAATTGACCTACACTGGGTAAGTGTCACTGGTTTTTATACTACCACTTTTACATGCCGCCGTGCATGATTAACACTGCACCTAATTTATATCTGCTATACTGATCTATGCAAATTTTATCCACCATAGTGGGATAGGCACTGTATAATATAAAGACATAAGGATTATATGGATCTACAACTTTATAGGGGCATGTTTAGAGATATTGGGATAAATAGCCCACGTATTAGAAAAACAAACAGATTTTGCTATGGATATTTATGAAAACAATATGACAAATGGTTGTGAAAGTTTTTGAGTACCTCCTAGCATTGTTTCTCTTTTGTTTTTTGTTCTCCCCTTTAGTGTTCTCCTACCTCAATTGCCTGATGAAGCGGGATGTGTGCCCGTAAAACGCGTTGCACTGTATTTGGAGACTAATAAATATTTTCTTGCATTATTTACGGCTTGATTTAGCCTGGTCATTTTTAGTGAGGGTAGTGGATCCACCCACCCCCTCCTTTTAAACGGTTTTTAACCCATCTTATCCTATTTTGAAGACAAAGATTGTTCACCATCATGGTTCAGGGGAAGAATACAGAAAGCTGTCTCAGATATTTCAGCTGTCTGTTTCCACAGTTAGGAACATATTTGAGGAAATGGAAGACCACAGGCTCAGCTCAAGTTAAAATGGACCCAAATTAAAAATACAAGATTTCATAAATAAAATCTATTTCTAAATTATAATAATAAATAGCAGCCTTTTTTCGGTTGCATGATGACAAATATAAAATATTTTACATTTATTGTAGGAACCCCTCCCTTCCTTTCAAATTGCCGGACAAAATCCGGCAAACTGTGGTGTCCAGCAATGGAGGAATTGCTAATGGCTGCCCCCAGTATAACCCTATTTATGAAAAGAGAAGGGTGAAAAGCATGCACTGAAATGCTCATAGGTTTGAAGGAGTGTTTATTTATCTTTGTATGTGTTAGAGTGGTGCAACTAAATATTTTTAATTAAAAAAAATGTTTGGTTTGGGTCCGCTTTAAGGCTCGAAGTGGCAGACCAAGAAAAAACTCAAATAGACAGAAGCAACAAATGGTGAGAACAGTCAGAGTCAACCCACAAACCAGCACCAAAGACCTACAACATCATCTTGCTGCAGATGAAGTCACTGTGCATCGTTTAACCATTCGGCACACTTTACACAAGGAGATGCTGTATGTGAGAGTGATGCAGAGGAAGCCTTTTCTCCGCCCACAGCACAAACAGAGCAGCTTGAAGTATGCTTAAGCACATTTGGACTAGCCTGCTTCATTTTGGAATAAGGTGCTGTGGACTGATGAAACTAAAATTTAGTTATTTGGGCATAACAAGGGGCATTGTGCATGGAGGAAAAACAACACAGCATTCCAAGAAAAACACATGCTACCTACAGTAAAATATGGTGGTGGTTCCATCATGCTGTGGGGCTGTGTGGCCAGTGCAGGGACTGGGAATCTTGTCAAAGTTGAAAGACGCATGGATTCCACTCAGTATCAGCAGATTCTGGAGACCAATGTCCAGGAATCGGTGACAAAGCTGAAGCTGCTTCCAGGTCTGGATATTTCAACAAGACAACGACCCTAAACACTGCTCAAAATCCACTAAGGCATTCATGCAGAGGAACAAGTACAACTTTCTGGAATGGCCATCTCAGTCCCCAGACCTGAATATAATTGAAAATCTGTGGTGTGAGTTAAAGAGAGCTGTCCATGCTCGGAAGCCATAAAACCTGAATGAACTAGAGATGTTTTGTAAAGAGGAATGGTCCAAAATACCTTCAACCAGAATCCAGACTCTAATTAGAACCTACAGGAAGCGTTTAGAGGCTGTAATTTCTGCAAAAGGAGGATCTACTAAATATTGATTTCATTTCTTTTTGTGGTGCCCAAATTTATGCACCTGCCTAATTTTGTTTAAACAATTATTGCACACTTTCTGCAAATCCAATAAACTTAATTTCACTTCTCAAATATCACTGTGTGTGTCTCCTATATGATATATTTAACTGACATTTTTTATTGTAACAACCAACGATTTATACAGGAAAATCATGACGATTAGCAAGATTGCCCAAACTTTTGCATCCCACTGTATACAATATGTTGTGAAAAGTATATAAGCACATAAAAAGTATAAAAGCACATGTACATCACTCCCTCATTGGCCTCAATTCCCAAAGCATTACCGCATTCGGTAATGCAAAAATACTGCTGAATTTTCCAATCGTTAAATGCCAATTCACTAAACCTATAACCGCACTGAAAAGCAAAACTACCAACCTATATTATTTGGAATAATGAATGAATTTTCGCAATGACAATTTTGGCCGTAATTACGATTTTGCATAATTAAGTTACGCAAAATAACGTTCAGGGAATTTACTAAACGATCTGAACCAGGGCCGGGCCGAGGCATAGGCTGGAGAGGCTCCAGCCTCAGGGCGCAATGTAGGAGGGGGAGCAGAATTCATTCAGCTGTCATTCCTAATTGTGTTTGAAGCAGAAAGAAATAAGAAAAGGGGATACATAGCAGTGACTGCAAGCCAGATAACTAGATATTAAGGTGTTGGGGAGGTTGTGGGCCCTGTGGCGCCTCTTAGTCTAATAGCAATCAGTGTTTGATGGCTCGGGTGGCAGGGATGGAGGGGCGCACTTTAGTGTCTCAGCCTTGGGTGCTGGAGGACCTTGTCCCTGCTCTGATCTGAACATATTTTCACATAAGTGAGTCTATGTGATAAAATGTATGGGGCATGCATGCAAAAATTCATTTTCACCAAAAGCATTGAAGCCAATGGCACAAGAAAAAACATTTTCACATAGATACAGTAGATATGCCAGTCTCTGATTTGCTAGTCGTGATCATGTGCTAAAGCAAAGCAGGATATGATTGCAGCAAATCAGAGCTTTGCAAATCTATCAGCTGATCAAACAAATCACATGATTCTCTATGAGTTCTTCTACAGTAGACATTACTAAATGAATATTTAGCAGAATTCATGAGATAAACAGCTCAAGGGAAGGTTGAGTCACTAAACTCCATAAAAATTGCAGTGCAAAATATCACTTTGCCTTCTTAGAACAGAAGGCATTTGCAATTATCCATCTTTATGTGAGCCAGAAAGAATGGTCATGTGCTTACAGCTATGTGCGCAATCACACCTTACACTGCTAGTGCTACTGTAAAGACCAGTATAATTGCTGTGCACGGTCATTGGTCAATGTACAGACATTTTTTTTTAAAGATTCTTTATTTTTGATATTTTCACAATAAACAAAAGCAGTACACGTATGCACAAGAGTATAACATAATACAAGGTTCACATAAACAATCGACCATGGATGCACGTATGACAATGGGCAAAGTTGGTGCAGAAATCCAGCACTGCAAATAAGGATACCAGAGTGCCAAGTGATAGTAGCTCAATAGTCCCTGGTGTCTATGCACAGAAATGTTAATGGAGTTTAGAGAGCACTGCAACTCCAAGAAAAGATAAATCATGAGTTAAGCCAAAGCAGAAAAGATACATTGGGGTTGATTCATTAATAGGTGTTAATATTGCCATGCAAAATTAGCATGACCTGCTGGTACATGTTACCATTACTACAATAATGCGCGTTACTTAAAGAGGAACTTAAAGTGGACCTGAACTTTTGCACAGGACAGAAGGAGAACATAGAGAAATGCACCCTGTATGTATTTAGAGAGTTTAGCCTGTCTAATTCCCCTTCATTTGTGTCTAATCACAAGTTGCATTCTGATCTCTCTCCTGGGTCACATGACTGCCACAGCAGAGATGGCAGATAAGCCCATTTGAAAGCACAGGCTGTAAACAATATGTCTGCTTCCATCAATCAGGAAGTAGAAACAGTGCAGATTTATTTTAGGATTTGTATCGGCTGTAACAAAGAAATGTTTTTGTTTAAAAGTTATTATGCTGTTGTGTATCTTTTAGAGTAGAGAGGAGGTCGGAGTTCAGATCCACTTTAAGCAAAAAGTGAAAAATATAAACCAATACATTGCAAAGTGAGAAGTTAAAAAAACAGAAGAGAAATCAAGAAATGATTCATGTTTAATAATAAAGTTATGTTTAAAAGCAATATAATTATTGTTCATTTGATTGTGAATTCATTAATACGGCACATTTTTGGTTTAGCATATGTTAAATTGAATCCGAGGTGAAAACTGATGAAATAAACAATTGCATTTATCCTCCTATGACCTTTTTTTCGATATTCCATGGTTTTATTTTATATTTAAATATTTACAGAGTGTATTGAATGTTTGTTGTCTCTGCTCAGTGGTAGCCTATTAAGTGCTCCTGAAAATACATGAACTATTCACCTTTTAGTATCTCTCCTTGCACTCTCTGCTAGGAAAACTTTTATGGCTGTAATTTGCTTATCAGTGATGTTAACTATATTCCCATTAAGGTACCAACAAGACTGAAGCTGTCACTTCCATGCCTAGAAATTAACTCTTTCAGGCAGGATGACTAAAAATTTGAAACAGGCTGTCTACATGTGGGGTTGATGTGGCTGTGTAATATTTAAGCTATAGGTTTGCTATACACCAGCGGTTCTGGATGTACAGTAAGCCTGGCTTCAGGGACATAAAGAGATAATTTGCATATTGCATTTGCACTTTGTGTTGTACACTAGCAAAGTGTGCATTACTTAGGTAACGCGAGTTGTGCTATTTGTACAACGTGTGCTATGTAACTGGTGTATCTACTGGTAAAATTGTCATGTGCTGCCAGCGCACAATTTTACTGCAGTTTGCTAAATATGCCTCTAGGTCTAATGTACTACTCAGTGACTGAACGGACAGCGAGCTCAAAACAGATGGGTCTAAGCTAGCAGTGATTTTCTATGGGCTGGTTCAAATTCATCCTTTTGTATTGTGTCTGCCTTTATCTGTCCCGTTTCCATAACATAAAACGAATAAATACTGAAGTATGATTTTCTTGGACAGCGGACATCTATGTAATCTAATAAATGGCCATGAACAAAATGGCCAATGGCAATGAACACAGCGCACTCCTGGAGCGGTATAGAATATCAACATTGCTATGGCTGGGCAATCACATCTCCAGTCACATATACATCTGGCTCCGCTGGGAAACACTACATGATAGACATTGCTTTGACGTACATATTGCTGAGCATGTAAGACTCACTCGGCTGTAACTGTAAGGTAATAGATCATTTCCTGTCAGTATTTCCAGTTATTTGCTTTAATATGTGCCTAACAAAAACGTGCTATATTAATAACATTTACAGACAAATTGTGAGAATCTCCTCAGCTGCCTGTGCAGACAGGCAGCGTTTTGATCACTGTTCACGTCTGCATTCTGCAGGTCTCTTTAAGAGAGACCTTCTGTCAGTTCTGCAGCTTGCTGCTGAGGAATTTGCATACATTCGTTATGCAAATCCCCTACCTGCCTCCTGTGATGACTGGCAGTATAAAGGTTGGGATTACCCACAGTCCTTTGCTGGTCATTCCTTCAGGGTTTGTAGTACACACTCCTAGTGAGTGTCAGCCATGCTCTTGGTTTGAAGATCAGCTTAGAGTAATTCCTGGAAACTGTGCTAGGCAGATTTCCCTAGTGCAGTTAGGATTGTTTATCCGTTTTGTTTGTCTGTTGCGATTGTCCTGTCCCAGCGGTGGTCGATAGGAAGTCGTTCTGATCTCTGTTCTTGGAGCATAGCTGGTGCAGCGGTTGCTACCAGCTATCTCTTCTGTTCTGCCTCTCTGGATCGCGCTAGCCACTTTTTGCTAGCACTGTGAATCCTTCTGTTCTGTCTCCTGGGATCGCGCTAGCCACTTTTCGCTGGCGCTGTGGATCCTTCTGTTCTGTCTCCTGGGATCGCGCTGGCCACTTTTCGCTAGTGCTGTGGATCCTTCTGTTCTGCTACTCTGTACCTGGATCTCACTCGCTTCTCGCTGGTGCTGTGGATCCAGTCTCTCGCTTGTCCCTGTTTTTGTGTGTCTGTCCTGTCTGCTACGGACACTTGCTGGAGGCTTGGTGAGGTAACCGTTAAGCAAGCGTTCGCGTCCTCTGTTTCATGTTTGTCTGTCGATGGTTAGTTAGGCGTGCTTGTCTCTATTGTGCTTATCACGTGGAGACCACGCATAACCGCGTGCACTGTTGCGAATGAGTGCGATGTTCGCGGTTAGCTAGCGTTTGTTATTTTCCGTATCTCCTCATTGTATGATTTGCTGTGCCTTTGCTACTCTCGTGCTCCGCCTTGCTGTAGCCTTGTGTCACGTCTGGCGATCGCACCTCTCGCGATCGCGTTCCTGCTTCTTATCTGCTGTGGTGTGTGCACAGTCGCGGGTTGGCGACTAGTTTTATGCACACACACACAATCTGTCTCTGTGCTCACTTTCAATCGCTTCTCTTGAGATTGCGTTTCTTCCCTTCGTACAATTCCTGTCTGGCGTGTGTGGTAGGGCAGAGGAGCTGTTCCTCTGCACTCCACAGCTCCACCTGCAGACAGGAATTTCCCTCTGCAGGTGCATAGCACCTAGCCTGGGTGTCCTCAATTATACGCTTGTGGAGGAAATCCGCCGCGTCAGCGCACGTCTGGTGCGCTGACCACGGAGACGATTCCACAATCGTTACACAAATGACCAATAAATATATTGCTTTGAAACATAACTTCATTATCCTGTGTACTGTAAGAGGGATTTATCAGAATGCACAGAGCACGCCCATAACATGTAGGCCTTAACCACTTAAAGGAAACATCCCAGCTATTGAAAAAAAAAAATACCCACTTACCTGGGGCTTCCTCCAGCCCGTGGCAGCCGTCCTGTGTCCTCGCCGCAGTCACGTCACTGCACAGTACAGGGATATGGAGGCTGCCATATTTATTTCCTTTTAAATAATGCTAGTTGCCTAGCTATCCTGTTGACCTTCTGCCTCAAATACTTTTAGCCATAGGCCCTGAGCATGAGTTCAGGTGTTTCTGACATTATGGTCAGATCTGACAAGATTAACTATCTACTGGTATTGTTTAAAAGTAAATAAATAGTTACCTTAGGGACTGAATTTTTTTAATATGTATGTTGTGAGAGTATATTACTGTTATTTTTTGCCTACATGGACTTGTAAGTAGTGTTGGATGCAAAACTGAACAATAACCCGGACAAATGAGCAAATACAATGTGTGGGTTTTATGCATAGTAGAAATGGCTGAAAACTTAGAAATAATAATTTTTGTTCCAATTTTTTTCTTACAATTCCACTTAAAATGCATTTATAATAAAATAATTGTTAGCAAAATGTACCACCCAAAGAAAACCTAATTGGTGGCAAAAAAAACAACAACAAGATATAGATCATTTAGGAGTGATAAGTGGTGATAAAATTATTGGCAAATAAATGGGAGAGGCGCAGACAGGGGGAAATTGCTTCCGTCCTTAAAGGGAAGGTCCAGGCTAAAAAATAAACAAAAATCAAGGGCACAGTACGGCTGCCAAGGGCTGGAGGAAGCCCGAGGAAAGTTGATTTTTTTTAGCCTGAAAGTGTCCTTTAAGGTGAAAACACCTGCGGGCTGAAGTGGTTAAGGCCAAGTTCAAGTACACTGTATGCGATGCAACGTGCAGTCCAGCTTTCCTGCGTTGCGTAGTGCGTATTTGCTCTCACAGAGAATGCAAAGCAATGGTCACTGAGAATGTGGTCTTAAAGGGAACCTGAAGTGAGAGGGATATGGGGGCTGCCATACAGTGGCGTAGCTAGAAATTATGGGGCCCCATAGGAAAATTTTCATGGGGCTCTAGGAACTAAGCACTCTTGAACAATGTCACTTGCCCCTACTCTATGGATATGAGTTGATTGGGCAATTTACATTTCTGTGCAATGTACATTGTGTATAGTCCTTGGGCTAAGAGACAAAGTCAGAGGGCAGCGAAACAATAGAAAATTGAATATTGAACACATAAGGTACAACCTGGGCCCCCTCTTCTCCAGGGCCCCATAGCAGTTGCAATGGCTGCTATGGCTATTGCTACGCCACTGCTGCCATATTTATTTTATTTTAAACAATGCAGATCGCCTGGCTGTCCTGCTGATGCTGTGTTTCTAATGCTTTTATTCATAGACCGTGAACGACCATGCAGATCTGATTGAAGTCTGACTGGATTAGCTGCATGCTTGTTTCTGGTGTGATTCAGACACTACTGCAGCCAAAGAGATCAGCAGGACTGCCAGGCAACTGGTATTGTTTAAAATGAACCTGAAGCCAAATTAAAACAAAAAAACAGATACTTACCTAAGGAGAGAGGGAAAGGCTCTGTATCCTATAGAGCCTTCCTGTGCCTCTCCTACCCCCTTCCTCACTGCACTGTCTCCTCAGCTAGCAGTCTCCAACCGATAGGTGACTGCTCTCTTCCACCGTGGGATTCTTCAGAGGTGTTCAGGAGCCCGAATGCTTCCAGAGATGTGCCGCTCCACATTGCGCATGCGAGAGCACGCTCTCTCCTGCACTCACACATGCGCAATACGGAGCCACCCATCTTCGGGAGCACTCGGGCCCCCAAAGACTTCAGAAGCCTCCCGTCGCAGGAGAATTGCACGAGGGTGACAGCACTGGAATGAGGGGACCGTGAGAGGAGAGGGAAGGCTCGGTAGGACTATGAGCCTTACCCCTCCTAAGGTAAGTATCTGTTGTTGTTTTGCTTTCGTATTTTGTTTTTATTTGGCTTTAGGTTTGCTTTAAAAGAAAATACATATGGTTGCTTCCATATCCCTCTCACCTCAGGTTCTCTTTAAAGGATACCCGAGGTGACGTGTGACATGATGAGATAGACATGGGTATGTACAGTGCCTAACACACAGATAACTGTGCTGTGTTTTTTTTTCCTTTCTCTGCCTGAAAGAGTTAAATATCAGGAATGTAAGTGGCTGACTCAGTCCTGACTCAGACAGGAAGTGACTACAGTGTGACTCTCACTGATCAGAAATTCCAACTATAAAACACTATCCTTGCAGAAAATGGCTTCTGAGAGCAGGAAAGAGATAAAAAGATCCAATAGTTCATAGATTTTAGCTCTGGCATACTTAACAAATTTTGGTTCCTGGACGTAGAACCATGCGCGCTCCCGCGGCCGATCACGCGCGTGCACGCGCACTCCCAGCTGCGGATTCGGTCGCCACGGAATCAATGTATCGGGCTATGGTGCCCGATCACTGATTCCTCTCCCCCGCTGAAAAAGCGACAGCTTCTCTCGGAAGCTGTGCTTTTTCTGGCTGTTCCCTCTCCGATGCGTCACTCTAATGGTGGCCATACATGGTACAATAAAAAAGTTAGATTTTCCCGTTTATTTGATCTAAATGATCGAATCGAATGAAAGTTGAAAATATTTTTTTTTCGATCAAGAAATTCGAACGATTATCCCGTTTTTTCTGGAAAAATGATCGGACATGCTGGAAAAATCTTTATATTCGATCTAATGGAATAATCGAACTAAATTATCTAATTGAAAAATTGTACCATGTATGGCCACCTTAAGCGTGTGTTACGCTTAGAGTGACGTCATGTAAACAAACTCATGGCCGCCATCTTGTGGCCCAAAAAGTAATACTACAACTGAAAGTAAAAAAAAATAAAAATTAACACACAAAACATGTAAATATTTACCTAAGGGTCTAAACTTTTTAAATATCGATGTAAAGATGAAATATTTCTAAAAAATTTTTTATTTTAAACTTGTAAATAGTGATAGAAGCAAAATGGAAAAAAATGCACCTTTATTTCCAAATAAAATATTGTCGCCATACATTGTGATAGGGACATAATTTTAACGGTGTAATAACCAGGACATATGGGCAAATACAATACGTGAGTTTTAATTATGGAGGCATGTATTATTTTAAAACTATAATGGCTGAAAACTGAGAAATAATGAATTTTTCCATTTTTTTCTTATTCTTCCTGTTAAAATGCACTTACAGTAAAGTGGCTCTTAGCAAAATGTACCCCCCAAAGAAAGCCTAATTGGTGGCGGAAAAAACAAGATATAGATCAGTTCATTGTGATAAGTAGTGATAAAGTTATAGGCTAATGAATGGGAGGTGAACATTTCTCACGTGAAAACGACAGAATGCGAATGGGTTAAATGAATGTGTCATTGAGCAAAAACAATCAAATAGTTAAAACTTAAAAAGTAGATTTAAACATAAAATAAAACTGTGGAATATCTTAAAAAGTCAAGGAAGATAGATACAATTGTTAATTTCATTGGTTTATTTTCGCTTTGGGTGTCCTTTAAAGTGGTATCGTCACCATAAAAATCAAATTTCAACAGCAACTGGTCTGAGTGTATTAAGTGATAAAGATGCTAATCCTGCATTCAAAACTTTCAAAACATTTTCTGCTGTTATGATTTGGAGTTATCATATACTTTAGGAGCACTGGCCCTTTAGTAGTCGGTGCCAAAGAATTGCATGCTGGGGGTTCTTTTTATCTATAATATATTCCTCCTCTTTCCTTTATTTCCCTGTCTGCTGCTTATCTGAAACCTGATCCCCTACTCACTTGTGTTTACAAGCAAGGCTGAGGTGACTCAGTGATTGGAGGAGACAAGAAAAAAGGTAAAGGGCAGAAATGACATCACGAGTTAGCCTTTACTGTGGGCAAAAGACATGGCCCCAACCAGGAACAGAATTCTCGTCATTTACTATATAACATTCACTGAAATCAAAACGTGGACAGTACAATACATGTGTTATGTAAGTAGATCAAGTATTTATCTACTGTAAATATGTTTTTTTCCCTGGAATAGTATGGCTGATCCTAGCAAATTTGCTACCCTCACAAAAACCAAGGATATATGTTTGTATGCCAGTTGTAGACATTTTGCTGCCTGTGGCAAACTTGTGAGGATACGCCCCCACACCCCAATTGATTTGGAATAATCGCACAGCACCCGACAATTTACTCTGCTTCATATGTTCTCACATGACACGCTGCAGCTCCGCACAATAGCACACTGGCTGGCTGTGAGTCTGTGACAAGGAAACTGCTTACCCTCAGCCACTCCATTCCTCTTCAGGAAGGTACACACAGTATAAAAATGCTGCCCCTGAAATCTCTGTGCCTGATGCAAATGTTTCACCTTGCTTCATGAGAGAACCGGCCCTGTTTGTATGCTAATACTTTTCTGCACCTATCAGTCTGTAAAATGTGGGAAAATACCCATAAATTGCTACCCTTGCGGACACGAAGCGTTTAATAGGATAGACTTTACCCGACTGTCTCATAGAGGCATTGCGCTGATAATTGCCTTAAATGATATGTTTATAGAAAGGTTAGGCATGAGTCCGCAGTATATATAATAGCAGCTCTGTCAGAGACCGGCCTGAGATGATGATTACTTGCTAAATGCTTATTAGCATAGAAATGATTGTTTTGAAACTGTTTTTCATGGTTAGTGAAATTAATTATGCGTAACACTTAAAAAGGGTTAGCAATTTACCGCCCGAGGGGCATCAGGGCTTTCTTAAAAAGGCGCTTATCACACGAATTGTAGAAAACGCTGAATTAGTTTGTCTTTCCAGCAATATTTTATTTAAGGCTACAACGGAAAATTATTTTGTCATATAATTTGCAGATGAGTTTAATATACTCCCCCCTGCAAGAGGAGAGGAAGAGCCTATAAAAATATGTCTGAGAATTAAAGAGAACCTGACTGTGAGAATCTGCTCAGCTGCCTGTGCAGACAGGCAGCGTTTTGATCAGGGCCGGATTTGTACTTTTTACCGCCCAAGGCCCATTACCTCCAGCCGCCCCATGACAACAACGTGGTTAGGATAGGGTTATCGGTCATACAAAAGGGGGAGGTTAGAAATACTAATAGATCAGGTTATTAGGTTTAGGTATTTACAAAAAAAAAAAAAAAAAAGTGCTTAGGAAAGATTAAAAGCTAGGCCTTTTGGCAATTTAGGTTGAGGCTAGGAATTTGAGAATAGCATTATGAGCAAAGGGTTCAAATTAAGTATCAGGTTAGAGTAAAGCTGGCCATACAATTATAGATTTCTACCCAATGTTCCAAAGCGATCGGCTCCTTTCTGAAAGGAATCAGTTTAGAAGGAATTGATTCCTACCACACACAGCACATTCATTTTTAATAGATTCCAGCAGGTTATCTATTGAAAACTGATCGAACCCCAACGCTGCACTGTTTGATATAATGCAATGCTATGGCCTATCAATCATCTGCCACTCCTGCTCCACCACCAACTGACCCAGGTGTCCTGTTTGATCGATACTTTAGATCAATTTCTGGCCAAATTCAATCAAAAATAAAGGAATTGATTTCCATTTGATTTGATCAGAGTGAACAAATCTGCAGGGAATCAAATTAGAAATTCAATGTGCGTGTATGGGGACCACTATCGCGAAAAAAGTAGGCAGTTACAATCTGACAGGTTTTGGGCCACTCCATCTCCTCATGGGGGATTCTCAGGGTTTTCTTTGTTTTCAACAGCATTTCCTGAACAGCAGTTTAACTGCCAGAATAGTAAGATACCAGCCATCCTCCCTACTCACTTGCACACTATTATGTCAGTTAGACTTAGCAACTGCTGTTCAGGAAATGCTGCTGAAAACAAAGAAAACCCTGAGAATCGCTCATGAGGAGATGGACTGGCCCAAAACCTGTCGGTTCTGTCAGATATTAACTGCCTAGTTTTTTCACCATAGTGGTCCTTTAAAGTGCTGCAGAAGATGTTAGCACTATATAAATACATAATAATAATGTAGGGCATTAGACTATGACAGGGTTAGATTGTGAGCTCCTCTGAGGACAGTCAGTGACATGACTATGTACTCTGTAATGTGCTGCAGAAGATGTCAGTGCTATATAAATACATAATAATAATATGGTAGGACATTAGACTATGACTATGGTAGGATTAGATTGTGAGCTCCTCTGAGGAAAGTTAGTGGCATGACTATATACTCTGTAAAGTGCTGCAGAAGATGTCAGTGCTATATAAATACATATTAATAATATGGTAGGACATTACACTATGACTATGGTAGGATTAGAGTGTGACCTCCTCTGAGGAAAGTTAGTGACATGACTATGTACTCTGTAAAGTGCTGCAGAAGATGTCAGTGCTATATAAATACATAATAATAATGTAGGACATTAGACCCTGACTATGGTAGGATTAGATGCATGCCACTCCCCCACCTGCTGCGTGACGTCACTCACGTGCCGCTTTGTTGTCCCTCTACCCCCCCTACATGACAACAGAATGCCTTGTCAGTTACACAGCTGACCCGCATCTGTACAGTCCAGCCCAGCATTGTCACCCAAGGGGATTGGGTCTTGATTCCGGACAGGTGCCAGTCACAGGTGTGTACACACCTTAACAACAACCCATAAGTACTAAGAGCTGTGCAAACTAATCAGGCTGCATCAATTAGATAAAAACAAGTGTAATAAGTTTGTAGTCAACTTTAAAAAGTGCTTTTATCCATATAAAGTAGCTGCAGGGAGAAAGTGCTGGTGCTCAAACATAGAAACAATTAGGTTGATTCATGAAATGCTAATGCGCTAAGCCACGTGGGTTAAACCGGTGAACGCACGCTATCAGCGTAACGAGCACTCTTGGCTATGCGTGCTTCTTTGAAGTACAGTGCGATGGTATGTAGCATGACCGTCATACTTTACTAGTGCGGCTAAATGTAGCAGCAGCCACGCTAGTAACGTATGACGGTCGTGCTACATACCATCGCACTGTACTTTAAAGAAGCACACATAGCCAAGAGCGCTCGTTACGCTGATAGCGTGCGTTCACCGGTTTAACCCACGTGGCTTAGCGCATTTAGTATTTCATGAATCAACCTCCAATATCCTTTAAAAAACAGGGTGAACCACTTATCTCAGAAGACTAAAAGTGCAATAAGAAAAGGAACAAGTGTGAATAGCTGTGCTAGGGCAATGGAAAGACAAATGACTGTGGGGGGAGGAGAAGGCAAACAATTCTACCTAATGAAAATGATGAAAGGAATGACAGGGGTGCATGGAGAGAAGAGATGGAAGCCAGGCTACAGGAGGAGGACAGAGGGGAGCAACAGGCAGCCCTGTGTTAGTAGCTTCAGGAGTCACAGGCTCCCGAGAAGGAAGAAGGAGGGGGGAGAGAGAGGGATCCCAGCTGGTCACCCATTGCACAGGACCAGGCAGGCACAGCGTGATTCTAGTCTGTTCTGCAGACACTTCTACTCCCTCCCTTGCCTCTCACAGCGAGCGCTGCCACCATACACAGATACCTTTGCTGTGCTCAGAGTAGCCGCCCTTCTTCCTAAAACTGAATCTCGCGGCTTGCTAGTGATGGGTCGTTCGCGAACGAGCCGGCTCTAAGAGCCGGCTCTTTGCTGTGAACGACAAGAGCCGGTTCTCATTTTTTAAAGAGCCGATGCCTCAGCCGCCCCACACAGCTCTGATTTGCTGTGTAATAAAGGGCGCTGAGGCATGCTGGGAGATGTAGTCCTGTAGTTGCAGCTTGTAGGTGTGTATGGAGCAGAGCAGTAGCAGGAGGGATTGGGGCAGTCAGCGAAGCAGTCTGGAGTTGTCATGGAGATGGGGGCGGGGCTTTTACTCCGATTCTGAGTGGTGTCCAGTGATATTTAATGAAGAGCCGATTGAGAGCCGTAAGAGCCGGCTCTCTAATGGGAGCCGATTCGGAAGAGCCGATTCTCCGAGAAGAGCCGGAATTCCCATCACTACGGCTTGCTTCTCTGCTCAGCCCCTCCTCCCTCAGTGTCAGAGTGGAGAGGAAAGGAGGGGAGGGGCGCTTTCCTCCGTGCAGTTCGTAGCAGAGACAGTAGACAGCTGATCTGCTGCCTGGTGTACAGTGTGCGACAGCCGCCCCAGCTCTCTTGTCGGCTGGTTTCCGCCCTAGGAACCGGCCTAGGTGGCCTGTGCGGAAATCCGGCCCTGGTTTTGACCACTGTTCACGTCTGCATTCTGCAGGTCTCTTTAAGAGAGACCTTCTGTCAGTTCTGCAGCTTGTGTTGCTGAGGAATTTGCATACATTAGTCATGCAAATCCCTTACCTGCCTTCTTTTGATGACTGGCACTATAAAAGCATTGTGCTCCCAGAATGCTTTGCTGGACATTTCCCTTCCATGGTCTGTTCCTGATGGACACTGCTGGAGTGTCAGCCGTTGCTATGTAGTATACAATCCTAGTGAGTGTCAGCCATGCTACTTCTCGTTGAAGATTAGTTTAGAGTTATTCGTGGGACTGCGCTAGGCAGATTCCCTAGTCTTGTTAGGATTGTATTATTTGTATTGCCTGTTCTGTCTGTCTGTGGGGTGCTAACCAGAGCAGCGGTTGCTACTGGTAGGCCCTTCTGTTCTGTTATTATCTTCTCTGGATCGCACTAGTCTCTTTGCGCTAGTGCTGTGGATCCTTCTGTTCTGTCTCCTGGGATCGCGCTAGCTACTTTTCGCTAGCGCTGGGGATCCTTCTGTTCTGTCTTCTGGGATCGCACTAGCCACTTTTCGCTAGCGCTGGGGATCCTTCTGTTCTGCTACTCTGTCTCCTGGGATCGCGCTAGCTACTTTTCGCTAGCGCTGGGGATCCTTCTGTTCTGTCTTCTGGGATCGCGCTAGCCACTTTTCGCTAGCACTGGGGATCCTTCTGTCGCATGTCCCTGTTTTCGTGTGTCTGTCTTGTCTGCTGCGCTTGCTGGAGGCTCGGTGAGGTAACCGTTAAGCAAGCGCTCGCATCCTCTGTTTCATGTTTGTCTGTTAATGGTTAGTTAGGAGTGCTTGTCTCTATTGTGCTTATCACGTGGAGACCGCGCATAACCACGTGCACTCTTGCGAATGAGTGCGGTGTTCGCGGTTAGCTAGCGTTTGTTATTTTCCGTATCTCCTTATTGTATTATTTGCTGTGCCTTTGCTACTCTCGTGCTCCGCCTTGCTGTAACCTTGTGTCACGTCTGGCGATCGCACCTCTCGCGATCGCGTTCCTGCTTCTTATCTGCTGTGGTGTGTGCACAGTCGCGGGTTGGCGACTAATTTTATGCACACACACAATCTGTCTCTGTGCTCACTCTCAATCGCTTCTCTTGCGATTGCGTTTCTTCCCTTCGTACAATTCCTGTCTGGCGTGTGTGGTAGGGCAGAGGAGCTGTTCCTCTGCACTCCACAGCTCCACCTGCCGACAGGAATTTCCCTCTGCAGGTGCATAGCACCTAGCCTGGGTGTCCTCAATTATACGCTTGTGGAGGAAATCCGCCGCGTCAGCGCACGTCTGGTGCGCTGACCACGAAGACGATTCCGCAATCGTTACACTGACATAAAGAACACCTCAGGTTTTACACTAACCTGGGGCATCCTCCGACTTCTGTCGTCTGTCTGGTCTCTCAGATTCCATCCGGTCCCCTCTATTCTTCTGCAGCCTGACTCGCTATATTCCCAGACTGGCCCAGTCACGTTCCACTGCACATGCGCACCCAACCATTGTCCTTCTGTTGCCAGGAACGTTCTGCACATGGGACATTACCAAATGCTGTAACTGACTATACACAAAACATTCCCAGATTCAAAGCGTAATCGGAAGGTGCGCGGCCAGGAATGGGTATGCGTAGTGGTTAGGGATCCTCTTAGTGGGCCATGCAGCAGCACAACAGAGAGGGCCGGATGGAATTTGTGGAGCCAGATGGACGATAGGGGGTGGAGGAAGCCCCAGGTAAGTATATCTCAGGTTCTCTTTAAAGGAGTACTGTAGGGGGTAGGGAGAAAAAGAGTAGAACTTACCCGGGGCTAGTAATGGTCCCCCGCAGATGTATTCCTTTAAATTAAAGAGGTCAAGCAAGGCTTTTTTGCTGTTGTCAAAACACATATTGGTGCTCCACAAACATTTTTGAAATTTAATTTTAGTAAAAATGCTTCCATTTCAATTTACACCAGAAATTTGAAATTCCAAATCTGACCAAAGCTGACATTGCACTTGTTTGCAAGCCTGGAATCTGTACTCTCTTTGCGCACCACAAACAGCCTTCCCATCTTACTACATTAGCATCACATATATTCAAGTACGAAGGTCAATTTAAATAGTCAACATTAAAACAAGTGCAGAAATTTCCCCAACAAGAAGTATTGCTATGCCCCCATACAAACATAGCCAGCAACCCCCACCATAAAGTGTACCAGAGCTGAAAAAAATAAAGTTTTATACATAATTGGGGCTTCCTCCAGCCCCATCCGCATGGATCGCTCCCATGCCGCCGTCCTCAGTCTTCCCGCAGCTCCGATACGCAAACAGCGCACTTCTCTTACATCAGACTAGCTCTGACTGACTGAAGTGCGTCGGAAGGCACGGTATTGGAGCTGCGGGCAGCGAAGTACGGTGGCGTGGGAGCGATACGTGCGTATGGGGCAGGAGGAAGCCAGGTATGTACAAAACTTTTTATATTTTTCAGCTCTAAGTCCCTCACCATAATTATTTCTTTGCCCCCCCCTCCCCCACACACACCATTTATTTCCTTTTAAACCAGTTGTTTGGCAGCCATGCTGATCTATTTGGCTGCAGTAGTGTCACAGTAGTAGTATTAGTGCAGTAGTGAAACAAGCATGCAGCTAATCTTGTCAGATCTGACAATATTGTCAGAAACACCTGATCAGCTGCATACTTGTTCAGGGTCTATGGCTAAAAGTAGAGATGTAGCGAACGGTTCGCCAGCGACCGGTTCCAGGCGAACTTTGGGGGTTCGCGTTCGCCTGGACCAAGCGAAGTTCGATTCGCCCCATAATGCACTATGAGGGTCAACTTTGACCCTCTGCATCACAGTCAGCAGGCACATTGTAGCCATTCAGGCTACTCTATGCCCTGGAGCCCCCCCCCCTTATATAAGGCAGGTTTGCCGGCCATTACACTCACTCGTGTGCCTACTAGAGACAGACTAGGGACAGCTGCTGCAGACTTGTTTTCCTAGGGAAAGATTAGTTAGGCTTTTGGTCTTGGCTTGGCTACGCTACGCGTAGTTGACGTATGTATTGCGAAGTCAACTACGCGTGCAGTAACTGCATCTATATGGATCATTGCGCATGCGCAGAAATATTATTGCCCTTTTAGACACATACAATTCCACATTGGAAGGTGGAATGTACGCTTATATTAGTTTATATATGCGCATAGTTAGCAGATTATTGAGGAAATTTTTCCGCATAAGGGCATAAGCGGTCGCATCAACTACCCTTCGCACTACGCGAAGCTTGCGTAATTTAATGCGTAGTCTACAGAATGCAAACGTAGTGTAGTTTCTGATTACATAGCCGTAGATTGCGAAGCGTATTTGCGTAAAAATACGCTTATTTTTTGAGCGTAGCGAAGTTGGCTGACTACGACCATCCCTGGATATCAATCATACATCGATGTGCTGAAATGAACACATTAACAAACAAGCATTTCTGAACTGTTGACCTTCTGACCCAGAGGATTGTGGCAACAATGTGGTTTAACGGAGATTTAAATGACAAACCCTAGTTCCTCCAAGGAGGGCCAGGAGGGGGATATCTTAATAGGTCCAGTGCTGCTCGGATAACCCCTTTTCAAAACCCGGATTGAATTTGGATCCGGATACCCAGATATCCGATCTGAATCAGATATCCGAGGTTGAAATTTTGGAATCCGAATCCGATTTGGATAGCCAAACCCAGTATCCCAGATATCCGCCCGGATTCGGATATCCGGGTAGAAAACCGTAAGTGGGCTTTAAATTGCTTGTAAAACTTTTTTTTAGGGCAAATGAGGCATGTAGCATCATGTTTTTTTTTTAAAGGGAAACAGTTATTGATGATGTGGGGACTTAAATCCCCCCCCCCCCCCCCAAAAAAAAAAAAAATCTCTCTCTCTCTCTCTCTCTCATAGGCCTGAAAAGTGTATTCCTCTAATCCACTTGTGGGTCCAGTAAACAAGCACTGGGGAGACTGTTAAAGATCCTGAGAAGGGATGTAGAGAGAGAGAGAGAGAGAAGAAGAGGAGGCGAGATGGGGGTTGCTCACCATTCCATGTTTTTAACGGATTAGACTCACTGGCATCTGCTATGGGGCCCGTATCCAAGGGAGCACAGTCCTGGCAGTTGCTTTTTTAAAAAAATATTATTTACTGTACTTGTTTTATTACACTAGAGTCCCAGTTATCCGGAACTCAACTAAGGAGAAGTCTCAGCCAACTAGCACAAATGGCCGGTAGCACTCACTGTGGTGAAGGCCAACTTCTCAGGCTTTGGGCTCCACCGTGGTTTATGGGCTCCACCATGTTTAAGGAGAACATAACGTAACATAAAAAGTGCCCCGGGTGTTACTTACCTGGGGAGGGGCATTCCCGTCCTCCTCCCCAAGGTTCGTATACTTTTAATGACTGTATTTTAGCAATTAATACATAATTCATGGTATGTATATAGAGTGGGTTATAGTACTGTATTAGCTAGGCCTATTTCTAACATTGAGTCTCAAGCAACCAGAAAGCACACTTATCTGGCATCATCCGATCCCCGTCAGTGGCGGATAATGGAGACTCTGCTGTACTTTCTCTAGAAAGGGTACCCACTCTTGTCTTGTGCTGATGGTGCTGCAGCAGGCAGAGGAAAAGCGACTCATTTCTACCTGTCTGCTGCCATTGGCCTCAATTCACTAAGCTTATCTCCTGTCTTTAATAACGTTTCTAGAGTTATCACCATGGTGACGAGGCATGTAGTATTCAGGAAACATTTTACCTCAGAAAAACCTAAAGTTAACTCTTCTGTCTTTAAGTTAAAGGTGTGCACACGCGCACTATTAATGCAACGACGGGTCCGCCGGACCCTCCCGCTGGGCGGTAGTGGTGGTATGTGCTGTCGGCGGACTGATAAGGCTGTTTCTGAGCGATCTGCTGAGTGGATCGCTCAGGAATAGCCTTATCAGTCCACCGACAGTGCGTACACACGCACATACTGTCGGCTAAAGACCGCCCAGCGGGAGGGTTCGGCGTACCCGTCGTTGCATTTAGTAGAGCGTGTGTACGCACCTTAACTCTTCAATCCTTAACATAACTCCAGAATACTAAAGTTAAAGACAGGTGTGTGAAAATAACTACAGAGGAAGTAACTTAAGGAATGAAGAGATAAGATAACTCTCATTGTGTAGTGGCAAGTTATCTCTTGCCTTATTATCTCCAGCATAATCTTAGTGAATTGAGGCCAAATGTGCTTGAATATCTCTCTCACAGAGCTCATCAACTTTACTTGTAGGTAGGGACATCACAGCCAGGGGCGGCGCCAGGGGGGTGCTTGGGGGTGCTCGAGCACCCCCTAGAATTGTCCAAGCACCCCCAAAGCACCCCCTGGAGTGAACTGACTTCAGGCGTCTAAAAGACGCCAAGTCAGTTCACACAGCGGCAGCACGGAGCAGCAGCAGGGCTACGGTAAGATGGCCGCCCGGAGCCCTGTTCTGCAGACTTCGAGTCTGCAGTGCATGGCTTCGGGCGGCCATTTTCCCGTAGCCCTGCTCTCTGCAGGCAGGAAGTCTCGTCGTGACGTCGGGAAGGAAGAGGATCGCGGGCGCGCGGGCGCTGCGCGCCACAAGGAGGTCGGGACTCGGGACAGGAGGTCGGGAAAGAAGGTCTTCTGGCTGTAGGTGAGTAAATGGGTTTTTCTTTTCTTTTTCAGTTGATGCTGATTGTGCATATTGGGGTCATATCTGCTACGGATTGTGCATATTGGGGTCATTTCTGCTACCGATTGTGCATATTGGGGTCGTATCTGCTACGGATTGTGCATATTGGGGTTGTATCTGCTACGGATTGTGCATATTGGGGTCGTATCTGCTACGGATTGTGCATATTGGGGTCGTTTCTGCTACCGATTGTGCATATTGGGGTCATTTCTGCTACCGATTGTGCATATTGGGGTCATTTCTGCTACCGATTGTGCATATTGGGGTCGTATCTGCTACGGATTGTGCATATTGGGGTTGTATCTGCTACGGATTGTGCATATTGGGGTCATATCTGCTACCGATTGTGCATATTGGGGTCATATCTGCTACCGATTGTGTATATTGGAGTCATATCTGCTACCGATAGTGCATATTGGGGTCATATCTGCTACCGATTGTGTATATTGGAGTCATATCTGCCACCGATTGTGCATATTGGGACCATATCTGCCACCGATTGTGCATATTGGGACCATATCTGCCACCGATTGTGCATATTGGGGTCATATCTGATAACGATTGTGCATATTGGAGCCATATCTGATAACGATTGTGCATATTGGGGTCATTGGACGTGTTTTTTGTTAAAATCTGCTCACATTACGTGTATTTTCTTGAGAAAACCTGCACAATTATGTGAATTTTCTGGGAAAAGGGTCACCAAAACTTGGGCCCTCTGTCTTTGCGTTGCACTTTTAAAGGGAACCCGAGGTGAGAATAATATTGAGGCTGCCATATTTATCTCCCTTTAAGCAATACCAGTTGCCTGGCTGCCGTGCTGGTCCTCTGCCTCTTATTCTTTCAACCATAGACCCTGAACAAGCATGCAGCAGGTCAGGGGTTTCTGACAATATTGTCAGAACTGACAAGATTAGCTGCATGGCTTGTTTCTGGTGTAATTCAGTTCACTACTACAGCCAAATAGATCAGCAGGGCTGCCAGGCAACTAGTATTGTTTAAAAGGAAATAAATATGGCAGCCACCATATCACTCTCACCCTGGGTTCACTTTAAATTACAGTTAGCCCCGCCCTCATCCGGTCATGACCACGCCCATTTTTTTGCCGCGGCGCGCTTCGCGCGCCGCAGGTTCTGGCCACACCCATTTTTTGCCGCGGCGCGCTTCGCGCGCCGCAGGTCGTCAGCTCCCCCGGAAATTGGTCCAGCACCTGCATAGCACCCCCTAAAAAAATTTCCTGGAGCCGCCACTGATCACAGCCACCTTCCCAACTAAAAACAGCATCCTTTTTTGCCTGTTATGTTTGCCTGTGTTTTTTGGCTTGGTGTATTGCTGAAGTTACTTTTTTGGAAATATATCTTATTCCCTCTCTGTCCTCTTTTATAACACTAAGCCAAGTGCGTCCTACATACATGGAGATGCTGCTTGCTTTTTTGGCAGTTGAAAACAGCTGTTATTTCCCACAATGCAACAAGGCTCTCACAGTGTGATGTCAGAACCATGGTCCTGACATCACACTGTGGGAGGTGTTTCGCCACAATATCAGCCATACAGAGCCCCCTGATGATTAGTTTGTGAAAAGGAAAAGGTTTCTCATGGGAAAGGGGGTATCAGCTACTGATTGGGATAAACTTAAATTCTTGGTTGCGATTTCTGTTTAAAGGAAACCTGAAGAGTAAAAAAATAATGAAAAAAGGTTTACTTACCTGGGGCTTCTGCCAGCCCCCTGCAGCCGCCCTGTTACCAAATGATCCTCCGTTCCCTTGCTGAAGCTCACTTTCAGTTCTGGCAGTCACCGTCCACTGCGCCTGTGCAGCACTGACCTCGCACGTTCTCCTTCGCCCTCTCGTCGCCAGGAGTGTACTGTGCAGGCGCAGTAGACATTTGCTTGTACCTGCGCAGGACGCTCCAGTAGCACTTGAACAAAAGTGAGCCGCAGCAGGGGAACGTAGAATCGTTTGGTGACATTGTGGGCACAGGGCGGCTGCAGGGGGCTGGCAGAAGCCCCAAGAAAGTGAACCTTTTTTTTTTTTTTATCCTCAGGTCCGCGTTAAGTTCCTTTTGAAGGATTTATTAGGCCCTCTTATCATAGTGTGGATAGAAGGTCAAGGAACTATTATGCACTGACAGCCTGTATAATCTATCTCCGCTAAATAAACACCCCTATTTATAGATGATTTCTATGCTTACGTGTGTTTGCCAATTCTGGTTTTGCATTTGAGGCAGAATAGATGCTTTTACCAATTTAAGTCATACTTCACACACCACATAGCTAACGGAGAAAGCAAAACACAGCAGCAAAGTGGGTCATTTACCTAAACTGAGGCAGATAGATGTCATGTGTGTGGTGTCTGCTGTGCGCTTACAAGGCAATGTATTACATAACCAGCTGTGAGCAGGAAGATATGATAAATGAGTGTTTACATCAAAAGCACAAACCACAGAGAGCAGCATGTCCAAAGCAGGGGGGAAATACATCCACAGCTAGGCGCACACTTTGGCGTTTTCGTGTGCGTTTTTCAGTTTTTGAAATGCGCTTTCTTGCACTTTAACCCTCCTGGCGGTTTAAAAAAATCCGCCAGGGGGCAGCAAAGTAGTGTTTTTGATTTTTTTTTTTCATGTAGCGAGACAGTCTCGCTACATGATAGCCGCTGCTCAGCGGCATCCCCCCAGCCCCTCCGATCGCCGCCGAAGAATGGGATCTCCTGGAGGGCTTCCCCCGTCACCATGGCGATGGGCGGGATGACGTCACCGACGTCATCGATGTCGTGACGTCAAAGGGGACTCCCATCCACCCCACAGCACTGCCTGGCACTGATTGGCCAGGCAGCGCACGGGGTCTGGGGGGGGGGGGGCGGCCGCGGCACGACGAATAGCGGTGGATCGGCGGGTAGCGGCGGCGATCGGATGCTACACGCAGCTAGCAAAGTGCTAGCTGCGTGTAGCAAAAAAAAAATTATGCAAATCGGCCCAGCGGGGCCTGAGCGCTGCCTACCGGCGGCATAGCCCGTGTTCAGCACGGGCTTACCGCCAGGGAGGTTATTGCATTGATTTTGAAACACCAGCAATGTGCGGACAAGGCTAAATGCAGCCTGCATTAGAACACAGTGGAGACAGCATTTTTTTCACAAGGTACTTCCGTACCTCTTTGTGGGTATAACAGAATGCCGGCACAGAGGAGGACATAGGTCAACGGGGTCAGAGAGGACACAGTGAAAGCCAGGGGGACAGATGAGGACGGCTCTTATGCCGCTCCTTCCTTCGCGGCATGATTCCAAGCTGCTCCCCCTTCCACGCTTAAAAGCAAAATCAAAACGCGGCTTAAAGACTACGTAATCATCTTGCCCCAAACCGCGATTTCGATTTTAAAACAATATATCGTTCAGCCCTAATGTGCGATATGACAGGATAGCTTTCAAATAAAGAACATAAAAAATAGCGTAAATAATAGACGAGGCAAAACACCTAAAACCTGACACTGAAGGGATGAAAACAACAGACTAAGATCCATCGATCTCATGTGGTTTGAAAAAGCACCAGACCTCCCAGGTGTTTGAGAAATTGAAACAGGCTCTCTGAACCAAGCTATGAAAAAAGGCATTTGCTATGTTCATTACATCCACTGTAATGAACATAGCAAGAAATAATAATAATAATATCAACACCAATATTAAGATAATTTACTTTCATCTCAGTCTGCAGGGAAACTTGAAGTATAGAAACGAAAGATAGTGTAAACCAAAGAACCAGATTAATTCAATAAACAGCAGTGCATAATCACGGAGCAAAAATGATTTTGTACAAAGCATCACACACCTTCTTTGCAAAAATTACAGTAATATACCCTTATGACAAATACTTTTTTATCACAGGTGTTTATTTTGGTAATTATGGGGGCATAAGTGGGGCAGAAGGGGTTAATGATTATAGAGCATTTAGTTTTGATGTATTTTTTATGTAATTTTACTATTTGTCCACTAGATGTCCCTAAACACTTTATCCTGTGTTCACAGGAAGTAGTTGTGAATGTTTTACTTTACTTTACTCTTTCATTTTAATGAATGAACATGGCTTCTGGCTGAAGGCGTGATCATTCATTCACAAACACTTTGATTGGCTTTAGGAACACATGTTCTTATTCACCAATCATTGCTGAGTGAGTCCTGCCGTGAACCCCCTGCAGGAGCACGTGCAGGCGAGCAGCTGCCACTGATTGACAGTACGCATCTCTACATCCTGGTCATGGCAACTGACAGCAAAATGGACACATATATAGGTACAGTTTGCAATAATAGGTTCAATTATTAGTGTTACCTTTAGTAGTAGCAGTAGAATATTGTATTTTGTTAGCCATAAATAAAATCAGGAAGTTTTGAATCAGGATAATTACAATGAATGGGCTACATTAAAAAAAGAAAAAAAAAGGGGTAAGCCTTTGGCTGATAAGCCGTCTTCAGACTCTATTCTTGTATGCTGACAAGATGGTAGAAAACACAGCTTATATACACTTAATATCAGAGGGAAGTCCATAGATTGTTTTCAAGTATAAATAAATGTGACTGAAGCCTGGAACCCACTAGAAAGCGCAAAACGCTATCGCAATCGCTAGCGATTTGTGATAGCGTTTTGCAAGCTATTTTGGGAGCGATTTCCCGGCTCATATACAATTCATTAGAATGGGAACGTTCCAAAAATGCTGCATGTTCTGCAATTACGATTTCCTTCATCGCAATCCCTCTAGTGGAATCAGTCCCGTCCATTTACGTTGGCACAGCGTTTCGGGAAATCGCTAGCGATTGAAAGTTCTCCCTAAATGCTCAAAAAAGGCTCTAGTGGGTTCCAGGCCTTGGATGACTTAAAGGAACTCTATCAATTACCATGTTTTTAATTTTTTTTTTTTTTATTTAATTTAATTTTATTTTTTTCTTGCAGACATCCCAGCCAACACTTTTTATGCCTTGGTCGAACTAGGCTTCATCAGCACGCGCTTATTCCAGGCATGTTTGCATTGTGGTCCGCGAGAAAAAGTAATTGTCCTTTTAGGACACTTGGTTTAATTACAACAGAACATCCAAAGGGGGTCTTGAAAGGATGTTTGCTAATTTATAGGGATAGATTAACCGAGTTAATGCAAATTTATGTACATATTTATGCAAATAAATGCAGTTTGAAAATGGACCAATCACTTTAAACCTGGGTGTTAAATTTGCATAGAAATTTGCTAAATTTTAGAATTATCTGCATATCATTGATCATCCCTATTAATTTATGCCAAATAGATAAGACCCTTTATTTACTTCACCCTCACATAACTGGGACACAGGCTGGCACAGTGAGATCATAATTTCCGAGTTAGCTTAAAGGAGAAGTGTAGTGAGAGGTATATGGAGGCTGCCATATTGATTTCCTTTTAAGCAATACCAGTTACCTGGCAGCCCTGCTGAGCTATCTGCCTGCAGAATCACACCAGAAACAAGCATGCAGCTAATATTGTCATATCTGTCAAAAATGTCAGAAACACCTGATCTGCTGCATGCTTGTTCAGGGTCTATGGCTAGAAGTATTAGATGCAGAGGGTCAGCAGGATAGCCAGGCAACTGGTATTGCTTAAAAGAAAATCAATATGGCAGCCTCTATATACCTCTCACTACAGTTCTCCTTTAAAAGCAGAATGGATACAATATTTGTTTGGCTGAATTGAAAATGTGGCATTAAATACTGTCAACATCATGCCAGCATAAAGATCGCTATCTTTGTTCAAAATTCTACCTACAGTTTTGAAACAGTAAATAAAGGAAATACTAAGAAACCCCCCATGAGAAGATAGACTAGTCCTAAATGCGGTCCTTGAATTGAAAACATACTTAAAGAAAAAAAAACCCCGAAGTTAAAAACTAACCACACAAAATATATAATGGAGATACCAGTATATAAATATATAAATATTTTGATAACAATGTATAGCTAGTCACAGAAAGGGCAACATGAGAACTGCTTCACAAAGTGCAGCTTATAGGAGAGGAGTAATGTGATGTTTAAAAATAGATTTTCCCCCTTGTTGTATAATAAGGTGTTTCTTTTTCATGTTTCTTTTTAAGGAAAGCCATTAGCAATTTTTTTCCCAAGCAGCTGGCTGAGTAGTCAGAAAGCTCCTCAGATGTGTCTGTCAGATCTCAGAAGTTCCTGCTAATTAGAAATAGCGTGCATGTATGAGGGGGTGCGAGCCTCGTCTCAGGTGTGGCTGATAAACAGCAGTGCATAGCCGTTAACTCTCCAAACTAAATGCTAACATTGTGAGCTTTTTCTTTTGCTATACAACGAGGAAAATGAATATTTGATCCCCTTGCTCGTTTGCCTTCTGACCAGGAAATGGACCTGTCTTTAAACACTTAATGACCACATGATGCATATATACTGACCTTGTATTTGTGGAGAGTGCGCCACCAGTTTGTTACTAAATGAGGCACATGTGGTATCATTTTAACCGTGACGAGTTGTAGAATACATTTTGGTGGGTCTTAAAGCTTAGACACAGGTCACATAGAAAATAGGTAGGGACAAACTCAATCCAACATAAAAAAAAGTCATTTTCAAAATGATGATCAAACTTGGGAAAGTTTTAGCAAAACTACAAGAGACATATGTGGTAACATTTTAACCATGATAAGTTGTAGAATAGAGTTTAGAGTTTTAGGGTTGAGGCCGATGTCTTGTGTATTCTTTTCAGTCACAAACTGAATCAAAGGCAATTACATTTTCGCATATTCTGTACCGAAATAAAAGACTTGTTAACTGAAAACAAGTGAAAGAATATGAAAGAAGAAACATACACTGTTACCTTAGGAACTTGGCTTATTAAATATGTATGCCATAAGGGTACATTACTATTACTTTTGCAAATAAGGTCTTATAATCATCAATAGTGTACAATGAGAAAGCAAAAAACGAAAAACAGAAAAAAGACACCTTTATTCCCAAACACAATATTGTCACCATACATTGTACTAGGGGCATAATCTAAACATTGTTATAACCAGGATGGATCACCAAATACAATTTGTCTGTTTAACTTATAGTAAGCACTATTTATTGTAAAGCTATAATGGATGTAAATGGAGAAATAGTGGTTTTTTCCCCTTCTTTTCCCCTTAAAATGCATTGAAAAAAAAGGCAATTACTAAACAAAATGATTACACACTAAAAGCCTAATTTGTCCTGAAAAAACAATATGTAGATCATTTTTGTGTGGTTAGTAGTAATAAAGTTATTGATGAATGAATAGGAGCAGTGCTGATATGTGAAAATTGATTTGGTCCTGAAGTGGTTAAACCTGCGATGGGGCAGGAGAAAAAAAAATATACATACCTGGGGCTAAACCAACCTTCCCTCCGCCCCCCACCCCCTCCCAGTTGCTCCCTCGCCTTCCTCCTCCACTGCCTGGATAGTCTATAACTGGCCCCGGAAGCGTCCTCCGGTCTGGGGCCCATGGGACGGGAGCATAGACATTTTACCACTTTCGTATGGTATGGAAAGCCAACAGATTGTGAATTCTATGAAGAGATTACAGTAAGTAGTTAAGTGCTCATACATGGAGGTGGTGAATAAAATTGGCCATTGATTGGACAATCAATATTGGAAGTGTGTATGTACCTTATAACTGATAAACACTATTGCATTGCCCGAGGATTGCTTTAACACTGCAGCTTTACCATGGCTGTAATCTCTCTGCTTTCCAGACAATAATTGCACTCTGCTTTGTGAATGATTTATATACAATATGGTTTATGTAACATATATTTTGAGGCTTTATATTTATGCCTACATTCATTTTCTTTAAATTACAGGGTGGTGTTCACACCGGCATGGAAGAAATATTATTGAAGAAACTGGCAGGTAAATCCCCATTTAGCACAATACACATTTCCTTCCAGCGGTGGAATTAATAGCATAGCGGGTTGAGAGAGGTGTATAGCAGCACCATGACCTCTCTGCGAATTCAATCAAACTTGCTGCTACCAGGTAGGTTAGGTAGTTAGGAAGTGGTAGCTCTCTCCCTTTCTTCCCTTATTATGTAGTATTAGTATTTATATTATAGCCCTGACATCTTCCACAGCGCTTTTACATAGCGTAAATAGTCATGTCACTAACTGTCCTGCAAACATACCTGACAACTTTTGGAGCCAGGAAAAAGGGACACTAAGCCCTGCCCCAGCCATACCTTTAGCCACGCCCTGATTTTACATGGAACACACTCCCCTATATGCAGGCCTGGATTTACATCACAGGAGCCTATAGGCACAGAAGTCCTGGCGCCCTAGACTTCACCCTCCATTAACCTACAAACCCCCCTTAGAACTGCACCACAAGTGTGCTGGCTGGCCCTGATGTCACTTCTCCCTTACTTCCCCAGCCTGTCACAGCTACAGGTGTCCCTTAGCATTAGGTAGCTAGAAGTATTAAGTAGCTAGCGGCACTAGGAGAGGGGAGAGAGACGCCTTTCCATCACCAGGCGCCTGTAGGCACATGCCTACAGTGCCTTCTGGTAAATCCAGCCCTGCCTATACAATGGTGTTAAGTGGTTTTCCTCCCCTCCCTACCCAATATATCTTTTTTTTTTTAAAGGTAAAACTTTCCTGGTGTCTAGTAGTTTCCCCCTCCCTCCCCGATAAAGCTTCCCTAGCGGTCTATTGGTCCTCCCCTTCCTATCTTCTCAAATAAAAGTGGTTTCCTCTCTTGCTACTTTCCTCCCTCCCTCCCCAATACAGCTTCCCTGGTGTCTAGTGGTTTTCCCCTTCTTCCCTAATAAAGAATCCTTGATGTATAGTTAGAGATGAGCGTAATGGCGTAATTACGATTTCGCGAAATTTCGCGTAATTAGTGTAATTACGTTTATGGCCGTAAGTACATAATCGTAATGAAGAAGGATTTCGCGAAATTTCGCGTAAGCGTAATTTTCGCATTGCAACGGGTATTACGAAATTAATGCGTATGGCCATGCTCCCAAAGCGGAAAAGTTGACACATGGATCAATGTTAGGTAGCCGCCGACTTTAAGGGTTAATAGCAAAGCCCCCGTAAATGCTAAGAGCCTCAAATTTGGAGAATATATTAAGGAGATCAGAAGGAATAAGAGGAAAAAAATTTTTTCAAAAAGACCTTATAGTTTTTGAGAAAATCGATGTTAAAGTTTCAAAGGAAAAATGTAAACATTTAAAAACCCGCCGACTTTAACGGTTAATAGCAAAGCCTGCTTAAAGTTTAGGAACACCAAATTCCCAGGGTATATTAAGGGGATCAGTGGGAATAAGAGGAAACATTTTTTTTTTTAAAAAGACCTTATAGTTTTTGAGAAAATCGATTTTTAAGTTTCAAGGGTGAAAATGTCTTTTAAATGCGGAAAATGTCAGTTTTTTTTGCACAGGTAACAATAGTGTATTATTTTCATAGATTCCCCCAAGTGGGAAGAGTTTTACTTACTTCGTTCTGAGTGTGGGAAATATAAAAAAAAACGACGTGGGGTCCCCCCTCCCAGACCTCATTAACCCCTTGTCCCCCATGCAGGCTGGGATAGCCAGAATGCGGAGCACCGGCCGCGTGGGGCTCCGCACCCTGACTATACCAGCCCGCATGGTCCATGGATTGGGGGGTCTCGGAAGGGGAGGGGCAGCCAAGCTTTCCCCTCCCCCTCCGAGCCCTTGTCCAATCCAAGGACAAGGGGCTCTTCTCCACCTCCGATGGGCGGTGGAGGTGGAGGCCGCGATTTCCTGGGGGGGGGGGGGTTCATGGTGGAATCTGGGAGTCCCCTTTAAAAAGACGTCCCCCAGATGCCCACCCCCCCCTCCCAGGAGAAATGAGTATAGAGGTACTTGTACCCCTCACCCATTTCCTTTAAGAGTTAAAAGTAAATAAACACACAAACACTTAGAAAAAGTATTTTAATTGAACAAAAAACATAACCACGAAAAAAGTCCTTTAATATTCTTAATTAACCATTAATACTTACCTGTCCCTTTAAATAAATGATCCCTCGAAATAGCCTCGGAAATGTTCTATCAGTTACAATGTAACAAAGTTATTACAATGTAACAACTTTGTTACATTGTAACTACGCCGCACCCGACGTCACTCGCCGCTCAGCCGCCGCAGCATACACTTACGCGTACGTGCAGGACGCTAAGTCCCCGCAGCTCCCGCTGTCCACCCCGCCCACATCTGTCACCCACATGTGAGTGACATGTGGGTGACATGTGGGAGAGGCGGGGAGGGCAGCGGGAGCTGCAGGGACTTAGCGTCCTGCACGGACCCGACAGAGCTCTGAGCTATATAGCTCAGAGCTCTCTAAAGCATCTTTGTATTTGGGCTCCAAGGAGCCCCATTGGTCCTTAGCAGACCAATGGGGTTCCTTCTGATTTGAAGGAACCCCATTGGTCTGCTAAGGACCAATGGGGCTCCTTGGAGCCAAAATACAAAGATGCTTTAGAGAGCTCTGAGCTATATAGCTCAGAGCTCTGTCGGGTCCGTGCAGCGCAGACGCGTATGCGGCGGCGGCGAGTGACGTCGGGTGCGGCGTAGTTACAATGTAACAAAGTTGTTACATTGTAATAACTTTGTTACATTGTAACTTATAGAACATTTCCGAGGCTATTTCGAGGGATCATTTATTTAAAGGGACAGGTAAGTATTAATGGTTAATTAATAATATTAAAGGACTTTTTTCGTGGTTATGTTTTTTGTTCAATTAAAATACTTTTTCTAAGTGTTTGTGTGTTTATTTACTTTTAACTCTTAAAGGAAATGGGTAAGGGGTACAAGTACCTCTATACTCATTTCTCCTGGGAGGGGGGGTGGGCATCTGGGGGACCCCTTTTTAAAGGGGACTCCCAGATTCCACCATGAACCCCCCCCCAGGAAATCGCGGCCTCCACCTCCACTGCCCATCGGAGGTGGAGAAGAGCCCCTTGTCCTTGGATTGGACAAGGGCTCGGAGGGGGAGGGGAAAGCTTGGCTGCCCCTCCCCTTCCGAGACCCCCCAATCCATGGACCATGCGGGCTGGTATAGTCAGGGTGCGGAGCCCCACGCGGCCGGTGCTCCGCATTCTGGCTATCCCAGCCTGCATGGGGGACAAGGGGTTAATGAGGTCTGGGAGGGGGGACCCCACGTCGTTTTTTTTTATATTTCCCACACTCAGAACGAAGTAAGTAAAACTCTTCTCACTTGGGGGAATCTATGAAAATAATACACTATTGTTACCTGTGCAAAAAAAACTGACATTTTCTGCATTTAAAAGACATTTTCGCCCTTGAAACCTAAAAATCGATTTTCTCAAAAACTATAAGGTCTTTTTGAGAAAAAAATTTTTTCCTCTTATTCCCACTGATCCCCTTAATATACCCTGGGAATTTGGTGTTCCTAAACTTTAAGCAGGCTTTGCTATTAACCGTTAAAGTTGGCGGGTTTTTAAATGTTTACATTTTTCCTTTGAAACTTTAACATGGATTTTCTCAAAAACTATAAGGTCTTTTTGAAAAAAAAATTTTCCTCTTATTCCTCCTGATCTCCTTAATATATTCTCCAAATTTGAGGCTCTTAGCATTTAAGGGGGCTTTGCTATTAACCCTTAAAGTCGGCGGCTTTTTTATATTATACGGAGCGTTACGGTTTAACGCGAAATTACGGTAGCGTTTAATGCGAAATTACGGCATGAACGAAACGCGAAATTACGCGTTGAAAATTACGCTTACGGTATTTTCAATTACGATTTTAATGGCAATTACGCTACCGTAATTTCGCATCGTAATCGCAAATTTCGCATGCGTAATTTTAGTAATGCGAAATTACGAAAATTTCAGCTCAACTCTATGTATAGTGGTTCCCTCTATCCCTCCCTCTCCAATAAAGCTCTCCATTACCCCATCCTCCCCAAATACAGCTCCCCTGGTGTCTAGTGGTTTCCCCCCTTCCTCCCTAATAAAGCTTCTCTGGTGTCTAGTGGTTTCCCCTCTCCCTCCCCATTAAACTTTCCCTGGCAGTGTTAGTGGCCCTAGTCCTGTGCTCCCCCAGCTGAGCTCATGCAGAGTACATGTGAGCAGAAGCAGTGCGCCTCTCACCTGCTCCACTGAAGTCCAGCGATGTGTGTCCTCCAGTCACCGCTCACCTATCCCTCTAGTGTCAGCTTCTCCCCCTGCATTGCTGGAGATGGAGATGCCGCATTGCCGGACATGGCAGAGTGAATTTGACACACGATTTGCTTAGTACTGATATGTGGTTTGCATCCCAGCATGATCCCCTGTGTCTGTGTAGCTTCTCCATACTGCAGGTTACTGCTAGAATGAAATATACATCAAAGTCCCCTTTATCCGGAATTCCGGCAAACGGAAGTCTCAACTAACCGGCTTGCCTAAGGGAATAACCGGGACATCTTTTTGGGGGCTTCCTGTGTGTGCTGGCAGGCTTTAATATACTTACTGAAGCTCCAGCAATGTCTGGCAGTCTCTCAGAACCTCCTCGTGGGCTCCTAGCAGCTTGCGGCATCTGCGCTGCGCACAGAAGCCGGAGTGTCACATGACCCGATGCGGTTCAGCTGACACTCCGGCTTCCGTGCACTGGGGAAGCCGGAAAGCCACTCGGAGCCCGGGGGGAGGTTCAGAGAGACTGCCAGACATCGATGGAGCCTCGGTAAGTATCTAAGAGGGTAGGTTTGCAATGTTTTGGCCGGTTGCTCAAGCAACCGGCAAGCACAGGTATTCGGCATCAGGCGACTCCCGACGTTGCCGAATACTGGGGACTGTGCTGTAAATTCCAATGGGGCACACTATGCCCAGCACTGGAATTGTTTGGATGCATTTCTGAAAGTTACCCAAATTTATTTTTCGATCTGCAGACCACCTTTGAGAGAGAAAAAAAAAAGCTGATGAAAACCTACGGCAGGCGCAAGTACAGCCCGAGCCACCTATACACAGAGGAAAAACCCTTGCATGAGCGGGCCGGCTACATGCTACAGCGCAGACGCAGGATACATTTGCGCTTGCCCAGTGCGCATAAGCGGACAGGAGAACGGCCAAGACAACATGCTCAACTAGCCTTTGTGGAATATGTTCAGAGGGTCCCATGGCTGGATCGGCGAGCACCAGGATCCGGGAAGCCGTACCAGAGGCCTCCCACTATTGAGGGAAGTATTCCTTTTCTTTCTATTTTTCCCTTCAGGTACATTCTAAATAAACTGCTTTCATTTTTTTCTATCTTTGAGGCCCTTTAATCTTCTATTTCCTCCAACAAAGACCTCTAGAGCTGGAGACCGGGATCTCTGTGGAGAGTTTGGTCTGTGCTCCTCCCCTTTGCAGTCCTAAAAGGAACCAAGAACCACTTTTTTACCCTGGTTTGTAATAGCTATAAGAGCTGCCCTATCCCCCTCCCCTTCTTGCTGTCTATTATTTATCCAGGGGGAGGTGTGAGGATAGCATCTGTGACTTCTGTAAATCCATTAAAGCACAGTGTTTTATCTACCCACCCGCCTTGCTGATGAAAAGCTTTAGTTTACTCTCTGTTAATGTGTGCAATACAAATTATTACATCAGTCCTTATCTGCCTGAAACTTCTGGCTCTGGAAGTAGGGTAATAATAAACACCTCTGCTAAATGTAAAAAGAAGAGGTAAAATCAACGTTTTTTTTAATTAATTAGCTACACTGTTGGCAGGTATATTTAATGTGCTATTTAAATGGCCTAGATGCTAAAAAATGTGCTCGGTTCACTTTAAAAGCATGATGTTGTTGACTGCTGATCCAAGTAGCACCCCTGCCCATAGAGCTTGCTATTAACTACCTCAGTTTAGACCACTTCAGGGGACATGACCAGTTCTTTAAAGTGAACCGAGCACCATTTTTAGCACCCAGGGCATCTCAATAGCACATGAAAAATGCATGCCAACAGTATGACTCATTATTAAAATAAACTTCCATTATACCTTTTATTTTACATTCAAAGTTTTGCATTAAGTTTTATTAGCTTACTTCAGTAGGCCTGCCCATCCATCCTCGGCCGCAGAGATTTCAGGAAGCTAATTGTTTTATTGTAGTCATTACCAAGAAGTAAACAATACCTTTTCATCAACAGAGGGGGGGGGGGGGTAATTAGGACAGTTTCTTCAAAGAGATTATCTACAGTGAATGTGTCAAGATAGGATCTCTGACTTCTGTAAATAAGGACTGTGACAAGGAGAGGGGGGGGGGACATGCCAGCTTCTATACCAGGAGAAATTCCAGTGAAAGAAAGGGTGCTTAGTTCCCTTTAAAACCAGATTCCCAAACCCCTTATCGGACACAAAGTGAACTTTTGTGTTTGCTTACTTTTAGATACAACACTTAGATCTCTGCCTGCAGTCATGCCGTAAAAACAGAAAAACTGCTCTGCCAGTGGCTGCAGCCCCCATCAATAGATCCCCCTCGGGCGAACAGCTGGCAGAGTGAATTTAGCATGATTTGCTTAGTGCTGTCACCAGAGTACGTGTTCTGAATCCCAGCAGGGACGCTGTCTGCATGAAGCCTGCACCATCCCAGTGTTCGTGTTACTTTTTCTTCACACCGCAGTTTCCTGACAGAATATAACACAACTAGATTAGAATGTGGTATTAGAATGTAGACTCCAACAGCTCAGGAACTGATGGCAGCTCGGGCACTGATGGCAGCTCAGGAACTGATGGCGAGGTCTGTGCGTTCTGAGACACACAGGAAATTCACATATTTCCTTCAAATCGCCTACATGTGTTTTTCGATCTGCAGACACCCTTTATCAAGAGGAAAAGGAGCATCCGAAAAAATAATGGAGGAAGACAAGACCATAGCTCCCAACTGTCCCTCTTTTGGAGGGACAGTCCCTCTTTGGAAATGAAAGAGCTCCCTCTGTCCCCCTTTCTTCCTCATTTGTCTCTCTTTCAAGACTCATGTAAAGATCAATATAAATATATGTATTTTTCTTCTGAAAAATGTGTTTAACTGACTCTCTAAACTTTATTTCCATTCTTTAAATCAATAGTTTTCCATCATTTTAACATTTGAAAATAAGAAATATAATGATCATAGAGAGGACCAGTGTAGTTTGAATGATAAAACTACATATTTCGCTTCTGAATTCTTTATGATATGTATGACAAGGGGTGTGGGGGGGGGGGGGGGGGTGGTTAGAGGTGTGGCAAGGGCGTGTCTTAAAGTGTCCCTCCTCCTTATCTAAATTGTATCATCCTGATTTAAAACTTTTTTCTTATCTCAAAAAGTTGGGAGGTATTCACCCTAGTTCTGGATGTCCCTTTTTTGGAGGGACAGTCCCTCTTTGGGAGCCCTGTCACTCTTTCTTCCTCATTTGTCCCTCTTTCAGGACTGATGTACAGATTTGTGTGAATAAATGTATTTTTCTACTGAAAAATGTGTTCTGCTAGCTCCAAAAAAGCTACTAATGATACAAAGGACCAGTGTGCAGTGGCGTAACAATAAGGGCTGCAGCCCCTACACCTGTGGGGGGGAGGGAACCCACTGGGGCCCGCTCAGGGCCATTTTGGGGGCAGGAGGAGTCGCAACATGAGGGGATAACATGGCCACACATTGGTGCAGTTCCCCCCCTCCCTCACCTCAGGCTCTCCCCTCAGCGGTCTCCACCAGCATCAATCAAGGGCAGCGGGCAGGAACACATACCTCCATCCGTTCCACCACCGGAGTTCCTCGCTCTAAGTGTCTGACCTTACTTCCTGTTTAAACAGGAAGTAGCGTGAGGCACTTAGAGATCGGGCCGCCACAGTGGATAGAGGTATGTGTTCCTGCCCGCCGCTTGTGTTCCTGCCTCCTGCCCATGATTGATGCTGGAGGGGAGCGCTGAGGTGAAAGCCCGTGGTGAGGGAGGGGGGGACTGTCCTCCCTCCCCACCGATGTGTGGCCATGCTCTCCCCTCATGATGTGACCCCTTTTGCCCCCCAAAACGGCCCTGAGCGGGTTCAAATTTTTGCAGGGGGCCCCAGTGATTTCTGGTTAGGCCCCTGCCAGTGTGGTTTAAATTCTAAAATTAAATGTTTTGCTTATTAATTTTTAGTGATATCCATGGCGAGGGGTGTGGCAGGAGTATGATTAGAGGTGTGTCAGGGGCATGTCTTAAAGCATCCCTATTTCTCATCTCAAAAAGCGGTAGATTGACATTTTTGCAGAAATCCACCATACCGATATTCGGTAATTTTAAAGTGGTCTGAAAGCCAGCATTTCTACATTGTTCTAAAAGATTCCTTGCAGCTTGAAAGCTACTGTCCCAGAAAAAAAATTCTAGCAGAACATCACTGAAATGGTTAAACAAAGCACTTTCTCCTATTCAGCTTCAAATCCGCATCCAAACTGGAGATAACAGTATCTTGTTTACTTGTTAAACACAAATGTATCAACACTGGAATGTAAACAAACACGCTCTGAGAAACTATCTCTGCTTCAGGCACACACAGTGTTCAGAATAGCTCATTAGAAGATTTGAATATATAATAAAAAACAGTTATAATAGAAAAAGAATAAAATGCATGGCCAGCTTTCAGGGCAAGAAAAACTACACTTTGGGAACTTGTAATTTTTAAACAGACAATATTACCTGTGCACAAAAGCAAATATGATAACTGTATGAGTAATACATAGTAGGAAAACACATTTTAATTAAATGTTATGTCAGAGTTTCAGACCACTTTAAGCCAATCAGAAGATAAGAAGACTTGGAATAAATAAGCCAATCAGAGAATCAGGATTTGGAAAGCGGAATACCGTCCGTGTACCGCAGAATACTGTTGGTATAAAGCAGTAGCCGAAATCGGCATTTGCGGAAAGCCGAATTTCCGTGGAATCGGAAATTGGCATTTCTGACCATCCCTACCAAAGAGAAGTGGAAAGGACCTGCTAAGTAATGTATGAAGCAGGTTGTTTTGGTGCCATGCGCTGGCCGTTTTTGCGCCTGAGTTGGGCATCGCTATAGCAGCAGCGCGATAGTTCCCAGCCTGCGCATTAGGATTCCATCTGGACCCCAGATTACTTCTCCCTCTGAGTTGCTTCGACTTAATCAAGTTCCAATAAGATAATGTGAAAGTGAGATATGATAAAATATGTTAATACCAATTAAAATGACAAAAAGAGTGAGGTGGCTTACCTCAATGAAGACAAATTCATGTGTTAGATGAATTTTTATCAGTATGCACTGGCAGCGGGTTTCGTGGGTACGTGCCCACTTCCTCAGGCCAAATAAAAGTGCTAACAGATGCTATTAGCCGCAACAAGGTTTAAATTGACTGGTGGCGGCTGACAGATCTTTGCACGGGAGCCACACCCAATGCTTCTCCGCCCCTATTTACAGACCTGGCATACGAAAAGTTCATACAGCTGTTCACATCACCCATGCCACAAAATTCAAATAAGCAACAGGTCTGCTTCAGGCCACATAACCAAATCTTTAAACACAATATTTATTATATGTCTCATTTTACACAAAATAAATAATTATGCCTGCTCACTAAACTACAAAAAAAAAATTCTGACGTCTCTGCCAAGAGTTCTGCTTTGAAAGTTGCTCTGCCAGTGGTTCCAGCTCCAATCAATACGTCCCCCTTGGGGCGAACAGCTGGCAAAGTGAATCTGACATGGTTTGCTTGGCACTGTCACCGGAGTACGTGGTTTGAATCCCTGCAGGACACTCTCTGCATGAAGCCTGTACAGCCCCCTATGTGTGTGTGGTTTCTTCTGCATGCTGCAGTTTCCTGCTAGACTATAACATCTAGATCGGAATGTTAACTCTGCCAAATCTGGAACGGATACGGCACACTGTGCCATTTACTGGAATTATTTAAAGTGCTGTATTAAAATCAACTATGCATTATTTTTGATCTTCAGACAACCTTCATAAAGACAAAATGGACTCATCATGGTATAAGGCATATATTTACCTTAAAGCAGTGTTCCCCAACCCTGTCCTCTAGGCCAGTGATCTGCAAACCTGGCTCTCCAGTTATTAAGGAACTACAAGTCCCACTCTAGCCCCACCAACAGTGCATGTTTTATGGAAATCCACAGAGGTAGTTAATCAGCTCTGCTGGGACACCTCACCTGTGCGTTTGTGGTTTTCTGCAAAACATGTACTGTTGGTGGGCCTTGAGGACAAAGTTGGCGAACTGTGCCTTAACTAGTGTTGGGCGAACATCTAGATGTTCGGGTTCGGGCCGAACAGGCCGAACATGGCCGCGATGTTCGGGTGTTCGACCCGAACTCCGAACATAATGGAAGTCAATGGGGACCCGAACTTTTGTGGTTTGTAAAGCCTCCTTACATGCTACATACCCCAAATTTACAGGGTATGTGCACCTTGGGAGTGGGTACAAGAGGAAAAAAAAATTAGCAAAAAGAGCTTATAGTTTTTGAGAAAATCGATTTTAAAGTTTCAAAGGGAAAACTGTCTTTTAAATGCGGGAAATGTCTGTTTTCTTTGCACAGGTAACATGTTTTTTGTCGGCATGCAGTCATAAATGTAATACATATAAGAGGTTCCAGGAAAAGGGACCGGTAACGCTAACCCAGCAGCAGCACACGTGATGGAACAGGAGGAGGGTGGCGCAGGAGGAGAAGAAGGCCACGCTTTGTGAGACACAACAACCCCGGCCTTGCATGAGGGCAAGAAGTGTGCGGATAGCATGCTTTGTACCGCCATGCAGTCATAAATGTAATAAAGATAAGTGGTTCAATAAACAGGGACCACGCGGCAACGCTAACCCAGCAGCAGCAGACGTGATGGAACAGGAGCAGGCGCAGGAGGAGAAGGCCACGCTTTGTGAGACACAACAACCCAGGCCTTGCATGAGGGCAAGAAGCGTGCGGATAGCATGCTTTGTACCGCCATGCAGTCATAAATGTAATAAAGATAAGTGGTTCAATAAACAGGGACCACGCGGCAACGCTAACCCAGCAGCAGCAGACGTGATGGAACAGGAGCAGGCGCAGGAGGAGAAGGGCACGCTTTGTGAGACACAACAACCCAGGCCTTGCATGTGGACAAAAAGCGTGCGGATATAGCAGCAATGCTTTTTGCCGCCATGCAGTCATAAATGTAATACAGATGAGAGGTTCAATAAACAGGGCCCGGAAACGCAACACCATCCCAGATGTTCATTGGTCATGTTACTTGGTTGGGGTCCTGGAGTGTTGCGTAGTCATTTCCAATCCAGGATTGATTCATTTTAATTTGAGTCAGACGGTCTGCATTTTCTGTAGAGAGGCGGATACGCCGATCTGTGACGATGCCTCCGGCAGCACTGAAACAGCGTTCCGACATAACGCTGGCTGCCGGGCAAGCCAGCACCTCTATTGCGTACATTGCCAGTTCGTGCCAGGTGTCTAGCTTCGATACCCAATAGTTGAAGGGTGCAGATGGATGGTTCGACACAGCTACGCCATCTGACATGTAGTCCTTGACCATCTTCTCCAGGCGATCGGTGTTGGAGGTGGATCTGCACGCTTGCTGTTCAGTGGGCTGCGGCTGCATGGGTGTCAGAAAATTTTCCCACTCCAAGGACACTGCCGATACCATTCCCTTTTGGGTACTAGCTGCGGCTTGCGTTGTTTGCTGCCCTCCTGGTCGTCCTGGGTTTGCGGAAGTCAGTCTGTCTGCGTACAACTGGCTAGAGGAGGGGGAGGATGTCAATCTCCTCTCTAAAGTCTCCACAAGGGCCTGCTGGTATTCTTCCATTTTGACCTGTCTGACTCTTTCTTCAAGCAGTTTTGGAACATTGTGTTTGTACCGTGGATCCAGAAGGGTATAAACCCAGTAATTGGTGTTGTCCAGAATGCGCACAATGCGTGGGTCACGTTCAATGCAGTCTAGCATGAATTGAGCCATGTGTGCCAGAGTCCTACCAGAATCCTCATCATCCTCTTGTGAGCGTTGTGATAGTTGTTGTGATGCATCATAGTCGTCACCTTCCTCCTGGTCTGCTTCTGCTGACCATTCGCGTTGAATTGTGGAAGTCCAACGTGCACCGCTCTGGCCCTCGTCAGTGGTGGCATGAAATTCCTGCTCCAACTCCAGCTGTTCCTCCTCCTCTTCTTCGTCATAGCTGCTGGGGCCAGCGTTCCCTGAGGCGGATGGCCTGATGTTGGTACCATCACGCTGATCGTTTTCTCCTTCAGATTCCCCCAGTTGCATCATGACAGCTGTTTCCTTGATTTTTAACATCGACCTCTTCAGTAAACACAGCAGTGGTATGGTAATGCTGACTGAAGAGTTGTCACTGCTCACAAGCAACGTGGATTGCTCAAAATTTTGGAGGACTTGGCAGAGGTCCAACATGTTGGCCCAATCGGATCCACAGAAGCTTGGCAGCTGGCCGGATGCGCCTCGGTACTGCGCCGTCATGTACTGGACCACTGCACTCTTCTGCTCGCAAAAGCGGGCTAGCATGTGCAGCGTAGAATTCCAGCGCGTAGGGACATCACACAGCAAGCGATGGTGGGGGAGATTGAAGCACTCCTGCATCTTGGCGAGTGCCCCCGAAGCAGTACTGGAATTTCTACAATGTTTGGACACTCGACGCACCTTCAACAGCAGATCGGGCACGCCTGGGTATGTCCTCAGGAACCGCTGAACTACTAGGTTCATCACGTGCGCCAGGCAAGGGATGTGTGTCAGCTTAGCCAACCTTAAAGCGCGAATGAGATTACTCCCATTATCACACACAACCATGCCCGGTTTCAGGTCCAGCGGTGCCAGCCACAAATCCGTCTGTTCCTTTATTCCCCTCCAAATTTCCTCCCCTGTGTGCTGCTTATCCCCAAGGCAGATTAGCTTCAGCAACGCTTGCTGACGCATGCCAACAGCTGTGCTGCACTGCTTCCACGATCCTACTGCTGCTGGGTTAGCGTTTCCGGATGAGGTACAGCTTTGAGATGCGTTGGAGGAGAAGGAGTCAGAGAGGTAGGTGCTGCTGTTATCCAGTGGGAGGGACGGCGGTGCAGCTGTTTGTGGCGTGGGCAACACCCGTGCCGTAGCAGGTGAGGAATCGCTGCCAGGCTCCACAAGGTTCACCCAGTGCGCGGTAAGGGAGATGTATCGACCCTGGCCGAACGCACTCGTCCAGGTGTCAGTGGTGAGGTGAACCTTGCAGGCAACGGCATTCTTCAAGCTTCGGGTTATTTTGCTGACCACGTGCTCATGCAACTCAGGCACTGCAGAGCGTGCAAAGTGGTAGCGGCTGGGAACCACGTAACGTGGGATGGCCACTGACATCATGCCCTTGAAGCTGTTTGTCTCCACCAATCGATATGGCAGCATTTCGCAGGCCAGAAGCTTGGCTATGCTGGCTGTTACTGCCACGGCCCGGGGGTCATTTGCTGGCAATTTCCTCTTGCGCTCAAACATCTCCGACACAGACAACTGAACCGTAGCGCTGCACACGGAAGGGCTGTTGGTTGTTGTGTTTGATGAACACTGGGAGACCTCAAGAGCACTACTCCGGAAAGTGACAGTGTCAGCGTCGTCTGATGTTTGTGAATGTTGTGAACCACGCAATGGCTGGGCTACTGCTGCTGCTGAGGCGGGTCTGGTGAACCCAAGGGAGGCAGTGTTGTTTCTGGTACCCTGTCCTGACGCGTTTGCCCAAAGAGTGGGATGTTTGGATAGCATGTGACGGCTCATGCTGGTGGTGGAGAGGTTGTTAATATTTTTCCCCCTGCTCAGGCGGGTCTTGCACACCTTGCAAATCGCCATGGTAACATCCTCAGTGCAGTCTTCAAAGAAAGCCCAGACTTTGGAGCACCTGCCTCCTTGCTGGCGATTTCTGTTTGCTCCTCTTTTGCCTCTCACTTGAACTTCCACGCTTGTGGTGCCTGAAATTGCGCGCCGCCTACCTTGTGGCACAAGGCGAACTCGTGCAGCAGTGTGTTCTTCAACAGACTCATCTGTGCTGCTGCTACGACGGCGATGTTCTCGTTCACAAACAAAATCTGGGTCTCTGTCCACATTGTCCATACCCTCCTCTTCCATTTCCTCAAACTCGTCATATGTCATTGTGGGCCACCGCTGTGGAGTAGAGCTCCCCACAACAACCTCTGCGCAGCACACTCCAACGTCGTCTTCCAGATCTTGTCGGCCGACCTCCTGCAATTGCAACCCCTCCTGCCCAAATTGCTCTGGGATTTGGGTTTCCGAGTCCTCTTCGGACTCGCCTTGTATTTCAGTGCGCGGTGCATTTCCCACAGTTAACGGTTGTGAATCCAGGCACAACATTTCTGGCTGTTCCTCCATTGACCTTTGAAAGGTGGAAGTTTGTTGGGCTGGGAATAGCTCCTGCGAATACCCCATTGTGTCCTGAGGTAATTCATCGGACTGGTTATCTGGCAGTTGTGTGCGTGGTGTCGCTGCCGGTTGTGTCAGCTTTGTGCCCACTGGCTCCTTGTAACTGGCTGAGGACTCGGACCTCGTGCGTGATGTGCTGGTGCTGCTTAACCCACTGCTGGACGCTTGAGAGGTCATCCAAGTAATTATCTGGTCCTGTTCTTTTGGATTTGTGAGGGTTGTTGTCCTGGACAACATGGGCGGTATTGAGTGGGTTTTCTTGGGTGCTCCCCTGTGGCCTGTACGTGAACCGTCAGGGGAAACACCTCTTCCCTTGCCCCTCCCTCTTTCACCGGATTTCTTCCTCATTTCACTTATCCTTACAGTACACGCTGACTGGCAGCAGTACAGTGGCAGTACAGAAATGCTATACAGTACCACTATTCCCAGCAGCGACACAGAGCACAATGCTATACAGTGACGGGTGAGCGGTGTACCACTATTCCCAGCAGCGACACAGAGCACAATGCTATACAGTGACGGGTGAGCGGTGTACCACTATTCCCAGCAGTGACACAGAGCACAATGCTATACAGTGACGGGTGAGCGGTGTACCACTATTCCCAGCAGCGACACAGAGCACAATGCTATACAGTGGCGAACGAGCGGTGTACCACTATTCCCAGCAGACACAGAACAGTACACAGAATGCTATATAGTGTGGCTGAACGAGCGGTGTACCACTATTCCCAGCAGACACAGAACAGTACACAGAATGCTATATAGTGTGGCTGAACGAGCGGTGTACTACTGTTCCCAGCAGACACAGAACAGTACACAGAATGCTATATAGTGTGGCTGAACGAGCGGTGTACTACTGTTCCCAGCAGACACAGAACAGTACACAGAATGCTATATAGTGTGGCTGAACGAGCGGTGTACCACTGTTCCCAGCAGACACAGAACAGTACACAGAATGCTATATAGTGTGGCTGAACGAGCGGTGTACCACTATTCCCAGCAGACACAGAACAGTACACAGAATGCTATATAGTGTGGCTGAACGAGCGGTGTACCACTATTCCCAGCAGACACAGAACAGTACACAGAATGCTATATAGTGTGGCTGAACGAGCGGTGTACTACTGTTCCCAGCAGACACAGAACAGTACACAGAATGCTATATAGTGTGGCTGAACGAGCGGTGTACTACTGTTCCCAGCAGACACAGAACAGTACACAGAATGCTATATAGTGTGGCTGAACGAGCGGTGTACTACTGTTCCCAGCAGACACAGAACAGTACACAGAATGCTATATAGTGTGGCTGAACGAGCGGTGTACCACTATTCCCAGCAGACACAGAACAGTACACAGAATGCTATATAGTGTGGCTGAACGAGCGGTGTACCACTATTCCCAGCAGACACAGAACAGTACACAGAATGCTATATAGTGTGGCTGAACGAGCGGTGTACTACTGTTCCCAGCAGACACAGAACAGTACACAGAATGCTATATAGTGTGGCTGAACGAGCGGTGTACTACTGTTCCCAGCAGACACAGAACAGTACACAGAATGCTATATAGTGTGGCTGAACGAGCGGTGTACTACTGTTCCCAGCAGTGACACACAATGACTGGGGGGGACCCTGGCTAGCGTGGCTGGAGCGCGAACTACCCTGCCTGCCTACCCAAAGCTAAACCCACAGACAAATGGCGGAGATATGACGTGGTTCGGGTATTTATTTACCCGAACCACGTGACAGTTCGGCCAATCAGAGCGCGTTCGGGTCCGAACCACGTGACCCGTTCGGCCAATCACAGCGCTAGCCGAACGTTCGGGGAACGTTCGGCCATGCGCTCTTAGTTCGGCCATATGGCCGAACGGTTTGGCCGAGCACCGTCAGGTGTTCGGCCGAACTCGAACATCACCCGAACAGGGTGATGTTCTGCAGAACCCGAACAGTGGCGAACACTGTTCGCCCAACACTAGCCTTAACCTCCTTGCCGGTCCAATTCCCGCCGGCAAGGAGGCAGCGCAGCACTTCTTTTTTTATTTATTTATTTTTCAAATCATGTAGCGAGCCCAGGGCGCTGAGTGGCGGGATCCCCCTACCAACTCCGATCGCCTCCGGCGATCAGAGTAAGCAGGAAATCCTGTTCAGAACGGGATTTCCTGCAGGGCTTCCCCGGTCGCCATGGCGACGGGGCGGGATGACGTCAGAGGGAATCCCGATCCACCCCTCAGCGCTGCCTGGCACTGATTGGCCAGGCTGCGCAGGGGGTCTGGGGCGGCTCGGCGTGGCGAATCGGCGGGTAGCGGCGGTGATTGCGTAGCACACGCAGCTAGCAAAGTGCTAGCTGCGTGTAGGGAAAAAAATTATGCAAATTGGCCCAGCGGGGCCTGAAAAATCCTCCTGCGCAGGTTACCCCGAGCTGAGCTCGGGATATCCGGCAAGGAGGTTAAAGGATACCTGAGGAGACATATGACATGATGGGATAGAAATGGGTATGTACAGTGCCAAGCACACAAATAACTATGCTGTGTTCCTTTTTTTCTTTCTCTGCCTGAAAGAGTTCAACATCAGGTATGTAAGTGGCAGTTCCTGTCAGGACTGGGTCAGTCTACAGTGTGACCCCCACTGATAAGAAATTACAAATATAAAACACCTTCCTAACAGAAAATGGCTTCTGAGAGCAGGAAAGAGATGAAAAGGTTCAATAGTTCATAGATTTTAGCTCTGGCATACTTCAATGAATGTGTCATTGAGCAAAAATAGTAAAACAGTGAATACTTAAAAAGTAGATTCAAATATAAAACTGTGGAATATCTTAAAAAGTCATTTTTAGGAGAAGGGGGATAGATACAATTGTTTATTTCATTAGTTTATTTTCGGGTGTCCTTTAAGGCCCGTACCCACTATTTTTACAAAGATATTTCGAATGACTGGCAATTATTTTGAGCGACGAGTGATCATTTCTGCGATCTCATGATGTGGGTACACGATTACGGGAACGATGTTTGGTGACGCCCACTGATAATGACTGTCACGGCAGATCGGATCTTTAAGATCCGGGTGACTCCTGCGCAAACGTTTGAATTCTTGTTTGTGCCCCTCATGCATGGCGTTGCGTGTTCCTGCGTGCAGGAAGATGTATTGGGGAACGCTCGTCATCGGGGATGTTGCTGTGATCGATCTTGCTGCGTGGTTGAGTATTCAGCTTCAGATCAGCTACAACTAGCAGTCGTTTAGGCAACAGGGTTAAGAGATTTCGTTTAGGCACTTGGTTGGGAGGAAGGAGGGGGGGGGGGTGGTTAGGCATTAGGTGGGGGTTCGTTTTAGGCACTTAGAAGGGAGATTAGGTTTAGGCATTAAGTGGGGGTGGGGCATTGTTTTAGGGTTTCATTTTAGATACTCTACCACACACAATGTGAGCCATCCATAATGCACCTAAACCTATCAATAAAGTTATTTATATTCACTAGGTGTCCCGATGTCCGGCTTCCACCCACAGCCCCGCCCTCTAGCGGAAGAGGTCATTGGTGCTTTTTTAGGACCAATCAGAGAAGAGCCTGTGTCCACTTCTGCTAGGGGCGGAACTACAGACGGGAGCTGGACATCGGAGCACTTGGTAAGTATAACTACCTTTATTTAAAAAACAAAATGTTTGGCCGATAAACTTCTGCATATTTGCTTTTTTGTATTTATTCATGATGACATAGATGTACAGATGTGTGTTTAACCACTTTCAGTAGCATGCTTAGATTTACAACTGTTGTCTATCTAATGAATTTAAAGTATTATACCCTGTGAAACATGTCGCAACTAAAGTCTTTATTCGAATGTGAAGATAAAAAGTTGTTTTTGAAACTGGACATATTGTGTTTGACTTCATGGAAGTAAGTCTACCACTTTCTCCCTTTTAAGCTGTTTTTAGTGTATTTCATCCTTTGTTGGTACCTCTGTGATTATGATCTTTGATACCTAATGTATCACACACTTCTTTCCCGAATTATGAAAAAAAATGGTTGGATCTATAAATCAAAAAATTTACAATCTATCCCACACCACCACCACCCCCCCCCCCCCCCCCATGAAGAAATTGACTAGTCAAAAACTTGTCAGTTCCATCAACTTTCTACTAACTAATGTAAGTGACAACAACATAGGAGAAAAGTAATTTACAGTATATCTTATTTTGCTCTGGGAAAAACATACTTATTTGTATGCGTATACATGTATTTAAAATTTTACACATTTTTGGGGATAGAGGTCCTTTAAATCACACTACCAGGTCCCTTTAAGGGATGGTCGGAAATGCCAATTTCCGATTCCGCGGTAAATCCGTATTCCGCCACTGCCAATTACCGCTACCGATTCCGCTTTCCGCTACCAATTTCCGCATTCCGATTCCGCCGGAAATCGTGGAAATTTCCCCTGACTTTAACAGTGATTTTCTCAAAAACTATAAGGTCTTTTTGAAAACTTTTTTTTTTGCATCTTGTTCACAAGATGATTCTGTTTAATAAACCCTGAAAATTTGGTGTTTCTAGGACTTATGGGGGCTTTGCTATTAACTGCTAAAGTCGGCGGATTTTTACTGTAATGTAAAATGCAGAAAATCCGCATTATCCGATATGCGGTAATTTTAAGCCAATCAGAAGATGCAGAATAATTAAGCCAATCAGAGAATGCGGAAATTTCCGCCTAAATCCCCATTCTCTGATTGGTTTATTAAACTGAATCTTGTGAACAAGATGCAAAAAAATTATAGTTTTTGAGAAAATCGATGTTAAAGTCTGCAGAAATTTCAGCGATTTCCGGTGGAAATCCGCGAAAATTCGCCTACTGCACTAGTATTACCGATTTCCGCATTCCGATCCGGAAATGCAATTTCCGATCGGAATTTCGGAAATTGCATTTCTGCGGAATCCGAATGAGCATCCCTAGTCCCTTTAAGAAGCCTCAGTACGTGCTGATTGGACACAAGGGCTGCAAACATTTGCCACCCATTAGAAGATACATTTTAAAACGCTAAGTTAACGCGCATAATGCAAGTCGATGGGCAACATGAAAAAAATGCATATGTTCGTGTTCTGCAATGTGTATTTTAAAAAGCACTGAGCTTGCATATTTTTCCAAAATGCATCGAAAACACACATAATGTATGTCAATGGTGACGCAGAGGTATAGCATTTTCATTGCGTTTTTTATGCGTTTTTTTTTTTTTAAACATTGATGTATTTCCACTTCCTAACAATGAGCCAGAGAGGACATCGAAAATGTGTTTTTATATCGGCCACATTACCCAAAATTTGCATAAAACATATATCAGATATGGATACAAAACGCACAAAAACGGACTTGCAATTCATATATGTGAAACACAAATGCGCTCAAAACGAACTTCATTATGACAAAAAAAAAACCTCACAAACGCATATGCAGCAAAATGCAACCTTTCACGCACCGCCTAGTGTGTTCCCAGCCTCAAACCATCTATGCAGGCAGAGGCAGAGTTCTACTTTAAGGCTACTTGCACACCAAGACGTTGCGTTAGGTGCCACGTTAAGGTCGCATAACGTGCACCTAACACAACGTATGGTGCTGCAAGAGAGGACGGTAGAGTGAGCCGCGTTAGGCGGCTCGATTCCTATAATGTCTCCCAGAGTGGCGCTGATTGGCCGGCGGGACCACGTGATGCGGAGCGAGACACTCCGCATCACGTGGTTCTGCCGGCCAATCAGCTGCCGCCAGTGCAGTGAATATTAAGTAGCCATGTGCGCGGCTACTGTAGCTGCATCTCCCCGCCTCCTCTCTGCCCCCCACTGAGCATGTGCAAACAGTCTAACGCGGCTATAGCCGCTCTAACGCCGTAGCATGCTGCACTTTCGGGAGAACGTGCAGCGTTACATGTAACGCAACGTGGGCTGTGTGAACAGCCCACTTGTGTTACATTGCTGTGCGTTGGGGGAGTGTTACAGGCGCACTAACGTGCGCCTGTAACGTCCCTGTGTGTAAGCAGCCTAACACTGCTGAATTTCAGTGTGACCGAGCTGCAGAAAATGTGGAAAATGTTTCCCAGCTGCATCTCTAGATGTCAACCGTACCGCAGACCTCAGGCATGACTGCAATAACCAGAGCACTCAGCTCTCTATGTATCTCTCCATGTATGGTAGAGAGAAAACTCTGCCTCTTTAACGAATGGCCACTTTGTGAGACAAAAAGCCCGTTAGGAAATTTCCCATCATCCTCAGGACCACCGATTATTGGAGCAGAGTCTCATCCTTTTCAGAAGTTAGAAAAAAAATCAGTCTAAAATGATTAGACAGGTTCTCCAGGGGAAAAACGTTATTATCTGTTACTGGCAACACAAGTCTAAGTGAAATTGCTCAGTCACTATTTAAGCGAAATTGCTATAAACAAGCATCAGCGCTGCACAAATGTTTTTGCAGTTTAAGGGCTCTTTCACAGTAAGACGTTGCGTTTGATGTGACGTTAAGGTCGCATAACGTGCCCCTAACGCAACGCATATTAGTATTGAAGTTGGACATTATATTGAACTGCGTTATGCGTCTCTTGATGCGTATTTGTTGCGTACTTTTTGACGCATAGTGATCGAACGAAAACAAATTTTAAAAAACAAACATTACTGAGCATGTGCAAACATTCTAACGCAGCTAAATACGAGTATAACGCACAGCACGCTGCACTTTCATTTAACGTGCAGTGTTATACTCCGATGCAACGGGGGCACTGTGAACAGCCTATTGATTTTTCATTACTGTGAGTTGTTCTGCATTAGGGGCTGCTGTAACGTGCGGCTGTAACGTCGCACTGTGAAAACAGCCTTGAGGGAACCTAAACTGAGACGGAAATGGTTGTTTTTTGTTAAACAATACCAGTTGTCTGGCCTTGCTGCTGATCTCTAATGCTACATACATACTTGCGACTATGGTCGTTTGAAACAGCAGCTTAACGATCGGTCTGCCGACAATCGGGGAAAGAACTTTACCAAACGATCGTTAAGTACAACGACGAACGAACGATATCGGCATGATGAGAAAATCGAACAGGACGGATCATATTGATTGACAATCGTTACAAAACTATAGTGTGTAGTTATCTGTCGACGATCGTTACGAGGGCCAATGCGCCTGCGTTGGATTTTGGCCAGCTTCCGTACTTCCTGTGTAGCACTGCCCGTAAGGCCCCGTTCACACTTGCGTTTTGGCAAATAAACGGACCAGATCCTGATCGGATCCTGATCGGATCCTGACCTGATCCTGATCAGAACCGTACGGTTCCGATCCGGATCCGGTCCGTTTGTATCAGGCATGCATCAGGCTGCCATCCGGATCCGTGGGCAAAAAATAGCGAAATTTGAAAAAAAAAATGTTGGGGTCAGCAGAAGGTGCACCTGGTGCACGTGTAGAATCAGGTTCCTCCACTGTAGGCCTCACCTCCACCTCCGACATTCTGCCAAACAGCTCCAGCACGTCTGTCACTGCTGCTCCACTCCAGACATGCTTGGCCCATGTGTCCCCATCCGAAATGGCCGCTTGCATACGCATAGGAAGTGGGGTAGAACGTCAGGTTTTTGTAGGCAGTGTGTTCTGTGCCTTCCGTTCCCCATTGGTTTCTGTGTTCCTGATGGTGCTGTCAGGCTCAGGTCCGGCTCCGGTCCGGGTGCGTGGCCCGGAGATCCAGACCCAAAAAATAGCGCATGTTGGAAAAGAGTTCGGAGTCCGGATCCGATCCGGCTCCGTACTGTACGGAACGGACGCGTGTGAAAGTTCCGCATAGACTTTACATTGCTATGCGGAACGTACGTTCCGTTTGTACAGTATACGGTCCGGATCAGATCCGGAAAATCCGGATAGCGAACGCTAATGTGAACCGGGCCTTAAGATTGTCACAATACAAGTTTCAAACAAACTTTATTTTCAAGTTAACTATCATATATTTTCGTATCTATTGTAGCACCACTTTTGATTTTTTTTTTTTTTTTTTTTTAATATAAATATGTACCCAACATTTCCCTCTGAACGTTCTTTTCTGCAAGAACGATCGTTAAAATGTGTATGATGATCGTTGCATCCCATCGTTGCATTCCAATCGTTCCGATATTGTTCGTCTGGTAACTATTGTTCCTTGTAAACGATCGTTATCGCAAGTGTGTACGTAGCGTTAGGCTGCAGTAGTGGCTGAATCACACACCTGAAACAAGCATGCAGCTAATCCAGTCTGACTTCAGTCAGAGCACCTGATCTGCATGCTTGTTCAGGGGCTGTGGCTAAAAGTATTAGAGACACCGGATCAGCAGGAGAGTCGGGCAACTGGTATTATTCTAAAAGGAAAAATCCATATCCTTCTCAGTTTAGGTTTCCTTTAATGTTTTTATTTCCTAAGGGCCCATTCACACTAGAAATCGCTAAACGCAAACGCTGAGCGATTTTCTGGCGTTTTTTCCTAGTGATTTCCCAGTGATTTTTCATTGTATAGAAAGTGTTTTTCCAACGATTAGCGATTTCTAGTTCAATTAACCCTGCAGAATCGCTCCAGAATCGCTCAGAAAACGCTGCAGGCAACGAGTTTGCGTTTCAGCAAATCGCAAATCGCTTAGATGAGAACACTTCCATATACTTTCATTGTACACACGTTTTTCAAACCGCTAGCGATTTTCAGCGATGCTGAAATCATTCTGAAAACGCACGAGTGTAAATGGACCCCACATTAGCTTTTGCCAACGGAACCGGTCGCACGGTTCCGTTGTCTGTTCCGCTGAACGGACAAAAAAGATTCAGCAGGACCCAATTTTCCAGACTGTTTCACTCAGCGGAACGGAAGCGAAAGGTTTTGCAGCACAATAGGAACCTATGGAAAACGGACATTTTACAGCACACTGGCTGTAAAAAACAGACCGTTTTCCAAGATCTAGATTGCCGGATCCATACGGCCGGCTCCGCAAAAAAACGCAGATGTGAACTGGGCCTTAGATGACTGTAAGCCCAAGTCACATTACGTTTCTTTCAGTCATCACGAGTGAATTATTAACTGATCATTAAAGACGGCATCATGTATGGACAGCATAAGATGGCCAATGTCCAATCTGATTGATTGTGGTTGGAGAGGACAATGGCCTCAGGTCTACAGCCCACCCTAGTTAGAGGAAAAGCATCATAAACTGTGCACAGCTCCACTTTACAGGTATGGCCTCTTCCACACTTCTGGTACAATTAGACGTACACCGTTTTATATGCATTTGCAAAAATTACATATTCCAATGTTAAAATTAGCTTGATAAAGGACCTGTTTAGATCCAAAACGGACTGCTGTTGTTGCCAATGTACATCAATTTTTATCTACATTGGAATATTACAGAATCTTTGGCTGCCTTGACAATGGGAGCTTGGAACTTTTTTTAGTGTAAGTTAAAAAGATATATATATATATATCTCCTAAAAGATATATATATATATCTCCTCCTCGAAACACCGCATATGTTGGATCGCCAAACAGAGTGTGTACTCAGTGCAAAGTTAATAACCATAAGAAAGGCCAATGCGCTGAACAACTCATCAGGGCCAGATTTGTACTCTTTACCGCCCAAGGCCACTGTCTCCAGCTGCCCCCCTTCAGTATAGATAGCAAGATGACCCCTCCCCCTTCCCTCTAGCTTAGGTAACCTGATGACCCCCCCTCCAGTATAAGGTAGCCAGATGACCCCTCCCCCTTTCCCTCCAGATGACTCCCTTAATCCCTCCTTTTCCCACTTCCCTCGTTTCAGTATAGATAGCCAGCTTGCCTTCCGCAGCAACCATCAGTGTCACTCATTTCTCCACCCATCTCCAGTGCAGAAGCTTCCTCTTTCCCTCTGTCTCCAATGCTGCACCACTTTAGCCTGCTGCTTTGGTGCCCTTGCTCCTGTGGTGCCCTAGGCCATGGCCTAGGTGGCCTTGACCGAAATCCGGCCCTGCCACTCATGCTAAATAGAGTATTATAAAACAGTGTATCACACTACTTCATAGCCTGGTTTACACCAAACAAACGTATTCACAGTTTTTTCAAACAGCTATATATAAAACTTGTATGGCCACTGAGATTAGCATTAGAGAGTCTCTAGATCTAAATCTTCTCAAATCTCCATACAGTTCCAATGAACTCTTCACAGGATCCTCATGAGAAACTATATACGCTCACCGAAACAGTTGGCCAACCAAATGCGATCAGCAAATGCGTTTTCTAGCTCTGCCAGTATCAATCCACACATCCCTGCAACTCTCTTTCCAGGTTCCTCAACACTCAGGGCATGCAAGGAAAATGCACAGCAGTAGTGTAATACCGCTTAGCACTTTCTAGTATTACACTATTGCAGTGCATTTTTCTTGCATGCCCCTGGGGAATCGCTAGCGTTTTGAATCGCTCCCTAAACTTTAAAAAATCTCTCTAGTGGGTGCCAGTCCTCACACTTATCCCTGCTGCCTTCGCCTCATTTTTCAACATTTTTTCTCAATTGCAATTCTGCGTTTTGTAATTTTGTTACTAATCTTTTTTTTTTGTTCACGTTTTATATGAAATTTCACATAATGATTTTCCCCCCCCTGCAAACCAATAAAGTCAATTTACATGGAATTGTGTAAAATTTACTTCACGTTTGCATGCACATTTTTGCATTTAGAATGCCAAAATTTGCTATTCTTGTTGACTTATATTATAAGCGGTTCGCATGTCTGGTGCCAAAAAACACAAACATGCAGGCTGGGATTTTTTTGCAGAATAATCTCGCAACAACACAAATGTGATGCCAATAATCACGCAACAAAGTCAAATGTGATGCCACAGATTTGCACTAGATGTGTGGCGAATGTGAATTGCAAGGACAAAAATTACATGCAAATTGTGTTTCGACAAGGATGTGATTTTTCCGCGGAAAAAAATACTGAACACTGCGGCGATTTTTCCGCGATCGCGTTTAGCGCTTCTATAGCACTGAGACGGGATCGCCAGGAAATCACCTGAAAATGGTACAGGCGACGCGTTTGCGTTTCACAAATTTTGTAAATTGCCAAAGTAAGAACGGGCCCATAGGGTTTTATTACACTAGCGTTTTTAAAAAGCGATAGCATTTGAGCGTTTTTGCCGAAATCGCGGCAAAACGCTCTAGTGTGAATGGGCCCTAATGGAAACTGTTCCATTGAAATTACATTGCTTTGAGTACAAATGCAAATTTGCACTCAGTGGCAATGGGCCTTTATGTATGAAAGATGCCACAGGCAGCATTTTTCGCATTAGTATTCCTGTTTCTATGCGGGTTTTTTTTGCATGTGTCGCAAATGAAAGTCAATGATAATTTAAAAGCGATTGTCACAGGAGCCCTAGTGGTCAGACTGCAAATTGCCTTCCAATCGGTTTCAGCACACAGACCATGCAAGCTTTGGTCGCGATCTTTGCGCAGAAACCGACAGAAAGTGGGCAACAGCCCGACCAGAAGGGAGCATGTGAGGTACGGTAATTACAACTTTACACACTATTTCAGGGTATCTGCCACCACCACTGGTATGGGCCAGTGGACCCGACTGACTGACTGGTCCTGTGAATAAAAACGGTTAAACACACTCTATTCTGTCTAGATATCAACAATAGTAGCGTCTCTTCAGAAGTCTGAGTTCAGTTCCTGTGTATGCTGAATAATAGGGTAGCGGAACAGTGAATGACTTTGATAAAGTCTTTATTCACGGCAATATAAATAATTAATATGTACAGAAAATTATTAAAATCAACAATTATTGAGACATGAGATAACACAGTATGAAAATAAAGGGGAGAAAAACGGATACTTAGAGTTCATGGAGAGGTGTCCTTTTGTGGGAAAAATCATAAAGTCCTTGGTAAAGTCCTTTGTTTCAGCTTAATTTAAAAACCAAACAAAATGGAAAATGTCCTTTGTTTCAGTTCAGACAAGATGGCTGCAAACCACATGGTCCTCTGGCTGGCAGTGTGCTCTCGTGAAGATGGAATTTGGAGGACTAAATTGCCCAGGCAGCTCATTCACTTTTAATGGAGCTGAGTTCAGAGGCGGGCTTCCAGAGTCGGCCCCTGGGCCGGATTATGGTAATCATGTCTGGGCAGGGGCTTTCATCAGCTCCATAACCCTGACATTTTCTCCCAGCCAACCTACGCAGCCGGCACACAAATAATAATTACATATTATCGATCCCCAGAACCTACCGATTAATATGATACCTCGGATGCAGGTGCTAGGGCGTATAGTTACCGAGGGGCTTTTAACTCCTTAACCGAAGGAGGTATGATTATGATTTGTATACTGAGACGTTGGTCCAATTTCAACAGATCCAAATACACTCCTCCCACCTCTGGGTGATACTCGGTTTTCCTTTAATAAGCAGAAATCATAATTCACATGCTTCATCATTTTAACTCCTGGAGGCAGTTTGTCTGATGAGCAGGAGGAAGCCCCATTTGCTAGTCAATTCACATTAAGGTGTGAGCTGTGGGCTCATCCTGACTTCCCCAAAGGCAGGACACTGGCCTTGTGGTTCTTAATTAGCATCTGAGTGAGATTAGCTTGGTCAAACTGAGTTTTACACAGGGCCAGTTCCATGAAAAGACTCTGCTAACTATCTCCTATGAAGACAGCAGAGAACCCCCCCCCCCCCCCCCCCTCGGCTGGACTGCCTGGTATCCACAGACATGAGATTCTGATTTGGCAGCGCATCGACAATCGAGGCAGGACCCCGATTGCGGTTGCGTTTTCGTTTCTCACGGCTGTTCCGTGACAGCGATGCACTAATTTATGCTTCAAGATGTAAGGGTTTTTTTGTGGATGTGAAAACGAGAACGTAATTTTGCCATTCTTAGACAGAAGTTCAATTGTCTATTGACTTTCATTATATGTGTTGCAAATGCGTTTTTACAAATTCGCAATTCACGTAATTTTTAGAAAGCGTGAACCCCCCTTTAGGCCAGTTTCAGACTGCACATTGGCGTTAGCGGTGCAGAGAGGCCATAGGGCCGCACCACCAAAAACAGGCCTTCGGGGATTACCACATTAATATGCAGTAATCCCTTTCCGGCCGACATCCTAATAGGAAGTGACGCTCTCTTGCACTCGCTTTCTGTTTCGGAAATACGGAAGTGAATGGAAGCGTAAAAATACGCTTCTGCGCATGTGCACCCATGCGTCGCCATAGACTTACATTACTTCCAGTCTGCTGCACGCCACTGCAGGTCGTCACCCAACCATACGGTAATGTAGGTTTGTCTGAGCGTCAGCGATGCGGTTTTTACAACACTTCCGTCACATCACGCCACTCCAGTTCAGTATGAAAGTCGCCATAGATCTCCATTGACCCTCGGTGTGGTGCGGTAAAATGACCACACACCACAGCCCCAGTGTGAAGCCACTATTAGGGATTCCCCCTCCTTCAACATCTTCAAGAAGGCCCTCAAAACTCACCATTTCACTCTGGCCTACCCCCTCCCTCACAAGTGCTCTAAACCCACAGCTGAACTCTGGTCCCCTACCTTTCGTGTCCCTCCCTACCTCTACCTCTAGATTGTAATCCTGCGAGCAGGGTCCTCCTCCTTATGTCTCCTACCGGATCACGCACCTCCATCACTGTACACCCATCCTATGGACCTGAGTGAACTCGACTTGCCTAATCTCCATGCTCCCATCCAGTGACTGACTAAGCATTACCTTGTACTCATACTGTGCTGCGTGATCTTGTTTGCATGTATTCCTGTATCGTCCTATTGCTGTATGTCACCCCTAAATATTGTCTGTAACCTAAACTAATGTCCAGCACTGCGTAATATGTTGGCGCTTTATAAATAACGTATTTTTCGGACTATAAGACGCACTCTTTCCCCCTCAAAAGTGAGGGGGAAAAGTCAGTGCGTCTTATAGTCTGAATGTACAGCCAGATGTCCCCCACAAGCAGGTGCAGGACGTACTGGAAGCCCTCACTTATTCAGCCGCCGGGCTCCGAGTCCTGCATCCTGCTTCTGTGTCCACAATGGAGCCGCTTTCCACCTTCCTTGCTCACTATTAGATTTCCTCCCATTGTCCCTCCTTCTCTACCGCCACCTGCATGGAGGCTAGCGGCGACTCTGAGGACATCGCGGCTCCCGTGTAGCTGCCCACCTGCTCTCCAGGAGTCCTGTGTGTTGCAAGCACCGGCTCTTCCTGCCGCCTGGATGTCAGACAACGCGGCTCCCGTGTAGCTGAGTGGCCCACTTGCTCTCTGGGAGTCCTGAGTGTTGCAGCAGCAGCTCTTCCTGCCGCCGCCCGGATGGCGGACATCGGCGGCTCCTGTGCAGCCTAATGGCAGTCATGCTCCCTGGGTGGCTCTGAGGACATCTGTGTCTCCCCCTTAGCTGAGCGACGCATTTCTGCCCGGGGTGTTCAGCAGTTCTTCCTGCCGCTGCATAGATGGAGGACATCGGCAGCCCCCTTGCAGCTAAGTGGCAGTCCTGTTTCTTCAGCGGCTATGAGGACATCAGCATCTTCCCTTTAGCTGAGAGGCACACTTTCTCTCTGGGTGCCCTGTGTGTTCGGTGTATCTTCCTGCTGCTGCCCAGATGGAGGACATCGGCAGCTCTGAGTGACATGGGCCATCCGTTGGAGCTGCCCACGTGACTATGGTTTTTGCAGCGGCTCCAGAAGGCATTGAGTCCTTAACACAGATGTCCCTGCTCTCTGGACCAGACTGCAGGGGACCTCAGATGCCAACCCCAGGATCAACAGCAGCCCAGTCCCTTGCAGCAAGTCTCTCCCCTAGGATAGGTAAGAATGAAAAATGCTATTATAGCATAGTGTACGTAGCGATGGAGTTGTAGCTTAGTATAGGTAGTAGGGGCATTGTAGCTTAGTGTAGGTAGTGGGGGCATTTTAGCTTGGTGTAGGCAGTGGGGGCATTGTAGCTTAGTGTAGATAGTGGGGGCATTGTAGCTTGGTGTAGGTAGTGGGGGCATTGTAGCTTGGTGTAGTTGGGACATTGTAGCTTAGTGTAGGTTTGTGGGGGCAGCAGGGGTTAATGTAATCTAGTTAGTGGGGCTGCAGAGCTTAGTGTAGCTGGGCAGTCAGTGTACCTTAGAAAGAGACAGTTTGGGGTAAAAGGGTCCATAGAACGCCCCTGCACCATAGACACACCAAGTTTAGTAGTTTTGTTTTTTTCCTGATTTTTACCCTCTAAATCTAGGTGTGTCTTATAGTCCGGAGCGTCTTATAGTCCGAAAAATACGGTACAAAAAATAAATAGGCAACAGGAAGAACTGTACGTTGGGGGGGAGGGGGATTAGAAGGGAATAATTAACAGATAGTCACAATCAACAGAGAAGAAATGCCGAAAATCCAAATGAAAGCAAAGTCCCAACGCTGATGTTAGAATACTGATACAGCAATTGCATTTTACCACCAGCCTCCAAATTAGGTGGTGTTGGAGACAAACATACAAAGGTCGGTGTTATGGTGCCCATATATCTAGCGATGATGGACAGATTGATCAAGAGGCAGATCTCGCTAGGGTCAAATCTGATCAGAGAGAGATCTGTTGCATGCCCATACACATTAATTGCAGGGTTTTCAAACTTGGCACACTTGCTCACTGGGTGAATGCAATTAAGATTCGGGAAAGTGGGTGGAGCCTACAACAGCCAATCAAAATTCTCCTATTGATTTCAAGGGGAATATTTAAACTGCAGCCATTCATACACTGTTAATGGCAGAGGCTTCAAACTTGCTACAGTCGGTCATTGGGTGACTGGGGTCCAAGTACACTAAAGGAGCGGGGCCACAAACAGCCAATCAAATTTCCTTGGTGCATAAACTGCTTCCATTCACACATTTTGATGCCAGGAACCTGAAAGCTCACAAACTTAGTCATTGAGTGACTGTGTGTCAAGGTTAGAAAAAGTGGGTGGAGCCAAAAACAAATTTCACTGGAAAAATATCAACCGCAGCCATTCTTACACTGTTAATGGCAGGGTCCTCAAACTTTGCCTGTTAATTTTAAAGGGGAATATATAAATTGCTGCTATTCTTACACTGTTAATAGCAGATGCCTTAAACCTGCTACAGTTGGACACTGGGTGACTGGGGTTCAAATTCAGAAAGAGGCAGAGCCACAAACAGCCAATCTGATTTGTTTCATTTCAGTGTGAATATACAAATTATTGATAACAAGGGCGTATCTGGGTAATATAACGTCTACGGCAAACATTGAAACTGGCCACTTCTGGTCAGAGCCCCCTTCACCTCTAAAACAGCATCTTTTCTTGTGTACGGTATATGTGTTATGGTTGCTTATGTTTTTTTGGGGGTCTGGATACCACTGAAGATATTTTGGGAAATTTTGGTTCTTATTTCCTCTCTGTCCTCTTTTCTAACACTAAGCCAAGTGCACCCTACATACATAAATTAAGTAACCATGTTCCCCAGATAACAGAATGAATCTGATCTGAGTGTGGAAAAGGCATGGGGGCAGGCATGGTGGTGCAGTACAGGGACAGGCATGGGATGCAACACAGGGGTAGAGATGGCCTGAACGGTTCACCGGCGAACGGTTCCCGGCGAACTTCAGTGGTTCATGTTCGCCTGCGAATGCGAACTTTATGGCGGTTCGATTCGCCTCCTATACTACATCATTAGGATCAACTTTGACCCTCTACATCACAGTCAGCAGGCACATTGTAGCCAATCAGGCTACACTCCCTCCTGGAGCCCCCCCCCCCCCCTTATAAAAGGCAGGCAGCGTCAGGCAGCGAAACGAAAATCGGAGATTCGGGCCATCTCTACACAGGGGCAGACATGGCACAAGGGCAGGCATTGGTTGCAGAACAGGGGCAGGCAAGGCGCCCATGGTGCTTTGGCGCCCATGGCACGAACCATGCCTGCACCCCTCTAGATACGCCTTGATAACAAAGACCCCAAAGCTCATGAACTTGGTAATTAAAAGACTGTATATCAAGGTTAGAAAAAGTGGGCGGTGCCAACAACTACATTTTTTACATGGGAAAATATAAACTTCAACCATTCTTACACTGTTAATGCCAGGGTTCCCAAACTTGCCACAATTGGCCACTGGGTGACTGGGATTCCATTCAAACAATTTTTGATGCCAGGAACCCGAAAGCTCACAAACTTGGTCATTGAGTGACTACTGTGTGTCAAGGTTACAAAAAGTGGGTGGAGTCAAAAACAGATTTCCCTGGGAAAATGTAAACTGCAGTCCTTCTTCACTGTTAATGGCAGGGTTCTCAAACTTTGCACAGTTGGTTACTGGGTGCCTGGGATTAATATTCAGAAAAGTGGGTGGAGCCTAAAAAGCCAATCATAATTCCCCAGTTGATTTTCAAGGGGAATGTTAAAATTCTTGCCATTCTTGCACTGTTAATGGCACAAGCCTCAAACCTGGTACAGTTGGTCATTGCGTCACTGAGGTTCAAATGCAGAAAAGGTGGCGGAGCCACAAACAGCCAATCAGATTTGGTTTATTTCACTGGGAAAATACAAATTATTGATGCGAAGGGCCCCAAAGCTCAAAACTTGGTCACTTAGTGACTCTGTGTTCAAATTACTAAAAGTGGGCGGAGCCAAAAACAAATTTCACTGGGAAAATATAAACTGCAGCCCTTCTCACACTGTTAATGGCAGGGTACTCAAACTTTGCTGCCATTTTTACACTGTTTATTACAGATGCCTCAAACCTGCTACAGTTGGTCACTTGGTGACTGGGGTTCAAATACTGGTGAGGGACGGAGCCACAAACAGCCACTATGATTTGTTTCTCTTCTGTGGGAATATACAAATTATTGATGCCAAAGACCCCAAAGCTCACAAACTTGGTCATTGAGTAATTGTGTGTTAGGGTTAGAAAAAGTGGGCAGAGTCAGCACTAGCCAAATACATACCCGGGCAACGCCGGGTCATCAGCTAGTAATCTAAAAATGAATACTGTAAACATTAAGCAAGTTTATTCATTATGTTATTTTCACTGCAGTTCATCTTTAACCTCCTTCTGCATTCAAGTCTAGAGCGGAGGACATTAACTGCTAATGGCTTCTGCTACGTGAGTGAATTGTAGCAGTGTGGGAACGAGGGAGATAATTGCTGTAAGCGCAACTGAAAATCTTTTTAACCTACGCTCTCATTTTATCCTATGTGATCCAAGCAATCAATCTCATGAGACAGAAATCGTGTGACCAAACGATTAAAGACTGTCCGTGTGGCCCTGAGGTTAATCGAGCTAGATTAGCAGCACAAAGCAACGCTGCAGCTCCTGGCTGGCTCACAATGCAGCCGTGCTGGGGAATTATTTTATGCATAGAATATACTATATGAATGCAATATATCAGAGCAGGATCATCCACCAGGCAAACAAGGCAGGTGCTGGAGGCCCCAAATCTACTACCTTGCCTACGGCCTCATTACATCGTATTCCATCTCTGTAATATATTAAGAAAAAAAATCTAGTATAGGTAGTCCACAGATAACGAATGAGATAGCGACTGCAGGTTGGTTCTTATGCTGAATTTGTATGTAAGTTGGAACACTGTGCCCCTATGTGCCTTTAGTGTTGATCTCTGCATCCCTGTGCTTCCAGTGTCCCCCTCTGTCACTTGTGTCCCCCTGTGCACCACCACTGTGTTGGCCTCTGTACCCCTGTGCCTCCAGCGTCCCCCTCTGTCACTTGTGTCCCCCTGTGCACCACCACTGTGTTAGCCTCTGTATCCCTGTGCTTTCAGTGTCCCCCTCTGTCACTTGTGTCCCCCTGTGCACCACCACTGTGTTAGCCTCTGTATCCCTGTGCCTCCAGTGTTCCCCTCTGTCACTTGTGTCTCCCTGAGCCCCACCACTGTGTTGACCTCTGTACACCTGTGCTTCCAGTGTCTCCCTCTGTCACTTGTGTCCCCCTGTGCACCACCACTGTGTTGGTCTCTGTAACCCTATGCCTCCAGTGTCCCCCTCTGTCACTTGTGTCCCCCTGTGCACCACCACTGTGTTGACCTCTGTACGCCTGTGCCTCCACTGTCCCCCTCTGTCACTTGTGTCTCCCTGAGCCCCACCACTGTGTTGACCTCTGTACCCCTGTGCCTCCAGTTTCCCCCTCTGTCACTTGTGTCTCCCTGAGCCCCACCACTGTGTTGGCCTCTGTACCCCTGTGCCTCCACTGTCCCCCTCTGTCACTTGTGTCTCCCTGAGCCCCACCACTGTGTTGACCTCTGTACACCTGTGCCTCCAGTGTCCCCCTCTGTCACTTGTGTCTCCCTGAGCCCCACCACTGTGTTGACCTCTGTACGCCTGTGCCTCCAGTGTCCCCCTCTGTCACTTGTGTCCCCCTGTGCACCACCACTGTGTTGGCCTCTGTACCCCTGTGCCTCCACTGTCGCCCTCTGTCACTTGTGTCCCCCTGTGCCCCATCACTGTGTTGACCTCTGTACACCTGTGCCTCCAGTGCCCCCCTCTGTCACTTGTGTCCCCCTGTGCACCATCACTGTGTTGGCCTCTGTACCCCTGTGCCTCCAGTATCCCCCTCTGTCACTTGTGTCCCCCTGTGCACCACCACTGTGTTGGCCTCTGTACCCCTGTGCCTCCAGTGTCCCCCTCTGTCACTTGTGTCCCCCTGTGCACCACCACTGTGTTAGCCTCTGTATCCCTGTGCTTTCAGTGTCCCCCTCTGTCACTTGTGTCCCCCTGTGCACCACCACTGTGTTGGCCTCTGTACGCCTGTGCCTCCAGTGTCCCCCTCTGTCACTTGTGCCCCCCTGTGCCCCACCACTGTGTTGGCCTCTGTACCCCTGTGCCTCCAGTGTCCCCCTCTGTCACTTGTGTCCCCCTGTGCACCACCACTGTGTTGGCCTCTGTACCCCTGTGCCTCCAGTGTCCCCCTCTGTCACTTGTGTCAACCTGTGCACCACCACTGTGTTGGCCTCTGTACCCCTGTGCCTCCAGTGTCCCCCTCTGTTACTTGTGTCCCCCTGTGCACCACCACTGTGTTGGCCTCTGTACCCCTGTGCCTCCAGCGTCCCCCTCTGTTACTTGTGTCCCCCTGTGCACCACCACTGTGTTAGCCTCTGTATCCCTGTGCTTTCAGTGTCCCCCTCTGTCACTTGTGTCCCCCTGTGCACCACCACTGTGTTAGCCTCTGTATCCCTGTGCCTCCAGTGTCCCCCTCTGTCACTTGTGTCTCCCTGAGCCCCACCACTGTGTTGACCTCTGTACACCTGTGCCTCCAGTGTCCCCCTCTGTCACTTGTGTCCCCCTGTGCACCACCACTGTGTTGACCTCTGTACACCTGTGCCTCCAGTGTCCCCCTCTGTCACTTGTGTCCCCCTGTGCACCACCACTGTGTTGGCCTCTGTACCCCTGTGCCTCCAGTGTCCCCCTCTGTCACTTGTGTCCCCCTGTGCACCACCACTGTGTTGGCCTCTGTACCCCTGTGCCTCCAGTGTCCCTCTCTGTCACTTGTGTCCCCCTGTGCCCCACCACTGTGTTGGCCTCTGTACCCCTGTGCCTCCAGTGTCCCCCTCTGTCACTTGTGTCCCCCTGTGCCCCACCACTGTGTTGGCCTCTGTACCAATATGCCTCCAATGTCCCTCTCTGTCCCTGACTGCCACCACCACTGTGTTCAAATGGAGGGAGCAGCGCATTGCAGATGCCATGTATTTCTGTAGACCACATAGTCACCTTCATGACACAGCAATGCCAGAGTGTGCCTGGGCCCTTAGAGATTTTTGCTCCCCTGAAAAGGAGGACCCCTTGGCTGTTGAAATGCTCACAAATAATTGCCCATTAACTATACATATACAGGAGTGATTCAACTCCTGCCTATTTCCTCTCCCGCTGGCCTTCAAACTCTCTACCACTCACAATTCCTCACATATCTGTGATCTAAATGTAATTTTGTGATAATTCAGCTCTAAGTGAGCAAATTATCTCTTTATGCCCCTGAAGCCAGGCTTACATCCAAAACTGCTGGTGTATAGCAAACCTATAGCTTTACATTTTACAGAGCCTCATCAACCCAACAAGCAGACAGCCTGTTTTGGACTTATCATCTGTCTGGTTATCATCAGTGCATGGCATGGATTGATATGGTTTTATAAGGATTGGACCAGTACAGAAGAATCGAAGCAGGCAATTAAGGAGCCCGCTAACAGCTGAAGCTTGGGTGCCGCCAGGTGCCTATAGAAATATCGGCAATGAGGGGTACCCTAATTACACCTAAATGCAGATATTTCTATAGGCACCTATGAGGATGCCTGAGAAATGTTGTTGTTGTTTATTTCTAGCTGCAATTGGCAGCTGGGGGGGGGGGGATTGAAGGTTAAGAGTGGGGGGTTTAGGGTTTAGGCGTCAGGTAGGAAGTTTGTGTGGGGGTTAGAGTTGGACATCAGGTAGGAAGTTTATGAAGGGGGGGGTAGGGTTAGGCACCAGGTAGTAAGTTTAAATTTGGGCAAGGAGGGGGGTTTAGGGTTAGGCATTGGGGGGAGGCTTCTGTGTGAGTGTAAGATCAGCTTTAGCCATTGTAAAATAGCGGTATTAAATACCGATATCTTACTATCGGGATTTATGGATGCCAAAATTTCCATGCGCCTTTTTTTCAAGAGACACCCATAGAGCGCCCAGATAGCGCATGGTGACCCAGAACCATCAGGAGAGTATAAGGGGCTAAAAGAGACTGAAAAATCCTGTACTAGGAAAGCAATGCAAAATGTAATACTGCCTACTCAAAAGATAGTGCGGTTGAAAATGAGGCCTTACATAGGTGAGGGCCTGAATGCCGAGCCTTGCGCACACAAATGCATGCAGCGATGTGTTGCACAGCGCATTAGTGTGCCCGTCAGACAGTGCTGTCTATGCACTGTCTGCCGTCCCTGCGTTTCACGCACGGAAATGCATTGATGAATTCACCTCAGCAGGGCCGGTTGTAGTAACAATGGGGCCCCCGGGCAAAATTAACCCAGGGGCCCATCAATAGACACCCCCCAACCAAAAAGCCGCAGTAGAGGCCATTTGTTGCAGCCAAATTTCCCTCCAGGGCCCCTGAGCCGGGCCAGGTGAGACGGTATTCTGCTAAAGACTCTGCAGGGACCAACAGGGGACAACAATTAAGTTGGAGGGGGACACCTTGGGGGCCCCTACAGGCTCTGGGGCCCTGGGGCAATTGCCCCATTTCCCTCTATGGTAGCACCAGCCCTGCACCTCAGCAATGTGTAAGTGAGCTCAAGGCCCACAGATTGCGTTTGCATTTTTGATCATAAAAAGTTGATTCACCATATTTATAAGTTCACTTGCATACATATAGTCGGCTGAAATTTCAAAATATTGTTTATAATAACAATGTTTTTTATTGTTTCTCCATCATTATCTCCATTAAAATAATAAATATGTAAAAATAACGGCAGGGTGAAGGCAAAATTGCAAAATATCATATATATTAAAAAAAAAATTATTGTTTTTTTTCATGAATATCTGTTAGACTAATAAATATGGTAAAATAACTGTATTAAAAGAATGCGGGGTGAAGCTGAAATATATATATTGTATAATGAACAAAAAAAATGTGTAGTCCTAATGACGATAGTAAAACACTGGTATATATTACAGATAATCAACTAAATCTAACTGATGTCTAACCCTAAACCCACCTTCCTGATGGCTAACCCTAAAACTCCCCTTCCTGATGCCTAACCCTAAATCTCCCCTTCCTGATGCCTAAATCTATAACTTCCCCTTCCTGGTGCCTAACCCTAAGACACCCCGACCCTTCCTGAACCCTAAACCTAAAACCTCCCTTCCTGACACCTAACCATAAAACCCCCCTTCCTGATGCCTAACCGTTAGAGTTGGGCCGAACCTCCGATTTTCGGTTCGCGAACCGGGTTCGCAAACTTTTGCAGAACGTTCGGTTCGCGTTAAAGTTCGCGAACCGCAATAGTCTTCAATGGGGATGCGAACTTTGAAAAAAAAAAATTATGCTGGCCACAAAAGTGGTGGAAAAGATGTTTCAAGTGGTCTAACACCTGGAGGGGGGCATGGCGGAGTGGGATACACGCCAAAAGTCCCCGGGAAAAATCTGGATTTGATGCAAAGCAGCGTTTTAAGGGCAGAAATCACATTGAATGCTAAATGACAGGCCTAAAGTGCTTTAAAACATCTTGCATGTGTATACATCAATCAGGTAGTGTAATTAAGGTACTGCTTCACACTGACACACCAAACTCACCGTGTAACGCACCGCAAACAGCTGTTTGTGTAGTGACGGCCGTGCTGGACTGGTGCGCACCATGGCGAGAGTGCAGGTTTTGGTGGCTTTACAGCCCATATGGTCGTCTGGCTGATGTAGCTGAATGACAGAACAGTGACTGTCCAGCTGATCAAATTTGGTCTGACCACAATGAAGCAACGACCTTATTATCTTTTGTGTGCCCCCCGAGACACTCATCTAGGCGCCGGTCATTGCTTCATTGTGATACGCAAGCCCCTTCACCACGGCAAGGTAATGATCACGAAGAGGAATGGGCGCATGTACATGCCTTTTCTTTTGTTGTTGCAGCTGCCCGCAGTGCAGCCAGAAAAATTAGGCAGTCATGTACACGCACCAGAAAAATTATTACAGCGGCCGCTGCTAGCAGCGGCCTAAAAAATTCAGCAATCCGCCTGGAGTCCCGGACCCTGTTGGTGGTGGCGGAGAAGGTAGTCAAGCGGCCTGCAGGCAGACATGCTGTGTGGAGGGACTGGGAGCGACTTAGTCTTCTTGGGGCAGGCCAGGCAGCCAGTCACACGGCGTGCAGGCAGAGATGCTGTGTGTGCGGGGACTGACTTAGTCTTGGGGCGAGCAGCAGCCCTCCGGGATCCATGCCTCATTCATTTTGATAAAGGTGAGGTACTTAACACTTTTGTGATTTAGGCGACTTCTCTTCTCAGTGACAATGCCTCCAGCTGCGCTGAAGGTCCTTTCTGACAGGACGCTTGCGGCAGGGCAGGAGAGAAGTTGGATGGCAAATTGGGACAGCTCTGGCCACAGGTCAAGCCTGCGCACCCAGTAGTTCAAGGGTTCCTCATCGCTGTTCACAGCAGTGTCTACATCCACACTTAAGGCCAGGTAGTCGGCTACCTGCCGTTCCAGGCGTTGGTGGAGGGTGGATCCGGAAGGGCTACGGCGAGGCGTTGGACTAAAGAACGTCCGCATGTCCGACATCACCATGAGATCGCTGGAGCGTCCTGTCTTTGACTGCGTGGACACGGGAGGAGGATTAGTGGCAGTGGTACCTTGCTGGCGTTGTGCTGTCACATCACCCTTAAAGGCATTGTAAAGCATAGTTGACAGCTGGTTCTGCATGTGCTGCATCCTTTCCACCTTCAGGTGAGTTGGTAACAGGTCCGCCACTTTGTGCCTGTACCGAGGGTCTAGTAGTGTGGCCACCCAGTACAGCTCATTCTCCTTGAGGTTTTTTATACGGGGGTCCCTCAACAGGCAGGACAGCATAAAAGACGACATCTGCACAAAGTCGGATCCAGTACCCTCCATCTCCTCTTGCTCTTCCTCAGTGACGTCACGTAAGTCAACCTCCTCCCCCCAGCCGCGACCAATACCACGGGAAGGTTGAGCAGCACAAGCCCCCTGCGACGCCTGCTGCGGGTGTTCTCCTACCGCCGTCCCCTCCTCCTCCTCCTCCCCCAAAGAAACACCTTGCTCATCATCCTCTGAGTCTGACTCATCTTCTGCACACGACTTCTCTTCTTCCTCCTCCTCCCTCCTCTGTGCTGCCGCAGGTGTTGAGGAAACAGTTGGGTCTGATGAAAATTGGTCCCATGCCTGTTCCTGCCGTAACGGTTCCTGGTCACGCTCATTCGCAGCTTCATCCGCCACTCTACGCACAGCACGCTCCAAGAAGTAAGCGTAGGGAATTAAGTCGCTGATGGTGCCCTCACTGCGGCTCACCAGGTTGGTCACCTCCTCAAATGGCCGCATGAGCCTGCATGCATTTTTCATCAGTGTCCAGTTGTCGGGCCAGAACATCCCCATCTTCCCAGACTGTTTCATTCTACTGTAGTTGTAGAGGTACTGGGTGACGGCTTTCTTCTGTTCTAGCAGGCGGGAGAACATGAGCAGGGTCGAATTCCAGCGAGTCGGGCTATCGCAAATGAGGCGTCTCACCGGCATGTTGTTTTTCCGCTGAATTTCCGCAAAGCGTGCCATGGCTGTGTAAGACCGCCTCAAATGCCCACAAAACTTCCTGGCCTGCTTCAGGACATCCGCTAAGCCAGGGTACTTTGCCACAAATCTTTGAACAACTAGATTCATGACATGTGCCATGCAGGGTATGTGTGTCAGCTTCCCCATATGCAAAGTGGCAAGCAGATTGCTGCCGTTGTCGCACACCACGTTGCCTATCTCCAGGTGGTGCGGGGTCAGCCACTCATCCACCTGTTTCTTAAGAGCAGCCAGGAGAGCTGCTCCAGTGTGACTCTCCGCTTTGAGACAAGACATGTCTAAGATGGCGTGACACCGTCGTACCTGGCATGCAGCATAGGCCCTGCGGAGCTGGGGCTGTGTAGCTGGAGAGGAGAACTGCCACTCAGCCAAGGAGGAGGAGGACAGAGAAGAGCATGTAGCAGGAGGAGAGGAGGTGGCAGGAGGCCTGCCTGCAAGCCGTGGAGGTGTCACAATTTGGTCCGCTGCGCCCTGCTTGCCATCGTTCACCACCAGGTTGACCCAATGGGCTGTGTACGTAATGTAGCGGCCCTGCCCGTGCTTGGCAGACCAGGCATCCGTGGTCAGGTGTACCCTTGACCCAACGCTCTTCGCAAGAGATGACACCACTTGCCTCTCAACTTCACGGTGCAGTTGGGGTATGGCCTTTCTCGAAAAATAAGTGCGGCCTGGCATCTTCCACTGCGGTGTTCCGATGGCCACAAATTTACGGAAGGCCTCAGAGTCCACCAGCCGGTATGGTAACAGCTGGCGAGCTAACAGTTCCGCCATGCCAGCTGTCAGACGCCGGGCAAGGGGGTGACTGGCCGAAATTGGCTTCTTCCGCTCAAACATTTCCTTCACGGACACCTGACTGCTGCTGTGGGCAGAGGAGCAGGAAGCGCTCAAGGGCAGAGGCGGAGTGGAGGAGGGTGCCTGTGAAGGTGGAAGGGAGAAAGCGGCAGAAGCAGATGATGCACCTGAAGGAGGAAGAGGAGAAGGAGGGTGACTTTTCTTTTGTGTGCTGCAGCTGCTTTTGCTCAGGTGGCCATCCTATTGCTGTTTGTGCCTTTTCTCCAGGTGCCTTCGTAAGGCACTTGTCCCTACGTGAGTGTTGGCCTTTCCACGGCTCAATTTTTGTTGGCAGAGCGAACAGATGGCTTTGGTCCGATCTGAGGCACACACATTAAAAAATTTCCACACTGCTGAGCCACCCTGGGATGTGGGCACTATGTGGACCTCAGCAGCTGATGCTGAAGGGCAAGTTGGCTGGCTGTACATAGGTGGCGATACATGGTGCCGGACACTGCCACCAGCTGTTTCTGACGAAGAGCTGCCCCAGCTTCTTTCAGCAACTTCTCTCCTCCTACTACTCTCTGACTCCCCCTCTGAACTGTCCCCCTCTTCATCTCCTCTATTGGGAACATACAGAGGATCCCTATCATCGTCATCATCGTAATCATCCTGCCCAGCTTCGCTTGCCCCAGACAAATCCAAACATGCACCATCAGTAGGTCCTTCATCCTCCTTACACGTTACATCCATAGTGTTGCCGCGTAACTCAGACATATGAGCTGGTGAAAATTCATCTGGCTGTAACAACAATGGCTGTGCATCAGTGATTTCAACACTAAATAATTCTTGCGAAGTGTCAAATGCAGCGGAAGTGGTGCTAGTAGTAGCGCTGGTGGCTGAGCAAGATGAGGTGTTCTGTGTCGCTAAATACTCAACCACGTCCTGACAATCTTGGGAGGTGATGGGACGTGCCTTCTTCCGAGCACTGTACTGTGGGCCAGGTCCACACGAAATTACATTTACACGACCTCGCGCAGACCTGCCGGGTGGCCTTCCTCTGGCTCTGGCACTACCTCTTCCTCTACCTGTTTTGTCCATATCGGGTCGGGTATGCACGGAGTGGTATATCACACTGCGTGCACTCACGTAGGTAAGTGGGTTCACTTAACTGCACAGGTATGCGCACTGATGCGGTTGGTTCACTGAACAGAACAGGTATACAGTGGCGGGTTCACAGAACAGGTATGCAGTGGCGGGTTCACTGAACAGAACAGGTACGCAGTGGCGGGTTCACTGAACAGTACAGGTATACAGTGGCGGGTTCACTGAACACAACAGGTACGCAGTGGCGGGTTCACTGAACAGAACAGGTATGCAGTGGCGGGTTCACTGAACAGTACAGGTATACAGTGGCGGGTTCACAGAATAGGTATGCAGTGGCAGGTTCACTGAACAGAACAGGTATGCAGTGGCGGGTTCACTGAACAGTACAGGTATACAGTGGCGGGTTCACTGAACACAACAGGTATGCAGTGGCGGGTTCACTGAACAGAACAGGTATACAGTAGTGGGTCCACTGAACAGAACAGGTATACAGTGGCGGGTTCACTGAACAGAACAGGTATGCAGTGGCGGGTTCACTGAACAGAACAGGTATGCAGTGGCGGGTTCACTGAACAGTACAGGTATACAGTGGCGGGTTCACAGAACAGGTATGCAGTGGCAGGTTCACTGAACAGAACAGGTATGCAGTGGCGGGGTCACTGAACAGTACAGGTATACAGTGGCGGGTTCACTGAACACAACAGGTATGCAGTGGCGGGTTCACTGAACAGAACAGGTATACAGTAGCGGGTCCACTGAACATAACAGGTATACAGTGACGGGTTCACTGAACAGAACAAGTATGCAGTGGTGGGTTCACTGAACAGAACAGGTATGCAGTGGCGGGTTCACTGAACAGTACAGGTATACAGTGGCGGGTTCACAGAACAGGTATGCAGTGGCAGGTTCACTGAACAGAACAGGTATGCAGTGGCGGGTTCACTGAACAGTACAGGTATACAGTGGCGGGTTCACTGAACACAACAGGTATGCAGTGGCGGGTTCACTGAACAGAACAGGTATACAGTAGTGGGTCCACTGAACAGAACAGGTATATAGTGGCGGGTTCACTGAACAGAACAGGTATGCAGTAGCGGGTTCACTAAACAGAACAGGTATGCAGTGGCGGGTTCACTGAACAGTACAGGTATACAGTGGCGGGTTCACAGAACAGGTATGCAGTGGTAGGTTCACTGAACACAACAGGTATGCAGTGGCGGGTTCACTGAACAGTACAGGTATACAGTGGCGGGTTCACAGAACAGGCATGCAGTGGCAGGTTCACTGAACAGAACAGGTATGCAGTGGCGGGTTCACTGAACAGTACAGGTATACAGTGGCGGGTTCACAGAACAAGTATGCAGTGGCAGGTTCACTGAACAGAACAGATATGCAGTGGCGGGTTCACTGAACAGTACAGGTATACAGTGGCGGGTTCACTGAACACAACAGGTATGCAGTGGCGGGTTCACTGAACAAGTATACAGTGGCGGGTTCACTGAACAGAACAGGTATACAGTGGCAGGTTCACTGAACAGAACAGGTATGCAGTGGCGGGTTCACTGAACAGAACAGGTATACAGTAGCGGGTCCACTGAACAGAACAGGTATGCAGTGGCGTCTTCACTGAACAGTACAGGTATACAGTGGCGGGTTCACTGAACAGAACAGGTATACAGTAGCAGGTCCACTGAACAGAACAGGTATGCAGTGGCGGGTTCACTGAACAGTACATGTATACAGTGGTGGGTTCACAGAACAGGTATGCAGTGGCAGGTTCACTGAACAGAACAGGTATGCAGTGGCGGGTTCACTGAACAGTACAGGTATACAGTGGCGGGTTCACTGAACACAACAGGTATGCAGTAGTGGGTCCACTGAACAGACAGGTATGCAGTGGTAGGTTCACTGAACAGTACAGGTATACAGTGGTGGGTTCACTGAACAGGTATGCAGTGGCAGGTTCACTGAACAGAACAGGTATGCAGTGGCGGGTTCACTGAACAGGTATACAGTGGCGGGTTCACTGAACAGAACAGGTATACAGTGGCGGGTCCACTGAACAGAACAGGTATGCAGTGGCGGGTTCACAGAACAGGTATGCAGTGGCAGGTTCACTGAACACAACAGGTATGCAGTGGCGGGTTCACTGAACAGGTATACAGTGGCGGGTCCACTGAACAGAACAGGTATGCAGTGGCAGGTTCACTGAACACAACAGGTATGCAGTGGAGGGTTCACTGAACAGGTATGCAGTGGTGGGTTCACAGAACAGGTATGCAGTGGCAGGTTCACTGAACAGAACAGGTATGCAGTGGCGGGTTCACTGAACAGTACAGGTATACAGTGGCGGGTTCACTGAACACAACAGGTATGCAGTAGTGGGTCCACTGAACAGACAGGTATGCAGTGGTAGGTTCACTGAACAGTACAGGTATACAGTGGTGGGTTCACTGAACAGGTATGCAGTGGCAGGTTCACTGAACAGAACAGGTATGCAGTGGCGGGTTCACTGAACAGGTATACAGTGGCGGGTTCACTGAACAGAACAGGTATACAGTGGCGGGTCCACTGAACAGAACAGGTATGCAGTGGCGGGTTCACAGAACAGGTATGCAGTGGCAGGTTCACTGAACACAACAGGTATGCAGTGGCGGGTTCACTGAACAGGTATACAGTGGCGGGTCCACTGAACAGAACAGGTATGCAGTGGCAGGTTCACTGAACACAACAGGTATGCAGTGGAGGGTTCACTGAACAGGTATGCAGTGGTGGGTTCACAGAACAGGTATGCAGTGGTGGGTTCACAGAACAGGTATGCAGTGGCAGGTTCACTGAACAGGTATGCAGTGGTGGGTTCACTGAACAGGTATGCAGTGGTGGGTTCACTGAACAGGTATGCAGTGGTGGGTTCACAGTACAGGTATGCAGTGGTGGGTTCACAGAACAGGTATGCAGTGGTGGGTTCACTGAACAGGTATGCAGTGGTGGGTTCACAGTACAGGTATGCAGCCAGGAACAAGCTAAGCCTATCTAATCTTTCCCTATGAGAGACAGTCTGCAGCAGCTCGCCCTACCCTCACTAATGCAGACACACGAGTGACCGTAATGGCCGCCGCTGCCTGCCTTATATAAGGGGGGTGGGGCTCCAGGGGCTAGTGTAGCCTAATTGGCTACACTGGGCCTGCTGACTGTGATGTAGAGGGTCAAAGTTGACCCTCCATGTGCATTATGGGGCGAACCGAACTTCCGCAAAGGTTCGCCTGCGGGACGCGAACGCGAACCACGGAAGTTCGCATGGAACCGTTCGCAGGCGAACCGTTCGGCCCAACTCTACTAACCGTAAGACCTTCCTTCCTGAAGCCTAACCCTAAACCAACCCTTCCTGAGGCCTAACGCTAAACCCCCCCTTCCTCATGCCTAACCCTAAAACCCACTTTCTTGGTGCCTAACCCTAAAACCCCCCTTACTGATGCATATCCGAAAACCCCCCTTCCTGAAGCCTAATCCTAAAATACCCCTTCTTGATGCCTAATCTTAAACCCCCCTTCCTGATGCCTAATCCTAAAACCCCCTTCCTGGCGCCTAATCCTAAAACCCTAAAACTGCTTTTGGCGCTCAATAGCTGATATTTTGCCCTATGGGGCGCCCCAATAGACCATTTGCCACAGGTGCCCAAATTTCCTCATTCCAGTTCACTTATCCTTTAAGTAAACATCGGCCTGCATTCCGATGATCATCATGTGTTGTAAATGGACATAAAACGCTTGCCCTGACAGGCTTTATTGTGGCTCAGAGCGAGAACGTGCTGCTGACTCTGAGCTGGTCTATGATACCCGACATCACTCAGCCTGTCTCTTCTCTATAAAAACTGAAAAATGTGAATCAGAGATATATTTACAGCTAAGTGGCTCTTGTGCCTCATGGATTCCACTCTATCAGCTGCACACACTATGAGACCCTGGCAAGCACCAGCTGATGCTGTAATGTATGAAGTACCCTGAAGCACTTAGTGATTATTAACACAATTAAATCAAATAGGAAAATTTATGCATTCAGACCTATTATACGGACATTTGAATCGTAGCCCGGAGATCAGTCATTTTCAATAAAGCAGAGAGATCGGCATCATGGCTGCAACAGTACTCATCACTGGCTTATTCACGGGAAACGTTTTCAGCGTACAAAATAAAGACAGCGATAGAGCTGGATGATGGAACAAGTCTCTGTAGTAATGCATAATAGCCATCTGTGACGGGAGGCTTTGTTTGCTGTGTTTACACAGGGAAACATTAGGAAATCTCGTTCTAGATTCTCTGTGGTGAAGAGAGGAAGACGATGTTCATAATCGTACTGTATGCGCTGCTTTTATATATTCATTACTTTACACAGTCACAGCCTCAGACAGGAGCGTGGGTAATCTTTGAGGAGCGTAGGTAATCTCTCGGGAATGCGAGTAATCCCTGAGAAGTGTGAGTAATCCCTGAGAAGCGAAGGTAATATCTCAGGAGTGCGAGAACTCCCTGAGGAGTGTGGGTAATCTCTGAGGAGCGCACGTAATCTCTCAGGAGTACAAGTAATCTCTGAGGAGTTTGGGTAATCTCTGAGGAGCGCACGTAATCTCTCAGGAGTACAAGTAATCTCTGAGGAGTGTGGGTAATCTCTGAGGAGTGTGGGTAATCTCTGAGGAGTGTGGGTAATCTCTGAGGAGCGCACGTAATCTCTCAGGAGTACAAGTAATCTCTGAGGAGTGCAGGTAATCTCTCAGGAGTGTGGGTAATCTCTGATGCTGGGCATAGACGGTACGTTTTTTTCTTATCAATCGAGCCGCTGATGGCTCGATTGATCATTTCCGACGTGTCCGATCACCGCGTGGATTGGTTCCTGGCTCGATCCCCGCTGGTGGACAATGGGCAAAAAACGATGCGCTGATAAGGAAGTGCCCACGGGGACGAGCGGGAATCGATCCACGCGGACGAGCAGTGATGTGCCGGCATTGAGCCGATGGCTCGATTCCGGCGCATAAACGTACCATCTATGCCCAGCATGAGGAGCGCACGCAACCTCTGAGGAGTGCAGGTAATCTCTCAGGAGTGTGGGTAATCTCTGAGGAACGCAGGTAACCTCTCAGGAATGTGAGAGCGATATTCCAGCCCGGCCAACCATCCAATTCAATAATTTTATTGAATCAGATGAAAATAGATGCCGCAGGAAGCATGTCCGATTGACGATTCAACCAATTTCCGGTAGAAATTGGTCAAATTTATCAATCGAGCAAGAAGAAAAATCTTGGTCTAACACAGTTGATCAGGTGTGCAGCTAGGGACCCCCGGCTGCTGTCCCCCCAAATGTTAACTCCCCCCTTCCCCTGGGGCCCGTTCTTTGTAAATACATCACTAGATGTATGGGCACCTTAATTCCTGAGGAGTATGGGTAATCCCCTAGAAAAGTGGGTAATCTCTGAGGAGTCAATGTAATCTTTGAAGAGTGTGGGTAATCTCCAAGAAGAATTAGTAATCTTCAAGGCGAGTGGGTAGTCTCTGAAACTTGCAACAGTGGTCCTTTAATGAACCAGTAGCCAGCTGAGTGGAAGTTGCTGCCTTTGATAGCCTCAGTTTCATTCTCTTCTAGAGATTTGCATGCTTGGAGAATTTATTGGTTTTTCATTGTTAGGTAGGTTCTCATGGACATCAATTAAATGAATATTTCTGCACCAAGAAACAATTCTTATATGTATGCTTTTACACAATATAGCAGAATAATCCATTGTACTGTTCTGCTTTCCAAATACTGTATATCTGTTTATTATCATGTTAGATTCACCCTCGTCCAGCACACGCTCGCATCTGGAGAACTTCCTCTGCTTATAAACCGGTTTCACCATCATTAGTCCCCACCACCCAAGTCATCCCTTCCTAAATGGCCTATCCTTCTGCCAGATTCCTTCTATTCAGTCCAGATCTGATGCACACTTACCTTAATGGCTTCATTTACTCCTAATAAACCAACATTGAACTAAAACAAATTATCCAAGAGAAACTTGACTAAAGGGTCTAGTCAAGTTGACATACTAAAATGTGTACAATAGAAGTGATCCCCTTATGTGTCCCCTTTAAGATGCGAGTCTTATTTATGGGTAAACAGGGACATTAAAGGGGATGAACTATAGACAGAACCTTGTCATTAACCTCAATAGGTAAGTATTGACCCAAATCATTCAATAAACAATTATAAATTCAGTTTATTATAAATCTTTTAAAAAAAAAAATATTCACCTAAATACAAATACACAGTATTCCGCAAAGCCATTAAAGCAAAGTCATGATTAAACAGTTTACAAACATTATGCATAGTTCCCAATAAGAGTACCATGAAACTGGAAATTGTCCCTAATATCATGTCCACCACTATAAAAGTACCATGGAAATCCTCTTCGGGACAAATATATCCATATATTTAACAGTTTATGTACAGCTGAGGTAAACAATCAATTTTCTCGACGCGTTTCGTGAAACATCGGACCGTATAATATTCACTTCTTCAGGAGTAATGGATTTCCCGGGTACGGTTTATGGTGTAATTGGCTTGAATTAATCAAAACCTCAGGAGAAAGGTATGCTTCATAGCAGGATTCAAATAATCACAGTTATGTCAAATTAGAAGTACATGAAGAACCCACAGTACGCAGGTAACTTCCTTATGATGATTCAAGTAGGCCAATGTTTGCTGTCGGCTGTCAGCGTGACAGCGTGGAGTCTGAGGATATGGCTGAACAACAGTGACCATCGTCAACACCGGAAAATGCCGACGAGTCCACACTGATGTATCTGCTGTATAGGAATCACTGTGTAAAGTGTATATTTCTCAAAGTAAAAAGTTTGTGTTTTACAATCAAAAGTATGGTTAAAGTTTTGTTGTACCTAACACTCAGGACCGGATTTAGGCCAAGGCCTCCTAGGCCATGGCCTAGGGCACAACAGGAGGAAGGGCACCAAAGTAGCAGGCTAAACTGGTGCAGCATTTGCAAGCTTGCAAATGCTGTAATGCAGCTAGATCAGGCGAGCGCCTGACCACAGTACTCTGCTGTCAGCGGCCTGTGCAGCAGCCACCTTGCTCTCTGTGCACGTTTGCATTGTGGCCGGTGGATACGGACTAGGACAGCTTTGGTGACTGAAAGGAAGAGGAAGCGTCTGCACTGGAGATGAGCAGAGAAGTGAGTGACACTGATGGCTGCTGCGGTGTGAAGGTGAGCTGGCTACCTATACTGAAAGGTGGGGAGGTGGGAAAAGGAGGGATTAAGGGAGTCATCTTGCTGCCTATACTGGAGGGAAGGGGGAGGAGTCATCTGGCTACCTATACTAAAGGGTAGGGGGGAGGGGTCATCTCGCTACCTATACTAAAGGGGGGCAACTGGTGCCAGTGGCTTAGGGTGGTAAAAAGTACAAATCCGGCCCTGGTAACGCTAGATATTAACCCTTCACTATACCTAACACTAACTTCATTATATGTTTCACCAATCTTTACTGTAAGCACAGCGCTAACCTTTACCAACCCTATGGGAACAATAATCATTAAACCTTCTAAATGCTTAAAGGACAACTGAAGTGAGAGGTAGATGAAGACTGCCATCTTTATTTCCTTTTATGGAATACCAGTTTACTGGGAGCCCTGCTGATATATTTGGCTGCAGTAGTGTCTGAACAACACCAGAAACAAGCATGCAGCTAATCTTGTCAGATGTGACAATGATCTGCTGCATGCTTGTTCAGGGTCTATAGCTAAAAGAATTAAAGGCAGAGGATCAGCAGGGCAGCCAGGCAACTGGTATTGCATAAAAGGAAATGAATATGGCAGCCTCTATATCCCCCTCACTTCAGTTGTACTTTAACACTAACCGTAACCTCTCATAACATCTGGCAACAGCCATTATAGTAGGAAAATAAAAACTTTAGCATCCTTTATTCCTAACTATATGCATTACCCTTACTATATGCCTGACAGTAACCTTTACCCCCAATGTATGCCTAAGGCTCAACACACACCATACAATCTTGGTTTTTCAATCTTACAACTTTCATGTAGTATAAAGGTGGCCACACACCATACAATTTTTTAAATATCTGTTCAATTTAAGAATTGCAATCAATTTTTCTGACTGATTGTAACATTTCAAAAATATGACCAATGTACTACACACCTATGTTCAATTTTTTCCTCAATTATAATAAAAATTATTGGAAACTCAGAGAAAATTGCTAGGGTGTGTATATTAATAAATTGACAATCCAACACACACCATACAATCTTTAGTAGAAATTGAAGGGAAATATCTGGCAATCCGATCGGATTTTTCAGTCGAAAAAAAAAACTTTCAATTTTTCGAGAGATACAATCGTTTTTATCGAATTACTGTAAAATCGGATCATTTGATTGTATCGTGTGTGGCCACCTTAAGAGCTTATCCAATCAATCATTCAAGGTATTTTCAATCTGTTGGCCCTTATACTACATAGATTTGGTAAATCTGTACAACCAAGATTGTATGGTGTGTGCTGAGCTTAACAGGAACCTTTTACCCCAACTGCAAGTCAGACATCAATTGGTGGAAAATCAATTGGTGCTAAATACAAGCCTTTACCGTACAGTATGCCAGACAATAGTCTTTACTCCTACTTCGTGCCAAGGCTTTACCCCTACTCTATACCACACATTTACCTCTTACCCTTTCTATGAGTCAGATTCTAATATTTATTCTTACTGCATCCCAAACATCGCAGCCGGGAGCGCTCTGTGCTTGGCGTAGATCATGATGTCATGCCCATGTGCAGAGGGCTCCCGGCCACGGTTGCGCACTGTAGGAGGTGCTCAGCCAGGCCAGTGCAGGTGCAGTGATCTCGACTCCCGGCAACCCCGAAGAGGCTGTAGGTAAGAAAGGAGGGGGGCAGAGGAGAATGGGGGGAGTGGCGGGCATCAGCACAGCTCCCCTTACATTCCTGCTCCTCCCGTTTCTCCTCCTTCCGGCTCTGGTATCCTTTAAAGAGGAGCTGTCAGCCATACTATCTCAGAAGAAAAAAAAAACATATATATAAGTGGATAAATACTTGCTCTACTTACATAACATACGTATTGCACTGTCCACATTTTGATTTTAGTGATTTTTATACTGTAAAAAAAGAGAAAATCCTTCTTAGCATTTCCCATTTTAAGTGTGGTTATTTTGAAGCCAATTCTGATGTCATTTCCTCCCTTAGTCCCCTCTGCCTGATTTGCCCGCCCTTCACTATAGAAAGTGCATTGTCTCAGCATGAGAAATATTGGCCAATCAGAGAGGAACAGTGGAGTGGGAGGGGAAAACAGGAGGGAAAGAGGCTTCAGCCAATCAGGCTGCATTAGTTATGTCTGAGGGGAAAGTAGAGAAGCAAAAGAAGGACAACCCAGCATGCCCTGCAACTTCCTTTTTTTTGTACCAAATTTTGTGTGTACCAAATAAGAGTCAGGTAAAGTGGGGAATGATCATTTATCAACAAGACAAGTAATAGAGATTTCAACTTTTGGATTGCCTGGTTAGCATCCTTATTACTTGTTTACTAGATACAAATAAAGAATTGTTTTTTGATTTTATGCCTTGACCCAGTTATATGCCTAAAGGTGGCCACTACTAACGGTCCAATTTTATTGCGAAAAATCATTTGAGCTTACAGAAATTCTGATCGGGTTGGTTGTAAATAATCACAGATGATGGGCACAATCGATTACAATCGACATCCGACTGAATTATCGTCAAACCAAAATTTGGATTTTCTTGTTTGTTGTGATAGATAGGAAGCAAAGATTGGTTCGTTGATGGTGTAGTGAACGATGTATTACGATATTTCACTTCCGATCAGAAGTATCTTATCGCTCAAATAATTTTTCGATAGAAATGGCATCGTTAGTGGCCACCTTAACACTAAAGTTTATTGCTACTGTATACCTAACATAAATTCACAGTGACACTATAACTATACCTGGCAATAGTCTCACGCTCACATTACTGTTGCTGACCCACAGGGCTGATACTCTCACCTCATGATACAGACTATAAAAACCATACTGGGCAACATAAAAGTTCCTTGCCTAGAGCCCCATTTCATCTTCATCCACCTCTGGCTCATAGAACCGAATGTCCTTTAAAGTTGTCGCCTTGCCATCTAGCAGCAGCAGCAGTGGTATTACAGAAAGAAGCAAAAGAATGAATGAGGTTGCCATCTTTTTTTCCTTTGAAAATGCAATTTGCCTGGTTGCTGTGCTGATCCTTATCCCTCAACAGTTTGTGAGCCTGGGATGCAGGATGAGTATGGAGATCAGGATAGATAGAGGCAGTAGATCAGAACTTCTGACTGTACCGGACATATTCTTCTTCTTCTACTGGAGCTAAATCATCTCCACTACAGCCAGGCAGATGGTGTGTTTTGCAAGGGAATAAAGATGGCATTCTCCATGTGATAGGATATCACATGGAGATGGAGTGATATGGAGGTTGCCATCTTTATATCCTTTTAAGTGATACCAGTTGCCTGGCTATCCTGCTGATCCTCTGCCTCCAATACTTTTAGCCCTAGACCCTGAACAAGCATAGGCAGATCAGGTGTTTCTGACAATATTGTCAGATCTGACAGGATTAACTGCATGCTTGTTTATGGTGTACTTCAGACACTATTGCAGCCAAATAGACCAGCAGGGTTGCCAGGCAACTAGTATTCTTTTAAATATGGCATATCACTCTCACATTGGGTTCACTTTAAATACCCTTTAAAAGATCTCTCCATACTCTGCCGAGCCGCATCCAACACAGCATTCTGGGACTTTCAGTTTTATCCCTAAAGTGTACCAGAGATCATAAAATAGAAAGAATTGATACTTACCCGCAGCTTCCTCCCGCCCCATAAACATGTGTGAGTCCCTCACCGTCCTCCCGCGGTCTGCCGTACAACTGCGATCAGCCCCGGTAACCGGCTCAGTCGGGTTCAGACTGGGTCTTCTACGCTTTCGCTGACCTCCCGCGCAAGCGCAGGCGACCCAGACTGACGTGACTGAGCCAGTTACCGGGACTCACTGCGGCTGAACGGCAGACCCCGGGAGGACGGCAAGGGACTCACACAGGTTTATGGGGTGGGAGGAACCTGCGGGTAAGTATAGATTCTTTCCATTTTATGATCTCTGGTTTACTTTAAGCATGGAGGCGTAGTGGTTCGCACTCTCACCTTGCAGCGCTGGGTCCCCGGTTTGAATCCCAGCCAGGGCACTATCTGCATGGAGTTTGTATGTTCCCTCCCTGTCTGTGTGGGTTTTTTAAAGGCACTCCACTTTCCTCCAACACTACAAAAACATACAGATCAGTTAATTGTCTTCCCCCTAAATTGGCCCTAGACTACAATACATACACTACACTATACATCCAGACATAGGACTATGGTAGGGATTAGATTGCGAGCCCCTCTGAGGACAGGTAAGTGGCAATATGCTCTGTACAGGGCTGCGGAAGATTTCGGAGCTATATAAATACTAAATAATAATTATTATTATTATGCTATACACAAGTCGATAAATGTCCAATGGTGCAAAACATTGATTCATCACCAATTGAAACTGATCAATGTAACGCCCCATTCACTCAATCTTTAGAGTTCACATTAGAAGAAACTAATTAGGAATCGATCAAACTGCTTGGTGCAGTACAATGCTATTCGGCCATCGGTCCTTCTCCGATCCCTCCCCTTGCCCAATCAATTTAGGTTTATTAACATGCCAAATCACCCTTTCGATAGATAAAGTGTCCAATACAATATCAAGTACATTTGATATATTGGGTATCAAACTGACTGAAATGATTGTACCGATACACATATAGCCTTAATTAGTTCTCACAAATTCCAAGGAGCACAAAAGTAAATTTTGCAGATTTACCCCCAGGGGAAAATAGAATTACAATACAGACCAGGAAAAGAGGAATTTTAAAGAGAATCTCAAGTGAAAATAAACGTATGAGATAATGATTTGTATGTGTAGTACAGCTAAGAAATAGAACATTAGCAGCAGAGATATGAGTCTAATATTGTTTCCAGTACAGGAAGAGTTAAGAACCTCCAGTTGTTATCTATGCAAAAGAGCTTCACTGAGCTTTCCGACTTTCAAAGTCGCAGAGAGCTCTGTCTTCTGAAGCTTGTTATCTCAGCTGTCTGTCACTGTATTTTGTTTTTTCTGCAGAGGAAAGTTTAAAAGGTCACTGGCCTGCTCTGTGAAATCTTTTAGAGTGCTGAGTGGTGTGTAAACTGCAGATATTAGAAAAGGATGCAATGTTGTAAAAAAAAAACCTATATAACTGAAAATAAAAATATGAATCTCTTTTCTTTGCTACTAATGTTCTGGTAATTATCTGTACTACACAACCAATTCATTATATCATCATTTTTTTTTTCCACTTCAGTGTCTCTTTAACCTTATCGGAGGTAGGGAACCCTGCAAGTTTCATACTTGCATTCTCTGAAACGTTCATGTTCCAAATCCTTCATAGTTTGAAAAATATTCAAAACATATATAGATATTTTACTTGTGCACAAAATGAACCATGCATCGGTTGCATATAAAATCAATGTGTTCAAAGAACAAAACCAATAAAACAAAAATGTCACACAAAAACAAACATAACTCAATAAATATTTGCTGAACAGAACTAACACACACATTTTTCGGGGAACCCCTGAGATTGGCTCACCGAACCCCTGAGGGTCGGCAGAACAAGGGTTAAGAACCACTGTTCTATGCTTTTAACTATGTCTATGTGATTTAAAACAAATTAAAAAAAAAAACCACACAACTCACTATAATAGACAGAGTGAGACACCTGCCTTAGGTACCTAATACCACACACTAGCATCCTAGGGTGTAGAGCACAAGCAATTGTACCACTTGTAGCTATTCATCAGCAGTAGGACCACTGGACAGCATGATAGATCAGTGATGTACTTACATGTGATAGTATCCATAGGGATGTAAAGAGTTGTCTGCCCCATCCTCTGCCTCCATTAGCAGGTAGTCCTGGCTCTCATTCCTCAGAGCTGTAATGGGACAGTTGTTATTCCTGGTCGCATAAGGCTCACAGTGGCTCATGGTAATTCCAATAATCCTTTGCTAGAACTCTTCTCCCTTGTGCAGGCAGGCAGGTAGGCAGGGAAAGGCTTCTTACTGAATGATGAGCTTCCCCCAGCAGTGAGGCTGTTTCATGGGTGGAGAAGGATGCTCCCTGTATCCGCAGAGCGCACAGGCGAGCTCTGCTTCTTGCCATAGACCCTGCATGCTTTTATCCACGATCTGGTCCCCCAGCTCCTGCCAGGCGACTTTCTGTCCTCCCACTCCCCCTAGCGGCGGGAAATAGGAGCGGCCAATTTGTCCTAATAAATTAGAGTGGAAACTGATTTCAGTCTTCACGCAACGCTAATTAATTTTGGGAACATAATAAATTACCGCGATTAAGATCATCAATCAGTTTTATTTATTCAATCTAGCAAGTGTTACATGTAAACAACACTGGATTTTGTGAAGCGACCTGTTCTGTTTAACAACTTCCTTTACACGTTTGTTGTTGTTAAACTTATTTTAATATATAGTTTAATGCTTAAAAGGGGCACTACAGCGAAAAACTGTACAATTTTGAATATACTAATAAGAAGTTTCTCTGGTTGAACTCAATGGAGGTATGTCTTTTTTCAACCCAAATAACTATGTAATTATGTAATTTTTTCCAGAATGAGCCATAAATTACTTTTTTGCTATGTTGCTGTCACTTACAGTAGGTTGTAGAAATCTGACAGAAGTGACAGGTTTTGGACTAGTCCATCTTTTTATAGGGGATTCTCAGGGATATATTTATTTTCAAAAGCACTAAATGGCAGTTGCTCTGTCCAACTAACAAAAACTGCATAGCGAGCAGGGAGGCTGGCCAGCATCATTGTTTAAATACTTTTCAGGGAATATCTTTATAAAGAATAAAAGCCTTGCTGAGAATCCCCTATGAAGAGATGGGCTAGTCCAAAACCTGTCATTTCTGTAAGATTTCTACTGCCCACTGTAAGTGACAGCATTATAGGAGAAAAGTCATTTATGGCTCATATTACTCTGGAAGAAACGTACTTCTTATTTGTATATGTTTGCACATATTTTAAATTTTACAGTTTTTCGCTGTAGTGCCCCTTTAAAAAGGCAAGTGCACTTTTAAACATATATATATATATATAATGTTTACTCACTGATATACCAAGCATAGTGAAACTGCTTGTTTAGTATTGCATATACTTGCTGACATCTTTCGTGTAACAGTACCTCTGGTCACATTTGCTCAGATCCCTATACTTGCCAATTTTTCCTGCAAATTTTGCTTCCAACGCTTCCTGCCAACTACATTGACAAGAGAAATTGCAGCAAGATAATCAGGGATTATTTTTTGGGGGGTAAAAATGGGCCCCCATCAATAAGCCCCCATACATCTTCATACTGTACTGTCAGTATACTGTATGTGTGTCCTGTACAGTCCCTGACCTGTGGGATTGGGGGGGGGGGAGTTGAGGAGAGTATCAAAAAAAGGTGAAATGTGGGTTCCGGCTGGGTGAAGCTAAAGTACAATATCAGCTCTGCTGCTAATATTCTATTATTTGGTGCTGCATAATTACAATAATAGAATATCAGTAATTTTACCAATATTCTATTACCTCACCTTCTTCTACACGAACCCTCCCTTTACCTACTCCTAACGCTAACCCGGTAATTTACCCCCGCCGCTATCTCCGCAGCTTATTCATCCCTCTGTTGCCTTGGCTCTTTAAAGAGAAAATGTAACCAAGAATTGAACTTCATCCCAATCACTGATACCCCCTTTTCCATGAGAATTCAGCCCCATGTATTAACTACTAGCTGGTTGCCCGGCGTTGCCCGGGTATGTAATTGGCTAGTGTTAGCTCTGTACACTTTTTCTAATCCTAACTAGAGTTGGGCCGAACCTCCGATTTTAGGTTCGCGAACCTGGTTCGCGAACTTCAGCGGAAGGTTCGGTTCGCGTTAAAGTTCGCGAACCGCAATAGACTTCAATGGGGATGCGAGCTTTGAAAAAAAAAAAATAATTATGCTGGCCACAAAAGTGATGGAAAAGATGTTTCAAGGGGTCTAACACCTGGAGGGGGGCATGGCGGAGTGGGATACATGCCAAAAGTCCCGGGGAAAAATCTGGATTTGACGCAAAGCAGCGTTTTAAGGGCAGAAATCACATTGAATGCTAAATGACAGGCCTAAAGTGCTTTCAAACATCTTGCATGGATGGAGGCAGGTTCACTGAACACAACAGGTATGCAGTGGCGGGTTCACTGAACAGGTATACAGTGGCGGGTCCACTGAACAGAACAGGTATGCAGTGGCGGGTTCACTGAACAGGTATGCAGTGGCAGGTTCACTGAACACAACAGGTATGCAGTGGCGGGTTCACTGAACAGGTATACAGTGGCGGGTCCACTGAACAGAACAGGTATGCAGTGGCGGGTTCACTAAACAGAACAGGTATACAGTGGCGGGTTCACAGAACAGGTATGCAGTGGCAGGTTCACTGAACACAACAGGTATGCAGTGGCGGGTTCACTGAACAGGTATACAGTGGCGGGTCCACTGAACAGAACAGGTATGCAGTGGCGGGTTCACTAAACAGAACAGGTATACAGTGGCGGGTTCACTAAACAGAACAGGTATACAGTGGCGGGTTCACAGAACAGGTATGCAGTGGCAGGTTCACTGAACACAACAGGTATGCAGTGGCGGGTTCACTGAACAGGTATACAGTGGCGGGTCCACTGAACAGAACAGGTATGCAGTGGCGGGTTCACTGAACAGGTATACAGTGGCGGGTCCACTGAACACAACAGGTATGCAGTGGCGGGTTCACTAAACAGAACAGGTATACAGTGGCGGGTCCACTGAACAGAACAGGTATGCAGTGGCGGGTTCACTGAACAGGTATACAATGGCGGGTCCACTGAACAGAACAGGTATGCAGTGGCGGGTTCACTAAACAGAACAGGTATACAGTGGCGGGTTCACTAAACAGAACAGGTATACAGTGGCGGGTTCACAGAACAGGTATGCAGTGGCAGGTTCACTGAACACAACAGGTATGCAGTGGCGGGTTCACTGAACAGGTATACAGTGGCGGGTCCACTGAACAGAACAGGTATGCAGTGGCGGGTTCACTGAACAGGTATACAGTGGCGGGTCCACTGAACACAACAGGTATGCAGTGGCGGGTTCACTAAACAGAACAGGTATACAGTGGCGGGTCCACTGAACAGAACAGGTATGCAGTGGCGGGTTCACTGAACAGGTATACAATGGCGGGTCCACTGAACAGAACAGGTATGCAGTGGCGGGTTCACTAAACAGAACAGGTATACAGTGGCGGGTTCACTAAACAGAACAGGTATACAGTGGCGGGTACACAGAACAGGTATGCAGTGGCAGGTTCACTGAACACAACAGGTATGCAGTGGCGGGTTCACTGAACAGGTATACAGTTGCGGGTCCACTGAACAGAACAGGTATGCAGTGGCGGGTTCACTGAACAGGTATACAGTGGCGGGTCCACTGAACAGAACAGGTATGCAGTGGCGGGTTCACTAAACAGAACAGGTATACAGTGGCGGGTTCACTAAACAGAACAGGTATGCAGTGGCGGGTTCACTGAACAGGTATACAGTGGCGGGTCCACTGAACAGAACAGGTATGCAGTGGCGGGTTCACTAAACAGAACAGGTATACAGTGGCGGGTCCACTGAACAGAACAGGTATGCAGTGGCGGGTTCACTGAACAGGTATACAATGGCGGGTCCACTGAACAGAACAGGTATGCAGTGGCGGGTTCACTAAACAGAACAGGTATACAGTGGCGGGTTCACTAAACAGAACAGGTATACAGTGGCGGGTACACAGAACAGGTATGCAGTGGCAGGTTCACTGAACACAACAGGTATGCAGTGGCGGGTTCACTGAACAGGTATACAGTTGCGGGTCCACTGAACAGAACAGGTATGCAGTGGCGGGTTCACTGAACAGGTATACAGTGGCGGGTCCACTGAACAGAACAGGTATGCAGTGGCGGGTTCACTAAACAGAACAGGTATACAGTGGCGGGTTCACTAAACAGAACAGGTATACAGTGGCGGGTTCACAGAACAGGTATGCAGTGGCAGGTTCACTGAACACAACAGGTATGCAGTGGCGGGTTCACTGAACAGGTATACAGTGGCGGGTCCACTGAACAGAACAGGTATGCAGTGGCGGGTTCACTAAACAGAACAGGTATACAGTGGCGGGTTCACAGAACAGGTATGCAGTGGCAGGTTCACTGAACACAACAGGTATGCAGTGGCGGGTTCACTGAACAGGTATACAGTGGCGGGTCCACTGAACAGAACAGGTATGCAGTGGCGGGTTCACTAAACAGAACAGGTATACAGTGGCGGGTTCACTAAACAGAACAGGTATACAGTGGCGGGTTCACAGAACAGGTATGCAGTGGCAGGTTCACTGAACACAACAGGTATGCAGTGGCGGGTCCACTGAACAGAACAGGTATGCAGTGGCGGGTTCACTGAACAGGTATACAGTGGCGGGTCCACTGAACAGAACAGGTATGCAGTGGCGGGTTCACTGAACAGGTATGCAGTGGTGGGTTCACAGAACAGGTATGCAGTGGTGGGTTCACAGCACAGGTATGCAGTGGTGGGTTCAATGAACAGGTATACAGTGGCGGGTCCACTGAACAGAACAGGTATGCAGTGGCAGGTTCACTGAACAGGTATGCAGTGGTGGGTTCACAGCACAGGTATGCAGTGGTGGGTTCACAGCACAGGTATGCAGTGGTGGGTTCAATGAACAGGTATACAGTGGCGGGTCCACTGAACAGAACAGGTATGCAGTGGTGGGTTCACAGCATAGGTATGCAGTGGTGGGTTCACAGAACAGGTATGCAGTGGTGGGTTCACAGCACAGGTATGCAGTGGTGGGTTCAATGAACAGGTATACAGTGGCGGGTCCACTGAACAGAACAGGTATGCAGTGGCAGGTTCACTGAACAGGTATGCAGTGGTGGGTTCACAGCACAGGTATGCAGTGGTGGGTTCACAGAACAGGTATGCAGTGGTGGGTTCACAGCACAGGTATGCAGTGGTGGGTTCAATGAACAGGTATACAGTGGCGGGTCCACTGAACAGAACAGGTATGCAGTGGCAGGTTCACTGAACAGGTATGCAGTGGTGGGTTCACAGCACAGGTATGCAGTGGTGGGTTCACTGAACAGTTATGCAGTGGTGGGTTCACAGCACAGGTATGCAGTGGTGGGTTCACAGCACAGGTATGCAGTGGTGGGTTCACAGCACAGGTATGCAGTGGTGGGTTCACAGAACAGGTATGCAGCCAGACAGGAACAAGTTAAGCCTAACTAATCTTTCCCTGAGAGACAGTCTGCAGCAGCTCGCCCTACTCTCACTAACGCAGGCAGCACACGAGTGACCGTAATGGCCGCCGCTGCCTGCCTTATATAAGGGGGGGTGGGGCTCCAGGGGCTAGTGTAGCCTAATTGGCTACACTGGGCCTGCTGACTGTGATGTAAAGGGTGAAAGTTGACCCTCCATGTGCATTATGGGGCGAACCGAACTTCCGCAAAGGTTCGCCTGCGGGACGCGAACGCGAACCACTGAAGTTCGCATGGAACCGTTCGCAGGCGAACCGTTTGGCCCAACTATAATCCTAACACACAATTACTCAATGATGACCTAGTTTGTGAGCTTTGCTGTCTTTGGCATCAATAATTGGCATTGAAATGAAATAAATCTAATTGGCTGTGGCTCCACTCCTTTGAAAATCAATAGGTGAATTTTGATTAGCTTTTGTAGGCTCCACCCACTTTTCTGAATATTAATCCCAGTCACCCAGTGACCAACTGTGCAAAGTTTAAGAACCCTGCCATTGACAGACAGTGTAAGAATGGCTGCAGTTTACATTCTGGCAGTGAAATTTGTATTTTTCTCCAGCCACTGATGTCCTAATGTTTCCCGGGTATGTATTTGGGTGCTGATGGCTGTGGCCACTCTTCCTGGGATCAGTGAATAATGGCGCACAGCGCCTATGCATAAAAATGGCGCCGCATTAAAAAGATACGCTTATCGCTATTTATCGTTAGTACTGCATAATAATGGCGAACAGGGAAAAAAGAAGAAAAACGGCACACACTAACGTTATTTATCAATAGTGGCACACATTAACGTTATTTATCAATAGCGCCCTACATAAGTCAAACTGCAGACGTTATTTAACTGCAAAACAGTGAATGGATTTAATGTAACACTGCCAAGGTTAGGGTTAGGCACCACTGGGGGGGTCTTAGGGTTAGGCACCACCAGGGGGGGTCTTAGGGTTAGGCACCACCAGGAGGGTGGTTAGGGTTAGGAACCTTCGGGGGGTGGTTAGGATTAGGCACCACCAGGGGGGTGGTTAGGATTAGGCACCACCCTGGGGGTCTTAGGGTTAGGGATAGGTACAGGGAGGGTTCTGTGTGAGAGTAGGCTTAGGTATAGTTACAGTACAATATACACCACCAGGGGGGTGGTTAGGGTTAGGCACCACCAGGGGGGTGGTTGGGGTTAGGCACCACCAGGGGGGTGGTTGGGGTTAGGCACCACCAGGGGGGGGTTATGGGTTAGGGATAGGTACAGAGAGGGTTCTGTGTGTTAATGCTAAATAACGATAAGGCTTTAACGCTGAATAACAATAAGGCTTTAACGTTAAATAGCGATAAGAGGCAAAGGGATTAGCGGCAACACTGTGCGCAATTATTCACAGGCGCCATTTTCAGATGGACGCACTTTTTCTAACCCTAACACACAATTGTCAATAGTCAATTACCAAGTTTGGGAGATTTGTGGTCTTTGGCATGAATAATTTTCATTGAAATGAAACACATCTGATTCGTTGTTTGTGGCCCCACCCCTTTTCTAAATATTTAACCCCAGTCACCCAATGATCAACTGTACCAGGTTTGAGGCTTGTGCCATTAACAGTGCAAAAATGGCAGCAATTAAATATTTGCCTTGAAAATCAATAATTGAATTGTGATTGTTTTTTGTAGTCTCCACCCACTTTTCTGAATAATAATCCCAGTCACCCAGTGACCAACTGTGCAAAGTTTTAGAACCCTGCCATTAATAGTGTAAGAATGGCTGCAGTTTACGCTTTTCCAGTGAAATTTGTGTTTGTCTCCGCCCACTGAAGACTCGGCATTGTCCAGGTATGTATTTGGCTGGTGCTGGCTCCGCCCACTTTTTCTAACCCTAACACAAAATTACTTAATGACCAAGTTTGTGAGCTTTGCGGTCTTTGGCATCAATAATTTGCATTGAAATAAAATACATCTGATTGGCTGTGGCTCCACCCCTTTTTTGAATTTGAACCCCAACCACCCAATGGTCAACTGTACCAGGTACAGGTGATTAACAGTGCAAGAATGGCATCAATTAAATAATCCCCTTAAAGATTAATAGGTGGATTTTGATTGGCTTTTGTAGGCTCCACTCACTTTTCTGAATATTAATCTCAGTCACCCAGTGACCAACTGTGCAAAGTTTGAGAACCCTACCATTAATAGTTTAAGAATTGTTGCAGTTTACATTTTCTCAGTGAAATTTGTATTTGTCTCCGCCCAGTGGCGGACACAGGCAGCAGTGGGCCCCTGTGCAAAATATCAATTGTGGGCCCCCCTGACCTGCTTAAAAGGAGAGAAATATGGCAGCCTCAATATTATTCTCACCTCAGGTTCCCTTGAAAAGTGCAACGCAAAAGACAGTGGGCCCAAGTTTTGGTGAACCTTTCCCCAGAAAATTCACATAATTGTGCAGGTTTTCTCAAGAAAATACACATAATGTGAGCAGATTTGCCCAGAAAATACATTCAATCATGTCGGCAGATTTGCCCAGAAAATACATTCAATCATGTCGGCAGATATGCCCAGAAAATACGTGCAATGATGTCGGCAGATATGCCCAGAAAATACGTGCAATGATGTCGGCAGATATGCCCAGAAAATACGTGCAATGATGTCGGCAGATATGCCCAGAAAATACGTGCAATGATGTCGGCAGATATGCCCAGAAAATACGTGCAATGATGTCGGCAGATATGCCCAGAAAATACGTGCAATGATGTCGGCAGATATGCCCAGAAAATACGTGCAATCATGTAGGCAGATATGCCCAGAAAATACGTGCAATCATGTTAGCAGATATGGCCAAAAAATACGTGCAATCATGTCGGCAGATATGCCCAGAAAATACGTGCAATGATGTCGGCAGATATGCCCAGAAAATACGTGCAATCATGTAGGCAGATATGCCCAGAAAATACGTGCAATCATGTCAGCAGATATGGCCAAAAAATACGTGCAATCATGTCGGCAGATATGCCCAGAAAATACGTGCAATCATGTCAGCAGATTTGCCCAGAAAATACGTGCAATCATGTCGGCAGATTTGCCCAGAAAACACATGCAATCATGTAGCAAATTTGCCCAGAACATACATGCAATCATGTGGCAGACCTGCCCAGAACATACACACAATCATGTGGCAGACCTGCCCAGAACATACACCTGCTAAAATAAATAATAAAAAAAAACATTTACTCACCTGCAGCAGCAGACCTCCTGTCCCAGCCTCCATCCGGCGCGCAGCTCCCATGGGTGGTTGGGTGGATAGGTAGCCTGGTGGGTAGGTAGGTAGGCAGCCGGGTGGGTAGGTAGGTAGCCCTTAGCCGGGTGGGTAAGTAGCCTGGTGGGTGGCTGGGTAGCCGGGTGGGTGGGTAGCCTGGTGGGTGGCTGGGTAGGCGGGTGGGTAGGTAGCCTGGTGGGTGGGTAGGTGGGTGGTTAGGTAGCTGGGTGGGTGGGTAGGTAGCCTGGTGGGTCATTAGGTAGGTAGCCTGGTGGGTTGGTAGGTAGCCGGGTGGGTAGGTAGCCGGGTGGGTAGGTAGGTAGGTAGCCTGGTGGGTGGGTAGGTAGCCGGGTGGGTGGTTAGGTAGCCGGGTGGGTGGTTAGGTAGCCGGGTAGGTAGCCGGGTGGGTGGTTAGGTAGCCGGGTAGGTAGCCGGGTGGGTGGTTAGGTAGCCGGGTGGGTGGTTGGGTAGCCGGGTGGGTGGTTGGGTAGCCGGGTGGGTGGGTGGGTAGCCGGGTGGGTGGTTAGGTAGCCGGTTAGGTAGCCGGGTGGGTGGTTAGGTAGCCGGGTGGGTGGTTGGGTATCCGGGTGGGTGAGTAGGTAGCCGGGTGGGTGTGTAGGTATCCGGGTGGGTAGGTAGCCGGGTGGGTGGGTAGGTAGCCGGGTAGGTAGCCGGGTGGGTAGCTAGGTAGCCGGGTGGGTAGGTAGCCGGGTGGGTAGGTAGGTAGTCGGGTGGGTGTGTAGGTAGCCGGGTGGGTGGGTAGGTAGCCGGGTGGGTGGGTAGGTAGCCGGCAGGGTGGTCGGTAGCCGGGTAGGTAGCCGGGTGGGTGGTTAGGTAGCGGGGTAGGTAGGTAGGTAGCCGGGTGGGTGGTTAGGTAGCCGGGTGGGTGGTTAGGTAGCCGGGTAGGTAGCCGGGTAGTGGTTAGGTAGCCGGGTGGGTGGTTGGGTAGCCGGGTGGGTGGGTGGGTAGCCGGGTGGGTAGGTAGCCGGGTGGGTGGTTAGGTAGCCGGTTAGGTAGCCGGGTGGGTGGTTAGGTATCCGGGTGGGTGAGTAGGTAGCCGGGTGGGTGTGTAGGTATCCGGGTGGGTAGGTAGCCGGGTGGGTGGGTAGGTAGCAAGATGACGCAAGACTGCGAAACCGGTCGGGAAGGTAACAGGCGGCACCATTGTCTATTGATCTACGATTGACCATTACATGCGCGCTAATCTTCTGGGGTTCCCTGTTTATGGGCCCCGTATGTGAGTTATTGTTTTTATAGCTACTGCCTTTTAAAGAAATTTTATTTAAATACACGGGTTACGCTTAGATATTGCCGTTTTTGTTTTCCTATATAAATTCCTGAAACTTTACCTCCATACGGATGTCCACTGGATCTTCATGACGTCTGATGTTCCCTGGACGTTATCTGTGACCTGAGCCATTTTACAACCTTATAATGTGGGTTGTTGGGAGCTGGTAAGCCTTTTCTAGTTTTGATGTTTGGCGGATATCTACCTCTGAGCATTTGATATATTGTGGGGAAGAATTTACCATTCCCTACATATAATGACTTACTAAACCTGCGCTGACCTTTGATGTATGCCTGACTTCTGAACATTTGGACATTGTTCTTCTCAGCGGCGGTTCCATTGTCCCTTGGCGCCGATATATTTGCTATTATGTATTAAATTTGTCACTGTAATTATCATTTCTATATTTTGTACCAGTGTCTATATTTGGTTTATACCATTGTCTGTATTATTATGTTCCTTATTTTGTATAGCATCACAGAATATGTTTTTAAATACATAATAATAATAATGGCTTACACAGACAGTTGTCCTTTAATGCTTTTATATTTCTACGAGGCATTCGTCAATGGTGGGTTGAGATACAAAGCAACACGGGACTGATTAAAGTGAACCTGTCATTCTGCTCACAGCTGAGGTTTGAAGAAGAGACCTGAACACTGGTCCCCGCTTGGGATGAATGTGAATCAGTATAATAGACTGTATACCAATCAGTTTGGGAAAAAAAATTTATGAAGGTTCCAAATCAGTTTGATTTAAAATGTGAGCGATCAACTGTCCCCCTCACCCCTTGTCGTTCAATACATTTCCAATTTATCACAGACATTTTATGGCTAGAGAGAGTTGTCAGGAGCAATGGTAAGCTTGTTAAGCAGGTAATCGGGAGAGGAGAGCCTCAGGTGTAGATTTTGACGGTGTAGATTTTCTCTGTGCTTAGCGGCACTATATTACCACAGCAGGGTTTGATTGATTTCTGTTCAGATTTCTCCTAAAATCTTATCAAGTGGTGCATTGTGTGCAGCAGTCACTTCTCACTGACCGATCATTGACCAAGGAGTCCTCAGCTTCTTGCAGAAGGGGGCTGCTATAGACTCAGGAAGGGTTATTTTGTTACATACCGTAGTTTGAGAAGGCACTATAAGATCAAGTAGTGCAACCAAACACATTGAATTCCGTGTCATTCAACTAGGCCCCAAATTTTGGAAGTTATGGACCACGAGGAACTCAAAGAGGAACTCTAGCAAAAAGGGGAAAATAAAAAAGCAATACATTGCAAAGAGGGAAGTAAAAAAATAAAAGAGAGAAATGATTGATATTTGCCATTTAATTTGTTCATGTTGTTTGATCCACAATCAGCCTGCAGGTAATCATCTTCACTACCGGCAGACAAGAAAAACCACACCCCCTAATAATGCGATAGGCTAAAAGGGTGTTTGTTTTTTTGTAAATATACATATGCACCAAGGGAGTTACTGGTTGCTTGGCAGTTGGCAGCTGTTATTTCCCACAAAGCAAAAAGGTTCACAGACAGGAAACTGTCCGGTCCTAGGTCCTGACATCACCCGGGGCAGGGGTTTCACCACAATATCAGCCATACAGACTCCCCCTTCCTCCCCCTTGAGAAAAAATTATTTCTCATGGGAAAGGGGGTATCAGATACTGATTGGAATGAAGTTCAATCCTTGGTTACAGTTCCGCTTTAAAGAGTAACTGTCAGGCTGCAGAAGCTAATTTAAACCTCTATTCTCCTGTGTTAAACAGTTTAGAAGGAAGCCCAAAAGCCATTAGTGAAGATAAAAATCTCAGTTACCTTTGATGTGTGCTTATCAGCAAGTCTGTTACAGAGCCATAAGGACGCAAGCCGCATACTAAACTGCAAAGCATTCTGGGGCCCTCCCCTCGGCTGCTAATGAGACATTACAGAAGCTTGTAATCAGTCCAGCGTGTAGCACTGATAAATCTCGGGGCAGAGTACTCTGCAGGAGTCAGCTATTGTTCCTAGCCACATGGCTCATTAATATTCACTGCACACTGTGTTGTTCAAGTAGGAGCTTATCTGTGATCAGGAAGCAGGGAGGACATGACGACACATTTGACAGAAAAACATGGAGCCTGCCATGAGCTGTCAGGAGCATCTATCTCTGCATATACTATATACAAATTATGTGAAATCCAAACGTGGACAGTGAAATGCATATGTAATGTAAGTACAGCCAATCTTTAGCTACTGATATATGTGTTTATTTTCTCTGAGACCTTATACCTAACAGCTCCTCTTTAAAGAGACCTGCATTAAACCTGGGGACTTACATACAGCTCCGCAGTGACTGTCAAGCACCGTGCAAATCCAACCTTCAGCATGGTTGCACGAATCTTGACCTGGATACAGTGACTGGATGGTCCATTACTTCGTGTCCACATTGTGAACAACGAACAAGCGCACAAAAGGGTTAATTTTTGGACAGGCTAATCCATTAAACAAAGTCTGTCTGCAAACTCAAATGCTAGCGTGCATGTGCATGGGAGCTCAATCCTGATTGGCCAGCCCAACCCAGCTGAGCTTGGTTAATAGTTCATGATTGGTATTATGGATAAAAATTTTGTCACTGGCAAATGCATCCAAAGGTTTATACTTGCAAGCGGATGCAAACGCACAATTCCCAATGTAAACACCATCACTACCAGTCACTGGCAGAGGATCTGCTCTTCTCCACAAACGATGATGGGCAACTACACCTAGTGGATGCTGGATAACTGTGCTGCAGTGCAACACAAGGCCATGGGCCCTAGAACTGACCCTTGTGGAGCACATGTAACATGTGAGTAGTGGGAGGGATACAACAGGAACAATTTCAGGTCCGTGAGTCTGAGGGTCATCATCTTTACTGCTGGCAGACATGAAAAAAAAAAGCACCAATTGCCATTATCTATAACTATACACCCTAACAATGTGATAGGCTTAAAGGGAACCTGTACTGAGTAAAATTATTGAAAATAAACACATGACGTAGCTGCAAATGAATATTATATACTTACCTTACTGTCAGTTCCTCTCAGAAGCTCACCATTTTCTTCTTACAGTGATCCCTTCCAGTTCTGACAATAATTTGTCAGAACTGAAATATACCAGTTGCTAACAGCATTACAGTTTAACAGTGTGCTGACCAGGAAGCTGTTATGGGGTAATGGCCATTTTCAAAATGGAGGATTGAAAATTCCATTGATATTTGTGGACAAACATGACGCATGAGAAGAGAAAGAGATTGAGGAGTAGACTACACGGGAGGCAAGTATGACGTGTGTATGTTTATTTTGACTTTTAATTTTCAGTTCAGGTTCTCTTTAAAGATACTGCCTGCTTGGCAGTTGGAAACAGATGTTATTTCCCACAATGCAAAGAGGTTCACAGACAGGAAACTGACATCACACTGTGGGAGGGGTTTCACCACAATATCAGCCACACAGACGTCCCAGATGATCTATATGAGAAAAGGAAAAGATTTCTTGTGAGAAAGAAGGTATCGCTACAAAACAATGTTCTGCAATCTTACTGCAATTGCATTTTGCGATTTTCATTTCAGCCAATGACAATCACATCTCCCAGAATATGCTGCATGCATCGTGTTTACGATCAGCAGAAATCGCAATCGTGCCACAATCGCCGCAGTATGAGTAATTGCATCAAATTATACTTGTTACAGCGGCTAAAACCGGTGATCAGCTAAGCACAAAAACGCCCGAGTGTGAACAGGGCCTTAAACCTGCCCAGCAGCATGCCAGTTACATAGCTAGTTTGGTTCAAAATAAGACATCTAGCCATCAAGTTAAACTAGAGAAGATAAAACAAAAACAAACAAACAAATGCAAATAATAAATCAGATAAAAAGTGGTACATCACTATCCTGATGTTCCATTTTTCTTTTCTGGTTGAACCTGAGGGACAGATGTCATTTTTTCAACCAAACTAACTACGCAGCGATAAGTAGATGTTTTACCTCCAGTCATGCATGATTAAAGCCAATGTAAATTGAACCTAAAAATGCCCAGAACCTTCCTTTACCTATGGAAAGAGAAGGTTCTGGGTCCTATATAGCCTTACTGTCCCTCTCCTGGTGCCCCCCCCCATGAAAATAATCGTAATGTGGCAACGTTTCACCAGGAAATAACCGTAATGCGGCAATGTTTCACCAGAAAATAATTGTAATGACGAAGGTGGCAGAGGGGAACAGAAAGAGCCACAGGGAGATAGAAGAAGGAGCAAAGGGGCACAGAATGAGGCACAGGGGGACTGAGGAAGGTGCAGGGGACAGAGGTGGCACATGGGGACTGTAGAGGCACATGGAGACAGAAGGAGGCACAATGGGAGACAGAAGGAGGAACAGGAGGACAGAAGGAGGCAGAGTGGGACTGAAGGAGGAACAGGGGGCAGAGGTAGTACAAGGGGACAAATAAAGCCAAAGGGACATAAGGAGGCACAAAGGGGCACAGAAGGAGGCAGAGGTGACACAGGGGGACAGAAAGAGGCACATGGAGACAGAAGGAGGCACAGAGACAGAAGGACAAACGGGGTCAGACATGGCAAAAGGGACTGAAGGAGGCACAAGGAGACAAAAGGAGGCACAAAAGGGACAGAAGGAGGCACAAAGGGGGGAAGAAGGATGCAAAAGGCACGGAGGTGGCGGCTGCCTGCAACTTACGCTAAGTAGATGCAGCAGAAGCAAGTAATAGAACAAACACGGGGTGGGGCTTAGTCCTGGGGAGGGGTTTAGTCCTTGGGGTGGGGCTTAATCCGGCAATATGGCGCCCCCCCAGGACCAATGGCACTCCAGGCAATGGCCTGTACTGCCTACGCCTAGAGGCTCCCCTGCCAGTGCTATCACCGCCATTCCAATCTGCTGCTGCGGGAAGCTTTGGAAGTCTTTGTGAGCCCAAGTGCTCCCGAACACGTACTGCACATATGCGAGCGCACAAGAGAGACTTCAAAAGCCTCCAGTGGTGGCACAGGGCAGTATCTGACCGACCAGTCATATATTGCTACCGGGGGTGAAGGCGCTGGTATGAGGGGACCAGGAGAGGACAAGAAGGCTCTATAGGACCCAAAACCTTCCCTCTGAATAGGTGAGCATCTTTTTTTTTTAGATTTACTTGACATTTACCTTTAAATAGAATTCTGCATGTAATAAAAAAAAACAAAGTGTACAAAACCTGCTATATACAATGCTTGAGTTCTGGAACGCAACCGCTAATCTGCTATCAAAAAGGCCTCTAAAATGACTCTGCATCACAAACTTATAAACATTCCTTCCCCTGATCTCCATGCATACAGAGCACTGGTAATACATTTTCCACATCACCTTTGAAGATTTTTCTATACATTGTTTTGCCATTTACTTAGCGGCTTGCTTTATGAATTTTATATGCCTGCCAAGTGGAGCGTGGCATTTTAATTAAATAACCGACACAATTATCGATCTCTATTCTTTTAGCAGCAGATTGTCCTCGTAGAAAATTTACACCGAGGTCTGCCGGGAATTAAGTGCTATTTGCTGTAATGGGAACTTGTGACATTAGAGTGCAAAAATGCCTGTATTGTTTTAGGGTATATCACGCTGACAACAATAACAACAATGGCTAAAAGGCTCTGTCCTGTCTGGAGCGCTAATAAATGTCAGAATTGCTTTACATATCAAAGTATGATGGACGATTTTGCTGTCAAAAACACTAGCCAGAAGCCAGTGAATAACACAAAGGGTAACCAGTTCAGGGGCAAACCCAGGATTTTCATGGGGGGGGGTGTCCTGAAAGGTCTCCCTCAGCCACACACAATACACTATAATAATATGGTAGGACATCATGCTGGGTACACACAATGCAATTTCCCATCGGACTGTCAGGATATGACAATTATTTCCTAGATGTCCGATCTGCTCCTGATCAACAACGGGATTGATCAGGAGCAATTTGGATACAGATAATAATGAGGACAGCTGACATTGCTAATGAAGGGGAAAGTGAAGCATTCACACAGCAGGGCACAGGGCTGTGCTCATACCTAACTGTGCTCCGTGAAGTTCTACAGAGCTCTGAACACACTGCTGCTCCATTCTCTGTACACACACTGCTGCTCCATGCTCTGTACACATGATGCTGCTTTATGCTCTGTACACACAGTGCTTCTCCATGCTCTGTACACACACTGCTGCTCCATGCTCTGTACACACGCTGCTGCTCCATGCTCTGTACACACGCTGCTGCTCCATGCTCTGTACACACACTGCTGCTCCATGCTCTGTACGCACACTGCTGCTCCATGCTCTGTACACACACTGCTGCTCCATGCTCTGTACACACACTGCTGCTCCATGCTCTGTACACACGCTGCTGCTCCATGCTCTGTACACACGCTGCTGCTCCATGCTCTGTACACACACTGCTGCTCCATGCTCTGTACACACACTGCTGCTTCATGCTCTGTACACACGCTGCTGTTCCATGCTCTGTACACACACTGCTGCTCCATGCTCTGTACACACGCTGCTGCTCCATGCTCTGTACACATAATGCTGCTTTATGCTCTGTGCGCACACTGCTGCTCCGTGCTCTGTACACATGATGCTGCTCCATGCTCTGTACACATGATGCTGCTTTATGCTCTGTACACACGCTGCTGCTCCATGCTCTGTACACACACTGCTGCTCCGTGCTCTGTACACATGATGCTGCTCCATGCTCTGTACACATGATGCTGCTTTATGCTCTGTACACACAGTGCTGCGCCATGCTCTGTACACACAGTGCTGCTCCATGCTCTGTACACACAGTGCTGCTCCATGCTCTGTACACACACTGCTGCTTCATGCTCTGTACACACGCTGCTGCTCCATGCTCTGTACACACGCTGCTGCTCCATGCTCTGTACACATAATGCTGCTTTTTGCTCTGTACACACACTGCTGCTCCATGCTCTGTACACACGCTGTTACTCCATGCTCTGTACACACGCTGTTGCTCCATGTTTTCTACACGCACTGCTGCTCCATGCTCTGTACACACACTGTTGCTCCATGCTTTTTACACATGCTGCTGCTCCATGCTCTGTACACACGCAGCGGCTCCATGCTCTGTACACCCGCTGCTGCTCCATCCAAATTTTTTTGCAGCAGGGAAAGAAAGGGACCATTGCTGTGAGCTGCAGGATACCTGCAGATATTCTGCTGTCTCAACTGGTGCCTGTCCCCAGACACTGCACTGCACCGGCTCTGGTCTGGTAATCCCACCCTGCGTTTGCCTATGCAGTTAACAAATGGCAAGCCAAACACCTGGATCCTTTTCAGTGGGGCTACAGTAGTGTTCTTCTACCTTGTCCTCAAGGCCAGAGGTGTTATAACAGCCCCTGTGACCAGTAGCGTCGTGAGGGGGGTGCGACCCGCACCAGGTGGGGTGACCCCAGCCACCCTAGAGGGGGTGCACTCATAGCCAGAGCTGTGTGTGTCCCCGCATGTTCTGCAGCTCAGCTGCAGTGGCAGGGCAGCTAGGAGGTCAGGGTGGTTGCAGCTCGGAGGAGGGGGGTGGTCGGTAGATAATAAACAAAGCGGAGGGTAGTTATACTTTACACGTCCTTTTATGATACACGGCTCCTTCACTCCACTTCCTTAGCAGTTGCATGAGCCGTACAGCCAGCCAATCATCTTGCAGGGAGTGAAGCCGCATGGTGATTGGCTGGCTGCACAGCACATACAACTTATAAAGAAGTTGAGAAGCTGTGTGTATCCTAACAGGAAGACCAGGTAAAGTATAGTTACCCTCCGCTCTGCGTTTACCTTGTACAAGACAAATAACATTTATATTGCACTTTTCTCCTTGCGGACTCAAAGCGCCAGAGCAGAGCAGCAGCCACTAGGGCGCGCTCTATTGGCAGTAGCCGTGTAAGGGAGACTTGCCAAAGGTCTCCTACTGAATTAGTGCTGGCTTACTGAACAGGCAGAGCCGAGATTCGAACCCTGGTCTCCTGTGTCCGAGGCAGAGCCCTTTAACCATTACACCATCAGCCAACTGCTTGTACAGACCTCCACAGACTGCACGAGCACTGCTGGCTGCTTCTCAGCAGCTAACAAGTGCTGGAAAACTTCGGTGCAAGTCTGTGAGGCGTACGTTAAAAAGGGGCGCTGGGAAAAAAGGGCGCAGGGTTTTAAACGATAAGCATGGATAACGTTTAAAAATGTATTGTACTGTATTTCGTTTAAAATTAATGTTTTATAAAGTTATAAATCATTAAATAATGTGCATTAAATCGGCAATTGTAAAAACGTTAATCTTTCGTTTAAATAGTGAAACCTATAATAACGTTTAAAAAAAAAATTACTAAGTAACCCTCCCTGTACCTACCCCTAACCCCTAGACCCCCCTGTTGATGCCTAAACCTAAGACCCCCCTGTTGGTGCCTAAGTAACCCTCCCTGTACCTACCCCTAACCCCCCCTGTTAGTGCCTAAACCTAAGACCCCCGTGTTGGTGCCTAAACCTAAGACCCCCCTGTTGGTGCCTAAACCTAAGACCCCCCTGTTGGTGCCTAAACCTAAGACCCCCTGTTGGTGCCTAAACCTAAGACCCCCCTGTTGGTGCCTAAACCTAAGACCCCCCTGCTGGTGCCTAAACCTAAGATCCCCTGTTGGTGCCTAAACCTAAGACCCCCCTGTTGGTGCCTAAACCTAAGACCCCCCTGTTGGTGCCTAAACCTAAGACCCCCCTGTTGGTGCCTAAACCTAAGACCACCCTGTTGGTGCCTAAACCTAAGACCCTCCTTAGTGCTCACTGTATTGTGTGTAGAATAATGTTTTAAAAACAGTAAGGGATAAAATATATTACAATTTACATTACGTACTGATCGCTTTGTTTCGTGAATAATAATGTTTTACAAACAGTAAGGGATAACATTTAAAATAATGTTTTATTGAAATAAGAAACGTAAATCATCACAAGCAGTTATAAAACATGAAAAATCTTCGGGCGCCGTTGGTAAACGTTATTATTCTCGGGCGCCCTTTTTTCCTGTTCGGCGCCCAGTAAACGATAATTATTATAGGAGTGAATGGCGGCACCCGATTTGTCCACTAGCCTCCTGCGCCCTTTTTTACTGTTACCGTCTGTGAGGCACTAGTGTTTGATGTCAGGCAGAGTAACCCCACTAGAGTTGGGCCGAACGGTTCGCCGGCGAACGTGGTTCGCGCGAACGTAGGTGGTTCGCGTGCGGGTACCGCATGCGAACGTTTTGCGGAAGAAGTTCGGTTCGCCCCATAATGCACCTGAGGGTCAACTTTGACCCTCTACATCACAGTCAGCAGGCCCAGTGTAGCCAATTAGGCTACACTAGCCCCTGGAGCCCCACCCCCCCTTATATAAGGCAGGCAGCGGCGGCCATTACGGCCACTCGTGTGCCTGCATTAGTGAGAGTAGGGCGAGCTGCTGCAGTCTCTCATATAGGGAAAGATTAGTTAGGCTTAACTTCTTCCTGGCTGCATACCTGTTCTGTTCAGTGAGCCCTCAGCCCACTGCATACCTGTACTGTGATCCTGCCACTGCATACCTGTTCAGTGATCCTGCCACTGCATACCTGTTCTGTTCAGTGAGCCCTCAGCCCACTGCATACCTGTACTGTGATCCTGCCACTCCATACCTGTTCAGTGATCCTGCCACTGCATACCTGTTCTGTTCAGTGAGCCCTCAGCCCACTGCATACCTGTACTGTGATCCTGCCACTGCATACCTGTTCAGTGATCCTGCCACTGCATACCTGTTCAGTGATCCTGCCACTGCATACCTGTTCAGTGATCCTGCCACTGCATACCTGTTCAGTGATCCTGCCACTGCATACCTGTTCAGTGATCCTGCCACTGCATACCTGTTCTGTGAACCCGCCACTGTATACCTGTTCTGTTCAGTGGACCCGCCACTGTATACCTGTTCTGTGAACCCGCCACTGTATACCTGGTCTGTTCAGTGGACCCGCCACTGTATACCTGTTTAGTGAACACGCCACTGCATACCTGTTGTGTTCAGTGAACCTGCCACTGCATACCTGTTCTGTGAACCCGCCACTGTATACCTGTTCTGTTCAGTGAACCCGCCACTGTATACCTGTTCTGTTCAGTGGACCCGCCACTGTATACCTGTTCAGTGAACCCGCCACTGCATACCTGTTGTGTTCAGTGAACCTGCCACTGCATACCTGTTCTGTGAACCCGCCACTGTATACCTGTTCTGTTCAGTGGACCCCCCACTGTATACCTGTTCAGTGATCCTGCCACTGCATACCTGTTCTGTGAACCCGCCACTGTATACCTGTTCTGTTCAGTGGACCCGCCACTGTATACCTGTTTAGTGAACACGCCACTGCATACCTGTTGTGTTCAGTGAACCTGCCACTGCATACCTGTTCTGTGAACCCGCCACTGTATACCTGTTCTGTTCAGTGGACCCGCCACTGTATACCTGTTCTGTTCAGTGGACCCGCCACTGTATACCTGTTCAGTGAACCCGCCACTGCATACCTGTTGTGTTCAGTGAACCTGCCACTGCATACCTGTTCTGTGAACCCGCCACTGTATACCTGTTCTGTTCAGTGGACCCGCCACTGTATACCTGTTCAGTGAACCCGCCACTGTATACCTGTTCTGTTCAGTGGACCCGCCACTGTATACCTGTTTAGTGAACACGCCACTGCATACCTGTTGTGTTCAGTGAACCTGCCACTGCATACCTGTTCTGTGAACCCGCCACTGTATACCTGTTCTGTTCAGTGGACCCGCCACTGTATACCGGTTTAGTGAACACGCCACTGCATACCTGTTGTGTTCAGTGAACCTGCCACTGCATACCTGTTCTGTGAACCCGCCACTGTATACCTGTTCTGTTCAGTGGACCCGCCACTGTATACCTGTTCTGTTCAGTGGACCCGCCACTGTATACCTGTTCTGTTCAGTGGACCCGCCACTGTATACCTGTTCAGTGAACCCGCCACTGCATACCTGTTGTGTTCAGTGAACCTGCCACTGCATACCTGTTCTGTGAACCCGCCACTGTATACCTGTTCTGTTCAGTGGACCCGCCACTGTATACCTGTTCTGTTCAGTGGACCCGCCACTGTATACCTGTTCAGTGATCCTGCCACTGCATACCTGTTCAGTGAACCCGCCACTGCATACCTGTTGTGTTCAGTGAACCCGCCACTGTATACCTGTACTGTTCAGTGAACCCACCGCATCAGTGCGCATACCTGTACAGTTAAGTGAACCCACCTACCTACGTGAGTGCACGCAGTGTGATATACCACTCCGTGCATACCCGATATGGACAAAACAGGTAGAGGAAGAGGAAGAGGTAGTGGCAGAGGAAGGCCACCCGGCAGGTCTGCGCGAGGTCGTGTAAATGTAATTTCGTGTGGACCTGGCCCACAGTACAGTGCTCGGAAGAAGGCACGTCCCATCACCTCCCAAGATTGTCAGGACGTGGTTGAGTATTTAGCGACACAGAACACCTCATCTTGCTCAGCCACCAGCGCTACTACTAGCACCACTTCCGCTGCATTTGACACTTCGCAAGAATTATTTAGTGGTGGTGAAATCACTGATGCACAGCCATTGTTAGAGCCAGATGAATTTTCACCAGCTCATATGTCTGCGTTACGCGGCAACACTATGGATGTAACGTGTAAGGACCTACTAATGGTGCATGTTTGGATTTTTCTGAGTCAAGCGAAGCTGGGCAGGATGATTACGATGATGACGATGATAGGGATCCTCTGTATGTTCCCAATAGAGGAGATGAAGAGGGGGACAGTTCAGAGGGGGAGTCAGAGAGTAGTAGGAGGATAGAAGTTGCTGAAAGAAGCTGGGGCAGCTCTTCGTCAGAAACAGCTGGTGGCAGAGTCCGGCACCATGTATCGCCACCTATGTACAGCCAGCCAACTTGCCCTTCAGCATCAGCTGCTGAGGTCCCCATAGTGCCCACATCCCAGGGTGGCTCAGCGGTGTGGAAATTTTTTAATGTGTGTGCCTCAGATCGGACCAAAGCCATCTGTTCGCTCTGCCAACAAAAATTGAGCCGTGGAAAGGCCAACACTCACGTAGGGACAAGTGCCTTACGAAGGCACCTGGAGAAAAGGCACAAACAGCAATGGGATGGCCACCTGAGCAAAAGCAGCAGCAGCACACAAAAGAAAAGTCACCCTCCTTCTCCTCTTCCTCCTTCAGGTGCATCATCTGCTTCTGCCGCTTTCTCCCTTGCACCTTCACAGGCACCCTCCTCCACTCCGCCTCTGCCCTTGAGCGGTTCCTGCTCCTCTGCCCACAGCAGCAGTCAGGTGTCCGTGAAGGAAATGTTTGAGCGGAAGAAGCCACTTTTGGCCAGTCACCCCCTTGCCCGGCGTCTGACAGCTGGCGTGGCGGAACTGTTAGCTCGCCAGCTGTTACCATACCGGCTGGTGGACTCTGAGGCCTTCCGTAAATTTGTGGCCATCGGAACACCGCAGTGGAAGATGCCAGGCCGCACTTATTTTTCGAGAAAGGCCATACCCCAACTGCACCGTGAAGTTGAGAGGCAAGTGGTGTCATCTCTTGCGAAGAGCGTTGGGTCAAGGGTACACCTGACCACGGATGGCTGGTCTGCCAAGCACGGGCAGGGCCGCTACATTACCTACACAGCCCATTGGGTGAACCTGGTGGTGAACGATGGCAAGCAGAAAGCGGCGGACCAAATTGTGACACCTCCACGACTTGCAGGCAGGCCTCCTGCCACCTCCTCTCCTCCTGCTACATGCTCTTCGCTGTCCTCCTCCTCCTCCTTGGCTGAGTGGCAGTTCTCCTCTCCAGCTACACAGCCCCAGCTCCGCAGGGCCTATGCTGCATGCCAGGTACGACGGTGTCACGCCATCTTAGACATGGCTTGTCTCAAAGCGGAGAGTCACACTGGAGCAGCTCTCCTGGCTGCTCTTAAGAAACAGGTGGATGAGTGGCTGACCCCGCACCACCTGGAGATAGGCAACGTGGTGTGCGACAACGGCAGCAATCTGCTTGCCGCTTTGCATATGGGGAAGCTGACACACATACCCTGCATGGCACATGTCATGAATCTAGTGGTTCAAAGATTTGTGGCAAAGTACCCTGGCTTAGCGGATGTCCTGAAGCAGGCCAGGAAGTTCTGTGGGCATTTGAGGCGCTCTTACACAGCCATGGCACGATTTGCAGAAATTCAGCGTAAAAACAACATGCCGGTGAGACGCCTCATTTGCGATAGCCCCACTCGCTGGAATTCGACCCTGCTCATGTTCTCCCGCCTGCTAGAACAGAAGAAAGCCGTCACCCAGTACCTCTACAACTGGAGTAGAACGAAACAGTCTGGGAAGATGGGGATGTTCTGGCCCGACAACTGGACACTGATGAAAAATGCATGCAGGCTCATGCGGCCGTTTGAGGAGGTGACCAACCTGGTGAGCCGCAGTGAGGGCACCATCAGCGACTTAATTCCCTACGCGTACTTCTTGGAGCGTGCTGTGCGTAGAGTGGCGGATGAAGCTGCGAATGAGCGTGACCAGGAACCGTTACGGCAGGAACAGGCATGGGACCAATTTTCATCAGACCCAGCTGTTTCCTCAACACCTGCGGCAGCACAGAGGGGGGAGGAGGAGGAAGAAGAGAGGTCGTGTGCAGAAGACGAGTCAGACTCAGAGGATGATGAGCAAGGTGTTTCTTTGGGGGAGGAGGAGGAGGAGGAGGGGACAGCGGCAGGAGAACAACCGCAGCAGGCGTCGCAGGGGGCTTGTGCTGCTCAACCTTCCCGTGGTATTGTTCGCGGCTGGGGGGAGGAGTTTGACTTACGTGACGTCACTGAGGAAGAGCAAGAGGAGATGGAGGGTACTGGATCCGACTTTCTGCAGATGTCGTCTTTTATGCTGTCCTGCCTGTTGAGGGACCCCCGTATAAAAAACCTCAAGGGGAATGAGCTGTACTGGGTGGTCACACTACTAGACCCTCGGTACAGGCACAAAGTGGCGGACCTGTTACCAACTCACTTGAAGGTGGAAAGGATGCAGCACATGCAGAACCAGCTGTCAACTATGCTTTACAATGCCTTTAAGGGTGATGTGACAGCACAACGCCAGCAAGGTACCACTGCCACTAATCCTCCTCCCGTGTCCACGCAGTCAAAGACAGGACGCTCCAGCGATCTCATGGTGATGTCGGACATGCGGACGTTCTTTAGTCCAACGCCTCGCCGTAGCCCTTCCGGATCCACCCTCCACCAACGCCTCGACCGGCAGGTAGCCGACTACCTGGCCTTAAGTGTGGATGTAGACACTGCTGTGAACAGCGATGAGGAACCCTTGAACTACTGGGTGCGCAGGCTTGACCTGTGGCCAGAGCTGTCCCAATTTGCCATCCAACTTCTCTCCTGCCCTGCCGCAAGCGTCCTCTCAGAAAGGACCTTCAGCGCAGCTGGAGGCATTGTCACAGAGAAGAGAAGTCGCCTAAGTCACAAAAGTGTTAAGTACCTCACCTTTATCAAAATGAATGAGGCATGGATCCCGGAGGGCTGCTGCCCGCCCCAAGACTAAGTCAGTCCCCGCACACACAGCATCTCTGCCTGCACGCCGTGTGACTGGCTGCCTGGCCTGCCCCAAAAAGACTAAGTCGCTCCCAGTCCCTCCACACAGCATGTCTGCCTGCAGGCCGCTTCACTACCTTCTCCGCCACCACCAACAGGGTCCGGGACTCCAGGCGGATTGCTGAATTTTTTAGGCCGCTGCTAGCAGCGGCCGCTGTAATAATTTTTATGGTGCGTGTACATGACTGCCTAATTTTTCTGGCTGCACTGCGGGCAGCTGCAACAAGAAAAGAAAAGGCATGTACATGCGCCCATTCCCCTTCGTGATCATTACCTTGCCGTGGTGAAGGGGCTTGCGTATCACAATGAAGCAATGACCGGCGCCTAGATGAGTGTCTCGGGGGGCACACAAAAGATAATAAGGTCGTTGCTTCATTGTGGTCAGACCAAATTTGATCAGCTGGACAGTCACTGTTCTGTCATTCAGCTACATCAGCCAGGCCGACCATATGGGCTGTAAAGCCACCAAAACCTGCACTCTCGCCATGGTGCGCACCAGTCCAGCACGGCCGTCACTACACAAACAGCTGTTTGCGGTGCGTTACACGGTGAGTTTGGTGTGTCAGTGTGAAGCAGTACCTTAATTACACTACCTGATTGATGTATACACATGCAAGATGTTTTAAAGCACTTTAGGCCTGTCATTTAGCATTCAATGTGATTTCTGCCCTTAAAACGCTGCTTTGCGTCAAATCCAGATTTTTCCCGGGGACTTTTGGCGTGTATCCCACTCCGCCATGCCCCCCTCCAGGTGTTAGACCCCTTGAAACATCTTTTCCATCACTTTTGTGGCCAGCATAATTATTTTTTTTTTCAAAGTTCGCATCCCCATTGAAGTCTATTGCGGTTCGCGAACTTTAACGCGAACCGAACCTTCCGCGGAAGTTCGCGAACCGAAAATCGGAGGTTCGGCCCAACTCTAAACCCCACCCCCTCCCATAGCTGCCAACACTGAGTGTAATCTGAGGCTGGAGCTTCCCCGGGATAGCATGCAGACAGCAGCCATAGTGCACCCACCAGAAGATGTACAGGAGAGGAGAGTTTGCAGGATCTGTGTGTGTGTTTATCTGTGAGTGTGTGTGTGGTGTGTACAGTGTGTGGTGTGTGTGTGTGTACAGTGTGTGTCTGTGTGTGTGTGTGCACAGTGTGTGTGTAGACTGTGTATGTCTGTGTACAGTGTGTATGGTGTGTCTGTGTGTGTAAAGTGTGTGGTATATACAGTGTGTGTGTGCACAGTGGTGTGTGTCTATGTACAGTGTGTGTATCTGTGTACAGTATGTGTGTATACAGCATGTGTGGTGTATCTATACTGGGGGGCTGCTAACTGGGGGGCTGCTAACTATCTAACCTATACTGGGGGGCTGTTACCTATCTAACCTATACTTGGGGGCAGCTACCTATCTAACCTATACTGGGGGCACCGACCTAATCTAACCTATACTGGGCGGCAGCTACCTATCTAACCTATACTGGAGGCACCTACCTATCTAACCTATACTGGGGGCAGCTACCTATGTAATCTATACTGGGGGCACCTACCTATCTAACATGTATTGGGGCACCTACCTACCTAGCTAGCCTATACTGGTGACAGCTATACTGGCTACCTATATTGGAGGCACCTACCTAACTAACCTATACTGGGGGCACCTACCTATCTAACCTATGCTGGGGGCAACTATTCCGGCTACCTATATTATCCCACTGCCTTACTGTTACATTACAGTTACCCCCACCCATGTGATGTCATGTCCACACCCGTTTTATTTGCTGCTGCGCTTTTTTTTGGGGGGGGGGGGGAGGTTGGTGTCGGTAAATTATCCGCACCGGGTGTCAAACACCCTAGCTACGCCACTGCCTGTGACCCCCGCTATCATGGGGGGGCTAAGGATGCCTGGCTGTCATGAGATGCACAGCATGGCAGCGGAAGTGTCATACATTGCCTAAAAACGAGTAGTGTAACAGAGGCGCCAAATTGTATAAAGTGAATGAAAAGGAGTAAATAGTGAACTTACCTCCCTGTAGGTGACCCGAACAGTCAACTCTCTTGCACACTACATGCGATTCAGGTTTTTTATCTGATCCGATTTTGGATTTTGATTAAAAAACGTACTGCATGCTGTTAAGTTTTTTTTAATCGGTATTCAAAATCGGACGTATAAAAAATCGGAATCGTATGTAGTGTGCAAGAGGCCTGAGGCCTCTTGCACACTGCATATGATTTCGATTTGCGTTTTTTTTTTCAAAATCTTTTTATTGGCAAATTCCAACATATCATTCACATACAGCATATATTTATAAATGAAGTATAAGTATGACATATAATGTAGACGTTATAAGTATGTGACCCTTATAAGCATACATCCCAATAAATCATCATTATATATACCATAGGTGTCAAAAATAGGACTATAATGAATGATGGTATTTGAAACTGGTCATCCTATACAGACTATACATTAAGTCATATCTGAATATTGCCTAACCAGCAACTAACATTGTTCAACAGAACTAAAATATGTACTAACAGTCAGGGCCGGATTTAGGGCAAGGCCACCTAGGCCATGGCCTAGGGCACCGCAGGAGCAAGAGCACCAAAGCAGCAGGCTAAACTGCTACAAGCTTGCAAATGCTGCAATGCAGGGAGATCAGGTGAGCGCCTAACCACAGTACTCTGCTGCCAGCTGCCTGTGCAGCGGCCACCTTGCTCTCTGTGCACGTTTGCATTGTGGCGGTTGGCTATGGACTTGAGCAGCATTAGAGACAGAGGGGAAGAGGAAGCTTCAGCACTGGAGATGAGCTGTGAAATGAGTGACACTGATGGCTGCTGCGGTGTGAAGCCAAGCTGGCAACCTTTTCTGAAGAGGGGTGGGAAAAGGAGGGATTAAGGGAGGGGTCATCTCGCTACCTATACCGAAGGGGGGGGGGGGGGCGGCTGGGGACAGTGGCCTTGGGCGGTAAAGAGTACAAATCCGGCCCTGCTAACAGTATTGTAAGCAGACATATGCCAATTATTTTCCTATTAACTCCCATACCCACAACCCACCCCCCTTTCCTCTAGGTGTGACAAAATTAGCAGTATGATCGATTTACTAATGTATTTTAACCACCCTGGCGTTCTATTAAGATCGCCAGGGCGGCTGCGGGAGGGTTTTTTTTCACAAAAAAAAAAAAAACTATTTCATGCAGCCAACTGAAAGTTGGCTGCATGAAAGCCCACTAGAGGGCGCTCCGGATGCGTTCTTCTGATCGCCTCCGGCGGCCAGAAGTAACACGGAAGGCCGCAATGAGCAGCCTTCCGTGTTTCGCTTACCTCGTCGCCATGGCGACGAGCGGAGTGACGTCAGCCGACGTCCTGACGTTAGCCGCCTCCGATCCAGCCCTTAGCGCTGGCCGGAACTTTTTGTTCCGGCAACGCTGGGCTCATGCGGCTGGGGGGACCCTCTTTCGCCGCTGCACGGCTGCGGCGGCGATCAGGCAGCACACGCGGCTGGCAAAGTGCCGGCTGCGTGTGCTGCTTTTTATTTGATGAAAATCGGCCCAGCAGGGCCTGAGCGGCAGCCTCCGGCGGTGATGGACGAGCTGAGCTTGTCCAGACCGCTCAGCTGGTTAAAGTGTGAAAATACAAAAAGGTAAGTATAGACCCTTTCAACTCCAATGTCTTTCCTCATCTGAAAACAGTGATGTGCCAAATTTTTTATTCAGAGCCATGTAGAACCCCCTCAAAATCCTCAGAGTGCCTGAAATATGTCCAAAAGGACCAGGTTTTGCTATATGCCTCTTTAATGTTTTTGCTATATGCCAGTTTAATGCAGTATGTGAAAGATCTTCCATGAATTGAATTTCGTCTATTTCCTTCACCAGCTCCTCAGCTTCTGGGGGATCAGCCTGTTTCCAATGTCTGATCAGAATTCTCTTAGCGGCATTAAGTATATGGCGTACTACTGATCTCTTGTATTGTTTAAATGACCAATCATTTAAATGGAGTAGGTAGAACTCCGGGACAAATGGGGAATTTCTGTCTGTCACAGCTTTAACTAATCTCACAATCCTCTTCCAAAAATCTGCCAATCTATCAATTTTACTGGTAGCGCGCCCAGGCTATGCATATACATAGGTAGGTTTTAGTTAGTGTTAGGTCCCCTCCCATGGAGGAAAGACTTCTTCGACAGTGGGAGGGACGAGTACCTAACAAATTGCATTGCAAGCTGTTAGTGGAAACTAACATCCTCCAAGTGGTAGACAGGTTGTATGTGTGCTCATTGTGTATTTGTATCCCATGAGTGGGGTCTGCACTTTTTTGCAGGTAAGCATTCATCTGTTTTTAAGTAGCGCTGTTCATTTCTTTGCTATGTTTGATTTAATTCTGGTCAGCTGCTCCCACTTGTTAATTTTTCTTTGGTGTATATGCAGAGCCTCTGTTTGGGTTCAAGGTGCGTTTGCAGTTCCTGGGGGGGCTCAGCGCATCTCTGAGCTGAGGCCATTCAGAGGCGGCCTGGTGATGCGCTGATCCCATTTTTTCTGCGCAATCTATCGCATGACCATAGGATGTGAAATAAGGTGCCTGGCCTCTCTCCACATCTCCAGCATTTATCCTCTATATCAGGGAAGATTTTATGCAGCTTATTGGGTGTGTAATACCATTGAGTGAGTATTTTATAATTCATTTCCTGCATTCTGGCTGCTTTTGAGGACTTATGTGCAAAGGTGCAAATTCTCATTTTCTGAGGAGATGAGAAGGCTCTACCGAGCTCAGCTTCCCACATATGAAAGAACGGGAGCGTCGATTTGCGTTTTTTAATCGATTTTAACTTGCGATTCCAATCTACGATTTTTAATCGGTACCGCATGCTGCGTTTTTTTCTGCAATTTATCCATCTGTTTTAATGGCATCCAAGAAATCGCAAATTGGAATCGGAATCACAAACCGGATTTGCAGTGTACAGGGGGCCTGAAAAAGACTTTTACACTTTATAGAATTCGAAAATGCAACAAGTTTCGCGGGAAACCGCCGGCTTCCTCAGGCAAAAAGGGAAAGTATCTTATCTAGAAGATCCGGGCGCTGGGCACCTTCTTCTCTTTCTTCTCTTTTTGCCATAAATTCCCTGTCAGCGGATGAACGACACGTCCTCTTCACTCCTCTCTCCAGTTACAGTGTCACACCTTGTGGCTCGAGTCCTTGCATGTCATGTGACGTGTATCAGGGAGGCACAAGCAGTTACACTGTGTGGCACAGCTGAAGAGAGGAGTGAAGAGGACGTGTCGCTACGTCCTCTGACAGGTAATGCCCTTGCTGCCGTGCTCAACTCCCTCTGGGTGGGGGGCTCATTTTTGATGTGGAGTTTTGCCAGTTACATTTTGCTTTTATTCCTCTGCTCAAGTGCATGTTCTGTGGCAATCCACAGAGGTAGTTATATCAGCAGTACTGAGATACTAGTTACCTCACCTGTGAATGCGTGTGGTTTCCTGCAAAACATGCACTGTTGGGGGCCTGGAGGACAGCATTGGGAAACTCCGTGGTACCCAATCAGCCAGTCTGCTTAACCACTTAAGGACCACGGGCTTAAACCCCCTAGTAACCAGGCAATTTTTTACAAAATAGGCCACTGCAGAACTCAGCAGACAAGTGATTTGCCCCCCCCCCCCCTTTTCTGGGGATAAAATAAATATTTATTTATTTTATTTTGTAATAAATTTGTGCTTTTTAAATTATTTTTACTGTTCTCCCTCCCTCCCTCCTCCCGCCAGCCAATCAGTGCGATCGGCTGTCATAGGCTTCACTTCCCTGTTGCCCAGGGGGACAGCTGTGTCACATGGCTGTCCTCAGTACAGCGCTGCTGTAGATCGCAGTGCTGTATAATGTTAATAGACGGCGAATGGCAGAGCGGAGCTCCGTCATTCAAGCGATCTCCTGCTAAACATGCCCCCAGGACTGCAAGCCAATCGGCTTTAGGCGGTCCTGGGGCTGCTGCCTGTCATTAAATGGTTAAATGCTGAGGTTTGACAGTGCATACTGCCAGTGCCATAACTACAACTTGATGAGGCCCAGGGGCGTAGCTATGGGTGGGCAAGAGGGGACATATGTCCCCGGGCGCAGCACTGTGAGGGCGCTCAGCACAGTCACTGCACCCCCAAGTCTGTGGAGGGCAGCTGTCTGTCTGTAGTGCCTCTGCTCCTCTCCCTCCCTCTACAGAGAAGTGCATTAACAGCTGCAGAAAAAGTGGGGCACATCTGGCTATCCAAAGGGGGCACATCTGGTTATCTAAAGAGGGGCACATCTGCCTATCTAAACGGGGGAAAGGGGGAGGACATCTGGCTATCTATAGGGGGCACATCTGGCTAAAAGGGGGCACATTTGGCTGTTTAAATGAGGGCACTTCAGGCCATCTGAATGGGGAAGGGGGCACATTTAATCTACACAGGAGGAAGGGGGGCACATATGGCTATACATACACAACATCTGTACATTTGACTCCACCCATGATGACCATGACCACACTCATTTCTGACACATGGCCATGCCCATTTTGTCAGGGGGGGAGGGGGGGGGGGGACAGCAAAACTGTCTATGTCCCCAGGTGCTGAAAACCCTAGCTACGTCTCTGATGGGGCCTCACCATATGTTAACATCCTTTCCTTTGCCTCCCCTTGGTGCCCTCACGGCCTTGGGGCCCATCTCACAAGGGTCATAAAACAGGTGTGGCCAGTATAACCTTCACACCCATAACAAGTGTAGCCACAAAAATACCTGGTCTTAAATATAGTCCCCTGTATCAGAGGAAGGGAATGATTCACTTTAAAAGGAGAAACCGGTATGTTTCAATTCACTGAAACAAGCTATAGTTAGACAATAGTATTTGCCTTTCCCAATTATATTTTATCATGTGCTATTTTTAGGTACTGCACAAAGCAGTTTATCAGGGGGAAAGTCTGTGCAGATGTACAGTAATTTCCTCCTGCCCGGACATTTTCATAAATAACCAAAAGAAAAAAAGAGGAAAAAAATGGAATCACAGAAAGTTTCATTTCCTGCCTGTCCTAATATGTAATATGATATGGCACTTTCTAATTACACAATTAACCTTCATTTTTTGTCATTATCACGTTTTCTGCATCACATTTAATAAATATGAGTGTATAGTTATGATGAATATATATATATATATATATATATATATCTACCGTATATACTCAAACTCAAGTTGACCTCGTGTATAAGTCGACTCCAAAATGCAATCGTCTTAAGCTGGAGTTTTTTATTGACTCAAGTATAAGTCTACCCAGCAAAGTTAATGGCTGCACTTGGGGACCAGTAATGGTTAATGACTGCACTGCATACAGTATTACAGCTATTAACCCCTCCTGTCCCACCTCCGAGTCAGGCTCGAGCCGGTAATCCGCAGCTCAGAGCGGTAAACCCGAGCTTGAACCGTGAGAGGTGTGTAATGTGCAGGGCTGCCAAAGATCTATCTAGCCAAAAGACTTTTAGGGTGTAAAAGTGTGTAAAAAAAATTGCACTTCTTCTAGACAAGAAAATCTGAAATTAATCATACCGCCAGGGATGTTAAATGCAGCCAATAACTCCTCCAGACCCCTAATTGCTGCAATTATTCACTCCCCTCCCTGAAGCCCAGTATTTACCCCCTGCCCCTTTCCTTGTTAATTGTTGTGACCAGGGCTTTCACACCTGGGTTTTCATGACATTTCCTTTCCTCAAAGTATCTCTTACCACGGGGTACATTGCTGCAAATGGGAATGTCATTATTAGTACACACGTTACTCAGTGTGCTCAGTGTTGCCTGTGACTTGTGTATAAGTTGACCCCTATACTCTTATGCAGTGAATCAGACCTAAATTTCTAGACTTATAATCGAGTATATATGGTATGTATATACAGTGGCTTGCAAAAGTATTTGGCCCCCTTGAAGTTTTCCACAATTTGTCACATTACTGCCACAAACATGAATTAATTTTATTGGAATTCCACGTCAAAGACCAATACAAAGTGGTGTACACGTGAGAAGTGGAACAAAAATCATAAATGATTCCAAACATTTTTTACAAATCAATAACTGCAAAGTGGGGTGTGCGTAATTATTCAGCCCCCTTTGGTCTGAGTTCAGTCAGTTGCCCATAGACATTGCCTGATGAGTGCTAATGACTAAATAGAGTGCACCTGTGTGTAATCTATTGTCAGTACAAATACAGCTGTTCTGTGACGGCCTCAGAGGTTGTCTAAGCGAATCTTGGGAGCAACAACACTATGAAGTCCAAAGAACACACTAGACAGGTCAGGGATAAAGTTATTGAGAAATTTAAAGCAGGCTTAAGCTACAAAAAGATTTCCAAAGCCTTGAACATCCCTGTTCAAGTGATCATTCAGAAATGGAAGGAGTATGGCACAACTGTAAACCTACCAAGACAAGGCCGTCCACCTAAACTCACAGTCCGAACAAGGAGAGCGCTGATCAGAAATGCAGCCAAGAGGCCCATGGTTACTCTGGACGAGCTGCAGAGATCTACAGCTCAGGTGGGGGAATCTGTCCATAGGACAACTATTAGTCGTGCACTGCACAAAGTTGGCCTTTATGGAAGAGTGGCAATAAGAAAGCCATTGTTAACAGAAAAGCATAAGAAGCCCCGTTTGCAGTTTGCCACCAGCCATGTGGGGGACACAGCACAGCACAGACCAAAATGGAACTTTTTGGCCAAAATGCAAAACACTATGTGTGGCAGTAAACTAACACTGCACATCACTCAGAACACACCATCCCCACTGTCAGTAATGGTGGTGGCAGCATCATGCTCTGGGGGTGCTTCTCTTCAGCAGGGACAGGGAAGCTGGTCAGAGTTGATGGGAAGATGGATGGAGCCAAATACAGGGCAATCTTGGAAGAAAACCTCTTGGATACTGCAAAAGACTTGAGACTGGGGCAGAGGTTCACCTTCCAGCAGGACAACGACCCTACACATAAAGCCAAGGCAACAATGGAATGGTTTAAAACAAAACATATCCATGTGTTAGAATGGCCTAGTCAAAGTCCAGATCTAAATCCAATCAAGAATCTGTGGCAAGATCTGAAAACTGCTGTTCACAAACGCTATCCATCTAATCTGACTGAGCTGGAGCTGTTTTTCAAAGAAGAATGGGCAAGGATTTCAGTCTCTAGATGTGCAAAGCTGGTAGAGACATACCCTAAAAGACTGGCAGCTGTAATTGCAGCAAAAGGTGGTTCTACAAAGTATTGACTCAGGGTGCTGAATAATAACGCACACCCCACTTTGCAGTTATTGATTTGTAAAAAAATGTTTGGAATGATGTATGATTTTCGTTCCACTTCTCATGTGTACACCACTTTGTATTGGTCTTTCACGTGGAATTCCAATAAAATGGATTCATGTTTGTGGCAGTAATGTGACAAAATGTGGAAAACTTCAAGGGGGCCGAATACTTTTGCAAGCCACCGTATATATATTAGCACTGTACAAAAAATATCTCAGGATACCTTAAATATAGACAAGAGTAATACACATAGAACACAATTGTACAACGTACAAACACTGTAATGCAAATCAATCACACATAGAAAGTGCATAACTCCCAACATTTTGAGATAAGAAAGAGCGACACTTGAAGACACACCCCTGTCACACCTCAAACCACACCCCCACCACACCCCTCGTCATGCCTATCACAAAGAATTCAAGAGCAAAAAAAAAGGTTTATCATTCAAGCCACACTGGCCCGCTCTATCATCAGTAGTTTTCTTTCATTCCAATGTTTGAAAATAAAATCTAAAATAAGAAATAAATCAATTTAACTTATAGGATTAAAGTTAGTTAAACACTTCTTCAGTATAAAAATACATATATTTACATAGATCTGTACATCAGTCCTGAAAGAGGGACAAGTGAGGAATAAAGAGGGACAGAGGGATTGGGTTTCCAAAGAGGGACTGTCCATTCAAAAGAGGGACATTTGAGAGCTATGAAAGTGTACAGTTCCATTCCTGTTAGTGAAAACTGATGCAAAACTGACAGGCAGGACAGGACAGACTGGACCAGAAATGTACACCTTTTGGCCTCATTCATACCCAAAAACGCAAACGCAAATGCAAGCGTTTTATGTTTTCGTGCGCTGTCCCCCCCCCCCCCCCCCCCCCAATAATTTTTGAAAAAGCGCTTTTTGAAGCAATTTGCCGGTGCGGTTTTGAGATTCACTCCCTGATGCAAGTCCAGAAGTAAACTCTTTGACCCAGAAAAGAATAAACACAATGTATTTATTTTAAAAAATGCAAACGCAATCGCCGCATAAAGCAGGTTTGTGAGTGTTTTAGCGCTCTTCCTATACCTTCCCTTTTAGCAAAAACGCCCAAAAAATGGTACAGGCACCGCTTTGCTGAACGCACAGTGCACGAACTGCGTTGATATGAACTTTCTCATAGAGATTCATTGCACAAGCGTTTTGTGGGCGATTTAAAAGATTGCCTGCACTTGAAAAAAGGCAGAAAATGCCCCTAGTGTGAACGAGCTCTTTATGTGTGAACCCAGCCATAAAAGACTCATACAAAGCTAATGCAAAACTGACAGGATAGGACTTGAATGGAATTGTGCAGGTTTATGTGTGAACCCAACCCTACATGTTCGTTAAAGGTTACCTGAACTCAAATAATTAAAAAGTGGCTATACAGTACCCGGGGTGTCTTCAGTGTCTCCTTAAACTGTGTGGCCCCTCAGCTTTACCAGCCGACCCCTCCATTTCTGACCTATTAACACTTATTCAGAGCTCCGACTGAACCTAGTGGGAGGGGGGAAGACGGTCTGACCACTCCATATACTCTGTAGGATTGCATTCCCAAACAGCTGTGCACAGCAGCCACAGCTGGGTGTATCCTGGGCATGCTTCAGGCGCGCTCCCCCATGGCTCTGTGCAGGAGCCTTGGCCAGGAGTGTACTGGGCAAGAACAGGCCTGGAAGCGTAGAAAAGCGCAGTCTGGAAGGCCACACATGATAGTGTGGCCTGCATAGGAAGGATAGGGTTAATAAAACGAAGGGGGTGGTTATGGGAAGTGTGTGAGGTTGATAGGAAGTGGGGGGGCGGAGTTCTATCAGTCAGGCTCGAGAAACGAAGCTGGCTGGACGCACCCCTTTTGCCTGCTTCATGGAGGGAATCGAGGCCTTGGTGACCAGGATTAGGGAGGAGGCGGCTTCCAGGGGGCCAGACTGGGTAGCCGAACAGATCGCCGCCATGTCCGCTGGCCCCAGCGGGCAGCAAGAGGGTGGTGGGCGGAGGGCATCCAGGCCGCCCAATCGCCTCAGCCCGGAGCCGACCGGAGGGTCGCAGAGGAGGAGCGGGAGTCCAGCACGGGATCCCCAAGCGCCCCCGGCGAAAAGGCATTCCACGGGGGGCACGGCCAAGGGGAAGCCCAGAGGCAAGAGTGGAGGATCGAGCGGCAGCGGGCGGGGGAAGACGGCGCAGAAGCCGGGAGCGGCGGCCGCTACGCAACAGGCCTCCCACGCGGCCAAGAAGTCGAGAGGCGACAGCTCCAGCCGCACGGGCACCGCCTCGTCACAAAGGGGGGCGGTGGCCCCTAGTTCACCCCAGAGAGACGCTCCGGCCACCAGAAGCAGGAGCCAGGAGGCGGTGGCAGGGAGCAGCTCGGGGAGCCTCCAGGCACAGCACGTTGCGCCCCCCACCATCCAGGGAGGGCAGGAGATCGGTCAGCAAACCGGTGCTACAGGAGGAGGCAGCAGTATGGCGACAGCAGCAGTGGGAGTGCCAGGAATCCCAACAGGATCCGGACAAGCGGTCGGGCAGGGCGCCCCCCTGCGCCACCAGGTGAGGCCAACTCCAGCACTAATTTTACTATTATGCCTGATAATGTGGGTTTGGGATGGCAAGCGGGGAGGGCACAGGCCGCGGGAGTGATGGCAGGCAATGCACAGGCCGTGATTCTCCCTGCGCTGGAATCATTCCTAGCGGGCATGCGGTCCCTGTTGGGGGGGGTGCCAGCGGTTCAGGGGACACCAGCAGGGGTTTGGACGGGCCCAGTGCAAGCACAGGCGCCTGCGGTGCTACATTTGTCTGAGCGGCAGGCCGCCATCTCTGGTGGGGCTGTAGTCGGGGTACCTAGTCAGCAGACAGGTACGGTTAGCTCCCCGGGGGTTATGGGGGGGGCAGCAGCGCATCAGGGGCAGTCTAGGGTGACGTTGCCACTATCAGAGTTAGGAAGCTCTGAGGTGGCAGTGCAGACCAGTGAGGGCGAAGTGGAGACGGAAAAAGCAGGGGAGGCTGAGGTGATAAGGCTAGCTGATGCGTCCAAAGCTGAAATGTATGTTTGCCTCAGTGGTCCTTTAGGTGTTCATTTAAAGGCAGAGGTTCGCGAAAAAATTTGGAAGGGAGAGTTTGTTGAAATTTTCTCCCTTTTGCACCTGGCCAAGTTTAACTTGGATAAGGTGAAGTCGACCGAATCCAAAAAAGAGGAGGAAGAAAGGCGCAGATACCGTTTGATTCCGCGCACCTTTCAGAATTGGCTGCAGGCCTTTGAGATCCTGGCATGCGTCATTGGGGAGAAGAACCCAGAGTGTTGTTCAGCCCTCTTTTGCTATCAGAATGCTATAGGTGAAGCGTATAGGAGGTATGGAGGGGATGCTTGGCTGAGATACGATGAGGCATTCAGGCAGAGGAAGGCGGTTCGGCCGTCTGTGTGCTGGAAACCACAAAGATATAGAACTGTGGATGAGCCTGATGATCCCATCCACCGGGCAGCAGTCCTTTCGGGGCCAAGAAAGTGCAGGGTCCTCGGGAAAATCAGCCAGTAGGACAAAAGGGTTGTGCTGGCAATTCAACGACGCCACATGTAAGTTTGGGTCATCCTGCCGGTTCAAGCACGAGTGCTCGGGCTGCGGCGGGTCCCCACCCGGTGTCCAGGTGCTACAAACAGAAACGAGGAAGGACTTCGGAGGCTGGTAACAAGAGGGAGGACGCCGGTGACAGTTCTAAGGATGGAGCCCTTTCTATGTAAGTACCCGCGTACGGAGGATGCTAATTTCTTACGGTTGGGTTTCACGGACGGCTTCGTTATTCCCAGCCAATGTGCATCGCGTATTGAGGTATCGCATCGAAATTTAAAGTCGGCATGTGCATTGCCGCAAGTTGTGTCAGGTAAACTATGGAAGGAAATCAGGGCGGAAAGGGTGGCGGGTCCGTTTGAGTTATGCCCCATAGATGGCTTAATTGTTTCGCCGCTGGGGGTGGTCCCTAAGAAGGAACCAGGTTCCTTCCGCCTTATACATCACCTGTCTTTTCCAAAAGGGTCGTCAGTTAATGACGGTTTGGCGGAACAAGACGTATCTGTGGTATACACGTCATTTGACGTTGCGATCAGATGGGTGAGAAGGTTGGGGCGGGGTGCCCTCTTAGCCAAGACCGACATCGAGTCGGCTTTCAGATTGTTACCAGTTCACCCTTCTAGTTTCAGGTTATTGGGAATTTTCTGGCAAGAAAATTATTTTGTTGATTTATGCCTTCCCATGGGCTGTTCTATCTCATGTTCATTTTTTGAGAAGTTCAGTTGTTTTGTGGAGTGGACGGTGAAAGAAGTTTCTGGGGTCCGCTCGGTTATACATTACCTGGACGATTTTTTGTTCATGGGTGCAGCGGGCTCAGCTGATTGTTCTGCTGCACTACATGCGATGTATCAGGTTTGTAATGATTTTGGGATTCCGCTCGCCCTTTCTAAGACGGAGGGTCCTTCCACGTCGTTAAAATTTTTGGGGATCCAAATCAATACGGATACCATGGAATGCAGCCTTCCACTAGACAAGGTCGGTGACCTGCAGGTTAACATTCAGGCAATGGTAGGTAGGCGAAAAACCACATTGCGGGAACTCCAGTCCCTGCTGGGTAAATTGAATTTTGCCTGTAGGATCATGCCTATGGGTCGCATCTTCTGCAGACGGTTGGCGAGCGCGACGGCCGGAGTGCTTTCCCCCCATCACCGCATTCGTCTGACGGCGGACATGAGGGAGGACTTAACGGTGTGGCTCACCTTCTTGCAGGATTTTAACGGCAGGGCCTTATGGATGGAGGAGGAGGTGAGTAACTTTGCGATTGAGTTATTTACTGACGCCTCCGGTGCTCACGGATTTGGGATTTTCATGGCAGGCGAATGGTGCTCGGCCCCATGGGATCCGTCGTGGGTTCAGGCTGGTTTTACGTCTAACATGGTGTTATTGGAACTGTTCCCCATTGTGGTAGCGATTCAACTATGGGGACGGCGCTTGGCAAACAAGCGCATACGTTTCAATTGTGACAACATGGGTGTGGTATTAGCCGTGAATAAATTCTCAGCTTCCTCACCGCCAGTGATTCGTGTAATGAGACAGTTGGTTCTTTTGTGCTTGCAGTTCAATATTTGTATTTTTGCTGTGCATTTGCCTGGGGTTGACAACATCATTGCTGATGCCCTCTCTCGATTCCAGTGGGACAGGTTTCGGGAGGCAGCTCCTACAGCGGAAGAGAGTGGGGTTCCTTGTCCAGAGATGATGTGGTCGATTCCTTTCAAATGATTTCCGTGCTGATTCAGAGATCGTTGTCAGAGTCGTCATGGGCAGCGTACGCGCCGGTGTGGAAGGCGTGGGACGTTCTGGCGGCTCAGGTGGGCGATTGTACATCGGATGAAGATCGATCGTGCTTGCTCCTATACTTAGTAGGAAAGAATTTTGCGGAAGGCACGTCAGCTGCGGCCATGGCTAAAAAATTGGCGGCATTGGCTTTTATGTTTAAATCTAGGAATCAAAGGGATGTCACAAAGGATTTTAGGGTGATGCAGGCCATGAAGGGATTCAGGGCCGGAACGATATCAAGGGATTCCAGGCGCCCGGTTTCGTTTGAGATACTGGGAAAACTGGTGGCGGCGCTGCAGGGAATTTGTTATTGCCAGCAGGAGGTGGTGCTTTTTAGCACAGCATTTGTGTTAGCCTTCTTTGGGGCTTTTCGGGTAGGCGAGCTGGTCAGTAGGTCAAAAGTTCAGGTGGGGGGCATTCTCGCTGAGGACGTATATCTGTGCAGGAGGAAGCGGTTTCAATAATACTCAGGAAATCTAAAACGGATCGTCTGGGAAGGGGTAAGGTGGTCACGCTTTTTAAAGTTGGGGGTCTGCTTTGCCCCAGGGAAAATGTTTTGCGTTTTCTGCCTATTCGTCCGGCCTCCTCCCCTGTTTTTCTATCTCACGCGGACGGGTTGCCGCTTACCCGATTTCAGTTTTCGGCAATTTTACGTAAATGCCTGGTTAAAGCGGGGTTTACCCCCAGCGAATTTCCCCCCCACTCTTTTCGGATTGGAGCAGCAACAGAGGCGTCGCGTTGGGGGCTCAGCGAGGAAGTAGTAAAAAGAATAGGACGTTGGGACTCCATGAGATACAGGTCTTATGTTAGAATGCATTTGTTGTAAAGTAGTTATTTTGTTGGAGACCGGTTTTCTTTTGTTCTTTTTCTCCCCCTCTTGTTGTTTTGTTTTCTTGTCTTGCAGGTCAACCAGCCCTGGTGTGGATATTCGGGCATTCTTATGTCTCTAGAGGGGCACGAAGAGCTGCGGTTCGCCCTGAAGGGCGCCAGCTGGGATTCCCGAGGCAGGAGGTCCGGATCCGGTGGCTGGGTTTTCCTGGCATGTTGTGGGCTCGGGCTTTGCCCGAAATTAGGAAATATGCTCAATGGGATAGGGCACCAGATGTATTGGTGCTACACGTAGGTGGAAATGACGTGGCAACAAAATCAACTAGGTGTATCATACGGGATATAAAGTTTGACTTCCTTAGATTTAGACGAGAGTTTCCGGCCACGGTTTTTGTATGGTCGGACGTGATTGCCAGGTCCTCTTGGAGGGGGGCTAGATCAGTGCAGAAAGTTAACAGGGCAAGAGTCAAGTTGAACAAGGAGGTGGCAAAGTTTGTGACTCAGAATGGGGGCGTGGCGATTAGGCATGTTGAGTTAGAGAGCGATCTCCATTTGCTACTTAGTAGGGATGGAGTTCATTTGAATGACATAGGAACGGATTTGTGGGCTCTAGGGATAGAAGAGGGTATTCAGAGGGCGCTGAGGGTGTGGGCCTCTCTGGCATGAGGGGTCACGCCGGTTCGTGGTGGAGGGGTAAGGGGCTCCAAAAAAGTTATCGATTCTGGGGTGATTTGCCTCAGGTGCAAATCTACCCGTGGTGATTAGCAACAAGTGAGAGTGTCTCGGTGGGCAAGCAGCTGTCCCTGAGCCGGTGACCGCGGCGGGGGCCGGTTACAGGCTGCTTGCCAGTTATCCTGATCTTCTACAGGTGGTGATTATACGGACCCCTTACCTCAGCTCTCTGAAGTGATCTGTCTTTTAGTGCTAATATTGTTAAATAAACGGGCTGCTCTGGCCTATTAAATCCAGCTGGCTATCCGTGTGTTTTATTGGGTTTATTCAGGGTGGGGGTGTTTCAATATCCAGGGAGGCTAGGCCACTGACACTATCATGCTCAATTACAAATATTTCTGAACCAATTTTGTCCCAGGCTTCTGGACAGAGCCGTGGGGGAGCGGCCTGAAGTTGGTGCACAGAGAAGACAGGACATGCACCTTTCAGCAGTGAATGGGGGCAAAGCTCCACCACGGAGGGCAGGCTGGCAAAGCTGAGGAGCCACACAGTTTGAGGGAATACAAAAGAAGCCCCAGGTATTGCCACCTTGTACATTGTGACTATGTTCAGGACTCAGGAGTGCTTTAGTACTTAAAACTCTTTTCCTAGAAAACGGCTGGATTCTGTGTAGTCTCGGCACACCTGGCAATAGGGAACCACATGCAATTTGCAAAAAATAAAAAAAAAAAGCAACCAGGCTGGTATTTATTTTTTTACCCCAGTGGAAAAACCTACATTACCCCCATACAAATCTCCACAAGGAAACATTATGTGTGTTTTCACATATGTTTTCACATTGCAAAAAGGGCACTGGAATCTTGGCAAGTGGAAGTCAAAGCGATTTAGAAAGAGTTCTATTTTACTTACCTGGAGGAGCTTCTTTTAGCCCCAACCCTCATAGCCTTACAGGTCCCACGGTCTCCTCCAGATCCAATCCACTCTGTGTCCCTCTGTAAGATTTCCCTGTCGTGGGTTACTGTGCAGGCATGTCCGGGCCACATGCCTCCTCAATCATGCTCCAAAACCTGGGAGCATTCTGGGCCATGGGAATGAAATCAAGGAGGCCCGCTACTGGTAACAATTGATACAGTCAGTGCACCAAAACCTGCCAAAGACAACCACAGTATCAGAGATACAAGAAGGGAATGGGAAGCAGTGTGTTAATCATGATTACCACTATTCAAAGCATCAATAAAAGTGATTATTACCAGCACAGGACCAATAGAGAGATAATATTGTGTTTGAGGCGTGGGCACCTTTGAGTCCCTCTAGCCCAAGGTCCCCAATCCGGTCGCTACCTCTGCACCCCCTATTGCTACGCCACAGCAGGGGTCACTGAAACTGAAAGTAGAGGACTTTCTGGCCACAGGAGCGGCAGAGAGCGATGGATGGTAATTGAGGCTGCCTGATCTGACTAGCCCCCAAGATCAGGTAGTATGTGTTCTGTTCTTTTATTTAAAAAAATCCAGCTTGGATTCGCTTTAATGACCTGGCTCAAACCTTAATCAGGCTTGCAAGAGCAGTAAGATCAGAAGACTGTATACTCCATACAGCCATTCTATTACGGTACGGGATGCTATTGTCAGTGGATTATGTTGTTCCATTTAGCTTCACTATATGCATTCTATATTATTTTAGGTCGTACAAAAATATATAAAGAATGATCTGGAAGTACATTTTGCCCTGCTGCACACATTACATATCCACATAACTCAAGTTTATGTTCCTTTCTTGCCTGTCCTGCAAACCACTGTTTATTTTTAACGTACATTTTGTACAGATATATCTGGCCAGGTTTAAAGGGTTGTTTGTTCTTAAGACAAAGGGAGAAGAAAGAGTAGAAGAGAGAGAGAGAGAGAGAGAGAGAAAGTGTGTGTGTGTGTGTGTGTGTGTTTGTTTGTGTGTGTGTGTGTGTAAGAGTGTGTGTGTGTGGGTGTGTGAGTGGGTGTGTGTGTGTGTGTGTGTGTGTGTGGTGTGTGTGTGTGTGTGTGTGTGTGTGTGTGTGTGTGTGTGTGTGTGTGTGTGTGTGTGTGTGTGTGTGTGTGTGTGTGTGTATGTGAGTATGTGTGTGTATATGTGTGTGTGTGTATATGTGTGAGTGAGTGTGTGTGTGTGTGTGTGTGTGGTGTGTGTGTGTGTGTGTGTGGTGTGTGTGTGTGTGTGCGTGTATGTGTGAGTGTATGTGTATGTGAGTATGTGTGTGTATATGTGTGTGTGTGTGTATATGTGTGAGTGAGTGTGTGTGTATATGTGTGAGTGTGTGTGTGTGTGTGTGTGTGTGTGTGAGTGTGTGTGTGGGTGTGTGTGAGTGTGTGTGTGGGTGTGTGTGAGTGTGTGTGTGGGTGTGAGTGTGTGTATATGTGTGAGTGTGTGTGTGTGAGTGAGTGTGTGTGTGTGTATATGTGTGAGTGTGTGTGTCAGTGTGTGTGTGTGTGTGAGTGTGTGTGTGTGTGGGGGGGGGGGGGGGGGGTGTCTGTGTGTGTGTGTGTGTATGTGTGAGTGTATGCGTGTGTGTGAGTGTGTATATGTGTGTGTGTGTATATGTATGTGTGTGTGTGTGTGTGTCGGTGTGTGTGTGTTATGTGTGTGCGTGTGTGTGTGTGTATATGAGTGAGTGTGTGTGTATATGTGTGAGTGTACGTGTGTGTGTGTATATGTGTGTGTATATGTGTGAGTGTATATGTGTGTGCGTGTGTGTATATGTGTGAGTGAGTGTGTGTGTATATGTGTGTGTATATGTGTGAGTGTATATGTGTGAGTGTATGTGTGAGTGTATGTTGATTGAAGTGCATTAAAATGAGCAATCAAAGACACGGCACCAATCTATTTCTGTCTGTCTTGTTAACACCCATCCTATTCACATTAGCCAGCCAGACAGCAATTATTATAATGTCAAACAAACTATCCTTAACCATTGCCATACTTGGTGAAAGGTGGCCAGTCGCGTTCACGTGTACATGCGACCCCTCCCCCCACACGGCACCAGCGGGTGTATCCTGATCGTCTGCCCTGCAAAACAGATCATTCTAAAATATCAGTTGGCCTTTTTACAGAAAGTGGGTAAAGTGTACCCGAGGCGATATGTGACATGATGAGATAGACAAGTGTCTGTACAGTGCAAAACATATTAATAACCACACTGTTTTTTTTGTTTTTTTTATTTTGCTGCCTGAAAGTGTTAATCTTCTTCGGGCATGCAAGTGATGGCTTCTCTCTTGTCCGTACCTTATCAGGAATATAGTAAACATCACGGATAAGCAAATTACAGCCATAAAAGTTTTCCTGGCAGAATGCAACTTCTGAGAGCGGGGATAGATAGAAAAAGGTTACTAGTTCATGTATTTTAACTCTGGGACACTTAATAGACGGCCATTGAGCAGAGACAATAAAATGTTCAATCTACACTGTAAATGTTTAAATATAAAATAAAACCATGGGATATTATTATTATTGATTTATAAAGCACCAACATTTTCCATGGCACTGTACAAAATAAGAAACAAACATGGGGTACATAATAATACAGACAAGTGGAATACACCAATATACAAAATACAGAATTAGTGACAAAATACAGAATAGATACAAAATACAGAATTGGTAAGTAGTGATGTTGGAGAACACTTCGCCAGCGAATAGCTATGGGCCGCCTGACCCCTGTACTACTTCCGGGTCGCAATGACCCGCAGTAGTACGCATGCCCTGGGCCGGATGCGTTCATTAGTACACATGCCCTGGCCTGGTGGTGCGCGTCCTTGATAGCACACCTGTGGCCGGGCACGCTTTGTGATGTCACGCTCATGTGTAGAGTATTCCCGGCCACAGGCGCCCAATCAAGGACGCGCATGCCAGGCCAGGGCATGTGTACTAATGAACGCATCCGACCCAGGGCATGCGTACTACTGCGGGACATTGCGACCTGGAAGTAGTACAGGGGTCAGGCTGCCCATAGCTTCGCGGCGAGCAGTTCTGCGAACTGCTCGCTACATCTCTATTGGTAATGACAGTGACAAAAGTAACATGATGAATGAAATGTATAATGAATTCCAAGACACTAAAGGGGAGAGAATCCTGCCCTTGTGAGCTTACAATTTAAAGATCTAAAACAAAATAATTTTTAGGAGTAGGAGAATAAATACAATTGTTTATCTCACCACTATTTTTACCCCGGGTTAAGTTTAAGAAAAATATTTGATTGTGAATTGCATTTATATCTTGCGTCATTGGCTATATATGTGGATCAAGGAATGTGCTCACCAGCAAATTAAAATCTAGAAAGGGGGTGGGGGTAGGAAAAAAATACTTTTGGATTTTCAAGTACCCTATGCATAAAGTTTTCTAGCCACTCCCCTTGCTGTTTTTAACCCTGCCACTAGGGTGAGCCAGGGCCGGCCCTAGACTTTTTGCCGCCTGAGGCGGATAAGGAGGACTCACCTTATCCGCGTTCCAGCGTGCGCTCCACTGACGTCACTTCCTGCATCGCCGCCCACTGTATTGTAAGTGGACGGCGATGCAGGAAGTGACGTCAGTGGAGCGCACGCTGGAATGCGGATAAGGTGAGTCCTCCCCGCCCGTGCCTCTTACTATTGGGCATCGGCTGCTTCCTATTACACCTGGAGGGGAGCGCAGATCGGGGGACCCAGGCAAGGGAGGGGGGGTCCGACCCCCCTCCCCACCGCTAGGCCCAATACCCCCATCCTGCCCGCTACCCCTCCGGCTCGGCGGCCGCCCCCCCCCCCCCCGCACCCACGGACGGGCGGGTGCTGCCCCGAGAAGTTTGCCGCCTGAGGCAAATGTTTCACCCCGCCTCATGAGCAGGCCGGCCCTGGGGTGAGCACTTTCCCAAATGACAGAGGTGCATTAAAGGGAACCTTAACTCAGCAGGATATGGATTTTTCCTTTTAAAATAATACCAGTTTCCTGACTCTCCTGCTGATCCTGTGTCTCTAATAATACGTTTAGCCACAGCCCCTGAACAAGCATGCAGATCAGGTGCTCTGACTGAAGTCAGACTGGATTAGCTGCATGCTTGTTTCAATTGTGTGATCAGCCACTACAGCAGCCAAAGAGATCAGCAGGACTGCCAGGCAACTGGTATTGTTTAAAAGGAAACATCCATATCCTTCTCAGTTTAGGTTCCCTTTAATTATGTTAGCTGTAAAACTTTAATTGTGTAACTAGCGGCAAATATATTAAACTTCACTAAGCTTGAGATTCACTCGAAGTTTATTTTTAGGAAATTAATTTATTTTTGTTTTTACTTCTTCCTTTCCTTTTTTGACACCCTTTTGTTGCAGCAGAACAATGTAGAACAATGTGTTAAGTGCCTTTTTTTTTGCTTTTCAGTGAAAATGCCCATTTAACATCAATTTCCTCTAAATGACTGCTTTTGTTAGGGAAGTTGAAGCTTCTCTTGCCTACCAGAGTTTATAAATAAATGATGGGACTTTTAGTCCTACATCATTAACAAAAGTATATTTTCAGTTCACGCTCTAAAAATTTCTTCCAGCTCACCAAACTCAAAAAAACGCCGACGCGATAGTAGAACGGCGGCGGAGGAAACGCGGCCGAGGAAATATTCTAAAGCCAGAAATATATTTAATTAAATTCTCCCTTCCACCTAACAATGATTCTACTGCTGTGCTGTCATCACTGATTAGGCAACGACTGGTTACACTGTTGTCTTCAGCATCATGTAGCAATTAATATGGAAGATAAGATTAAGTTTACATGTTAATCCAGACTCTGGCCAGATCCCCGATGCATCCGGCTTAACCAAGACAACACTCAAAAATAACCACAGGAAGTTCCTCTCCGAAGAGGGAATGTTCAGATTAAGACGCCAGTTATGAAGAACAATAAATAATTAAGGTCTTCTATGCCATGATACAAGGGAACATGGGGCTGATGGACTTATCTTGTGTTATTAGACCACGATGATGGATATTTTAAAGGGTGAGAATTGCATCCCATACTCTTTGTTATTTGCACTTAATAAAATTGTTATAGAACAATCATTAACCCTCTGCGCTCACGCTTGCAACAAGCTGGAATTTTAAAAGATCTTAGGTTCCAAGTTGGACTGCAGTGAGTTTGTACTAGGCCAATTCACCACAATGAGGCCTCATCCTTGAAATAGGTCAATACTCTACCCATGCAATGTTCCATCCTATCATCCTTCCCTTTCCAACTCTTTCCGGCCCCATTCACTCCCCTAAGTAGACAAGGCAGGGGGAAGAGGAGGGGGTGGGGAGTTGATAGGTCCACCTGTTGAAAAAATGAAGGGGACATCGTACGAAGGTGGCAAGCCAAGATTTGGACTGGGTTTTTATTAAGGATCTTGAAGGTATCAATCTTGTAAGTTCAGCAGCTTCCAAACACAGGTGCAGTCTGCACGATGTGACCATACATTTTTTTTATAGCACACCTGAGGAAGGGCTCCAACCAAAACTTGTCGTGTGTGTGCCTCTGCATGCTATTCAATACCGTTTTCTACTGAAGCTATTTGTGCTAAAGTACTACGGTTGTGCAGGAGTGGTGTACCTGCAGGAGGTGGGCACTGGCACAGAGGTCTATCTATAGGCCTGGAAAGGTATGTGACGGGAGAATATTTGAAGATTATACATTTCTTCTTAACACCTTCTGATGGATAACCCTAACCTCCTCCCCAACTTTATCTAGCACCTGGACCTACTATCTTCCCCAGTTAACATCTTTATGATGGCTTATCCCAGCCTCTTCCCCTACTGCTTAATCCTTTATGACCAAAAACCTGATGCCTAATCCTAACTTCCCCAACCTTCTAACGCTAACCTCACACTGCCATCTAAAACCAGCTTGCCAAAACAATGCTAACTCTAATTGCTACTGTAAGTGATACTCCTCTTGTTGTCTTCATGTTGGGGCCAAGCGTAAGCACCACAGCTTAGAGGCCTGCATCAGGTTGGGTAGTACCTGCGGGTTACCCGAAATGCAGGCCGGGTGTGGGTAGCGCATCGTCGGGTGCGAGTACCAGATTCAGAATCAGAATCAGAATGTTTCGGTCAGGTGTGGGTTGCGAGTGTGGGTCCAAAAAGTAGACCCACACAGGGCATCAGGTCGGGTACCCGTTTTGATTTAATCGGGTTGCAGGTAGCGGGTCTGTGGCTGCGGGTCTGGTGCGGGTACCAGGATCACCAGAAAGCAGGTTGGGGGTTGGGTGTTTTTAGAGGGGGTGCGGATCTGAAAAATTAGACCCACGCAGGCCTCTACCACAGCTGCTGCTTTGAAAACATAATAGCCTGGGGTTTTGGCTGTAGAGTTAAAGCTTGTACACACACTGGGGTGGTCAATAATGTACAGCCTCGGCACAGCTATGTCACCCGAGGAATCGGGTGCTGATCCCCATCAGGCAATATCCATCTAGTGTGTGTAAAGGCCTCTCATTTAGGTACTTGATTTCTAACTACATTATGTTTTCTGGTGAATTTGGTTCAGCCAATGCATACATTTGTACTGCAGATCTGGACACATACTGTTTTTTATTTTTAATTGGCTGACTGGCTGTGATGTGTAGACCAGATTAATTGCAGGTGCTGCTCTGCTTGGTAGATTAGCTTTGCCTTTTCATATGTGTTTTTGTATTTAATTCGGACAGTAGTGGTAGGGGCCAGGGGGGTTTCTCTGTCGGTGAGAACACTAAGACAGCTGGTGGCGGGAGAACGGAGGATCGTGTTGGACCGGCGTGCGGCAGGACAGCTGCAAGGGGCTTGCAGAAGCTCCAGGTTAGTGAACTTCTTTATTTTTAGAAGATCTTCAGTTCTGCTTTCACTATGCATCTCCCTCACTAGTGACTGCGCAGTGTACTGTGCACTGTTGAAAATGTGACGTTTGCATGGATTACATAAATGCTGGCAGGATAACTACATACATACAATACAGAGACTGGGCACGTTTATGTTATGAGATACTGTACTTCAGATCACTTACTAAAAGGGGAGAATTTTCTAACAAGACTCCCCTATGTACAGAGCATTTTCCTTTGTCTTGCAATGTCCTCATCTGTTCCAGAAAAGAATACAATATTCCTAATTCAACACACCATTAAAATGGCACAAACTCCCTCCTGTACTTTACAATGGAATACCAACTTAGTTCAGTCTAGCCCAGGGGAGGACTGGCCAGGGGGGAAGGGGGGGGGGGGCAATTTCCCCCCAGGCTGCCTCTCTCATTTAAGGATTTAGGGCTGGTACAGTGCCTGGTACATGTTTTTGTATAAGGCAATGTGAACCACTGGGCTGGCCGAGGGAAATCAATGGAAGTCATTACAAGGATCAAGGAAATCATTACAGAGTAATTAGAGGGAGGGCAAGTTGGTAAATATAAACAGCATGATGCAGAGCAGAGGCTTGCCTGCAGGTCCGTGGGAAAATATCTGTCTTATTTTGGGTGGAAATTGGTTGAAAGTATCGATGTGAGATGCGGGGAAATCTCGGGCTGATGTGGTCGATCCAGTGCGATAATCACGAACAATGAACGCGACGGAACTCGAAATGTTTTATGTGCCCCCCCCCCCATTGCCGGTGCATTATACTGTACCTGTCACGCTGTCCCTTATGTGTCCTTACTGAATTTCCCATGTGACTTTTGGCATATAGCACGTGAGGGCCCGTGTGTGTTGTAATTTAGGCCCGGGCTGCCGTGAAAATGGGCCTCTAGTTTGTGTTTTCCCTCCAGGCCAAAAGGTCCCAGTCCTCCCCTGGTCTAGCCCAGCGCTGTGTCTTATCTTCCATTTCCAAACATGCTCCTGTGGTCAGATCCCCAGCTTTCTTATTATCATTCCATACTGACAGGGCCTGATAATGATTCCTGGCTTTTTAATATCTGTGCTGCTCTCCACATAGCCAGACGTGTATGAAAGTCAAGCTTTTGTTGTGTGGTCACTAGATAATAATCTAATGCTGCAATATAGATTTCATTATTTCATTGTAAAGCATTCTCTTATATCAGTGCAGCCCAAGGCATAATAACCAGTGATGAGCAGAAATGCTGATATTCTTTTCGCATTCATTTTTTTGGCAAAAATAATGTTGAATTCAACTTTCGAGCAAAAAAGGCCATTGCAAATCATTTTGAAATAAGTTTATGATGTTACGCATTTTGTGTGAATTTTCATGCTAAAATAAAAGATTTCTTGCATTTTTGTGGTAAAATTACAGATTTTTTGTTTTTTCATGTAAAATAAAAAAAATTTACTTTTTTTTGCCTTTTTACAAATTTTGCCATATTATGAAAATAAAGTGTATTTTTGCAAACATGTTCTCTAAAACAAAAATGCCATTTTCAATGCGAAAATTTAGTGAAAATTTGTGAGCAACACTGATAAAAACCTGCCCCCCTCCCAACCACTCACACTTACCCTACATACATACAAACACTATACGGGTAGTGGAAGAGTATAGGGTTAGCAGGGTGTCATCCTCCAAGGATTTCACTACTGGGTACACTGGAAGACATCACAAGGGCACTGCAAAAGCTGGAATACACTACAGAGGGTGTAGTATTGCGCCCTGTGCGCAACATAGTGTCCCAGATCTTTGTTTGGATGGCTTGTGCACAGAAATGGTTGTAGGTAAAACCCTGTGGATGGGTTAAGGTTTTTTCAGCAAAAGGAAAAAAAGATTCTGGCATGAGAAACAGAATTTAAAGAGACACTGAAGCTAAAAAATAAAAAATAAAAAAAAGAGTTAAGAAACTCTAGTTGTTTTCTATGCAAAAGAGCCATTCTGCTTCACGACTTTCAAAGTCGCAGAGAGCTCTGTCTTCAGAAGCTTGTTATCTAAACTGTCAGTTGCTGTATTGTTTTTTCTTCTGCAGAGGACAGGTCAAAAGTTCACTGCCCTGCTCTGTAAAATCATTTAGAATGCCGAGTAGTGTGTAAACTGCAAATATATTAGAGAATGATGCAATGTTATAAAACAAAAAACACTATATAACTGAAAATAAAAATATGAGAATATTTTCTTTGCTACTAATGTTCTAGAAATTATCCGTACAACACAACCAATTCATTATATCATTTTTCTTTCACTTCAGTGTCTCTTTAAATAAATGCTCTAGTCCAGCCATATACTATAGCAATGCAGTGTATGCCATAAGTGTATGCCTAAGGCTTGGCTCACCCCCAATAATGGACCAGTTTCTGCAACGGATAAATGGACATGACAGCAGATGCTACATTATCTACACTACAGTATAGCATCTATTCATACATGTCCGTTTGGAATGTGTCTATTGTGTCTATTGCAGTTGAAGAACACAAAGTCACATTTGTGGACGACTTTTCTAGATATCACACAGAATACAGCCATGTCATTGACAATATTCAGAAAAAGGTGGTCCGCATCCAAAGTTCTCCACAAACAGTAATGTCTTTATTTGGGACTTATCCCTACAGCCAAAACAGGTACAAAAGCTGACATGTTTCGGGCATGCGGCCCTTAATCATAGCTTACAAACACATAGCTCTTGCCTCTCAATTTAAAACGCTCGGAAAGGTGACACACCCTAGTGTGGCAGAGGCCCAACCCCTCCTAGGAGGAGCCAAACACATAAAAGTAGCCGCACTTAAGGTAGTCACCATCGCTTTATAAATGAACAACATTTAGAAGAGATAAAATTTCCAAAATGTATAAAACCAAGAAGTAAATAAGGAACAATCAAAAAGAAATAGGAGTCATAATGTCATACAAAATAATTTCGTTCGTTCTGTTATGACAGAATATCCCATGAACCCATTACTAACAGACATAGCCACCCACAACATGTAGGCATAACAGGAGTGTGAGTCAAATTTGGTGGACGGCTCAGTTCGTAACCAAAGCTAGATCCCATCTCGCGTTGAGTCCTTTCGGGGCCCTAGTCCCCAGACGAAATATCCATAAGGCCTCCCTTCTGCGAATAGCTGCCAGTAGGTCCCCTCCTCTTTTTGGCAAAAATACCCTCTCTATGCCCTGGAAGGAAAAGCCAGACATATCACTACCATGTGAGTTTCTAAAGTGTTTGGCCACATTCGAGATATTCCTGGTGGACCAGGACGCCCCCAAATAATGTTCGGAAATTCTAGCCTTTAGGGGTCTGGTGGTGCATCCCACGTACTGTACTGAGCATAAAGTGCATGTAACCATGTAAATGACATTGCTGGTATTGCAATTAATGTAATGTTTTAATGCACATCTATAACCGTTAGATAGAGACTCAACTACCCGTGTTCTGTGGTGCACTACACAGTAATGGCATGAGGGGATACCACACCTATAAGATCCCTTGGTAGTGAGCCAGGTGGGGGGTCTGTCTGTGGAGCAAAATAGGCTCGGAGACAAAGTGCTCCCAAGTGTTGGTGCTCGTCTACTGGCGAATTTAACACCTTCCCGTAGAAAAGGCTGCAAATCGTCATCTGCCTCCTAAATAGGTAAGTACGGAGCCAACAGCGAGTCTCGGAGGGGGAGCGGAGGTGACGCGGCAGGCACTTCCGGAAAAGACATCACGTGACCTCCGACGGGCTCTCGCTGACCAACACACAGCTGAGACGCCGCGTGAACAGAGAGATCTCGGAGCACGCCGGAAGCAACATCTCGGCCAACTTGAGACTCGGGGCTCAGATCTCCCTACAGCCGGCATCACTCTTGCCAAGGGCAGTGCACGTCCATACTGTAGGGATCTTGTACAGAGCCTGCTGGAGGATGTGGATCGAGGCATCAAGGCATCCAAGCAGGTAAAAAGATTGTCTCTCCATTTTCCCATCACTGCTACTGATTTGACTGCACGAGCTCCAGCTTTTGGAATTGATGGTCTAGGTCCTTCCCCTGACAACCATATAGGGGTGACTACAAATAATGAACAAATTTTGGTTGAAACTCCTGTGTCCAACGATTTGGTTACATATGGAGATCTCACTAGCACCAACGTGGATATACATAATCTTAACCCTTTGGAAACTGCTATTAAGGACATGATAGACTGTTGTCCACCTTCTCATGAAGATCACATTATTCCTATACGAGATTTAAATTCCGATTCAGACCGCTATAACAAATTTGCTGCGGTTTTCTCTAAAAAGGCGGACATTAGTGATAAACACCCAGATTTGGGTCTTAGGACTTGTTTTCTGCAGCTTGAGGACCTGATGAGCAAGGAACTCAGAGTTTGGTGGGACTTATCTACTCTTAAGCAATATGTGGCGGAGAAAATAATTCCACGCGGTTTACGCATCAAAAAGATTCCTACCACTGCATATTGCGAAGAGTTTATGATTGAATGGAATGCAATATTGACAGATTGCTCACTCAGCTTGATGAAACTCATCATCAAGTATGAGGAAAATAAAATTGTGGATATTAGATTAAAAATTTCTGAATTAACTGTAAACCTGACCAAATATGATACACTACAACAATACGATGAGCTGAATGAAAAATTACGTGAAAATATTTCTAAGTTGGAAACTATTATCACAGAGAATAAAAGGGTAAAATACCTACGAGATACCAATGATTATAAACATAACTTGGTTTATGAATGGGGTAAATGGGAAGCTCCACCAAGGTCTCCTGGTATGCCCACACGTCGCTCTCGTTCCAGAAATAGAAGGAAGGTTAGCTTTGCGCACAATCAGAATCCACATAGGGAAACATCAGTTAGTCCACAGGATACTAGGCACTTAAGTTCCACCCCTCTACCAACCACATCCTCCGTTAATCCAGGTCAGAGTCGATTTGAACAATGTCATCCTTCAAAAAACGCCCACAACAGGCCCCCCAACCACAGCAGATACAAGAGATATTACAAGAAACACCACGTAGGAGAAAAACGAGAAGGGCAGGAGTGAAACATAAAGCTAAAGGTAATCATGCACCCCATAATCTTGTTAATGTTGTCAATTTGTCTAATTACACGCTCACAGAATCGGAATTATCTCTATTGTCCAAGGGTTTGTCTTTTTCCCCTACACATCATTTTGATGTTTTTAACACACTTCTAGATGTCAATAAATTTATTAGGTCCTTACTTTTACGAAAACACTTCGGTTCCAATGGGGAAGCGAATCAGCCTGATAGTCAGGAGAGCACAGATATACCTGATATTGAGAACTTTCAGGATACCTGTGCCAAATGGACGCTCGATTTTTTGGCGTCCGATAGTGGGGGTCTAGTCTCGACAGAAGATGTGCAGCCCGTTAGAATCAGAAATCCTGATTTTTATCCCCTGACAGCTAGAACCACCCCAGTTGAAGTTTTTCAAGATTTAGTGGAACAGGAATTGACCAGACTCTCTGGTACCCCCCGTACACAACATAAAACCAATCTCACAAAGGCCGAATACATGGCCATTGGGAGTTTGGAGGACAACAAGGACATTATTATCCGGAATGCCGATAAGGGGGGAGCGGTGGTTGTCCTTGACAGATCGGTCTATAGGGAGGAGGCTCTGAGGCAGGTTGAGGACGCAACCACTTACACCCGATTGCCGGGAAACCCCACACAGGAATATCATAAACAATTATTGAATCTTATTAGTTATGGGGAGAGTTTGGGAGTGCTGGAGCACAGCTTAGCGAATTACTTGAAAGTGTCACATCCTACCATACCTGTGTTCCACCATCTTCCCAAAATACACAAGCCAGGCGCTCCTCCGGAAGGTAGACCCATTGTAGCTGGCATTGGGTCTCTCGGGGAGCGCCTGAGTGATTGGGTTGATTCCATGCTTCAACCTTTGGTCCGACGATTACCAGGGTATCTCAAAGATACTAAACACTTGTTGGCAAGTTTAGAGGGAGTTGGGTGGGGTGACAATTATAGCTGGTTAACTATCGATGTGAAAGCCCTATATTCGTGTATACCCCACCACCTGGCCTTGACAGCCCTCCAATACCATCTAGAAAGATATTCACAATACTCTGTGGACCTTCGGGTATTTATCTGCGCTGCTGTGGATTATCTCCTTACCCGCAACTATTTTATGTTCGATGGCGCCTTCTACCTCCAGAGGTGTGGGGCATCGATGGGTGCCAAATTCTCACCATCCCTGGCCAACCTTTACATGGGGTGGTGGGAGGAATTCCACATCTTTGGGGGTGGGGGGCGCCTACGGGACTGTATTGCGTGGTACGGTAGATTTATTGACGACATTTTGGTTGTCTGGAGGGGGGATCCGACTCTGGTCGACACTTTCATGACTTCCCTTAATGACAATCAATGCAATTTACGGTTCACACATACATGGCATCAATCTTCCATAGATTATCTGGATTTGACTGTGACGGGCTGCTTACAATCCAACACTGTGCTAACTAAGACATATAGAAAACAATGTGCTGGGAATTCTACATTGCGAGCAAACAGTTGCCATTCGGCGCACACCATCCGAGCAATTCCGGTGGGAGAGTTCATCCGGGCACGCCGGAATTGCTCGGATGACTCCACCTTACAACAGGAGTTTTCTTTAATTGAAAAGCGTTTGAGTGAGAGGGGGTACCCTAGATGGACAATTGAGAGGGGCAAGCAACGGGCACTTTCGGTCCAGAGGAGCCAACTGGTACGGGGGTCTGCCTCTGAAGCTAGTGCTATAAAGAGGCCTGTTTTCGTCACTACGTATAGCTCCGAGCTTCGAGAAGTTCAGAGTATTATTAGTAAATACTTACCTATTTTGGAGGCAGATGACGATTTGCAGCCTTTTCTACGGGAAGGTGTTAAATTCGCCAGTAGACGAGCACCAACACTTGGGAGCACTTTGTCTCCGAGCCTATTTTGCTCCACAGACAGACCCCCCACCTGGCTCACTACCAAGGGATCTTATAGGTGTGGTATCCCCTCATGCCATTACTGTGTAGTGCACCACAGAACACGGGTAGTTGAGTCTCTATCTAACGGTTATAGATGTGCATTAAAACATTACATTAATTGCAATACCAGCAATGTCATTTACATGGTTACATGCACTTTATGCTCAGTACAGTACGTGGGATGCACCACCAGACCCCTAAAGGCTAGAATTTCCGAACATTATTTGGGGGCGTCCTGGTCCACCAGGAATATCTCGAATGTGGCCAAACACTTTAGAAACTCACATGGTAGTGATATGTCTGGCTTTTCCTTCCAGGGCATAGAGAGGGTATTTTTGCCAAAAAGAGGAGGGGACCTACTGGCAGCTATTCGCAGAAGGGAGGCCTTATGGATATTTCGTCTGGGGACTAGGGCCCCGAAAGGACTCAACGCGAGATGGGATCTAGCTTTGGTTACGAACTGAGCCGTCCACCAAATTTGACTCACACTCCTGTTATGCCTACATGTTGTGGGTGGCTATGTCTGTTAGTAATGGGTTCATGGGATATTCTGTCATAACAGAACGAACGAAATTATTTTGTATGACATTATGACTCCTATTTCTTTTTGATTGTTCCTTATTTACTTCTTGGTTTTATACATTTTGGAAATTTTATCTCTTTTAAATGTTGTTCATTTATAAAGCGATGGTGACTACCTTAAGTGCGGCTACTTTTATGTGTTTGGCTCCTCCTAGGAGGGGTTGGGCCTCTGCCACACTAGGGTGTGTCACCTTTCCGAGCATTTTAAATTGAGAGGCAAGAGCTATGTGTTTGTAAGCTATGATTAAGGGCCGCATGCCCGAAACATGTCAGCTTTTGTACCTGTTTTGGCTGTAGGGATAAGTCCCAAATAAAGACATTACTGTTTGTGGAGAACTTTGGATGCGGACCACCTTTTTCTGAATATTGTTCCAGTGTATAGGCCCGGCTGCCTATGGTCCTGCACCCTCCACCACAGTGCAGCTGAGCGGTGACTTTCTTTTTTCTTTCTACTACTACATGTCATTGACAGCGTAATACCATTGACATGTTTGTGACAACATACACCGCAATTACATGGACAGCCACAAGAGATCATACATCAGATCCACTGTGCCGTAAACAGTGGGTTTGTGAGCCTATCCTACGGGCTTGCATGCACTTCCAACTTAGTCAACCAAAATAATTGTTTGTGATTGTCTTCAGTGCCTTTTTCAAGAGTGTACAGGTGACCAAATGACTGAATACTGGTCAATAATGACTGAACATGGGAAAAAACGATGCCTAACTGCTATTATACGTATTTTCCAACTGCAGGGAGCTCCTGCTTATCCTCCCTGTCCCCTCTTTATTGGACTCTAGAGAGCAGGACAGCTTGTTGTACGGGGATCAGTTGCATGACACAACCATGAAGGCTCTTCTGTTGCTATGGAGAAAGGAGACGAGTCAGTGATGAACAAAAGAGTGGCTTCTGACAAGTGGGATGAAGAGAACAATCCAATCCAGCATGACAGATCAGGGCAACATCTGGGGATACATGTACACACATTAGATCCTTGACCAAGATGGTCCTCAGCCGAGTGTCATCTAGCATGTGTACCTAGTTCAAATATCCCTTGGCCAGATGCTATTGTTATACATTACTGTCCTCACCCATTCACAGGGCTGGGTTTTCTATAAGGCACTGTAGGCTCGTGCCTACAGGCACCTCATGATGGAAAGGAGTCTCACTTCCCTCCAATAACTACAATTCATGGGCCCCCCCAGCAAAACTTGGGTGGTGCCCCATAATGGTCACACCCCTTCCCTAGCCTCCCCTTGGTGCCCCTGGGTTCCATCTTACAAGTGTGGCATTCATGATCTTCACACCCATAACAAGTATAGACACAAAAACACATGATCTGAAGTATAGTCCCCCGTGTGGGAGGAAGGGAAGGTTAGTAGTTTTCTACGCTCCTGCTTCCCGGCTCTCGGCATTCCACTGACAAGATCTCCCTACAGTGGGGGTACATCTGGCTACCTAATACTAAGGGACACCTGTGGCTACCTATGCTGGGCAAGGGAAGTAGGGAAGAGGTAACAGCTGGGCCAGCCAGCACACTTGTAGTGCTGTTCAGCAGGTATTGGGGGGTTCGCGGAGGGTGAAGTCTAGGGTGCCAGAACATCTGTGCCTATAGGCTTCTGTGATGTTAATCCACGCAACCTCTCAAATTTGGCCAATGAAGTGAAAAGCACAGAGAGAAACCGCAATAAGTATAGGTCGAGAGTTCAGTAACTAACCAGAATCATTTCTCGACTGACATTAGTAAACTACTGTCACGATTGTGGAACTTTCTCCGTGATCAGCGCACAACGCGTGCGCTGACAAGGCGGAAATCCTCCACAAGCGTATATTTGCAGGCACCCAGCAAAAGGTGCTACGCACCTGTAGAGGGAAATTCCTGTCGGCAGATGGCGCTGGGGAGTGCAGAGGAACCAATCCTCTGTACCTCCACAAGTGCCAGACAGGAATTGTACGAAGCGCAGAACGCAATCGCAAGAGAGGCGATTGCGAATGAGATTGAGCAAAGGGATAGGTTGTATGTGTGTGCGCCAATCCAGTCGCCACCTCGCGACCGCGCACACACAACAGCAGATACGAAATAGGAACGCGATCGCGAGAGGTGCGATCGCCAGACGTGACACAAGGCAGAACAGAATAGAATATGAGGGTAGCAAAGGCACAGCAAATACAATAAGGAGATACGGAAAACAACAACCGCTAGCTAACCGCGAACACCGCACTCATTCGCAACAGTGCACGCGGTTATGCGCGATCTCCACGTGATAAGCACAATAGAGACAAGCACGCCTAACTAACCATAAACAGACAAACATGAAACAGAGGACGCGAGCGCTTGCTTAACGGTTACCTCACCGAGCCTGCAGCAAGCGTAGCGGACAAGACAGACACACGAAAAACAGGAACTAGGCAGAAAGGATCCACCGCTCTTCCGCCAGAGCAAGGGTGATCCAAGCAGGAACACAGATCAGAAAGATCCACAGCCGCTAACGCTAGCGGCTAGTGCGATCTAAACAAGACAGATCAGATGAGGTAGCTGGTAGCAACCGCTGCTCCAGCTTACACTCCAGGAACTAGATCAGAAGGATCCACAGCCGCTACCGCTAGAGGCCAGTGCGATCCAAACAAGACAGAGCGATTCGCTATCAACCGCCGCTGGTGACAGCGCAATCGCGACAGACAAGACAGAACAGAAGGATCCCCAGCGCTAGCAAAAAGTAGCTAGCGCGATCCCAGAAGACAGAACAGAAGAGATAGCTGGTAGCAACCGCTGCACCAGCTATACTCCAAGAACAGAGATCAGAACCATTTCCTGTCAACCACCATAGGGACAGGACAATGGCAAACAGGCAAGACAAGACAGAACAGGCAATACAGATAATACAACCTGACTGGGCTAGCAGGGGAGCCTAAAGCAACCCCCAGGAATTAACTATACTAGATAGCAATGGCTGACACTCCAGCAGTGTCCATCAGGAACTGAGCATGGAAGGGAAATGTCCAGCAAAGCATTCTGGGAAACATAAAGCTCTTATAGTGCCAGTCATCAAAGAAGGCAGGTAGGGGATTTGCATAACGAATGTATGCAAATTCCCCAGCAAGAGAACAGACCAGAAACTTGCAATGGAAAGACAGGTCTCTGTTCCAGAGACCTGCAGCCCACAGACTAGAGGAATGGACAAACAGCTGTCTGCCTGTGCAGCCAGCTGAGCGGATCATCACAGTACCCCCCCTTCTAGGGATGGATTCCAGACATCCCTCAAAACTGGTAACATCACAAAACTCTAACTGAAGACTCATGAAGGTCAGGACAGCCCGACAAGGCCCAATTCCAGAGTCAGTCCATCCGAAACCGACCTCATCAGAAGCAGAAGCCACCGAAACATGCCCATCAGCACTGCAAGTCTCAGCGTAACACCCATCAGGACTGTGGACACCAGAGAAGGAGCCATAGACACCCTCCAGACAATACCCACCACCTTCCAAGGAGCGTCCAAGAATACCAAACCTGCCGCAATACCTGTTCAAAGTGTCCCTTACAACACCAAAGCCATTGCTGATCGTATTCAGGGCACCAAGCAAAACCTTTCCCGGAATCTCCCAGAACGCCTTGAAGCTCCGCAGAGATCCCAAGAAGCCAGAACGCTCACCAGGCTCACATGGAGAACCACCAAGAACCCCTATGGAACCTATGATCATTCCAGACTCAAAATTAGCAGGACACCCATCAAGATCAGGACTTTCAGGGACCACTTCTGGGCATGCAAGCAGGCAGGCTATATCAGAACATGTCTCCACTGAGGAAGCATCTGAGTACGCTGGTAACCGAGGCACACTTGGGCTTTCTGGGTCACAGAGCACATCGGGGTACACTAGTACAGGAGAAACCTCAGGACATGTCGGGGAACTGCCAACCTCAGAGTCCGACACGACAAGACCAAAACCAGTACCGGGCAGAAAATCATCACGAGTAAAGATCACAGGTACTGGTCTTTCAAAAGAAGACTCGGACTCAAATTCAGAATTTTCTGTAACTGGAATATCATCATTGACTACACATGAATGAAGCTCCACAAGAGCTGCAAAAGTAGTCAGCAAGGCAGCAATGCCTACTGAAGTGGGCAACACCTCAGAAGGACCTGGGGGGCAGGAGACATCTCCTACAAGTTCTGCACCCTTTGGGAGGAACTCGGAGACCTTTAGATCATCAAACAAGACCTCAGGAACATCATTTTTCAAGTTGTCTAAGAAGGATTCTGTACTATCCATGTTACAGGGCAAAACTGGAACTTTATTTTGAGAACAGGGCAGATGTCCCAGGGAAGGTTCCACCATAAACTGAGACTGAATTTCATCATCATGAGTGGAACGTACAGGAATATTCACTGGACCACACACTGACTCCCTAGCTTTAATCTCGCTGCACCCAGAACTCTGCGTAGTAGTCAAACTAGCTTGCAATTCCAAAACTGCAGAAAGACAGGTAAAAATAGCAGCAATACCTAGATGAGCCTCTAAGGGCAGGGCAGGAGATATTGTACAAGGCAATATTGACTCATCCAGAGTACTGGGTGGAGAGTCAATACTTTCTTCAGAATCAGACTCGCAAATGTCAATGCAAGTGGACATCATGCCTTCATTCATGGTACAGGGCAGGTTCAGAGAAAGCTTCTCTGGACAAGGCAAAGAAGCTTCAGCATCAGATTCACAAAACCGAAGCGCTGTCTCACTCTTAGATTCGGCTAACAATGTCGAATCCGAGGAGTCAGAACGCAAAATTTGCGGATCCAAGATCGCTTTAGGTTGCGAAACTGACGCTTCCATATCGCAAACCTCCGCGATCTGCGGAGCAGACTGCAAGGCATCTAGGACAGAAACACTGGAGCAACTGTCATCAGGCAACAGGCCTGCACAGGTGCGAACAGAATAAGACATAGATTCATTTGCAAAAGAAATGGCGACATCAACAGGATAAACTTTATTAGGCATAAAAATGTTACTTTTGACGCTGCATAGTCGAGAAATTTTCCCCATAGCAGGGTCACAGACAGAAGATCTCAAAGATCTGTTTCTAACTGACAAAGGATCCCACACATCCTTGAGGAAACCGGCAGACTCATGCCGATCACAATCTGCAGGAACATCCGAGAAACAGGCATCAGATCGCACAGATTCAAACTGCACACTGTCAGGAGAGAATCCTTCGGGATTCGCACAGGAACCAACCACAGCAGCACACTCATTCATTTCAGATTGCACAAAGTCAAGACTCTCATGCTTTACCCCAGAAAGGCAGGAACAATCATCCGACAAAGATGTCTCTTTATTGGAATCAATTGGTTGGTGTGTGTGCAACTCATCCAAAATCGTTTGCCATACATAGATCACCAGATCCACATCATCCTTGTCACATTCATCGGAATCAATCAGAAGGTACATAGAATCGAGACAAGCATTCAAGACATCTTCGCTTTTTGCGATGTAAAAATCGCAAAAGGCTTTCCAATCAAAATCGAATTCTTCCAGCAAGGCCCCAATATCCCAGGAAGCAAATGGGGGTTCAAACAGGCCAGTATCCAAATAATCTCCATAGGGGTGGAGTTCAGGAACAAGAACAGATTTTTTAACTGCTTTAACCTTCCTGGCGGTAAGCCCGAACTGAGTTCGGGCTATGCCGCCGGAAGGCACCGCTCAGGCCCCGCTGGGCCGATTTGCATAATTTTTTTTTTGCTGCACGCAGCTAGCACTTTGCTAGCTGCGTGCAGTGCCCGATCGCCGCCGCTACCCGCCGATCCGCCGCAATTGCTCTCGCCGCGGCCGCCCCCCCCCCCCAGACCCCGTGCGCTGCCTGGCCAATCAGTGCCAGGCAGCGCTATGGGTCAGATCGGAGTCCCCTCTGACGTCACGACGTCGATGACGTCGGTGACGTCATCCCGCCCGTCGCCATGGCGACGGGGGAAGCCCTCCAGGAGATCCCGTTCTTTCAACGGGATCTCCGGATCTCCGATCGCCGGCGGCGATCGGAGGGGCTGGGGGGATGCCGCTGAGCAGCGGCTATCATGTAGCGAGACTTTGTCTCGCTACATGAAAAAAAAAAAAAAAATTTAAAAAAAAAGATTTGCTGCCCCCTGGCGATTTTTTTGCAAACCGCCAGGAGGGTTAATGTAGTGTGCGATCCTACCTATAGCAGGATCCACATAAGCTTTGGCTTGGGGCAAAAACCCTGGAAACTGATCAGCAGATGCATTATAAACATCATTATCATACTGCATGGTTTTGCCCATTTCAGACTTGACAGAAATAACCTCTTTATTTGTGGTTGCTAGGGGCAACGGATCTTTCCGCTGGGAAGCCTTCCTAGATCTTTTACGTTTAGACTTATGCTGGGAATACACGGTTCGTTTTTGCCTTCGTTTAAACCTTCGTTTCGATTGTGCCTTTTGTCCTTTTCGATCCCGAAATAATCGATCATACGGTTAATATCACCAGCCACGGTTTCGTTTTTTTTTTCGATTCTGATGGTTTCGTTTTCCCAATGATCGAAGGCTGCAAAGAAACGAAACGAAAATCCCTTTTTACAGGGACGGGCTAGCATAAACGAATATATAATCGATCTGAACAGCCATCAAGCCTACCAATGGCTCGATTAGATGGATAAAGAGAGATAATATCAAACATGTTCGATCACTAGTCGTTCGTTTTTGGGGTCTATTAATCGAAACTATAATGAGATTATGACTATTTTCACATACGTTTTCAACACTCGATTCGTTTACCGAACGAATCGAAGGTTTAAACGAAGGCAAAAACGAACCGTGTATTCCCAGCATTAGAGGCTTTGGATGGCTGCTTTGTGGATGAAAGAGTAGATAGAACAGCTGATTGAGCTGCTGACAACAACTCATTAAGGGGGTATGGTAATTGAGGTAATCTCAGCCAATTGTTAATTAAAAAGGCCAAGAATTCCAGGGGTCTTTGACTCAGGGTGGTATGATTTAACACATCATAACCCCACATTAACATTTCGCCCCCCAACAGAATGTAGACCATTTGGGGGGCCCAGGTAGACACTGGGGTGCATTGGAATTCAGGGTTCGCTAACAGTTTCATACACTCAGACAAAAATTCGTCTGCTGATTCAGGTTCAAGTTTTTTAAATCTCTTAAAGGTACAAGAGCCATATTCGACAAAATCGTACAAATCGGAAATTCCGTCTACACTGGGGTTTTGGGTAGGGCTGGACATTCTGTCACGATTGTGGAACTTTCTCCGTGATCAGCGCACAACGCGTGCGCTGACAAGGCAGAAATCCTCCACAAGCGTATATTTGCAGGCACCCAGCAAAAGGTGCTACGCACCTGTAGAGGGAAATTCCTGTCGGCAGATGGCGCTGGGGAGTGCAGAGGAACCAATCCTCTGTACCTCCACAAGTGCCAGACAGGAATTGTACGAAGCGCAGAACGCAATCGCAAGAGAGGCGATTGCGAATGAGATTGAGCAAAGGGATAGGTTGTATGTGTGTGTGCCAATCCAGTCGCCACCTCGCGACCGCGCACACACAACAGCAGATACGAAATAGGAACGCGATCGCGAGAGGTGCGATCGCCAGACGTGACACAAGGCAGAACAGAATAGAATATGAGGGTAGCAAAGGCACAGCAAATACAATAAGGAGATACGGAAAACAACAACCGCTAGCTAACCGCGAACACCGCACTCATTCGCAACAGTGCACGCGGTTATGCGCGATCTCCACGTGATAAGCACAATAGAGACAAGCACGCCTAACTAACCATAAACAGACAAACATGAAACAGAGGACGCGAGCGCTTGCTTAACGGTTACCTCACCGAGCCTGCAGCAAGCGTAGTGGACAAGACAGACACACGAAAAACAGGAACTAGGCAGAAAGGATCCACCGCTCTTCCGCCAGAGCAAGGGTGATCCAAGCAGGAACACAGATCAGAAAGATCCACAGCCGCTAACGCTAGCGGCTAGTGCGATCTAAACAAGACAGATCAGATGAGGTAGCTGGTAGCAACCGCTGCACCAGCTATACTCCAAGAACAGAGATCAGAACCATTTCCTGTCAACCACCATAGGGACAGGACAATGGCAAACAGGCAAGACAAGACAGAACAGGCAATACAGATAATACAACCTGACTGGGCTAGCAGGGGAGCCTAAAGCAACCCCCAGGAATTAACTATACTAGATAGCAATGGCTGACACTCCAGCAGTGTCCATCAGGAACTGAGCATGGAAGGGAAATGTCCAGCAAAGCATTCTGGGAAACATAAAGCTCTTATAGTGCCAGTCATCAAAGAAGGCAGGTAGGGGATTTGCATAACGAATGTATGCAAATTCCCCAGCAAGAGAACAGACCAGAAACTTGCAATGGAAAGACAGGTCTCTGTTCCAGAGACCTGCAGCCCACAGACTAGAGGAATGGACAAACAGCTGTCTGCCTGTGCAGCCAGCTGAGCGGATCATCACAACTACAATCTGATTGGCTGTTTCAGTTATTGCAAAAACCTTGTAGCTGGCGCTGCTTCCTGCATTTCCTTCCTAAAGAGACGAGACTGGAAATGCAAGTGTCCTTTATGGCATATTGCTGCTGATGGCATAACACAGAATAAAAGATGATAGCTGTATGGGAATCAGTGCTTCCAGCTAAACTGCTGTCAGGTATTTACGCAAACTTAAAAGGAAAATTTGGCTGTGCAGAAACAACATACAAATAATTTATTGTCCTGAAATAGTCTCAGCACTCCTTGCCTGGCTCTAACAGCCATTACTTCCTAAAAAAAAAAAAAAAAAAATCAGTAGTGATTTTAAGGTAAATTGAGGACTAGAGTTGAACAAAAATGCTCCATTTCATTCCCTAGGCTTTGAGTAAAAATCATGCACTTCTTTGTGCTATTTGAGCTGTTTAAAAGAAGAACTGCATTGGAGCCGATGGGGGAGTATGAATGTGGGGAAATTGGTTTGATAGCACAAACTCTAGCTTTCCCTTAGCTTTGTTAGAAAATAAGCAAAATAAATGTAGCCACTTTAGGACAACTGGATGAATATCTCCGTCCAGCAGGAGCTGCTTAGCGGCAATCTAGACAGATATATTCGTCCAGCGGTGTTGCGGGTGCGCGCTTGTTCCCGGCGGCTATTACAAGAGATCAATTGGGGAAGGGGAACGATGGTTCCCCCGAGCCAACCAAAGCCCTTGTAAATGAATTGACATGCCTCAAATCACAAGGCATGTTGATTTATAAAACCGAAATGTAAAGTTTGTAAAAAAAAAAAAAAAAAAAGATCAAGCACTTCCTGGTAACTACCAGGATAGTGCTTAGCACCGCCTAGTGGCCAAAAAGTAAAATTAAAGTAAAAAAAATACATTATACATTTAATAAAACCTCATTAACCCCCACCCTCCCCTGTAGCTACAAAAAAACCTATTCAAAACTCACTGTTTTAAAATAATACATAAATAGTTACCTTAGGGTATGAGAATTTTTTAATATTTATGTAATGAGGATATATTACTGTCATTTTAGCAATAAGGGGCTTGTGATTATTGATATGGTAGAAACAAAAAAATATACCATTATTTCCAAATAATATATTGTCACCATACATTGTACTAGGAAAATAATTTAAATTTGTGATAGCCAGGGCTAACGGGAAAATAAAGTGTGTGGGTTTTATTTACAGTAGCATTGTTTATTTTAAAACTATAGGGGATGGTGAAATCGTGTATTTGTTTCCTTATTTCCTTGTTCTTCCTTTGAAAATGCATAGAAAGTAAAGTAATTACTAAATGAAATATCACCCCACAAGTTGTGGTGAAAAAAACAAGCTCTATAAATCATTAAGGTGTGATGAGTAGTGATAACGTTATTGGCAAATGAATTGGAGGAGCGCTACAGGGGGGAAAATTGCTTCTGTCCTTGAGGTGAAAACACCCGCGGGCTAAAGTGGTTAAAATTATTATTATTTAAAATTATTTTAGATGTGGGTCATCCGAGGGGTCTGAGCACTAAAATACTATAATATAATTTAAAGGTAACTCAGCATGAAATGAGTAAAACATGTAAAATGAATCTCACCCCAAGGAAGGTTTGCAAGTAGTGTGGGGTGTTGAGGGCGGGTGGGACTATTTACCTTTGGGGGGCAGCTCCTTAGCCCTCGTCTGTATGCAATCCGATATTTTCCTCAGCCAGAGCAGTAGAAACTGCAGCAGTTTCAAGCTCTTACCCAACTCACTAACTCACATTGAAGCACTACATCTCCCAGCATGTGTTGCGATGGCCCAGAACACCTGACACTGTGGCACACTTCAAACTGGGGCACATGCAGGTCTGGCTGAAGAAGATGGCAAAGTGCATACAGACAGGGGCAAGGGAGAAGCCCTTCCAAGGTAAGTCATGGATGTTACCTTCCCCTCCCCACCCAATGGCCTACACTATTTACAAACATCCCTTAGAGGTAGGTTTATTTGATATATTTTACTAATTTAGTGCTAAGATTCAAGAGATTTAAGATTCAAGCACTTTATCGTCATTGTGTAATGCAACAAAATTACTTTTCATGACAGCCCCATGGAGCATATAGGGAATATAGTGATCGTAACAAAGGTAGAAATAGAGAAGGTATAAAAGTATGCCAGGTATATAAAATATTTAAACAATTTGTACACAGTGTTAATTATTTCAGAGAAGAGTCTGAGTTGAAGAAGTTTACGGCAGATGAGGAAAAAGCTAGTTTGAGGCTTCTTGCACACATGGACGTTACAGGCGCACGTTAGTGCAGCCTGTAACGCTCCCCCAACGCACAGCAATGTAACACAAGTGGGCTGTTCACACTGCCCACGTTGCGTTACATTGTAACGCAGCAAAGTGCTACATGCTGTGCGTTCTACGTGGCTAAGCCGCTTTAGACTGTTTGCACATGCTCAGTCATATTGGGGAGGAGGGGAGTGACATGCAGTGTTTACTTCCTGGAGCGGCCGCTCTGTGCGGCGATTGGCCGGGCGGGACCACGTGATGCCACATGCGTCCAAGAGTATGCATCACGGCATCACGGACGCCAGAGTGAGCTGCACAACGTGGCTCACTCTGACGTCCACATCAGAGAGCACCAGGCGTTGCGTTAGGGGCATGTTATGTGCCCTATAACGTCCCCTAAACGCAACGTCCTGGTGTGTAAGTAGCCTTAGAGAGGAACTCTAACCAAGGATTGAACTTTATCCCAATCAGTAGCTGATACCCCCTTACCCATGAGAAAGATTTACCTTTTCTTGAATAGATCATTGGGAGGGGGGGGGGGGGGGGATGTCTCTATGGCTGATATTGTGGTGAAACCCCTCCCACAGTGTGATGTCATGACCATGGTCCTGACAGTTTGCTGTTTGTGAACCTCGCTGCATTGTGGAAAATAACAGCTTTTTCTAACTGCCAAGCAAGCAAAATCTCCCTCTGCATAGAACTCTCAGTAAACAAACGTTCATGAAAATTAATTTTGTTATGTTACACAATGACAATAAAGTGCTTGAACTGAATTCCATACAGATCGCCTGGCAGAACTAAAGATGTCACCACCAGGGATACATTTCAGAATGTAAATCAGGGAGAGGAAATATTTTACAATGGGCAAACACTGACTAAATAACGTGTACATGAATATTGTAATAAATAAGCAATTTTATTCATTATGCCATTTTCACTACAGTTTCTCTTTAAGCTGATCACCACTTTTATAAATATGGTCATCAGCTGATTATTAGAAAAGTGAAACTATTACTGGAGAAATAGACATGTATAAATAGACCTCTTAGAGATGATTTGATAAGGATTGTTTATTTCATCTAAGGAAAGTCAAGATATGCTTTAAATAAATGGAGCTATTAAAAAAAAGTACAAGATAAATTAGGATAGAAACCCATTTGTCATTTTTGTACCACTCGCCGGTTTGTCCAACTCTTTAATCTCTGAGATTAATTAAAATCAACTCATGTAGCGGCGGGCGGCATGATGTATTACCTTTGAGTGAAAGGTTATTTGATGACAAGTGAGGTTGTTAAATTCCTTCTCTAAGCCCTCACATTGAATGTGGAGTCATGGTCGGGTCCTCTGAGGGCCACTTATTGACTGAGTGGTCTTATGTATGCGGTGAAGCACTGTAGATACTGCATATGCTGCTTGGATTATGCAGCCTGATCCCTCACATGTACACTTTTAAAGGATGTTTCTGAAGCACACTCAAAATGTGACATTTTTATCTTTTAATTATTGTAGTGCTTAAAGCTACGTGCGCAAACTATACGGCCGTTGTTAGCAAACAGGCAATCCCCAATGACAAGGTGATGATTGCACTAAGCCTGGCGTCAGCATGGCCCATGTGAATCCAAAAACGGCCCAATCACTGTCTTTTGATGAGATCATTAGCAGAATCTCACAACTGAAAGAGGATCTGTAACCCAGGACTGAACTTCATCCCAATCAATAGCTGATACCCCCTTTCCCATTAGAAATATTTACCTTTTCTGGATCATCAGGGTGGTCCTTACGGCTGATATTGTGGTGAAACCCCTCCCACAGTGTGATGTCAGGACCTAGGTTCTGATAGTTTCCTGTCTGTGAACCTTGATGCATTGTGGGAAACAACAGCTGTTACCAACTGCCAAACAACCAATTTCTCCCTCGGCGCATATGTACAGTAGATCTTTCAAAAAACAACCTTTCAGCCTATCGTATTGTTAGTGGATGTAGTTATAGATAATGGCAGTTGGTGCTGTCTGGTTCTTTTCAAGTCTGCCAGAAGTAAAGATGATGACCTGCATGCTGATTGAGGATCAAACAACATGAACAAATTACATGGCGAATATCAATCATTTCTTGATCTCTCTTCTATTTCTTAACTACTCACTTTGCATGTATTGATTTATTTTTTCCGCTTTTGCTAAAGTTCCTTTTAAAGATATGGGAGGATATTGTTAGCCAAACACAAGAGTTTTGAATGGAACAATAGCTTATCACCATGCTGTACATGCGTTTTCTATCAACTAACACCAATTATCAACAAATCAGCCAGGATGGAGGAGTACTCATGGACAATAAGCGCAATGTATTGGTGTCTATTTGCATCACTGTGACTTTTTCTTTTCGACAATACTTGGGATATACATCCTTCCTTGTTCATTTCACTTGACGGTCCAGTCTGTGAACAGAGCTTAAAGTGAACCAGAGACGAAGCACCCTTATGTATTTCACCATATATATCAGTGGGAACATTAGAGAAAACACCTACCATGCTTTCTGTTTTATCCTTCACTGCTCAGCCTGCTTGTTATCAGCCCTGATAGAATCCCTGACTGAGCATTCAGTCTGGCTTTGCTCAAGAATCATTATAGCTGAGTCTGTCTTCTCTGATGTATTTTCAAGCCAAAGCCTGCCCCCTTCTGGCTCTGCTATGATGACTCAGGTATAATGATTCCTGAGTAAAGCCAGACTTAATGCTCAGTCTGGGATTTTATCAGGGCTGATAACAAGCAGGCTGAGCAGTGAAGGATGAAACAGACAGCAGGGTAGGTGTTTTCTCTAATGTTCTCACTGATATATATGGTGAAATACATGAGGGTGCTTTCTCTCTGGTTCACTTTAAAGGGAGGGTGTGAGCTAAAAAAAAAACAGATCTACTTACCTGGGGTTTCCTCTGTTTTTTGTTGTTGTTGTTTGTTTTTTTGGGAGCTCGCACCTTCCCTTTAAGATGGGGTATAGTAAAACACTTCTTTTGAATTCACCCCCTTTCTGTGGAATTCCCTTCCACAATCTGTTCATTACTCACTCTCACCTACTATCTTGTGATGCAATCTGAAAATGCAACTCTTTAGGTTGGCATATAACCTCACCTAAGACACTAAACCCACCACCAACCAGCACATCACCACCTTGCACACACAGTACAATGTGACGATGGAAGGATGTCTGACGGCAACATGGCACATGGAAATTGGATGACGGCCCAGTGATGGTCTACCGATCGGATCATTAACAGAAGTGCAGAGCTGAAGTTATGGAAGTAGGTCGCTAGACACACACAAGTATTTTGATTGGAACAATAGCCAGTGGTGTAGCCAAGGAGCTATGGGCCCCAGTGCGAGTTTTTGACAAAGCTAATACTGCAATTGGTGGAGTGCCCTACGGGACCCCTCTGGCTCAAGGGCCCCGGTGCAGTCGCAACCTTTGCACCCCCTATTTCTACGCCATTGACAATAGCTTATCATCACCCAACATGTGTTTTCTACTGACTAATATCGATTGTCATCTGAATGGATCCGCCATGATGGACCAGTCTTCATGGATGATCATCGCTATCTATCTGTATCTATTTGCATTTTTTTTTCTTTTCTACAATACTTGGATGATACGTCATTTCTCGTTCAGTTTGGATGATGGTCTAGCCCAGTGATCTGCAAACTTGGCTCTCCAACTGTTAAGGAACTACAAGTCCCACAATGCATTGTGGGAGTCTGACAGCCACATTCATGATTCATAAAGGCACAGCCGTCTCAGCCATCAGGCAACTATAAATTCCTGCCTATAGCGCAGGAGGAGGCAGGAGCGCAACGCAGGGGGACTACTCGCTGCTACTGCAGAGTGTTTTTTTCTCTCTGTCAGCTAGCACAGCTGACACGTTCCCAGTGTTCTGCCTACCGGACCGCCCTCTCTCTCCTTGTGGAGTCTCCTGAATACAGCGCAGCCCAGCCTTTGTCCCTCCCAGCCTGCCCAGTCAGACTCCGGCTCCGCCTCCAGCCCTCTCGTAAGACAGCTCAGGATTCTCCAGCAGTTTACAGTGCAGAGCAGAGAGCATCCAGCGTGACAAATGACATCCAAAAAGGTTTGTGCTGCTGAGTCTCTGCACTCCTCTCATGTTGTGTGTACTTGCTGGCTGACTTGTCCCATGTTTATGACATGCCAGCAGGTCTCTCTGTGTGGGGACAGGCAGGAACTGTCCCTTCCTGTGATTCTCTCTCCTCCTGGATTTGTTTTTGCAGCATCCACTGTCTGAGCTGGTCCGCTGCTAAACAGACTGGAATCATGGGGGAAGGGAGCCTTTTTTTCAGCACACATACTCCCTGTCCAGCCATGACCTGGGGTCAGCCTAATTAGTCAGCTCTCCTCCTGCCCTTGTCTTCCTCTGGTTTATTTCTAATAACCCTAAAGGCACATACCCAAGATGTAACTAAACTTTGGTGCGATTTTTCTCACAACCGGCGATTTCTTGTTCGCGCCCGTCGTGTGCCGCGCACTAGGAATATAGATTAAGAAATGCTTGTTTGTCGTGTCGCCATGGGTTCCATGATCCATCTTCCAGCGAGTATGTACCCTTAGGTTTCTTTTAAAGGATACCAGAGCTCAAAGCATTAGGAGAAACTGGGGGAGCGAGCAGGCATGAATAGTGAGCTGTCCTGATGCCCACCATTCCACTGCCCCCTCTTTTCATACCTAAAGCCCCTTTGACAGCCTCTTCCGGGTCGCTGGAGTCGGTCATGAAATGAGCGGGGCAGAGGAGAGCGGGGGGAGCAGTGGGCATCAGGACAGCTGTCCATTCATGCCTGCTCCCCGGTCTCTCCTAATGCTTTGGGCTCAAGTAACCTTTAACTAGAGGCACGGTGGCGTAGTGGATAGCTCTCTCGCCTTGCAGTGCTGGGTCCCTGGTTCCAATCCCAGCTATCCCGCTATCTACACAGAGTTTGTATGTTCTCCCCGTGTCTGTGTGGGTTTCCTCTGGGCACTCAGATTTCCTTCCACATCCCAAAAACATATAGATAGGTTAATTGGCTTCCCCCTAAATTTGCCCTAGACTACGATACATATACTACATAATACATACATGGGCATATGACTATGGTAGGGATTAGATTGTGAGGCCTTCTGAGGGACAGCTAAGTGACAAGACACTGTACAGCGCTGCGGAAGTTGTTGGTGCTATATAAATAATAATAGTGCCTCCCTCTGTGTTCTTCTGAGCCATTCCGTTCTACTGCTGTCATCCCCAGAAGTCAGGAACTACAGCACATGCGTGGCCCTGGCCATGCGTCTCCTTGGTCACACTGCTGTGGCGAGGAGTGTACTGCACCTGCAAAGTTAATTAAAGCTTATAACTATAAAGGCGCAGAATGTTTCTGTCCACTAGAACGCAACCAAGGAGATGCATGGCTAGGGCTGTGCACGTGAAGTAGTCCCTAACTGGCTCAGTGTGGAACTTTACTGAAGTTGGCTGCAGGAGAATGGACCAGACCAGATGGACACTAAGGGAACATATGGACTGCAGGGGCCGAGAGGAAGCCCCAGGTAAGTAAAATCAAATTTTTTAGGCCAATACAGTGGTATTGCAGATAATGTACAGGGTCGTAATCTGCACTTAAGTACCACTGAATTGGCACCCAAAAAAGTGGATTTTATTTACTTGCCTGCGGTTCCTCCAGCATCCTGTAGCCTGTCAGGTCCCTCAGTGTCCCCCCCGGTCTGCTCGCTTGTGTTGCAGCCCCCTCTGAAAGCACTAGTTGCAGCTACTGCACATGCCCAGTCTTGGCGTCTGTGGGCCTCCTTGATTGTGCTCCCATCACCAGGTCCTGGTGAACCCAGGCCACAATAAGTGTATTCTCTGGTAAAACGCTCTGCCGCATTACAACTATTTTCTGGTGAACCCATGCCGCAATAATTGTATTTTCTGGTGAACCCATGCCGCAATAATTGTATTTTCTGGTGAACCCATGCCACAATAAGTGTATATTCTGATTTTCAGATAAAACGCTGCTGCATTACGATTATTTTTTTCTTTTGGGGGGGGCGCCACAGGATTTCTCGCCTGAAGTGACAAAATGGCTAGAGGCACCCCTGCATAAAGGCAAATGCATTGTGGGACTTGAAGTTCCTTAACAGCTGGAGAGCCAAGTTTGCAGATCACTGGGCTAGCTTGTGTGCTGAGCTTAAGATGGGGTATCCCAAAAACATACAGATTAGTTAATTTGGCTTCCTCTTAAGCTGGCCATACACTGGCCCGATTTGCCGCCGTTTCGACAGCAGATTCGATCACTGGGATCGAATTTGCTGCCAATCGTTCACGCTACACGCCGAATTTCGATCCATTTCGTCCGATCCCGTCGATCGTTCTGTGCGGAAAATTACCGTCGATCGCCCGCGGGAAGGGAGCGCGTCGCTAGCGGCGTTCGAGTGCCCGACGACCGACGCAATAGAGCGGCAATACATTACCTGCTCCGCCGGCGCGACTACCCCCGGTCACCGCTGCTCCGTCTCCGATCTGGTCTCCGGCATGCTTCAGTTCCTCCTGCCCGGCAGGAAGTTTAAACAGTAGAGGGCAAAACCACCACCACCACAACAGATTGTGAACGGTTTCAGGTTGAAATCGGTTCACAATCTGTTTGCAGTAAAGGTAGCCATACGATCCCTCTCTGATCAGATTCGATCAGAGAGGGATCTATCTGTTGGTCGAATCTGATGGCAAATCGACCAGTGTATGGCTACCTTTAGACTACGATGGACATATGACTATGGTAGGGGTTCAATTGTTAGACCCTCTGAGGGGCATTTAGTGACAAGACAAGTTAGTGACTCTGTGAAGCGCTGCGGAAGATGATATAGATTAGACTGTGAGCTCCTGTGAGAGATAGTCAATGTCAATACTACATAAACACCAGGGATGTAACAATATTCCTCCATCGAGGGTCTTGGGGGTTAAAGTGACACTGAAGCAAAAAAAAAAACAAAACAAAAACTCATGATATAATGAATTGGTTGTGTAATACGAATAATTAATAGAACATTAGTAGCAAAGGAAATAGTGTCATATTTGTATTTTCATATATACACGTATATAGCTTTTTTATATCACTGCATCATTCTCTAATAATTGCAGTTTCCACAACACACTCAGCATTTTAAATGATTTCACAGAGCAAGCTATTGACTCTGAACCATAAAACCATAAACAAAGAAGAAACAATGAGAGGCAGTTGAGATAAGAGCTTCAAAAGACAGTGCTGTCCACACTTTACAAAGTCACAGAGCTCAAAGAAGCTCTTTTGTATAGATAAAACCTTTTTGTATTTATTGGCTGTACTACACATACAAATCATTATATCATAAGTAAATTTTCACTTCAGATTCCCTTCAAGGGGGCCTGCTCCTGTGAGCAAATTCACAGTTAAACGAAGCGCATCATACATCACCTGCTTTAAGTGACGGGAAAGGTCTTCACTGCCCTCTTTAGTGTAGCTTGACAGCCAATCACCATACGGTTCCCAGATGCATGTCATGTCATGCAGGGACGGGAGCTGCTACATCAGGGACGGATTTCTGGGAAGGTCACCAAGGCCCAAGCCTTGGGCGGCAGCTGGCCGATGGGCGGCTGGACATGGAAGAGTTGCTGAATACTGGAAGAAAAGGCTGCAAATGAGAGCAACACATAGAAGAGATGATCTGCTGCACAAGAGACCTGCATATAACTGAAGGGGTTCAGCTGTACATGAATGTTTGACATGGAAGAGGAGCTACACAGGGTGCTGTATAAGAAAGGTGGCCTAGGGGCGGAAAAAGTATAAATCTGGCCTTGTGTTAGATGATAGGCTCGGAGCTGAAGAGGAGTAAAGAGAACCTGTCCTGGCAGGTAATGTATGCTATCCCGCTGCTCTGCATTTAACTCTACATTTGCTCACAGTGGGGTACCCCCTTGTGGAAGGGGGTGCAGGGTTTGAATATGGGCACTGGGGGTCCGGCTGACAGACTTTGCCCAGTAGATTGTAGTTACGCACTTGATAAATACATAATAATAATAGTGTAGAACATCTTTTGTCATTCGCTTCCCATGGTGAATGGGGCATCACAGAAATCCCTCCAGCCCTGAAAATATTTCCAGATTTGGCCAAGGCCCGTTTATTCAGCAATGCGCTCTGCAGATATTTTCAGCTACGTTTTATCAAATTAAATGCCACTTTGCGCTCATGGAACGCCTCTGAATTTATAATAATAGACAGCTGATCAAAAATTGATGATTCCAACCCGTTATGGGCGAACACACAGCAATTCAGCAAACACTTCACAACAGAGTGGTTACTTTGTACCGGTTCCAAAAGAATGTCTCATTCTAAATAATACACAGCGCAGTTATGCTTATAGAGAGTCAGCAATTGTCTTCTGTTTGTTATCAAGGTTACTGTAACTCAGTGTTGGGAATAAGCGGGCAATATTTGTGAATTTAAAGTGAACCCGAGGGGAGAGACATATGGAGGCTGACATATTTATTTATTTTAAACAATGCACATTGCCTGGCAGTCCTGCTGATCCTCTGGCTCTAATATGTTTAGCCATATAATCCGAACAAGGAACAAGCATGCATATCAGATATTTCTGACAAGATTAGCTGTGACAATGATTTGGGCACCAGCATAGGTTATTATTATTATTTAGCCCTTATATAGCGCCGACATCTTCCGCAGTGCCGTACAGAGTATATTGTCTTGCCACTTAACTGTTCCTCAGAGTAGCTTACAAAATACAAACTAATCCATACCATAGTCATATGTCTATGTATGCATCATGTAGTGTATGTATCATAGTCTAGGCCAGGGGTTAGGAACCTTTTTGGCTGAGAGAGCCATAAACGCCACATATTTTAAAATGTAATTCTGTGAGAGCCATTCAATATGTTTCAAGCTGGGACAGTGCATATGCGCAGCAGAGGGCTCACGTCTCTGTTGCCATGGTGATGTGTATACAGTTGATACGCTCAGCAGCGGAATTGTCAGACACTTGTTCAGCTTTCTCTTGGGTTCCAGCAACATCAGCAATTTCCCCAAGAGCCAGACAGGAGAAATACAAACTAACAGCTTGTTATTGGTAATTAGCTAGCTGACTTGGGGGTCGATTCACTTTGTAGGAGGAGATCCCCGCACTTTTGCCCAATAGGCTGCCTGTGAAGTGACAGGCAGCCTATTGGGCCAAACAAAGTGCGGAAATCTCGTCCTACAAAGTCACTGGACCGGACAGGGTCCAGAGTGGGAGAATTGGAGCAGCTGTTCATTTTGGGTTAGCGGGAGTAAGTAGTGCATGCTACAGCAGTGTGCCTACTTTGAAAATGTTACCTGCGCAGCCACACTAAGCTGTGCTGCTTGAGCAGTGTAGCTTAGTGAATCAACCCTACTGATTTGTATGTGAGCCAGATGTAGCCATCAAAAGAGCCACATCTGGCTCCCGAGCCATAGGTTCCCTACCCCTGGTCTAGGGCCAATTTAGGGAGAAGCCAATTAACTAATCTGTATGTTTTTGGGCTGTGGGAGGAAACTGGCGTGCCCAGAAGAAACCCACACAGACACGGGGAGAACATACAAACTCCTTGCAGATGTTGACCTGGCTGGTTGTAATATGAATTATGGATAAGTGACTCATTTGGGCGCTGACGATTGCCGGAGCTCAAATTAGGAAAAATTGAGGTAATTTGGCCGCCGCTGACAATAGCCGGTGCCCGAATGACAGTCCCCCTCCCCCAAGCTGCTACAACTGGTAGGGGGAATAGCACTAACGCCCCCCGCACACTTTCAGCAGGCACAGGGTGAGCCGTCCGAAATTTGGCTGCAGCAAATTTAACTGTATGCTTAGCTGCATGCTTGTTTCAGGTGTGCCAGGCAACTGGTATTGTTTAAAAGGAAATAAATATGGCAGCCTCCATGTGTTTCTCACCTCAGGTTCCTTTTAACTTTGTAGTGAATAAACAGGATTGAGTTTACATTAGGGTTAGGGTCATATAAAATTGTTAACAAGAGCAATTTGGTGACACCCTGGGGTGGCAAGAAGGTAGGGGGCGGGGCTACTGCACTTCTGATCGTAGCAGTCCTGTTGAACTTGCTAAGCAACATACCACTATTGCTGAAATAGAACCTTATATTTAGCCCTAACTCTATGAAAGGACTTACACAGGTAAACACACTACTGATTTGTCAGCTGAGCTCATGATAGACAATTCATTTTAATAAACCTAGGCCAGGTTAGCTGGATAACATATGTTCTCTAATAATTTCTAGCCTGGAATGTCTTGGTAAAGCATATTCAGCATCTTGAAAAAACACTACTATTATATATATAAGTGGAGTAAAACTCCATATTGTGATAACTAAAAAACAAATAAATAAAATAAATCATTCAATAAGAAATTGCTTATTTAGCATATCTATCCTGCTGTTTTTAGTGTTCACTATCAGTAATACCTTTACTGTTTCTATGTGATGCCAAAAGTGACATCACTTCTGCCCTTTCCTTTACTGTTCTGTTTTTTTTTAAACCCAGCTCAGTGTTCATTTACTGCTGTTTTACAGCTTAGGGCTAGTACACACTCGGCCATTGGAGTACCGCTTGCCTGTGATCGCGTTTGGCTCTGCGATCGTGATTTTGCGGGCAAAATCTTGCGATTCAGCACGATTTGTGCTTGTGATTCCCGTTCCATAGAATGAGAATCACAGTACAATTGCCCCAAAACGCTGCAGGCAGCATGTTTGAGATTGATCGAAATCGCAAACATGAATGTATACAAAGGGATACATTAGTAGCAGCGCTTTGCTGATCTCCGGTGATCAGTAAAGCCCTGAAAAATCACCAAGTGTGAACCACCCCCTATTGTCACTCTTACAGACTGTTTATAGTGTTCTTATAGTGTTCTTATCTTATCTGAAAAGGGAAGTATGTTATTTGTATTTTGTGATAAGCTTGTTACTGTTGGCTAAGGCACACATACAAGGTTATAAAAAAAAGGGACCATTTTTGGAAAAAGGGGTGGGGGGTGACATGCTAAAGGTGCAAACACACGCACTACGGCCGCCAACGATGGGTCCATCAGACCCTCCCGCTGGGCGGACTTTCAGGCGACAGTAGCGCGTGTGTACGCGCTGTCGGCAGACTGATAAGGTTGTTTCTAAACGATCCGCTGAGCAGAAAGTCCGCCCAGCGGGAGGGTCTGATGGACCCGTTGTTTGCGGCCGTAGTGCGTGTGCACGCACCTTAAGGATATGCCCGGGAAAGTAAAAACCCTGTTCATGCAGTTTGAAACAACTAATTGGAATTAACTGTTCCCCAACAGACTGTAAAATCATTTTTTTCCCATATACAGTAATATATAAGTATATGTCTGTAAAACACCAATCACACAGAGTTACAGTACCCAAAGGATTTCTGTGCCCACGTTAACAATACAGCAGCAATACATTGTTAAATTACAAGTCCTATTTACACAGGCAGAGGTGAAAGGTCACCGTGCTTGCTATATTTTATTTGCGGTTATCTGGCTATCGTAGCCTTGTGTTCTGGCGGGAGGAAATGGCTTTTCCGTTATCATTCATCTCCTGGCTGGGCAGGCTCTTCTAATGAATGTCAGGCCCAAATTGGCAACACAGAACTCCGGTGCTTAGAACAGTTGCAGCAGGATCGTTATTGACAAAATTAAGACCCCTGAGCCCTATGTATCAAAGCTTACATATATCCAGGCACACCGCCTCTAGTTAGGACATTAAATAAATTATTAGGGAAAGGGAGGTGCTGAAGGGGGTGTGGCTAGAAAACAGCAAAAATCTATTAACCCTTCGCAAACTCACATGCAAATGTTCAAACAATTGCATTCACAGATTCACTCATCCAGGCACAACTGTTATCCCTACAGCTAAATTAAAAGCCAGGGTTTTAGTTCACAGAAGAATGCATTCTTATGCTTAATCACCTATACTGCGCAGAAGTACCCAGGTAAACATAGGTGTCCTAACTCTGGCCCTGTAAAATGCACTATGCATGTTACAGGGCCAGAGTTAGGACACCTATGTTTACCTGGGTACTTCTGCGCAGTATAGGTGATTAAGCATAAGAATGCATTCTTCTGTGAACTAAAACCCTGGCTTTTAATTTAGCTGTAGAGATAACAGTTGTGCCTGGATGAGTGAATCTGTGAATGCAATTGTTTGAACATTTGCATGTGAGTTTGCGAAGGGTTAATAGATTTTTGCTATGTATCAAAGCTGCCTGAAAGTGTCTGAGTTGTGCATAAAAAAATATCAGATTTGTTACAAAGTAGCAACAGTGTTAGGAGCACAGCAATAGGAATAGCAGGTAGAGTGGCTGCAATGGGTCCAGTGGCATAGCAATAGGGGTTGCAGAGGTCTCGACCGCACTGGGCCCTTGTAAGGCCCTCCCTCAACTGCAGTATTAGCTTTTTATTGGTCCTGTGCTTGTAATGATCACTTCTATAAATGCTTTGAATGATAATAATCATTAACAAACCGTTCCCAATTCCCTTCTTGCACGACTGACACTGTGGTTGTCAATGGCAGAAATTTGGTGCGCTGTATCAATTGTTATGTATAGAGTGCTGGGGGAAGGGGGGCATGTAAAACTCACACCGGGGCCCATAACTCCATAACGCCAATGAATGGATCCCTGGAGTACGGGAACTCAGGTGATCCTTACTATGCTTTTACATTTCTGACACAAAGTGATTTCACAATTGTATGCCCATGTGCTGTATGCATTGAATGGGAGAGTGTATCATATTATTGTTATCATTGTGTATATATATACTGCTGACATCTTAGGCAGCACTTTTACATAGTACATTTAGTCATGTCACTAGCTGTCCATCAGAGGAGCCCTCAATCTACTCCCTTCCCTACTCAGTGTGTGTTGCGTTCTTATCGCAGTCTAATGCTGGGGATACACGGTACGTTTCTGTACCGTGTATCGACCAGCTGATCCAGCCAGCTGATAATATTCAGCTGGCCCGATCAAGCCGCTCGACCCGCGCCCGCTCGATCCCCGCCGGCGGACAATGGCAGGGAATCGAGCGCTGATAAGGAAGCGCCGGCGGGGACGAGCGGTAATCGATCCGCGCGGACGGGCGCGGACGCGGCTGGGGTCGATCCGGCGTCTAATCGGCCACCGGATCGACCCGTGTATTCCCAGCATAAGGCCAGTTTTGTTTTGTTTGGTTTGGTTTTCATGGGGAAAACCAATTAACCTATTTCTTTGTTTTTGGGATGTGGGGTGAATCCAGAGTACCGGAAGAAAACCTGCGTAAACAAGGGGAGAACATACAACCACCATGCAGATAGTGTCCTGGCTCCATTTGAAGCAAGGACCCAGTGCTATCCACTACACCATCGTTCTGTCTGTGCTATCATAACTGCCAACAGTCCCTCTTTGAGAAACCAAATTCCAAATTCAGTTACACTGGCTGTCAGGGCCAGTTCTGAAGTAGGTGCGGCCTATCCCATGTACGTCAAAAATAGGGCACCCAGAAATGTAAGCGCCCAGTAAGCCTGTTAGAATATTGGAAATATTGGTAAATTTACCAATATTTTACTATTAAAGTGTAAAAACGATAGTAAAATACCAATACTTTACTATAGCTAAGCCTAAGCCTACTCTCACACTGATCCCCCCTCCACGGCTAACCTTAACCATTTCAGCCCACAGCGATTTTTCACCTTATGCATCAGAGCAATCTTCCCCTCTTATCCATTTGCCAATAACTTTATCACGAAGTAATTATCACAATGAATTGATCTATATCTTGTTTTTTCCGCCGCCAATTATCCGCCGCTGTCACGGACGGTTGCGGGGCCGCAGGCGCGTCCTGGAACCGCCCGTGAAGAAAAGAATGATCGCACTCGATTCCCTGCATCGATTGCGCTTTAGATCAATAGAACCAAGATTTGATGTGTAGTATCCCTCTGCCTAGGAACAGCTGGGGGATCTGTCTTAGCTGAAGTGAAAGCCTGGGGGGGAGGTGTTAATTAGCTTGGACATATTCCTGTCAGGGCCGGATTTCTGGCAAGGCCCCATAGGCCATGGCCTAGGGCACCAGAAATTTAGGGGCGGCTCAGTGAGGGGCAGTAAAGCTGTTCTATGCAGCCATCCCTATCTACAAGGACAGATTTACCCTTTGAACCCTCTGTCCTGTACTTGTGTTGTCCCTGCAAGACCTGTAAGCTCTATCATGCAGGTACACATCAGCCTCTCATGGTGACACAATGGTTCCTTCATTAACGAGATAGCAAGCATAACATAAAAGTTCTTAAGGAAAACATAACATAGTCTATACGCACTAAACTATTACTAAAATAGTTATTGTCTGTGACATCCAATGATGAAAAGTAAGTAGAATTCTCATTGGGGCACACAGATATAAAAAACAAATAGACAGTATAATTGGCCTTGGGCGGTAAAAAGTACAAATCCGGCCCTGATTCCTGTGGAAGGCACAATTCCCCTTTCTGTTCTGGGAACCAGGTGACACCTAGCTGATCTCATGTAGATGTTAATTAACCAAAGGGTGATCAGGATGCCTAGGTGCAGCCAGGCAGGCTACGAATCTCCGGGAGGTCTTGACACCTTGCTCACTGGTAAAGATCAAAGGGAAGTCAGCTGTTAGCAGCTAGAACACATCCTGAATAAACCTGAGTCTCATAGCATAATCCATAACTTCCCAGATCTGTCATATTTCTGGGGTTCCTGAGATGGCAGCTTCGCCAAACGTGGGGGAAGTGTAGCATGAGTCCCGATGCTGGTTCTGAAGGAAGTTTCAGAACATTCTGAGGTAAGGACTGCCAGTTAGGCAGTTTGAAAGTGCCCTGATAATACCACAGGGGTCCCACCCCTCATGTCTGGTATCAGGGCGCTGGGTAAATCGAGACCGACCTGAAAATATTAGTAAATCTGCCCTGACCTGTACGGTTCTGTGAGATAGAGCCCATATATGGTTAAGGCATGATTTCTGGTCTCCAGGACAAGGGGAGGACTCATCTCATGTTCTAAGGGGGTGTGTGGCCCCGCCCTCACTCCCTCCTACTGAATCAGGGGCATAAGAATGGCAGAGGAGCCAAACTCAGTGTCCTCCACCCTGAAAACATCTTGAACTCATCGGTGCCAGCTTGAGGATATGCTGGCATCCACCTGGTCTGAACTCTGAACTTTGATTGAAACCCAGAACTCTGTTTTTCCCACAAAAAGGACATCTTTCCAGGAACTAAGTATTTTTCTCCCTTCTGTTATTTTTTAGACTGGCTATTACTGTTTTAATAATTGTTGATTTTAATAATTGTCTGTATATATTAATTATTTATATTGCGTGAATAAACGACTTTCTCCAAGTCATTCACTGTCCGCTACCCTGCTTATCAGCACACACAGAACTGATCCCGGGTCTCTGAAGATACGCTACTGTTTGTTCGTTGTTGGCTAGACAGAATACCGAGTGTTTAACCGTTTTATTCGCAGGACTAGTCAGTCAGTTAGTGGGCTCCACGGTCCCATGGTAACCGCGGTGGTGGCAATTTACTCTGAACCAGTGGGTGACGTTGTAATTACCCGTGTCTCACAGGCTCCCTTCTGAGTTGTCTGCGGCTAATTCTTAACGGTTCCTGCGCATTGACTGCGACCAGAGTTCGCACAATCCGTGCGCTGGCACCGTTTAGAAGGCTAGAAGGTCAGCCACTAAGGCTCCTGTGACAGCCGCCATTTAGGCTTTCTTTGGGTGGTACATTTTTGATAAGAATTGTTTTTTTTCTAAATGCATTTTAACATGAATATTAAGAATTTTTTAAAAAAAAATCATTATTCCTCAGTTTTCAGCCATTATAGCTTTAAACTAATACATGCTACTATAATTAAAACCTATGTATTTTATTTGCCGATTTGTCCCGGTTATTACACCATTTAAATTATGTCCCTATCACAATGTATGGCGCCAATATTTTATTTGGAAATAAAGATGCATTTTTCAGTTTTGCGTCCATCACTATTTACAAGCTTATTATTTAAAAAATATTAGTAACACACCCTTTTCACATGCTTATTAAAAAAGTTCAGACCCTTAGGTAACTGTTTTTTTTATTGCATTTTTTTTTATTAAAAATTTATTTGGGTAATTTTTGGTGTGGAAAGTAAACAGTTAATTTTAAATGTAATAATATGTGTTTATTTAATTAAAAAATGTATGTGGTTGTAGTTTTACTATTTGGCCACAAGATGGCCACAGTCAAACATTTTTTTAGTCATTCCAGGAAGCATAAATAAGGGCTGGTTCAGACGGACGTTTGGAGGCGTCGCGTTCATTGGCGTCGCGGTGGCAATGCGTTCGGGCTTTCAGCAGCGTTCGCGTTGCGTTCGGATGCGGTCGCGTTTTTTCTTCCCCTAGGGGGACATTACCAGTCGCGGTTAACCGCCCCTGGAAGCAGCATGCAGCTTCCAGGGGCTCCTTGAACGCCAGTGAAAATCGGGACCCGAACGCCGCGTTCATGTAAACGCGCGTAAAAGCTTGGTACAAACGCTCCCATTCACTTGAATAGGAGCGTTTAACACCAAGCCCTGAACGCTGGCGGTAAACGCTGCACAAGCGTCCGTCTGAACCAGCCCTAAGAAGGACGGGAAATGTATTTTTGCTCAGAAAGATCACCTCTGATGAGAAGCCGTCGGTTTTTCTGTTCCCATTCATTGATCTCTGGGCAAACTGGAGGTGGCACGGGTTTGTGCAGACACGTGCAACAGCACAGCAGCAGCCGCTTGGACGTGACACTCACGTCCAGGCGGCAGGAATGGTTAAAGAGGAACTGTTGCGAAAATCTTAAACTTTAAAACACATACAAATAAGTAAGAAGTACATTTCTTCCAGAGTAAAATGAGCCATAAATTACTTTTCTTCTATGTTGCTGTCACTTACAGTAGGTAGTAGAAATCTGACATTACCGACAGGCTTTGGGTTAGTCCATCTCTCCATAGGGGATTCTCAGCATGGCCTGTATTCTTTATAAAGACATTCCCTGAAAAAGATTTATACAAAGATGCTGGCCAGCCTCCCTGCTCGCTGCACACTTTTTTGGCAGTTGGACAGAGCAACTGCTATTCACTAAGTGCTTTTAAAAATAAAGAAAACCCTGAGAACCCTCCCATGAGAAGATGGGCTAGTCCAAAATCTGTCGGTAATGTCAAATTTCTACTACTTACTGTAAGTGACAGCAACATGGGAGAAAAGTAATGTATGGCTCATTTTCCTCTGGAAGAAACGTACTTTTTATTTGTGTATGTTTACATTTACTTTAATTTTTAAGATTTTCGCAACAGAGGTCCTTTAAAAAGAGGCACAAAATGTCAGGCGCCACCATCTCGTTATAATTATGGGCAAGGAGGGAAACATTGGGTGCCCCCCACAGCCTCAAATCCCACATAGCAGTTCGCCTCTGGTATCCTTTAAGTTGATTGGTGGCGGTGCCCAAACTTTTGTTGCTAGCGGGCATCCAAATTTCCTGCTTCCCCTAATCCACCCACCTTAAAATTTTAGTTGGAAGACTCATGGTTTATAGTTGCGAGTTACAGTCCTGGATGCCTAACCTTAAAGGGAACCTAAACTGAGAAGGATATGGATTTTTCCTTTTAAAATAATACCAGTTGCCCGACTCTCCTGCTGATCCTGTGTCTCTAATACTTTAACCACCCTGGCGTTCTGATTAAATCGCCAGGGTGGCTGCGGGAGGGTTTTTTTTAAATTAAAAAAAAACTATTTCATGCAGCCAACTGAAAGTTGCCGCCTCCGATCCAGCCCTTAGCGCTGGCCGGAACTTTTTGTTCCGGCTACGCTGGGCTCAGGCGGCTGGGGGGACCCTCTTTCGCCGCTGCTCGCGGCGGATCGCCGCAGAGCGGCGGCGATCAGGCAGCACGCGCGGCTGGCAAAGTGCCGGCTGCGTGTGCTGCTTTTTATTTGACGAAAATCGGCCCAGCAGGGCCTGAGCGGCAGCCTCTGGCGGTGTTGGACGAGCTGAGCTCGTCCAGACCGCTCAGCAGGTTAAGCCACAGCCCCTGAACAAGCATGCAGATCAGGTGCTCTGACTGGAGTCAGACTGGATTAGCTGCATGCTTGTTTCAGGTCTGTGATTCAACCACTACTGCAGTGAAAGAGACCAGCAAGACTGCCAGGCAACTGGTATGGTTTAAAAGGAAATATCCATATCCCTCTCAGTTTAGGTTCCCTTTAAAGAGAATCTGTATTGTTAAAATCGCACAAAAGTAAACATACCAGTGCGTTAGGGGACATCTCCTATTACCCTCTGACACAATTTCGCCGCTCCTCGCCGCATTAAAAGTGGTTAAAAACAGTTTTAAAAATTTTGTTTATAAACAAACAAAATGGCCACCAAAACAGGAAGTAGGTTGATGTACAGTATGTTCACACGTAGAAAATACATCCATACACAAGCAGGCTGTATACAGCCTTCCTTTTGAATCTCAAGAGATCATTTGTGTGTTTCTTTCCCCCTGTTCTCATGCACTGAAGTTTCAGGCTGCTTGTTTCTTCCTGCAAACAGCTTTGCCCTTGTCTGTAATTCTTCAGTATGTGAAAGCCCAGCCAGCTCAGAGGACGATTTATCCAGCTTGTAAAAGATAAGAGAGAAGCTGCTCTAATCCTAAATAACACACAGGCAGTGTGCATACAGGGGCCTGGAAGGGGGAGTTCATAGCAAAACCACAACACTGAAGAACTTGGCAGCCTTCCAGACACAGGCTGACAAGTCTGACAAGAGAGAGATAAGTTGATTTATTACAGAGATGGTGATAGTAGAACGTGCTGCAGTTAGCCAGAGCACATTAGAATAGCTTTTGGAACTTGTAGGATGATAAAAAACAGGATGCAATTTTTGTTACGGAGTCTCTTTAAAGTGAATGAGAACGGCATTTTTAAAAAAATGAAGCAAATACTTACCTAAGGAGAGGGAAGGCTCTGGGTTATATAGAGCCTTCTGTCTCCTCTCTCGGTGCTCTCTATCCTGTGCTGGCTCCACCCCCCCCCCCCCCCCCCCGTTTCAATCCCCTGCCGAAAGAGTATTTGGAAGTCTTTGAGATCCGTGTCCTCCCGAAGACGTGCGGCTCCATACTGCACAGGCGTGAGCGTTCAAGAGAGCGTGCTTGCGCAGGCGCAGTACAGGGCCACCCTTCTTCAGGAGCACTCGGGCTCCCTGAAGACTTCTGAAGCCTCCTTCGGCCGGGTAAAGCAGTGTTTGACTAAATTAGTCAAATACTGATATCGGGCAAGCCAGCACTGGAACGAGGGGACTAGGAGAGGTGCCGGAAGGTTCTATAGGACCCAGAGCCTTCCCTCTCCTTGGGTAAATATCTGTCTCATTTTTTTAAATGCGGTTCCCATTCACTTTAAAGGGAAGGTTCAGGGAGGGATGTAAAAAAATAAAAATCAATATCCACTTACCTGGGGCTTTCTCCAGCCTGCGCAGTACAGCCCGGCGGATGTCCGATGACGTCAGCGCGCCGGCGTGGGACGCAGAAGTGCCAGGCCTTGGAGCGCAGAAGAGCCCAACCTGGCAGCCGGCCTGGCCAGGTCGGGTCGGCCACCGGAGACCACCGGGAGCCTGCGGAGCGGGGGCGAGGGCACCTCCTGCCTGCCAAGGGCTGGGGGAAGCCCCAGGTAAGTGGATATTGATTTTTATTTTTTTTACAGCTTTCCTGAACCTTCCCTTTAAGGGTGAGTAAAATACCTTAACCTATTTTGGTTCCTGGACGTAGAAACTACGTCCAGGAACCATGCGCGCTACCGCGCGCTCCCGCGGCCGATCGCGCGCGTGCACGTGCACTCCCGGCCGCGGATTCGGTAGCCACGGAATCAATGTATCGGGCTATGGTGCCCGTCCACTGATTCCTCTCCCCCGCTGAAAAAGCGACAGCTTCTCTCGGAAGCTTCGCTTTTTCTGGCCGTTCCATCCCCGATGCGTCACTCTAAGCGTGAATTACGCTTAGAGTGACGTCATGTAAACAAACTCATGGCCGCCATCTTGTGGCCAAAAAGTAAAACTACAACAAAAAGTAAAAAAAAATAAAATCAACACACAATTACATTAAAAAACTATGGTTTGCATCCCACCCTCCCAAAAATACCCAAATAAAATGTTTAATATAAAAAAAAAAAAATTACAATAAAAAAAAAACATGTAAATATTTACCTAAGGGTCTAAACTTTTTAAATATCAATGTAAAGATGAAATATTTCTATATTTTTTTTATTTTAAACTTGTAAATAGTGATAGATGCAAAACGGAAAAAATGCACCTTTATTTCCAAATAAAATATTGTAGCCATACATTGTGATAGTGACATAATTTTAACGGTGTAATAACCGGGACATATGGGCAAATACAATACGTGAGTTTTAATTATGGAGGCATGTATTATTTTAAAACTATAATAGCTGAAAACTGAGAAATAATGAATTTTTTCCGTTTTTTCTTGTTCTTCCTGTTAAAATGCATTTACAGTAAAGTGGCTCTTAGCAAAATGTACCCCCCAAAGAAAGCCTAATTGGTGGCGGAAAAAACAAGATATAGATCAGTTCATTGTGATAAGTAGTGATAAAGTTATAGGCTAATCAATGGGAGGTGAAAATTGCTCAAGTGAAAACGATGGAACGCGAATGGGTTAAAGAAACTCTGGGGGACACTTACCTCGGCAGAGGGAAGCCTCAGAGTCCCATTGAGGCTTCCCCGTCGTCTAAAGCTTGGGGAATCCATCGCTGGCTCCCCCAAAAGTCCCTTGACAAAGCCTGACAAGTGTGCGTAGGCACAGGAAATATTTACCTTTCATGATCCTGCACAGGCGCACTAGCGGCTCTTCATGCAGGCTAAGGCGGAAATAGCCGAGCATGATCGATCCGCTCTACTGCGCAGGTGCAACGGATTCACGCCTGCGCAGTAGAGCCGATACGATCTGGCTCAGCTATTTTCACCTTAGACCAATTTGGTCAAATACTGCTCTCTCTGCTGCTGAAGGAGGCTTCAGAAGTGTTCGGGAGCCCGAGTGCTCCTGCAGACAGGCAGCTCCATACTGCGATGCGCACACACGAGTGCCCTCTGTTGTGCACTCGCAGGTACGCAGTACAGAGCCACTTGTCTTTGGGAGGACTCGGCTCCCAAAGACTTCCGAAGTCTCCTGCTGTGGAGAATGTAAACGGAGGAGCCAGCACTTAAGGGCCACTATGGCAAAAATTTTAAAATATGTGCAAACATAGACAAATAAAAATGACTTTTTTTTCCAGAGTAAAATGAGCCGTAAATTACTTTTCTCCTATGTTGCTGTTGCTTATAGTAGGTAGTAGAAATCTGACAGAAGCGACAGGTTTTGGACTAGTCCATCTCTTCATAGAGGATTCTCAGCAAGGCTTTTATTTTTTTGTAAAGATATTCCCTAAAAAGGATTTAAACAATGATGCTGCCCAGCCTCCCTGCTCGCTAAACAGTTTTTAGGCAGTTGGACAGAGCAACTGCCATTCACTAAGTGCTTTTGAAAATAAATAAATCCCTGAGAATCCCCCATGAATAGATGGACTAGTCCAAAAGCTGTCACTTCTGTCAGATTTCTACTACCTACTGTAAGTGACAGCAATATAGGAGAAAACAAATGTATGGCTCATTTTACTCTGGAAAAAAAACGTACTTCTTATTTGTTTATGTTTGCACATACAGTATTTTAAATGTTACAATTTTTCATCACAATGCCCCTTTAATAGAGGGAACCGAGAGAGGAGCGGAAAGGCTCTATATGACCCAGAACATTCCCTCTCTTTAGATAAGTACTGTATCTTTTTTCTTTCTTTCTTAATCGGTTCCCATTGGCTTTATTAAGAGATGGGTGTTTTAGTGAAGCCAGTATTTGTGCTGCTCGCTGTGTGTTTGATCAGTGCTACATCAGTCCCAACAAGTGAGATTAAAGTAGAAAAGCAACATTTTCGCTTACTGCCTCCGTTCCGTGCCTTTATATTGCTGAGCACGCCTTCTGATAAATTGAAACTGTGTTTATCTTGACAGGTGGGAGAGAAGTGAAAAGTAGACATGTGGAGATAAGTGTTCTAAAGGCCTACAGTTTTTTTGTTGTTTGACAAAAATGACTATAAACAGAGGCGGATCTACTGAGCTCCAGAAAAGAGCGATCTTTTACTCTGATCACCCTGTGTGTGCGGGACAAAATCCACAGTGGCTTTTACATTAAATCTTGACCATTTATATGCCTAAATGTCTGTCAACATTTTTCTTATTTTGCAACCCTCCCTCCCAGTACGATGTGTAACAATAGCCCTATGACCCTCTTCCCGCCCATGTGGGCCCTCTCCTCACCCACATGCATACGGTAGTAGCTCGCGCAAGCCCAGTCCACATTTGCTCGTCTACTGTTGGGACAGAGGGGGTGACGCCAAGCTCCAGTCAAAGGGAGATTGAGTAGGCTATGTATCTACAGACTGTTAGGAGATTGAGATTAATGTGGCTGCTCCACCTACAGTGACAGGGGAGTGCTGCATTCTGGGAACGGCATTCTAGTTGTGTGCTAATGTTAATATTGTGTCTAAATAAAGTTTTGGTTGTTGTTCCTCTCACCATGAGGCTGTGTTAACATGGTGACAGAAGATGGGAAGAGAACTGGTGTTTTTTAGCAACTAAACTGCAAAACATGACTGAAAGCTGTTCCTATATACTAATCTAGCACCTCAGCAGCCACAGAGAGAAAATGGCTACAAACAACATACCAGTTCCAGGTGCAATGACCTGCACAGGAGACCAGGCAGCAAACTGGAGATTCTTCAGATCACAGTGGGAATTCAAACACATTACAACATCCCCATACCACAGCCAATCCAATGGCAAGACTGAATCATCTGTAAAAATAGCGAAGACACTTATAAAGTCCAGAGAGATGGCAAAGATCTTTGGAAAGCTATCCTACACACCAACAGAAGAGAATAAAAGTAGTCCAGTCCAAAGACTTATGTCCAGAAGAACACAAACTCTTCTTCCCACAGCTCAAAAGTTTCTGGTTCCCAAAGTGGTTGAAGGAGTAGTGAAACAGCTTGAACTTAAACGCAAAAAAAGAAAATTTGCACTATGCTAAAGGAGCCAAGGAGCTCCCGGAGTTGGCTATAGGGCAATCAGTGCGCATGCAACCAACACCTTCCTCAGGTGATGGAAAGGTACATGTGTACAGCAAGTTGCTCCACACTCATATGTAGTGGAAGCAGACAGACATTTGTACCGAAGAAACAGGAGATTTGTTAGAGCAACAGCTGAGGGATGTGATACAGAGAATAAGGAACCCTCTCTGACAGACAGAGACTATCCAGCTGTGAACATACCAGACAATACATTTCTGAATGTGTTGGAGTTGGGGACACCTGTAGATAATGGTTCTGCACCCCCTCGCGAGTTATCAGAACACCTGTGAAATATAGAGACTATGTCCTCTAACTTATTTTTACTTCCCCCTCCTGCTCTTCTCTCTTCTGGCTGCTTCATGTTTAGAGGCCACCCACCAGGGCCACATGGTGATCATCTTAACATCCCCCTATAACAAGCAACTTTTTTACCTGGTGAGGTTGGAGTTTCATAAGGTAAGAGGTAAGAGGGGGCATGAGTTTCCTCACTGGGTGACGCCATCCCTAGTGACACCTTTGCTGCCCGCTATACAATCTGTACCCACTATTATATCAGGAGTTTGTATGACGGGTATAACGGGTGACCCGAGCGCCCGCTATTTTATCAGGTGCCCCTAGCGCCCAAATTTCTGATATTAGCCGATATTAACACTGGCGCCCAGACTTCCACGGGGCTTCCGGTGCCCAGATTTCCTGTTACCATATATCATATATCATTATTTTGCAGAAGTCTTTGCATTTTGTGATTTGCATGTGATCAGTAGAGGTGTAGCGAACGGTTCGCCGGCGAACGGTTCCAGGCGAACTTTGGGGGTTTTGCGGAAGTTCGATTCGCCCCATAGACTTTAATGGCCGCCGACTTTAACGGTTAATAGCAAAGTCCCCTTACATAGTAGAAACACCAAAATTGTTGGGAATGTTAAGTGGAATAGTGGGAACAAGAGGAATTTTTTTTTTTTCAAAAAGACCTTATACTTTTTGAGAAAATCAATTTTAAAGTTTCAAAGTAAAATGAGCCGATTAATAAAAAAAAAGAACCGATTCATTAAAAAGAACCGGATGATTCAAGAACTGTTACCATAGCAGAGAATGCGTCCTGAGCAGGACGTGAAGCTGCCGGCTCGCTGCTGTCTCTCCCCACCTGCCTGCACCTGTCACCCTCACCTAGCCTGGCAACCAGCGCACCCATGGGTGCCAGGCTAGGTGAGAGTGACAGGTGAGGAGGTGGGGAGAGACAGCAGGAGCCGGCAGCTATGCGTCCAAAAGGACGCATTCTCTGCTATGTGGGGGACGTCGGAGATCTTCAATCAACTTAATTGAAGATCGCAACATAAGAGGATACAGTTCGATGGATCGTTTACCGTGGATATTGGCGTGGGAAAACTTTTTTAAAGGTACAGGTAAGTATTTATGGTTAATTTAGAATAATAAAATACTTTTCTCGTGGTTGTGTTTTTATTTCATTTAACCCTTTGTGGAAATGGGTAAAGGGTACTGTACCCCTATACTCATTTCTCCTGGGAGGGGGGTGGGCATCTGGGGTCCCCTTCTTAGAGGGGACTCCCAGATGCCACCATGAACCCCCCCCCCCCCCAGGGAGTCGTCGCCCCCACCTCCTCCTAGGGCAACGGAGGTGGGGATGAGCCCCTTGTCCATGGATTGGACAAGGGCTCCGAGGGGGGGGGGAGGGGAAGGCTTGGCTGCCCCTCCCCCCCCCCCGGAGCCCCCCATACCATGGACCATGCGGGCTGGTATAGCTCAGGGTGCGAAGCCCCAGTCAGCCGGGGCTCCGCATTCTGACTATCCCAGCCTGCATGGGGGACAAGGGGTTACAGAGGCTCGGGAGGGGGGACCCCACATCAATTTTTTTTTCATTTATTTCCCACACTCAGCACATAAAAATAATAATAAAAAATATATATATATATATATATATATATATATATATATAAATACTGTATATATATATATATATATATATATATATATATATATATATATACATATATATATATATATACATACACACACACATATATATATATATATATATATTTTTTTTTTTTTTTTTTTTTTAAAGGACTTACGAGGCCACAAGTATGAAAAAAGTTAAACACCATTTCATAATCCAGATCCATGGAGGACGCCATCTGCGCCCCCCGTTCATTCCGCCATGGCACCCGCAGTAATACCGGCCCCGGTCGGGTCCCGACCCCTCCAAACGGGTCGGGTTCTCATTCCCCCCTCAATATGGCCACCACAGATTGCTGCGGCTGCGCAGTCCGCAAAGATGTGATTGCGGCTGCGCAGCTCTAGGTCCTCCTCTCGATGCGTCCGATGTATGCACGCATATTGATGACGCGGCAGGAGGAGGCCCTAGAGCTGTGCAGGTGCAATCGCGTCTGTGCGGACTGCGCAGCCGCGGCAATCTGTGGCGGCCATATTGAGTGGGGAATGAGAACCCGACCTGTTCGGAGGGGTCGGACTCGGGAGTCGGGACCCGACCGGGGCCGGTATTACTGCGGGAGCCATGGGGGAATGAACGGGAGGGTGCGGATGGCGTCCTCCATGGATCTGGATTATGAAAAGGTATTTAACTTTTTTCACATTTGTGGCCTCGGAAGTCCTTTAAATATTGTTTCCTGCTATCTTTTTAACATATCCTGCAAATTTGGTGTTGCTAGGATGTAAGGGGCCTTTGCTATTAACTGCTAAAGTCGGCGGGTGATGATAACCAACCAGAATTATAGGGGTGCAAAAGTGCTGAATTCTGCCATAGGCTTCCATTAGGCTCCCTATTTCACTTTCAAAAATCTCAAATCTTTTCAAAGGGCAATTGCTCAGCAGTGGCAAATTTTCTAGCATTGTAGGAACTGTTAGGGGGATAATAACTAGTGAGTTTCGGGCCCCTAGGCCGAAGAGGTCATAGCCAAGGGTCACAAAAACCTGTTTATTTGGGCAATTTCAACGGTGGCGAGTGTGACGTACATAAATCGCAACCATGGCCGTTAGCAACGTCTGAATCTCAGGAAATGTCTCATGCAGGTAGAAGACATATTGTTAGACTTGGACTCCAAATATGGGTTCCATACATCTCTGCAAACCAGAGTTACAGGGGTCCAAAATTGGTAAAATCCCCCATAGGCTTTCATTGCCTCCCTATTTCACTTTCCAAAACCTCACATCTTTTCAAAGGGCAATTGCTCAGCAGTGGCAAATTTTCTAGTATTGTAGGGACCCTTAGGGGGAACATGATTGGTGAGTTTCGGGCCCCTAGGCCGAAGAGGTCATAGCCTAGGGTCACAAAAACCTGTTTATTTGGGCTATTTCAATGGTAGTGATGCTGACGTACATAAATCGCAGCCATGGCCGTTAGCAACGTCTGAATTTCACGAAATGTCTCATGCAGGTAGAAGACATATTGTTAGACTTGGATTCCAAAGATGGGGTCCCTACATCTCTGCAAACCAGAGTTACAGGGGTGCAAAATTAGTAAAATCCCCCATAGGCTTTCATTGGCTCCCTATTTCACTTTCCAAAATCTCACATCTTTTCAAAGGGCAATGGCTCAGCAGTACCAAATTTTCTAGCATTGTAGGGACTCTTAGGGGGATCATGACTGGTGAGTTTTGCCACTGCTGAGCCATTGCCCTTTGAAATGGTGTGAGATTTTGGAACGGTAAATAGTAGGCCCAATGAAAGCCTATGGGGGATTTTACCAATTTTGGAGTAACTCTGGTTTGCAGAGATGTAGAGACCCCATCTTTGGAATCCAAGTCTAACAATATGTCTTCTACCTGCATAAGACATTTCGTGAAATTCAGACGTTGCTAACGGCCATGGCTGCGATTTATGTACGTCAGCATCACTACCATTGAAATAGCCCAAATAAAAAGGTTTTTGTGACCCTAGGCTATGACCTCTTCGGCCTAGGGGCCCGAAACTCACCAGTTATGATCCCCCTAACAGTTCCTACAATGCTAAAAAATTTGCCACTGCTGAGCAATTGCCCTTTGAAAAGATGTGAGATTTTGGAACTGTAAATAGGAGGCCCAATGAAAGCCTATAGGGGATTTTACCAAATTTGGACCCCTGTAACTCTGGTTTGCAGAGATGTAGGGAACCCATCTTTGGAGCACAAGTCTAGCAATATGTCTTCTACCTGCATGAGACATTTCGTGAGATTCAGAAGTTGCTAAGGGCCATTGCTGCGATTTATGTACGTCAGACTCGCCACCATTGAAATTGCCCAAATAAACAGGTTTTTGTGACCCTAGGCTATGACCTCTTCGGCCTAGGGGCCCGAAACTCACCAGTTATGATCCCCCTAACAGTTCCTACAATGCTAGAAAATTTGCCACTGCTGAGCAATTGCCCTTTGAAAAGATGTGAGATTTTGGAAAGTGAAATAGGGAGCCTAATGGAAGCCTTAGCAGAATTCAGCACTTTTGCACCCCTATAATTCTGGTTGGTTATCATCACCCGCCAACTTTAGCAGTTAATAGCAAAGGCCCCTTACATCCTAGCAACACCAAATTTGCAGGATATGTTAAAAAGATAGCAGGAAACAATATTTAACGGACTTCCTAGGCCACAAATGTGAAAAAAGTTTAATACCTTTTCATAATCCAGATCCATGGAGGACGCCATCCGCGCCCTCCCGTTCATTCCTCCATGGCTCCCGCAGTAATACCGGCCCCGGTTGGGTCCCGACTCCCGACCCCTCCGAACAGGTCGGGTTCTCATTCCCTCCTCAATATGGCCGCCATAGATTGCAGCGGCTGCGCAGTCCGCACACCTGCGTTGCACCTGCACAGCTCTAGGGCCTCCTCCTGCCGCATCATCAATATGCGTGCATACATCGGACGCATTGGGAGGAGGACCTAGAGCTGTGCAGCCGCAATCGCATTTATGCGGACTGCGCAGCAGCGGCAATCTGTGGCGGCCATATTGAGGGGGGAATGAGAACCCGACCTGTTTGGAGGGGTCGGGACCCGACCGGGGCCGATATTACTGTGGGTGCCATGGCGGAATGAACGGGGGGGGCGCTGATGCCGTCCTCCATGGATCTGGATTATGAAATGGTATTTAACTTTTTTCATACTTGTGGCCTCGTAAGTCCTAAAATATATATATATATATATATATATATATATATATATATATATATATGTGTGTGTGTGTGTGTGTGTATATATATATATATATATATATATATTTTTTTTTTTATTATTATTTTTATGTGCTGAGTGTGGGAAATAAATGAAAAACAAAAAGGCCGTTGGGTCCCCCCTCCCGAGCCTCTGTAACCCCTTGTCCCCCATGCAGGCTGGGATAGCCAGAATGCGGAGCCCCGGCCGACTGGGGCTTCGCACCCTGAGCTATACCAGCCCGCATGGTCCATGGTATAGGGGGCTCCGGGGGGGAGGGGCAGCCAAGCCTTCCCCTCCCCCCCCCGGAGCCCTTGTCCAATCCATGGACAAGGGGCTCTTCCCCACATCCGGTGCCCCAGGAGGAGGTGGGGGCGACGACTCCCTGGGGGGGGGGTTCATGGTGGCATCTGGGAGTCCCCATGGGTGCGCTGGGTGCCAGCCTAGGTGGGGGTTGACAGGTGCAGGCAGGTGGGGAGAGACAGCAGCGGGAGCCAGCAGCTTCACGTCCTTCCGAGGACGCATTCTCTGCTATACTAACGGCTCATGAATGAGCCGGATCTTTTTAATGAATCGGTTCTTTTTTTATGAATCGACTCTTTTTTTTTTTTTACTTTAAAATCGATTTTTTCAAAAACTATAAGGTCTTTTTGAAAAGATTTTTTTCCTCTTGTTCCCACTGTTCTTCTTAACATTCCCAGTAATTTTGGTGTTGCTAGCTTTTAAAGGGGCTTTGCAATTAACCATTAAAGTCGGCGGGGGTATATTTTCCCACGGTCAGAAGGAGAATTTACATTGAAACTTTAAAATTGATTTTCTCAAAAACTATAAGGTCTTTTTGAAAAAAAAAATTTCCTCTTATTCCCACTGTTCTTCTTAACATTTTCTGCAAGTTTGGGGTTTCTAGCTTTTAAAGCGGCTTTGCTATTAACTGCTAAAGTCGGCGGGCGCTTAATTTTCCCACGGTCAGAAGGAGTTACTTTAAAATTGATTTTCTCAAAAACTATAAGGTATTTTTGAATTCCCCCCCCCCCCCCCCCCTCTTGTAGTCACTGAAAGATCTCAGGTGTTAGACACCTTGAAACATCTTTTCCATCACTTTTCTGGCCAGCAGAAATGTTTGTAGTTTTCAAAGTTCGCCTCCCCATTGAAGTCTATTGCGGTTCGCGAACTTTTATGCGAACCGAACCTTCCGCGGAAGTTCGCGAACCGAAAATCGGAGGTTCGCGACATCTCTAGTGATCAGAAACAAATAGCAAAATGCAGAATATCACATGTAGTATAAAACAGCCCTTAAAGAACATCCGAGGTGAAAATAAATTGATGAGATAAACAACAGTATCTATCCTCCTCCTCCTAAAAATGACCTTTTTTTTAGATATCCCACAATTTCATTTTATATTGTAATCAAGTTTTCACTGTTTTATTGTCTCTGCTCAATGGCACCTTCACCTCTAATCTATGAATTATTGACCCTTTTATCTCTTTCCTGCTCTAGGAAGCCATTTATTGACAGGAAAGTATTTTATGGCTGTGATTATTTATCAGTGAGGGGGTTATGCTATAGTCTGACCCAGTCCAACCCTGTCCCGACCCGGACAGAAACTGTCACTTGCATACCTGATATTTAACTCTTTTAGGTAGAGAAAGAAAAAAAAGGAACACAACATAGTTATTTGTGTGCTAGGCACTGTACATACACATGACTATCTCATCATGTCACATGTCACCTCGGTTGTCCTTTAACCATTTTAGCGGCCTGGACGTGATTGTCACGTCCAGGTAGCTGCTGTAGCGCTGCTGCGCATGCCTGCGTGCTCCCATGCCGCCCCAATCCCCCCCCCCCCCCCCTCCCCGTTAACCCGGAAAACAATGAATGGGAATTCATTGATCTAAGTCCTCGGCAGAAAGACCGACAGCTTTTTAGCAGAAGCCGCAGTCTTTCAGAGAAAAAAAGTTTCCCTTCCTCCCTATACTTCCTGGAAGCAAGAAGTTTTGAATCAGGATGATACCATTTATTGGCTAACTTAGAGATGGATAAACAGTGAGCTTTCGACTTATAAAAAGCCTTCGTCGGACTGGTTCCTGACCAGAACTGAAAAACACAGCTTATATACACTGACATACAGAGGAGAAACATTCTTTAGCAAACATAAATGTAATTAGATGCCTTAACTGTTACTGAGGAGACTTTCCCAGGCATCCTATCTAAATTGATAAGATCAATAGAATCCTCAACATGACATAAAGCAGACTCTGGTGATGAAGAGACATCGTAAATTCCGAATTCAAATGGTAACTGGCCTGGTTACATGCACCATTAATTTTAAGCTTAAGAGAATTGTGGCATTTAAAGCCAGCACCTGAAAGCAAATAAAATGAATAGTGACAGTGAATTCCATCTTACACAGCATATGGCACAAAAATGAATGAAAAGATAGAAAAATTAAAATTAAAAGAACTGTGGCATTTAAAACCCATCGTACCAGCACAAGAAGTTGGAGTCCTTGTTTAAACCATCTTGTACAGTTTTGGGAGAGCGTTCGCTTCCAGGACTAAAAAAAAAAAAAAAAAAATTGACTGTGGCCATCTTGTGGTCGAAGTCATATTATTACATTTAAAATTAACTGTTTACCTCCCACATCAAAAATTACACAAATATCATTTTTAATGAAAAAAAATTACAATAAAAAAACAAAAAACAAAACCATAAATAGTTACCTAAGTGTCTGAACTTTTTTCATATGCATGTGACAAGGGTGTATTACTAATATTTTTTAAATTATAAGCTTGAAAATAGTGATGGACCCAAAAATGAAAAAATGCATCTTTATTTCCAAATAAAATATTGGCGCCATACATTGTGATAGGGACATCATTTAAATGATGTAATAACCGGGACAAATGGGAAAATAAAATACATGGTTTTAATTATGGTAGCATGTATTATTTTAAAGTTATACTGGACGAAATTAATGATTTTTTTTTCTATTTTTTTCTTAATATTCCTGTTAAAATGCATTTAGAAAAAAAATAATTCTTAGCAAAATGTACCACCCAAAGAAAGCCTTATTAGTGGTGGAAAAAACAAGATATAGATCAATTCATTGTGATAATTATTGATAAGGTTATTGGCGAATGAATGGGAGGTGAAAATTGCTTGGATGCATAAGGTGAGAAATGACTGAAGGCTGAAATGGTTAATCGGTAAAAAAAAAAATTGTTTGGAGTCAACCTGAAGAATTGTGACAAATTTGCAAGTGTTTTTTTATCAGGACCCTGCCAATATAGAAATATCTCTGGGAGCCTTATTTTGTCTGCCGCTGGTGGGCTCTGCATTCAGTTTAATCACTGGCAGAATGTAATGCACTCAGCTAAACGCTCCCTGGGGAATCTGTACTGCCAGAGCCAGATCTTTGTTCCATTTTCACAATAATTACATTTCCCAGATTATTTCCAGGATTCCATATCGCCAGCCTTCAAGTCAGCAAACAAAACACTTTTAACTTCCTTATGCCGATGAAGCCACTGTAAGATCTGACTAGTTGAAAGAATCAGGTCACAGAAGTTTAACAGAAAAGCAAGATTATTAGCTTTGAACACCAGCATTTAATTATTACATGCACATATCTGTCAAGTTCTATAGCTTGATTGAGAACCTTTGGAAAAAAAAAACTGACAGTAACAGTAACAAGATGGAATATTATGAAGCAACAATCTAATGAAAAGTTCACTCCAAAAAGCAGATAAAGTAGAACAGCAAGTAATACTGACTTTAGCAGTGGGGTCCCACAGGGGTCAGTACTGGGTCCAGTGCTCTTCAATTTATTTATTCATGATCTAGTAGTTTCTCAACGTGTGGTACGTGTACCCCAGGGGGTACATCTGTTGGTTCCAGGGGGTACTCGGGCTTGATATACTTCACCAAGAATAACAAATTTAGAGTTTCAGAAAATGATAAATCTTCTTTAAACAACACCAAATTAGTGTTTTAACTAATTAAAAGCAATAGTAAATGCTTGGAAATAGTTTAGAACCAATTATAGTGTACTACAATTAAATATATATTTGTCAAGGGGTACTTGTGATAATGTTTACTATGCTAGGGGGTACTTGGTGAGTACAGGGCTTTAAAAGGGGTACATACCGATAAAATGTTGAGAAACTTCTAGTAGATGCAGTAGAAAGCAATGTTGCTATTTTTGCAGATGATACAACATTGTGCAGAATCATCAACTCTCAGGAAGATAGTATCACATTGCAACAGGATCTGGATAGGATGGCTATATGGGCACATAAATGACAGATGAAATTCAATGTTGAAAAATGTAAAGTCATGCATTTTGGTCGTACCAATGGTCTAGCTCCATACAAAATAAATGGTATACAGATTGGGGACATCAAATTTGGAGAAGGAAAGTCAACAACAAGTTAAATAATTGTATTCAATGCCAAGCCGCTGCAGCTAAAGCTTATAAAATTTTCGGATGCATCAAAAGGGAAATAAAAACTCGAGATGCTAGCATAATATTGCCCCTGTTTAACTCTCTAGTAAGGCCACATCTGGAATATGGAATTCAGTTCTGGGCACCACATTACAAGAAAGATATTGCAGTTTTAGAGCAGGTGCAGAGACGGGCAACACAATTGATACGAGGGATGGAAGGTCTCACTTACCACGAAAGGTTAGATAAACTGGGCTTATTTAGTCTGGAGAAAAGACGCCTTAGAGGGGATCTAATTAACATGTATAAATACATCAGAGGGCAATATAATAGCTTGGCGGATGAGCTTTTTGTCCCTAGGCCTTCTCAAAGGACTAGAGGACATGATCTGCGCATGGAGGAAAAATGTTTTAGCCATTTATTTAGGAAATGGTTCTTTACAGTAAGAGTGATTAAGATGTGTAATGCATTGCCACAGGAAGTAGTTATGGTAAATTATATATCTGCATTTAAAGGGGGCTTAGATGCTTTCCTTGCATTGGAAGAAATCTATGGCTATAATTACTAGGTTATGCCCAATGATGTTGATCCAGGGATTTTATCTGATTGCCATCTGGAGTCTGGAAGGAAATTTTTCCCTTTTGGGGCTGATTGGACCATGCCTTGTAAGGGTTTTTCGCCTTCCTCTGGATCAACAAGGATATGTGAGGGAGCGGCCTGGTGTTGTACTTTGTTCTCTGGTTGAACTCAATGGACGTATGTCTTTTTTCAACCCAAATAACTATGTAATTCTACAGAGTGACCAGAGAGCGCATGGTGACCCAGAACCACTAGCAGAATATAAGGGGCGAAGAGAGAAGGAAGAGCCCTCCTACTAAAAAATCAATGCTGAATATAATTTTGCCATCTTCAAACAGAAGGTGTTTGCAATCGAAGCAGGACAAAAGGGCGCAGGAGCCCTTACAGAAAAAACAGCGCCGCCAAAGGCACCTAAAATTGAATGGTAATTAGGGCTAATGGCAGCGGCCGCTAGCGGGCTCCTCAGGGCACCCAATTTTACCCCTTTTACCACAAATCATGGCTTCTGCAAAGTCATGATATGTGGCTAGGAAGGTAAAATCCACAACAAATGGCCCCTGTTGACACTAATCGGGGCCTCTGAGGACCCAATTTTACCTTCATAGCCGCATATCATGGCTTTGCTGATGATGGGGGGTAGTTTTGGGATTTAGGGTTAGGCGCCACCGGGGAGGTTAGGTTTAGGCACCGGCGCCAGGATTAGAGTTAGGCACCACCAGGGGAGGGTTCTGTGTGAGAGTAGGGTTAAGTTTAGCCACAGTAAAAAATTAGTAAATATTACCAATATTAGTGAATTATCTAAATTCACTAGTATCATTTCGCTAACCTTAATGACATTTTACTACCGGCAATACCAGCGCCCTATTTCCAGGCACCTTTATTTCATGTATGCGTTTGCAATACTAAGGACATATGAGGTGAAAAATACTTCTATCTTTACTTACCTGGGGCTTCTTAGAAGTCTTCTGGGTCCCTCACGGCAGCTCCCGTGCTCCCCGGTGTCCTGCTGGCCACCTGTAAGGCTCACAGACCCCATAGTCAGTTCAGGGCTCCTAAGCATGCTCATGTGAAAACGTGCCCACGTCACCAAGTGCGCACGGCACCTGCACAGTAGTGTACGCAGGTGTAGTACACGCCCGATGATATGGGTGCTTTTGCGCATGGGGAGCGTTGAACCGCCTATGGGTCTGTGAGCTTTACAGGTGGCTAGCGGGACACCGGGTGGGGGGGGGGGGGGGTGGGGGGGTAAATGTAGTAAATGTAGATCAAATGTAGATTTAATGTTTCACCTCATATGTCCTTTAAGCTTTATGCTTCATGCAAGAAAGAATGGTTTCCCATGATGCATCACTATTGAATATGGAAATCATCTCTTCTTCATACCCCAGAGAGGGATCTATTTAAAGGTCGTTCTGCTACCAGATAGGACAATATATGGGTATCTTATAACAAATATCCAAAATATGTGCCTGGCTTCCTTTACCTGGCTGAGTGTTCGCAATATCTGATATCTTTAACAAAAGACTATCTTGCAAAAGATGTAGAAAAGCACAAGGTAGGCCAAATATATTATTGATTTAAAATACACACCAAATTGAAAACAATAAAAGAGAGCTTTCTAGGCTTGTGCTCAGCACTTTAGAAGAAATATTCCTACGCGGGCCTGACTATTATCCTGATGAGTGTTCCTCCATCTTCTGGCGGCCGACGATGACTCATCCTGTTCTGGGTCACGCATTGTTCTAATCTTCTGTCTTCAGCAGCATGTGCTGGATTAACTGTCAAATGAAAATATCCTCCTAGTTTAAGTACTGAATACAGGAATACAAAGAAGGAGAACGGACACTGTTTTTTATGATTTCATGCAAAAAGATATAAATACAGTGGACCAGATTTACTAAGGCTTTCACTGCTCTGCGTTTATTATGTAGTCTACATGCAGTCTGCAATGCAAACATTCCAATATAATCATAAATATTTCTGCTATAATGAATCTTATCTCCTTTCCGGTACATTGCAGGTGAGAGGGAAGCTTGTTATCTCCCCTCCCACATATCTGCTCCTCACTGGCTGTGAGGAGTGAGGTTGAGGGCAGTTCAGTGTGATACGAGGCGTAGAAGAGAAATACACCTCCCCCCTCTGCAGAACTTGCTGAAATACGTTCTATATTGTGCTCACATGTGTTTACAAAGTAAGCTATATATCACAGTGCAGTATCTGGGAGAGAAAAAAAGAGTAAGGGAGGAACTTACGTCAGGATTGGCTTCAGTCAGAGGCAGTAGAGATGGAAAATGCCTGGGACAGTTTTCTATTTATTTACTATATAAAATTCACTGAAATCAAAACATGGACAGTACAATACATATGTTATGTAAGTAGAACAAGTATTTACATACTTGCAGTAGATATTATGTCTGTCCCTGCTGCTTTAATGCAAGTCAGAGGCAAGTCTTAGGTGATTGTGAAAAAAAGGTTAGATACTCACCTATGTATAGTACAGGGACAGCTCTGAATCCCAATAGAGTATTTCTAGTCCACTCTCCATTTCCCTGTTCCACCGCCAGGCCCGGTGAAATTCTACATCTTTGGGGAAGTCCTGGAAAACTTCAAAAGCACTGGCATCCCCAAGTGCTCCTGAAGATGGTCGCAGTACGGACCTGCTTGCATGAGCACAGTATGGACCCGCTAGTCTTCAGAAAGACTAATAAAAGCCTTCATGAGGACCAGTTGGTTGAATAACTTCTATGGGGTAACAGCAGTGGATCTATGGAATCCAGAGCCCGCCCTCTACATAGTTGAGTATCTAAGTTTTCTTTTCTCGGACACTCCAGTATTACTCTAAAGTGTACCTGAGACCAAGGAAGAAAAGGAGTTTTACTTACCTGGCGCAGCTCTATCCTGCAAGGTGAGGAGATACTGGTCAATCTTAAAATGACATTATTTCATTATTTAGCCATATAGAGATTAAATTGATTGGGGAACAGCCTCTACAGCCTGACCATGGGGGGCTTCAACTCCTTACCTTATCCCCCCCCCCCCCCCAGTACAGGGAACCTCACTCCAGAGTTTGTCCTGTTGTGTTGTGATTACATTTGTTATGGATGGGGTAGTCATGGTGACCTCACTATTATGGTGGTGAGCATGGTGACCACACTTTATCTGCTCTCATTGACAAGGAAACTTAAAGTGTACCTGTAGGCCACAAAAAGTGACCCTACGAGGTACTCAGCTAGGGAGGGGAAGACTCTGGATTCTGGAGAGACTTCCGTTCTTCTCTTCCCTCGGACCATTCCAGTGATGAGACCCCCGATAAATTGCTTATTGTTGCTTGTCAACAGCTCACATGTGCACACTAGCATGGACCCGCTCGGGCTGCAGAGGAAAAAGCCAAGCCCCATCGGATCCTTGCTATTGCGCATGCATGAGCCTGTGCAGTAGAGCGGACTCGATCAGGCGCAGCTTTTTGAGCTGGAGCCTGGGCAGGTCTGTGCTATGGGCAGACGCAGTGCAGCTGCGCTTTCAGGGGTCTCCTCGTTGGATCCGCCTGGCTGACGAGGACAGGGGAAGGCTCTTCAGGAGCTTCCCCCTCCCGGGGTAAGTATCCATATTTGGCTTCAAGCAAATACCTATGACCTGGAGAGAGTCAATGGGCCTGATTGATGCTAGCCCCCACCAAATCTTACCAAAAAGCCAGATGGCCATCAACGTTCCACCCAAAGTTGTCACTTGCCCTTCTTTTCACCTTAATCTATCTCTGAGTGGGCCCACCTATTTGTTTGGGGCCCATGACTTGCAATGTACACCCCTGTTTGGCATTAGCTAATGAAAAGCTTCTCGAATGATTCAAAAATAAACTCTGCTGCTGAGTGCTCGACTTGGGCGGTATGACCTTTACAGGTGCATGTGCATCCAAAAAGAATATTGTCTGCAGAGATGGACGTAACGAGAAGCCCCTAGGCCCCAGTGGCGTAACAAGGGGGGTGCGTTAGGTGCAGACCACACTGGATGTCAGCAGCAGAGGGGGTGGCAACAAGCTTCTGGCTAAGGGAGAGTGGAGTAAGCTACAGTCACACAGGTGCACAGAGCTCAAGGTAGGTCTACATTACATTTGGTGGATGTTTTTATGCAGACGTTTGTAACTCCAATGTATAAAACTAACCAGTTAATATAATAATTACAAGGAAAACAATGTAATTAGTTTTGTCCTGAAAGGTTCATTACTTTATTTGTAATGTCAAGTACCTCCTTTGTCACCGGCTGCATCTGCTAGGTCATCTTTGACATTCATTTTGAGCAGAGTCTGACTTTATAAGGGCATTATACAGAAGACTCTCCACTGAAGTGTTTTACTGGATTACACATAGGAATCACGTTATTATACCGGAGAATGCAAGGTCGTCTGTGTCGTCGTCTTCAACTGTCTACTGTGTATAAGACATGATTATTGTAAAGCTGCCCTAAAGGTAATGCTTATGTGATGACCATGTATTTTATTCATACAGAAAAATATTATTTTAAGCAATATAGCAGCGCTACATCTTCTGCAGAGCTTTACAGATTATAAAGTCATGTCACTGACAATCCCTCAAAGGAGCTTACAATCTAATCTCTGCCATAAGGGCTGTAAGGCATAGACAAAGCAGCCACAGGCCTGGGGTTACCCCTGCAGGGATGGGAGGGGCGTGCTGAAAACGAATGCAACTCATGCTACTACAACTTATTAAAGTGTAACTGTCGGGCATAAAATCAAAAATCAATTCTTTATTTTTATCTGGTAAACAAGTAATAAGGATGCTGACTATGCAATCCAAAAGTTAAAATCACTATTACTTTTCTTGTTGATAAATGATCATTCCCCAGTTTACCTGACTCTTATTTGGTACACACAAAATTTGGTACACAAAAAGGAAGTTGCAGAGCATGCTGGGTTGTCCTTTTTTGCATCTCTACTTCCCCCTCAGACTCAACTAATGCAGCCTGATTGGCTGAAGCCTCTTTCCCTCCTGTTTTCTCCTCCCACACCTCTGTTCCTCTCTGATTGGCCAGTATTTCTCATGCTGAGACAATGCACTTTCTATAGTGAAGGGCGGACAAACCAGGCAGAGCAGAGTAAGGGAGGAAATTACATAAGAGTTGGATTCAAAATAGCCGCAGTTAATATGGAAACTGTCTAGAATAGGATTCTCTGTTTTTCCTTTATAAAATTCACAGGAATCATAACATGGACAGTGCAAAACATCTGTTATGTAAGTAGAGCAAGTATTTATCTACTTATATATGTGGGTTTTTTTCTGAGATAGTATGGCTGACAGCTCCTCTTTAAAGGGGACCTCGCCTTGCTTTTTAGGAGAGACATCAGTTCCATGCGTTGCTAAGAACGTTAGCAGGGATGCCACATGCAGGATTCTCCCAGGTTCCTAATCTAACACCCAATCACCCAAAAATTTGAGAACACAAATAATCTCACCTTACTTACCGTATTACTGCGGTCCTGAACTCAGAAAATATAAGCAACAGCATAATAATATTTAAAGGGAACCTAAACTGAGAAGGATATGGATTTTCCTTTTAAAATAATACCAGTTGCCTGACTCTCCTGCTGATCCTGTGTCTCTAATACTTTTAGCAACAGCCCCTCAACAAGCATGCAGATCAGGTGCTCTGACTGAAGTCAGACTGGATTAGCTGCATGCTTGTTTCAGGTGTGTGATTTAGCCACTGCTGCAGCCAAAGAGATCAGCAGGACTGCCAGGCAACTGGTATTGTTTAAAAGGAAACATCCATATCCCTCTCAGTTAAGGTTCCCTTTAAAGAAAAACATTTATTTGTTACAGCTGCTACAAATCCTGCAATATATCTGCAGTGTGTAGGCTTCCTGCTTTAATGGAAGCAGACAAAGGGTTAGCATCCTGTATTTATAAATTAGCTGCTCTGCCAAGGCAGCCAGCTGACACAGCTGAGAGATCAAATTACAGTTGCGACTAGTCGCCAATGAGGGGGAATTAGACAGGCTAAACTCTCTAAATGCATACAGGGTGCAATTCTCTATGTTTTCCTTCTGTCCTGTGCAAGAGTTCAGGTCCACTTTAACTTATAATTTATCTCTACTTAAATACTTAACTCATGACTAATCGCTCCTTATCTAGTTTAACTCATGATGTATCTCTTTTTAACTAACTTAACCTCCCCGGCGTTCTATTGCGATCGCCAGGGAGGCTGCGGGAGGTTTTTTTTTTTATAAAAAAAAATCTATTTCATGCAGCCAACTGAAAGTTGGCTGCATGAAAGCCCACTAGAGGGCGCTCCGGAGGCGTTCTTCTGATCGCCTCCGGCAAGCATAAGTAACAAGGAAGGCTGCAATGAGCAGCCTTCCTTGTTTGGCTTTACTCGTCGCCATGGCGACGAGCGGAGTGACGTCATGGACGTCAGCCGACGTCCTGACGTCAGCCGCCTCCGATTCAGCCCTTAGCGCTGGCCGGAACTGATTGGTCCGGCTGCGCAGGGCTCGGGCGGCTGGGGGGACCCTCTTTCGCCGCTGCTCGCGGCGGATTGCCGCAGAGCGGCGGCGATCAGGCAGCACACGCGGCTGGCAAAGTGCCGGCTGCGTGTGCTGCTTTTTATTTGAGGAAAATCGGCCCAGCAGGGCCTGAGCGGCAGCCTCCGGCGGTGATGGACGAGCTGAGCTCGTCCATACCGCTCAGGAGGTTAAATCATGGGTAGGATTATCTCCCCTTATTTGACTTAACTCATGGTTATCTCTCCTTGGACCATATGCAATTCACTTCCAAAGTTTTCTCCTAGGAGATTATTTCTCATCTTTTGTTTTAACTAACTTTTCAGCACTTTGCAATTGAAAAAGCACTAAAAAGTAGGTGAAAATGTACTGTCAAAATTATTCTGAGTATTTTCTTGCTGGCAGGTGATTTAAAATGCATATTATTGATAAGGTAGGAGAAAACATAGGAGAAAAAGTCAATTGTTTATGGCCCCTGATCTGTTTATCCCATTCATTATTTCTCCTTATCTCTTTATCTCATGCATTAGCTCTCCTTAGGTAAAAAAAATAAGTATGTTTTGTGAATTAAACCCATACAGAGAAAAAACGTTTCAGCAGTCATCCATTTATACAGACTCTTGTCTTTATTTTTGGAATAAGTGCATGTTGTCTTTAAAAGCATCCAGTTTCATGAGTTGAGTTATTGGACAGTTTGTTCAGCCTGTTTGCTCGTTCCATTACTTCCCAAGGTCTAGTTCCTTCCAATAAATAACAATATCAGATGTTGCTTCAAGAT